>NC_091537.1:23750000-24375000 GCF_042242935.1 Bactrocera oleae | reverse complement strand
AAAATCGACATTAAAGAGAATAACTATATAGCAAAGGGATATATCGATATCCTTCAACTATTCTCCGATGAAAGTATATCACTTCAAATGGTTGTATTCCTATACTCTCCCAACTGGGCAAGTGGTGGAGGGGCTGTAAAGACTATATGGAGTATTTATACCAAATCGCCACTTATGAAAATCTTGCGTATTACCAATCTGGCATTTCTTAGCTTAGAATCTTTATTTAATTTGAATGAGGAGTTGTTGGATATGGCGGATGAAATGTGTGTGGATATACTTTTTCAAGCCAAATTCGAAAATGAAATTTTGTCATTTGACGAATTTAAGATTTGCACTTTTAAAGTGTTTCGAAAGAATATAATTAAAGCTCAGAGCGTTTATTTCTGTTGGGAAAATTTGCGCAATCCTAATCAACGATGTTCACCAGACGTGAGAACCGGATGCACGAATAAACCGCAAAATTTTCTAAGGAATCTATTTTGCACTGAAGGCAGAGAATTTAATTTCCATTTGATTAATATTTTCCACGAGTACGCCTTAACATCGAATTCGACTGTTCGATTTGTACTCACCGATGCGTTGACTGAAAAGCTCGAGCAAGTTATTGGAAGCGATGAACAATGTTTAGTTGTAAAAGTTTATAACGTCAAGCAACCCGAAAATATACTGCTTCAAGGAGCCCTAGAAGCACACATTTTTCTTTATCCTAATGGTAAGTCTTCTTCACCAAAAACAGATGTATCGGCCCAGAAGAAGAAGGTTTTTGCCTCTTTGGTATTAAACAAACGACGAACGAATAACTTTTAAATTGTCGAATTCTTAAGCCAACATCATTCTCTATTTGTGTCACTGTACGACTGATAAAATCGCAGAATGCTTTAGAAATAATATTATATATACTTGTATTACATTTGGTGCAAGAATGTTTTATTTTAAATAATCGAAGGTCGAGAGAAACGGATTTAAAATTCTACACAAATTACAAGTGATATTTTATTAATTTAATTTATTTATTTCTTCCAGTTAAATATAGACCATTATATAATTTAATGCCATATATGGCCGGTGTGTCTACTCTATAGGTTTAGTTTCCTTACTTACGGCTTACTTCCTTTTTGTTCACAGTGAATGCTTGCCGGTTTGCCGTCGTATTGGATGACCCGGCCATGAATGTAAAGTACAACGTTGATCATAAAACAGCGTTTGCCACATTAAATATTAGTTTTTATTCTCCCATAACGGAAAGTAGAAGCGGGCGATCTATTATAACCAAAAATATTGATAATATTGCACCCGCCGATGAAGATAAATATGTATGTAATTCACTGCTGAAGGATAATCGAAGTCTCTTTTATAAACGGGAGGAGGCTTACAGAAAATTTAATCAAGAAATTAAATCCATAGCAATGAATATATTAAAAAATAATATAACTGATTTTAACGACAGTAAATCATACGTGTGCTGTGAACTGAAAATATTGTCTTGGAAAATTACAGATCTTATAGCTTATGATTTTAATGTACGTGTTCCGACAGAAACTAGTATCGAATTTACGGTAAGCATGAATAAAGAAACTACCTTACACCATGTTCACATTATATACTCGTATGAAATTACACCCCATTCTTTTGTTTTTTCTTTTCATACATCATAAGCAAACTCCCCCTTACGTTATCCCGACAATTTTTTCATTTTCATTATTGCTGCAAAATTGCTTTAATTATTACTTTTCGCATCTAGCCTTATTCAAATGGCTCCAAACGGTTTTTGTACAATGTTTAAGTCCTGGACAATCGTAATCGATATTTGGACTCGGCGATTTCCATTATTTGATCGATTTTTTCAATAATTGGTCTTCCAGAGCGTGGTGCATCTTTGACATCGAAATTACCGGAAAAGAATCGACGAAACAAAAATTGCGCAGATTGGCTGTTACTGTATCAGATTCACATTTTCAGCCACCTGGCTTGCGTTCCTCATCGAAGCAAAACTGTATTAGGTGTAGCAAAAAGCTATAGTGTCCATCTTCGACGCGCGCTCAAACAAAAGTGAATCAACCAATCAAAACTGTCAGAAAAGATTAGTAGGAAATGTCATCTTTCTAACCGAACCCGATCAGATTTATATAACTCCAGATACAGATAAATAACGCCATCTATTCAAAAAAATTTTGGATTTCTTTTTACTACACCAAATGTGTGCAAGGTCTAGACCAACTCCAATCATATTCAGTGGTTTGTTAGAAAGCGAAAATTATTATGTGGAGTATAATATAATATAAGTTCACATATTTTCGGCATTAAACTATAGGTAGTATATCCAGTTCAGCTCAGTTAATTTTGCTAAGATATCTTACATATTGACCGATGTATACGGTATAAGGCTAATCGGAAGTTGGAAATTCCTTTTAGGTATATGGGAGAAATGTGTAGTATTGACACGATTTTATCTTTTTTTGGCATTAATACTTATTATTAACAGAAACAGATGCCCTCTGAGTTTCATTAAGATACCTAACATACCGTCAGCAATATATAAGGATTTCAATTCGTCTCATCATGCTGATCATGTATATATACATACATATATTTAACCCTATATTTATCTCGAATAGTTTAAGGTGAAACAAACAACCGTTGGGTGAAAAAAACTATTATAATATGTAGCAACATGTTGTAAAAGTATAAAATGTTGCGAAACAATTCAAATTACACAACGATAGGATTTCCCAATTCCATTCTGTACTAATGAAAATCATTCTACATTGTATTTGGGAGCTGGGGTAATTCCTGGATCGATATCGCACATTTTCGGCATTAAATACAATATACCCAATATTATGCTTTCACTTAATTTTACTAAGATATCTTACATGTTGACCGATACTCGTATATGCGTATGGTATAAAGCCAACCGAAAGTGTAAAATTTATACATAATTCTTACACATTTTCTTATATAAGCTATTTGGGGGCTAGGTGATATTGTGACCCGATTTTATCCAGTTTTGGTATTACGACATATTGTTACCAGAAAGAGATACTCTCTGAATTTCATTAAAGAACACATGGGGACAAGGTACATTATTGCCCTGATTTCATCCATTTTAGGCAAGAGAATAAACTAAGAGAACAAAGAGATTATTTCTGAATTTCATTAAGATTCCTTACATATTGACCAATAAATGCGGTTTAAAGTCAACCGAAAGTTCGAAAATATTTATATGTATTACGTATAGGGGGTAAGCCAAGGATTGACCCGATTTGATCCATTTTTGACACAAGGGCATGCTGTCCTGTCACCATAAAAATAATCTCCCCGAATTTCAATACTAGACCTCACAGGATGACCGATGTGTTCAGTAAAAAATTAGCCATATGCACTGAAGTCCACATGATTGGTATCTTGGTCTTTGAAAATTTATAGTCCGATTTCGACAATTTTTGGGAGTAAGATGAAATACCTTGAGGACACTATTTGGGCAAAGATTTATTCTGACAATTTCATTGATGTTTGAAGTGTATGCCGAAAAGTGAAAGAATCAGATGGAATTTAAATGATTGTTTTATGGGAAGTAGTCGTGGTTGTCATATAATTTCGGCCATTTTCACAGTGTACAAGTATGATAGCAATGTGTGTACTACCTCACACACCCAATTTGGTGTGAAATTGGTCAAGTAGTTCTTGTGATATAGGATTTTACGTAAAAGTGTTTTTAACATAGCCGTTGTATATGGGGTAAGCGTAAATGTTATCTGATTTTATCCATTTTCACAATGTATGAAGATGTGCTAAAAAATCTTTTGCTCAGCTAAAGTGGTTGACTTAGCTTTAACGGTTTGGAAGATATATATGTAACCATTTACGGGGAAGGGGCACGCCCACTTTAAAATTTTTTTAAACCCAATAGTTTTGCTCGCTACTGCGATCCCCTGTCCAAAATTAAATTTTTGTATCTTAATTTAGTGCTTAATTATGGCATTTTGTGGCGGTGGTCCGATTACACCCATCTGCAATACCAACCTCCCTTGTGTGCCAAGGAACATATGTGGCAAGTTTCATCAAGATATCTTAAGACGTTATATAGTTAGAAGCCCGAAAAGAGTGAATTTTCTAGAAATTTTTCTGAGAAAACTTTCAAATTTATTGATCCAAAAAATTATACACATTTATGGTATCTTTTAACTATATTTTAAGACTTAGTACTAGTAAAAATATTTATTTGGAAAAGAGCTACAGCTGATCTCAGGAAGCTCCTCTCAGAAAAGACGTTTTGTGGTGACCAATATACCTCTGAACTGGATCATCGGAAATTAAAAAACCAAACAGATTTCGTTAAGTTTTACTCAATCTGAAGCGAAACTTTTTAATCCCTGATTCTGTGGCACTGAACCCAAAAGTTATGTAACTACCCTGCAAGCCATTTACCGGTTATTTACCCAACAGCGCTACCAGAGCTTTCTGTTAAAATTTCTATGAGTTCCTTAAGGCCTTTTTATCCATATATTATTTAAGTTGAAACATAACAAGAGCTCTAATCGTAGACTTTTTTCGCATAATTACAGAATTTAATGACGCTTGTTTATGAGGAGTTAACACAACGCGTTTATAATGTTTTGAAATCGTTTGATAATAAAGCTATGTTAATCGACCAAGGCACAATTAAGGAAGATACAAAACTTCAAAGGAGAATGAGTTATATAAAACTACTCAATGAGTCAGGGGACAAAAAACTTGCCGATTTTCTCTTGGAAAAGGTAAATAATATCTATTTGTATGTATATAAAAAATATGATACGATATACAATATAATATTAATGTTTCTTATGATTCCAAGTGTTCACCTTTTTATTAAAAAACCTTTATAAGGTGAGGTAAACATGAAGGTATTGCACTTTAATTTCATGTAATAAAGAAATCTGCTATGCAAGTCCCATAATTTTTTTCCAATAGTAACTCTTAATACATTTCATATACCGATAAAAAAGAGACATGTTTTTAAAAATTCTCGCTAGAGTCGGTTTTTAAGTGATTTCTCAATACAGTACCTAGCGAGTTCATCATCATCTCAAACATTCCTAATGGAAAAAATGGAGTGGACGCTGAAAGCCGAGCCGAGCGCACAGCTGATTTCGATCAGTACTGATCGATTTTGAGTACCGCAGAGTGGGTGCGAGATTCTGTTCTGTTCTGTTTCTTGTTCGTTACACTTTCTTTTAACCGCAAAGGATTTAGTTCGAATATCATTTTATTTAAAACAAAAAATGTAATTAATTAATAAATCTTTTGTGAGAAAAAGAAATAAAATAGGGCGTAAAAAATACGGGTATTTAATACTTCCCGATAGATTAGCAAATTCCGTCATAAATTTGGCCTTGAGAATATTAATAGCGGGTATTTAATAAATTCTGATAGATAAGGGAATTCTGTCATAAGTTTTCTCTTACATATATTAATAGCGGGTATTCTAAATATTGTTCTACCACATTCATGGTAATTCCTTGCAAGCAAAATATGAGACCACCATACCAACATACACATGAACTATGCAACACTCGAGTCGGCGCTAAAAAACGGCTTCAGTCAGCTTCCACTCTGCACTGCCTGCGCGATTTCGTATAAAAATGTACGCAAACAGTTTTGAAGTTGATTTCTCGCATTCGTCAGCTTTGCGCTCGGCTCAGCTTTCAGCGTCCACTCTGCAGGCACCCAAGGCACATGTCTATATGTACTCTTGTTTTTCGAGCGGTATTTGAAGAAGTTTAGCATTTTAGCTTCAATGACGCGACTTGTTCAAATCGCAGTCCGTTTACCAGTATCATAAAACAAATTTTTATTACATTAAGGCGTATACACAAATCTCTATTTATCGATATCAGGACAATGGTCCGTAAATAAGTTTATCGATTGCTCGAAGATCATGAAACCACTCATGAGTTGCACGGTATGTATGTGTGTGTTAGTTTCCGCTCTATTTTTTGCAATGTATTGGTTTGGTAGCTGTGACTCGCTGGGTTATTCGAAATAGGCTGAAAGTCATTCATTTTCAACACTCTTGTCGTTGCTCCCAAGACCACGACTTTACTTTATTATTATTATTATTATTTTAAAGCTTCTAACTTTTTTGTAGTTCTCACAAATATATGCCAATAATTCTACTTGGCACTTTTGCAATTTTCTTTACGACATTGAAACCCTTAAGTTCGACTCAGCGCTCGAGTACGCAAAGAATCCAGTGAGAGAGGTACCTCAGCGTGCGGCCTATTATACGTAAGTATTACAAGTACTATTCATATAGGTATATATGTTATACACGAGTATATTATATACAAGTTCATATAAATAATTAATTTACGAATTTTAATTATTCTCGTTTTGAAAACTTAGCGAAATGGCCGTAATTTACCTCAACTACATGAAGTTGAAGAGAAATGAAAAGAGTTTTAATGAAGCTTTGTCTTATCTGATCGAAATGCTCAATGAATTTTCGACAAAATATCCGCTCGAATTGGAGACATGGATACTATTGCATTGTATATATAAGCAATGCGGTTATTTTCCTGGTATTGACTTTACTCGTCTGAAGTATGAAAATCTCATCGGCCAACATTATTGGGACTTTCCAAACATACCATATAGTCGTTTCTCGATTTATAACGACGTCTATGTACAATTTTACACAAAAAAGGGCCAATTATTATTTATAATCGTAAAACATTTCCTATGGTTAGGCACTTATTTATTTGCCGACATCGTTTTTGATGCGATCTCATACGAATGCACTCTTGTTGAGAAATATATGTTTAAAAGCACGATTAAAATACTAACAGATGATTTGAAAGAGGACTATACTATGCAGAGTTTTGATGACGATAAATCTATGGTGAGTTCGCTTAATTTTGGTAGTTGATTTATCAAAAGCATTTGAATCCTTAATCTAATGTAATTGTTTTTGTGAAGTAAAATGTGGGTAATTTTATTAAACAATCTTTCTGGGTTTATCGTTTACAGAAGGCTCTGGTTGCATTCACAAATGGCAATATCGAGTATTATCGTGGTGAAATTAGCAAGGCATTAAAGTATTATCACCGAATTTTGGATAGTAAGGATAATGATAATCAATGCCTGAAACTTGGACTACTGCGTTACGCCAATTTTCGTTATAATGAGCGTAAACTTTTGGATGCCATAAAAGCCTATGAAAAATACCTATTTTTCGGTACAGGTGCCTTCGTGGCATATTATGGACTGGGTAAAGCGATGTACAAGGTAAACGGTTCACCAAACGGGTTTAGAATTGTGTATTTATTTATTTTTTGCACATAGTTAAATCGTTTGCCAGAAGCGGAAGGACATTTTGCTAACGCTACAAACTACCCACTACATATACCGGATATTTGGGCTTATTTAGCTTTGATCAATTTAAGATTAGGAAGGATAGAAAATGCTTTAAAACTATGGAAATATGCACATGTGGTGAGTGTACTGTAAAAATATTTCTACAAAATTGCTTAGTTAGAGACACTTCATATAAAGATATGTAAATGTGTGGTCGGTAGCGCTAAATAACTTCAATGATTTTCGGTACGACCAACTTAACTCGCCTAAAACAACAATTAGCAAGATGATGGGCCTCTAGCCCATGTAAGCGTTTTTGAAGAAAGAAGGAGCTGAAGTAAAACGTATTAAGAAGCCCCTATCTTAGTCGAAATACTGGAGAATTTATTGGAAAGGTTCCAAATTTCAAAATTTTCTAAAAAATAATACTGTTTTAATGCTCCCAACTTATGTTAAACAAGGAAAAAATTTTGCATTTTTTAATAGTTTAAACAAAAAGGTTTATCATTTAATAATATTTACGTACATCTCCATACATTTTAACTATTAATTTAAAAAGTTTACAAAGAGCCCTAAAATAAAAACTGGGACTATCCGTATATATGAATATGTATGAATATTCCGTTTATAATATTCCCGATTCTTGAAAATGTTGGATGAAATCTTAACCGCACCTAAAACGTTTATTTTAATAAAAAACATTATCTTAAGTTTATCTTAAAAATGGGCTTAAAAACTTCCTCTTTGGCCATATTTCCCTCAAATGATGCAAATAGAAAACTCTGCTCTTTATTTGAGAAACTTTCATTGAAAGTGATAATGATAGTGGATTAGGTGCCAGTATAATTTGTAGGCGTTTAACTTTTTCCTTTGAAGACTACATCGATCGGCCCAGCCAAGTGCCCCGGTTGTAATCTTTGATTCAGAATCATAATTCAGCGAGGTTCAGATATTTTAACTCAAATATTAACAAAGCTAATATTTTGTACCTTTATATACTTTAGTGACATTCTTCGCTGAAAAGTACAGAATTTTTACTTCAACCCTTTTTTTTTTGTACCCTTCAGTGTTTTTGGTAATAAATATAATTAATTTTCGCTTATTGATATATATTTCGGGTAATATATAAATATTTTGTGCAATCGGTTAGAAGAGAGAAAAGAAGAAATAAAATCAAAAATAACTTAAATTGCATAATATTTAATGTTTGGAGGCATTACACTAATTAATTTATTTAAAAGGCGAGGACGTTTTTTGAATATGACGTTGAATTGACTAATGGCATCAGTGGGGAGAACATTTTTTACTTACATGTCAGGCGCCACGTTAGCTACCCGAATAAATATTCTGTTCCAGATAACCCAAATCGCAGCAGTATTTGCCATGAAGTACGAGTATCAATGGTTATCTCGTATGTGAACATTCTTTTGAGATATGTGCACAGGTAAAGTCACTTGGGTTCAAACCCAAAGAATACGGTTCATGGCACATTACATTTTGTCTCGAGGAAATAATACTTTCTTCCTTTTTAAATAGACCCATTTGTCATACAGTATGACAACTGTCACATATGTATGTATATAGATGACATAAACTAGCCACCAACGTTATAAGAATAGACCTCGCTATAATCTATCATGTGAAGTGACTAAAAGTCTCACTTTGACTTTTTTAATAATACTAGAAGAACTCTTTACAAAAATTATTCTCATTTATACCTACAATCTGTGTAAGTTTTTCTAAGTTTATTTATTTTCTTCCTAGAATGAAAACAATACTATTTCCAAGGAAATTCTAACGGAATTGGAAGCATTGGATCATAAAATGTTGGACTTATTTATTTGATATTTTCTACATTCTACACATAATAAATACTTAGTTACAAATGCATGCTTTTTAGCGCTCTTGCTCTTCAAAATGTATTTTGAAACGTTATTATGTGTTATGTAAAATCACAACGCATTCAAATAATCCCATTAAATGACGTTAAAAAATATATGTATGTAGTTAATTTTAGCTGTTGCTTTGGAAGGAAGGCTGAGATTATGATTCAATTATGTAAGGTTGTGTTACTACGGAGCGTGGTTTTTCTTACGAAAAAAAATGTAATCCATAATGTCAAAAAAAATTGTTTTTTGTTTTTCTCATGAATTTTCTGTTTACATTTTGATGATTTTGTGAAATTTACAATCTATTCGCCTTCAGTTATCACTCAAAAAACACATTTTCATTGGTTTTATCCTTTGAAATTTTTATTTTTGAATCATAAAAATAAAACAAAGCAAAACGGCTGATTTTGACATTATGAATTAAAACACTTTTGACAAATTGTTGTTTTTGGGCTATCGACACAACCTTATATAGGTACATAATTGAATCATGCTGAGATCCACAACAAATGAAAGAGGATTGTTGTGATATTGCTTTGATGAAGAAACTATTTTATGTTTGGTGAAAATAGCAGAGAACTTTTTTATTTCATTTAGATTTAACAAGCATATTAAGCAGCTATCAAAATTAATATATGAGAAGTTTTAATGTCTATAATTTTAGATTATTCGGCCCTATTCTCGTTGTTGTTGTCGTTTAATTTTTTGTTTCCAAGTTGCCGTCGATATCGTCGTTTCGTTTCTAAATTCGTATTCTTCAAGTTTATCGTTAAAAGTTATCGAAATTTTAAATTAAAATTAAAAATATTTCAACCATTTTGTAAATTTAAGTACAATAAGACAAAAAGCAATAATAATAACTCCTCTTCCTGTTGCTCTAGCTTCGGATTTGTTTTGTACCATTTGTATACTAATGCAACATGTTGCTACAGAGTATAATAGTTTTGTTATTATTAGAAAGATATAGGTTTATTTATATATAAATTATCAGGATGTTGAGATGAGTTGAAATCTGAGTGACGGTCTGTCTGTGCAAGCGATAATTTGAGTAAACATTAAGATAATGAAACATGGTACAGGTGTTCCTTTGCAAAAAAGTGAAGACGAGTTAGTAAGACCTAAGCACTAAATTAAGATATAAACCTGTAATTTGGTACAGGGGATTGTAGTAGTAAAGGGCACCTGTGGTCCAAAAAGTAAAAAGAAATGGGCGAGACCCCGCCATCTAATAGGTTTAATGTACATATCTTCTAAAAAACTAAAGCTACAATAATCAAACTCGCTTAGGATAAATCACATAAGAATCACTACCGACAGTGGTAAAATGGATGAAATCGGGTTATAACCCCGTCCTCTGCCTATATAACAGTTTTGTTAAAAAATACTAATATCGCGATAAATAAATAATCAAATGCCCCAGAGACATTAAATCCTACACCTAAGATAATAAAAGAGGGCTTTATGGGAGCCGGTGTCAAAATTGGACGATGAGCGGGACATTGCCCACATTTAGGGGAAATCACATATCTCCGGATCTACTTGACCAAATTTGGTACATGTCTTGACGATTCTATATTACGTTGTGAAAATGGGCGCAATTTAACTACAAAAACACGTACCTCCCATATACCGCAATTTTAAATTCCATCTGATTTTTTCACTTTCTTGTATTCAAATAGAGCACCAATGAATATATTCGGATAAAACGTTTCACAAATAGTGCCTTTGAGGCCCCAATGCGTATGACTGACTTGTTTTTCTGACTTGTTTTCTTTATTTTGAATTTGAAGTCCTTTCATACTTTAAATATATATGTACATATATAAATGTTAAACACCTTCATAGATATAAAAATGCAATTTTACAAAACTATATTTACTTTATGCCAACTGTCTCCATCGCGACATGGAGGTGCAAATGAATTAAGTTTTTTACGAAATATCCCTTCAAAAAAAAACGAAATTTGATGGTGTTTTTCTTTTTCTTAAGCCGCAGGATTTTTTTTCCATTTTGAACACTAAAATTTTAAGCTTCGTATTAGAAATTTTAATAATAACTTCAAATAATCGTGCTCGTTTCTACCATAACTTAACACATATTGCTCGTTATTCGAGATTACAACTTCTTGCTTATGTCTCAATTGCTCTTAACACGACAACAAGGATGAAATGATGCGAGCCACTTTGATTCGAGAGAGAGCTGTCAAAACCCGCATTTTTTATAACATTTGCGAATGTTTTCACAGGCGTAAAAAATCGATTACGTATTTTAAAAATATGTTTTGGATATTTTGCAATTTCCAAACTACCATTAGGGTATGCAATTAACGCGTTACCGATATTATTTTTGGGTGCTCGGTTCCCCAGTAGGCCTATATCACCCATATACTATATACATGTATACATATGAAAAATAAGTCGTAGTACTAATATATAATATTATACTATACAAACATAAAAAACTATAACAAAAACAAAACAATTTATAAAAAAGTATCACATTTGTATAAAGTATAACAACCAAACAAACAAAAAAATTATAAATAAATAATAAAAATAAAATATATACACAAAGGAACAAAATATTTTATAAAAAAAATCACATTTGTATAAAATATAACAAAATACAAAAATATATAAATAAATAATTATTATATACACAAAGAAACAAATTCGTCCAGAGTTCTCTCATCCGGAAACCTAAGGATTGGCTTAAGGTGTCTATAAGCTAAGGGTGAAAGGAAGTACACACATAAAGCCAGTGTTTTAAAATAATTGTCGCATCTATGACCGTTAGGGTTTCGGTTAAAATGTTTAATATTACTTTGCAAAGTGGTCTTTCTCCTTTAACTCATTTTCTAATATTTTATATTTTCTAGCTAAATCTTCTAATTGATATTTGAGTTAACTAATTCCCCCAAGACCAATTTCTGTTCCCTAAGGGCCCCTGATATTAAATTCAAATTTGTTTGGATTCCTATATCTCTCGCCACAGATGCTAATAACATTAAATTGTTGGAGATATCGGGCGATTCCGCAACAACTGGTAAAAAATCTTCATTACCAATGGATACCATTCCCTCACATTATTAATAATTTCAAATCTAAATTTAAAAAATCTACCATTAACATTTTAAACTTTTGGACTAACCTGTCTTTATCCTTCTCCATACAAGGAAATTTGAAAATATGCTGTCCGCATTTTCGTATTTTCGGCATTTCCTTATGAAATACAAAACACTGAATTAGAATATATCACAAATATCACTATTATTATTTATTGTACGCAAATAATTTATTGTAATTCACTTTTATCATCATAACAATACGTACCGACTTGTTCACTGAAATTCTGTTTCACACTGAATTCTGTCGGTTATTTATAGTGGTATTATTTCTGGACTCCCGATTTCTTTGACATCAGCTGTTCTAAATTCTCTCATCTTAATAATCAGGGAAAGAGAATAACAAAAAAACACTCTAACTAGAACTGTCCTTGTTGCACAGTCTGGCAGACCTTATATAGTAGAACTTTAAAAAAACTTCATCTCTAGAACATTCTGGCAACTACGAATTCGCTGTCTAGTTGCTTCTGGCAGTTTATCGTCGATTCTGATTTTGTTCTATCATCCGTGTTCGTCACAATATTTTCAATAAATGTGGATATCGTCAACAGGAATGCCAAATAGCCATCCTTATTCCGTTTTAAAACGACAACGACAACGGGAATAGAGCCGATTATCTCTGTCATGTAAATTTTTGTTTTTATTAATAGCTCAAACAGTCTTCCTACATTCCTCCCTTCCGTACTTACTGCCCGTCTCAAACGACATTTGCCAAAAGTTATGCCCGTGGTTGCAACGCAGAAATCAGTTGTTCTTTTTTGTTTTCATTTCACCAATGTTACCATTGATCTATTTGTATACACGGTTTTTCACACATTTAGTTTTTTGGTTATAGTTTTTCATAATGTTAAAGCTCAAAACCTAAATCCAAGTATTAACAAGTAAGTTCGGGTGTAACCGAACATTTTATACTCTCGCAACTTGCAAGGATCAAAGCCCGGGAAATTACTTCTGGTGTTGGCAAAATTGTATATTAAAGGAAGTGTTAATCCGATTCAACCCATTTTTGATACAAAAACATACTACTACCAAGAATTTAATTTATTTATTTTATTATATGAATTTCAATTATACATATATCTTACACATTGACCGATATTTTCGGTAAGAAATCAACTATAGGCACGGGGGTCCCGTATTCACTACCTAGGGACTTCAACAGTTTTAGTTCAATTTAGACAAGGTCACAAGGTGACATACTTTAAACGCATTATTTACGCAAAGTTTTACCCCGATACAAGCATTGTGATTTGCATAGTGAAAGGTAAAAGAATCAGATGGAATTTATAATGATGTTACATGGACACTATAACATAGAAATATGAGAAGAATATTATGTATCAAATTTGGTTGAAATCGGTTAAGCAGATCCCAAGATATGGATTTTCACCTAAAAGTGGTTCCTATAAAGTCATCTCATACCATTCCAGAGATACAATTTAATGTCCCTGGCGTGTTTAGTTCTTGATTTATCGCGCTTTTAGTAGTTTTTAACAGTATCGTTCTACGGGGTGTGGGCTTGGTTGTCACCCGATCACCTATTTTCACACTGTCAATAGAGGTACTAAAAATGCTTGCTCTCAGTGAATTTTGTTATTGTAGCTTTAGCGGTTTAGGAGGTATGCACATTAAACCCATTAGGGACCACGCCTACTTTAAAAAAATTATAATTGCAGATGCCTCTCCCTATGGTGATACTGTATAGCAAATAACATTCTTGTATCTTATTGTGGAGCTTAGTTATGGCAATTTATTTGTTTTTGATTAATGGCTTTTTGTGGGCGTGGCAGTGGTCCGATTACACCCAGCTGCAATACCAACCGTCATACGGTAACAAGAAACAATAGCCCTATATCTAACTCGATTAGTTTTAGGTGATACAAACAACCGTTAGGTGAACAAAACTAATATACTCTGTAGCAACATGTTGCGAGAGTATAAAAATAGTCTACCTATTTATAAATAAATGTATTCGATTGTGATGTTGAATTATCTCGTCTGTAGAAGCGGACGGTAGAAGCGGTGGTGAGTGTTCACTTACATTGCGCTCTCATAAGATAGGACGTATCAGTTAATTCGGTCCACGGTTTTCGTCGGTGTCTGTTTGAACTATAACGACGAATACCGTTAGTTTCTCTACATGTTTGAACCCATTTTTGCTTTTAATAAGCAGAATTAATTAATATATATTTTGTAATTTACTATTGATTTGTTCCGTAACGGGGTAGTTTATATTTATACTTATCTACATACCATAGATACAATATACTCAGTTTTTATTACTTCTCATCGAAAAAATCTACTTTCAATCAACACTTGTTTCAAATCCTCAATTTCATTAATTTTTTTGAGTGAGAAAAAGTTGGGATTTCAAAAATTTAGCAAACTATCAATGTCTGAGGTAAAATTGTAATTTTTGCGAAGATTTTGCAAAATAAATAATTTTTCATATTTTTTCAAGAATAATGTGGAAATTGTGTCACATCCAAAACGCATATTTCTTTACATACAGCTGAAGATGATAGAGAATCTGCCAACTATGGATGGTAAACTTGAAATACATCTTAGCCAAGCGAAGAATACACTTACCAAATTAGTGGACGTTTATCCAACGGATAATATTATAGACTTGTCGATATTTGATAAGTATAAGCCAACATTTAGTCTAATGGTCGAACAAGATAGCATTGACGATGCGAACATATTAAGTGATAATCCATTACTACTAACCCTTTACAATCGTGTAAAAGTTCGTGTGCCATCGGATGAGTTGTCCGTGCGAACAAGATCGTCAGGGGACGAAAAGGTAAAGCGAAAAGAGAGTGTTAAGGAAAATAAAAGACAACGGAGAAGAATACAGAAATCTATAGAAATAAAGAAAGAAATTGAAGAAGAAATAGCGGAAGAGGAAATCGAAGAAGCGGAAATCTATGAAGAGCAATTACGTCCAATTGCACAGGGGCATATCGACCTACTAAGGCTTTATACCAAAAAACGCGAGCTTGCCACATTTTATACTATTTTGTATCAGATATCAATTTCGGAAGAGTCTTTCTCTTCATGCACTGCGGCTTGGGAGGTATATGCATTGTTACCGTTACTAAAAGATATGACTTTCCACAATATGGTACATATCTCATTTGAGTCTATATTTAATGTGAAACCAAATCTGTTCGAAAATGTAGATTTATTAGTTGCCGATTTCTATTTTGAATCGAAAATTCCAAATGAAAACAATCAGTACGAGAAAGTAAAGTTTTGTACATTCAAACATTTCAACAGACAACAAGTAACGGCAACTGATGTACTGTTAGGTTGGGAAAATTTGAGAAGCGATGAACCTAAAAATTTCGATTGCATCGGCATCTGTTGCCATTTTTCCATTAATACCTTCAATACATTTCGTCATCTGGTGTACGAAGAAAACTCAAAAATTCGTACCAATAACGTTGATTTCGGGAATTTCGTAATATCAAGCAATGCAACTCACCGTTTTGTGCTCACCGAAGAATTCGCACGAATTTTAGAGGATGTTTTAGCGTTCGATGAGCAACAAATAATAATTGAAATCTACCATGTTGATAACCCAGATGAAATTATCGTTAAGGGACATATTGATCCATCAATCTTACTCTATCCAGAAGGCGAGTAACAACAAAAATCTAAGCAATAACATTTAATTTAACCATTTCAATATTTTTTGATTGCAGTTAGTTCTAAAAGGTTTGCAGTAGAGCTCTCCTCTATCGACACCAAACCTGTTAAACATTCCATGAGACCCTCATCTGCCAAGTTTAGTTCGATTCGAGTGGTTGAGGAGCCTACTTTTGCCATTATTTCCATTTGTTTCTCAACACCGTTGACGGAATCGTTCATACTTACCACCATGCAAGATACAAAATTACCAAAGTTTCTGTCAAAGTACAATGAAAATATAGGTTCACGAATGGAAGCTCATTACACGTTCGAGAAAGAAATAAAAAAATTAATTTTGTATATCGTGAAAAATGATGTAAAGAAACTGGAAGATGCTAAACAGATATTATGTTGTCATAAAGAAAATTTAACAAATCAGATTTTTAAGCTTATCTCCAGCGATTTTAATATAAAAAAACCAACAGAGAACGCCATAGAGTTCCATGTAAGTTTTATCTGGATTCCTACGCTTATCTGTACATTTCCATGAGTTGGAGACTACTTTTCACGTTAAAGGTATTGATTAATTTTATTAACCTGCCTAATCACATTATGATAAGCGAAATGATGAAATGAGATTTTATGGAACTCTGACCGATTTGTTTGAAGAAAAGCTAGAGGGGCGAAAATTAATTAGAGTGTCGTTACACCTTCATGCGGTATATGAGACTAGAGGAAAACATAAACGAATTTATATAATATATTCTAAGTATAAAGTAGGAAATTGTAGTAATATTTACATATTTTGAGGGTATGTTTTTCTGGTTTAATATTTTTCTTCCACGCTATTTATTTCAATATTATTTTAAATTGGTAGTGCGAATTTATCCACTGGTCTCTGGATATGTACGTTTGTTTGTAAATCGATAGAGTTAAGAGAAATAAAAATTCGCCACGCGTTATCTATTAATCCACCCTCAAAAGTACAAAATCAAGATTCTGTTACGACATATTATATAAATAGTTTTGAGCATATTATTACTTATTGATAATATTTAAGAATATTTTACGTAGAGCTCAATTAATGTTTTTTGAAATACTTATTTGTTTTTCAGAACCTCATGACAACGGTGTACAAAGAAACTGTCCAATCTACATATAGTATTTTGCAAAAATTAGGAAACCATGTTTCAACGTTTTCATTTAATGAAACTGAATGTGATACTAGAATACTTAACTACCTTTCGATTGCTCAGTATTTTTCTGTGCTTGGGGATGAATATTTCGCCAAGATCCTTTGTGACAAGGTAATATTTCCGTATAGATTTTTATAATGAATCTACTTGTAATTGGTTTTTGTTATCATATTTCTAATAGGCTAAAATATTGGCTGCGGGAGATACAAGTTTCAATTTCTTTAAACTTGTAATGGCTGTAGAAAAACAAGATTTTGAAAACGCGAAGAAATATTATTCGCTGCCGAGTAATGAACAATTTGAGCTGGGTCTTCAATTTACGTGAGTTCAAAACATACTCGTATGCATAGCTTTTTATAATTTTTTACTACTTGCGTCTACTCTGTTTGAACCTCCAACACAAAATCTATAAGCCATTTTCATGGAATATTTATAGCCTGAATAGAGTATATTATGGTAAGTTTGCCACGATTTTTGTGGGTCCCAAAAGGAAACGGAAGAGACCCTATAAAGTATAGATATAAATGATCAGCGTGACAAGCTTAGCCGATTTAGCAATGTCCGTCTGCATGTCCATCCATATCTAGTTCCTCAGTTTTTGAGATATCGATCTGAAATTTTGCACCGATGCTTTTCTCACTAAGAAGCTTCTCATTTGGTGGAACGACCGATATCGGACCACTATAGCATATAGCTGCCATACAAACTAAACGATTGGAATAAAGTGCTTGTATGGGAAACTTTTTCATTTGGCGAGATATCTTCAAGGATTTTGTTGAGTTATTCAGAAATCGAATCACCATAGCATATAGCCGCCATTCAAACTGACCAATTAAAATTCTTGTAAGGAATTTTTCGTATTTGTGAAGGGTATTATAGCTTCGGTGCAACCGGAGTTAACGTTTTCTCTTATTTTTTTGTACACTTCAGGTGAAATATAAATAGGCAGAAATGTATAAAAAGTAAAGATTACCTGACGAGTTTACCTATATTAATTGATTATTATTTTTTACATTTAAATAAATAATTATGTTGTGAAATTTTGCATATTTACAAATTAATTTAAATCTATATTAAGATTATTCCTCAGAGCAAGCATTATATAGACTACTCAGTTGTACACTACACCAGTAGCTGAACAGGTGGTTTTGAAATAATATGCAGAATAACTGCTGGTTGTAGAAACCCATTATACCCAAAAAAGCGCGTCTGGTCGTTGAAAGGAAGGTAGATAGCGCTCCAAGTAGAAGTACTTTTTAAATCCGAAAATAACTCAAACCAACTATTGTGGCAATATGCATATGAATACAATATAGAGATATAGAAATTTTAATGCATGTTTATTTCAAATTACAGAGAATTGATTAAAATGTATATAAATTATGTGGAAACTTTGGCTAATGAAACGACATTTAATCAAGCCATGGAAAATTTGATCGTCAGTCTTCGGGAAGTTGTTGTTGCCTTTCCAAATGACATCTGTTTCTGGGTTATGCTGCATTGCATTTTCAAATATTGTAGTTATTTGCCAGGTATTAATTACACCCGTTGGAAATATGAACAACTCGAATTAGAGGTGGATCTTAAGATACCATTAATGCCAACGTCTCGTTTTATGTTAATAAATTCATATGAATTAAAGGCACCAATTACGGTGAGGGAAGCATTATTCCTTAAAGTGTTTACAATCATGACCAATTTGGGATTATATAAATTCGCTGTATTCGTTTTTAAAGAATTAGAAATGTCATGCCAACCATTTGAACGATACCTTATATACACAACACTGAAGATACTTTCGAATGAAGTCCTTACGAATTATCAGGCAAAAACATTTCCAGTTACCAAAACACTGGAAAAGTATTTCATAATAAACATCAATGGTCATCTGGAGTACAGTCGCGGCGCTGTCGATTCAGCAATGCAAAACTATTGGAAAATTTTAATGAATGACCATGAAATATCAAGCAGGCATTATTCGTTGGCCTTGCTACGCTACGGCTTCCATATGCTGAAGATAGGGAATCATGAAGAGGCCGTGGAGGCATTTCAAAAATGCGACAGCACGAACACCAAACTTATTACCAAATTTGGCATGGGCAAAGCTTTATTCAAAGTAAGTTAAATTATATATAATATATACTTATGGATTTATATATATAACATAGGTATATTAGGTCTAGTAAAGAGAAATCCATTATTTTTCCAATCGATGGCTTTAGTAATATGTTATGCATCTTACGTTGTATAAGTACCTACTAACAGAAGCTCTTAGACAGTTTGGCATTGGTTGACTCTAGTATGGTTTGAACACGCGTAAAAGATGGACACTAGCAAAGAGAAAATACGCCATATCTATAAGATCATTGATCGTAAATATCGATATGATAATGGAAATTGTTAAGACGGGCCGTTATGATTGCACTGTTTCCATTTCCAGGAGCTTAAGATGTCACAAAAATCTTTTGATACCATTGCAATAAGGCTGGAAAAATAAAATTAGCTCGATGTATGAATGCCACACGAGTTAATGCAAAAAACCTCATGAACCAAATTTTCATCTTCGAATCGCTGCTGAATCGCAACAAAATCGATCCTTTCTGAAGCGGACGGTTACTGGTGATGAAAAGTAGGTTACTTACGACAACGTCAAGAAAAAACGGTCGTTGTCGAATCGAAGCCAGGATTGACTGTTAGGACGGGCTTGTTGGGTTAAGTTTGATGAGATTGGCAGGGAATAATATAAACTGCTCAACTATAGCCAAACTATTGATTCGGTCCTGTACTGCCAACAAGGGGACCATATGAAGTAAACAATCTTTCAGAAGTATCCAGCTTTGGTCAATAGGAGACTAATTGTGTTCCATCAGGACAACGCCAGGCCACACACATCAATAGTCACTCCTTAGAAGCTCTAAAGAGCTTAGTAGGAAGATTCTTATGCATCCGCCTTATAGTTCGGACCTGGCATCAAGTGATTACTATCCATTCCGGTCTATGACGAATGATTTTGCTGGTGAAAAATTTCTCTAAAGAGAAGCTTATAAAAATTGACTGTCCCATTTTTTTTGCCAACAGAGCCGAAGGTTTCAATGGGAGTGGCATTATTAAATTACTTAAACTGACAAGAAATTCTCTTACAAAACGGTGCAGGCCTACAAAATCTATGAAACGAGATATTTTTTCAAATAGTTGCGAGACATGCATTTTTCTATTTGATAATAAGATAAAAATAGAAAACCGTTAGGCAAATGACCTTCCCGTTAAAATTAAGAGCTCATACTTGGAGAGCCTTTCTTAGAGGTGTCTATCAACCAATTTTTCAGAGAACGAAACGAAAAATAACATTCGTTTTTTGAACCACCCTAATATACATACATATAATATATACAAGTAGGTATATACATACATATGTGTATTTATACTCGGTTTCTAGATGAAAAAGCTGGATGATGCAGAGCGCGTATTGGCCATTTGTACAAGTTTCAAAGTTCATATACCTGATGTGTGGGGCTATCTAGCGTTGATCAATCTTTTGTTAAAGAGAAACTTCAAAGCCCTTGAGTTTTGGAAATATGCCAAAATTGTAAGTAGTTTAGCTATACAGAATGTAAGCTTCTAAACTTAATAAATGTATATATGTTAATTTCCTTTTAGCATCCCAATACTGAATTCAGCAGAGACCTTCAAGAGGATTTAAGAAATGTTGATATCTATGATGTTGTGCTTTATGTTGATAAACCCCCTGTAATTCCATGCATGACATTAACGTCGTAGAGGAGTTTCATACTATTTACATTTTTATTTCGCATTTTATTGTGTTTAATATAATTCCTTGTTTAAATAAAAATAATAATTTTCCACATTAGAAACTTTTCTATTATACATATACATATTCACTATATACATATTCTCTGAATGCTGTTTACAAAGGTTTGTTGGTATAATTCAGAATGTTAAGCTGAACCCCTTAGGTAGTCTTTAATCTCTAAACCATACTGACTTTTGGCATTGTCAAGACGTTGCTGCAACTGGTATCTGCATCCATGACAAAATAAGCGATAAGCTTCGCCGGTTATTACACTTATGTTCGGCAGCAGGGATAAAGGGATGTCCAACTTATGTGTAACATTGTAGCCAGATCGGACAAAATAATAATTTTTGGACTGATTTGATTTAAATATCCAAAATTAATTTTGATTAAATATTGTTATATGTATCGGTTAAACATATGGAGAAACTATTTAAACCCTTTTTGTGATTTTGTAATATATATTAAAACAACTGATTTTTGAACATTCAATACTTAATAAGTTGAATTGTATTAGCTCTCAATTAATAAATGTTTTTTTTTTTATTATAACTCTTCATACTACGAAGCATGGCATCACAAACGATTTTATCACATACATTTGAATTTCGCGTTTTCTTTAATTTTCAATGCTTTACAATTTTTGTAAGTGATCTTCAACATTTTCGATTATAGACATCTGAAATTCTATTCGTCTCGCCATCTTAATCATTATACTCTGAACAGGGTATATTAAGTTTGCACAAAGTTCGTAACACCCAGAAGGAAACGTCGGAGACCCTATAAAATATAGTAGCATGATGAGCTGAGTTGAATTAGCCATGTCCATCTGTCTGTAGATATAGGATCTAGTCCCTCAGTTTTAAAGATATCTATCTTAACTTTAGCACCTGATTGCTTCTAACCAAGAAGCTGCACATTTGTCAGAATGGCCAATATTTGACACTATAGCATATTTTTCATTTGACGAGATATCTTCCCGAAATTTGGAACGGTTTCATTATCTAAGACAACAATGGAATCTCCGAAGAAATTATTCAGATCGAATCACTATAGCATATAGCTGTCACACAAGCTGAACGATCGGAATAAAGTTCTTCTAAGGATAAGGTATTTGTGAAGGGTATTATAGCTTCGGTGCAACCGAGGTTAACCTTTTTTCTTGTTTTATTATACATACTTGTATGTAAATCTATAATTCTATATGTATCTCAATTAGTCCTAGTCTTTCCTTCCACTGTATTGATGATGCGGAACTTAACAAACAGTTGAATGTCTTACAAAAGCCAATACCAAATAAGAAGCTTGCAGCTACTGTGAAACGGCAATGCATTCATAGATTGGATATGTTGTAGTATATCTATTCACCCGTCTCATTAAGTAGCATGCAAAAGCATTGCTTGCTTTGCCAAGAGAGAGCGCTTAAGTTTTAGGTAAATGGAAACACCCTTTACAAAGCAAAACAAACATGTAGCATGCTATGATTGAAACATAAAATGAAAAAATATGTACAAAATAGCAAATACCGAATATTAATTCGGTAATATATATTGTAGTAAGGGAAAACAACCCAAATGGCGACAGGTTCACAATATAGAATTAAGATGGTTAGTATTCTTAGCGACAAAGACCTGTTACGATATCAGGAAGTCTTAAAGAAACGCTCATCGAAAAAAAATAAACCAAAACCATCACATGCTTTGGTGGAGTCGAGCCCAATATTGGAACAAGAAATTGTGCCGGAATCGAGTATTGAAAAGAGGGGATCTCATAAAGTGTTTATGTATTTACAACTTCAAGACATCATAAATGTTCCGCGTGCTGATAATAAAAAGTTCTTCATTAGTTTGCGCCACAATAATACAAATTATGCCGATCAAAAGGAGTTGGATGAAGACAGTAGATTAAGCGCCTTCGCCATACCGATCGAACAATACAATATGGATGTAGCTAATGCATTTAGTGATGAGCCGGTCGCTATTATTTTAACTGTAGTATCAGAAGAGGAAAATGACGCTTCTGAAAAAACAATTGCCCAGGGGCAAATTGATTTGATACATTTTTTCACAAATAAGCGCACAGTAGTTAGTACCGAAATTTTGTTGTATCCAACATCATTTGAACATATTGATTTGGAAATGGGAACATGTAAAACCGTCTGGCATGTGTATTCTCTACTGCCATTAATGAGATACGAAGATTTTAATAATATGGTCTTCATAACGATCGAATCCATATATAATGCGAGCTCTGACATCATGGATATAGCTCAGAACTTGGGTGTAAGCCTATCATTTCGTTCTAAATTTCCAAACGAAATTAACGAATTTGATACAACAAAAATATGCACCTTTAATTATTTCAACAGAGGCTTAATCATTGACCAAGATACCAGATATCGCTGGGCAAGTATTTCTATGGATGAATCACACAACTTGGGTCAATCAACGGACTGTAGTATTTCTCTTCATAAATTATTCAGTGATTTATTATGTACAGAGAATGTAGATTTCAACTTTGATAGTATATCTATGGATAAAGAAGAAGCATTAATTTGTAATTTGCTACGTCGTTACATCTTGGATGAAGTTTTAAATAATATACTGGAAGCAGTAATTGTGAACGACGAACAAGAGCTTATAATAGAGGTGTATGATCGCACTAAGCCAGACTATATTCTCTTAAGGGGCAGTATTGACCTATCGATATTTGTGTACCCAGATGGTGAGTAAAGTATTTAATTTTTCAACTACGAAATATGTAGAAAAGTTAAAAAAAAAAGAAGAAAAAACACTTATTATAGTTTTAACCTTTCAATTCGCCTTGCAAGAGCCTTTGAAAGGGCTAAGTTGGGGTGTAACCGAACATTTTATACTCTTGCAACTTGCCAGGATCAAAACAGGGTAAATATATTCAGATGCATAAGGTTTGTATTTATATGGGGTCCAGGGCAAGTTTTCACCCGATTTTATCTATTTTATGCACAAAGATGCGCCGTCATTCGAAAATTTAATTACAACAATTGACATATTTGCCGATAATATTTACGATATAAACTAACCGGAAGTTCGAAAATCTTTCTATTAGGTATATGGGGGCTAAGGGAATTATTAATCTGATTCAACCCATTTTTGACATATAGGCATACTAGAACTACATTAGAAAAAGATTCTCTCCGAATTTTTATGGTAAAAAGTTTGCGATAGGAACTGTGGTCAAAATATTCGGTATCTGGAGGCTTGAATAGTTTTGGACCGATTTGAACAATTTTTTCAACTCAAAGGCACTATTCGCGCTAAGTTTTATCCACATACATTCATTGGTCCTTGAATTGTATACTGGAAAGAGAAGGAATCGAATTTCGTCCATTTTCGCACAGTAGCATAGGAATATTATGTAATAAATTTGGTTGAATGCGGTCGAGCAGATCCCGAGATATGGATATTATACTCTGTAGCAACATGTTGCAAGAGTATAAAAATGGCTAAGTTTAATTTATTTTAATTTATTATTGAAAGTTCAAACATCAGTTGTTTTAATACACCATAAAATTACGAAAAGAATTTGAATAGTTACTCCATATATTAAACGAGCACGAGAAGCATGGTTCTTCGTTTTTCCTCTTCGTCTCTTCGCTTCTAAAAAAAATCCGGTTTGGACGCCGAAAGAGTCTGCGTGTGAACCGATAACAAAGGAGGGACATTTCTTATAAAAATTAAAAACAAATGATATTTCTTATCATAAACGCATTTTACTAGTGCGTTGATTCCGAAAACACCACATAATGGAAATTGAAAGCTTAGGGAAATTGATGGCGATAATATTCCTGCTATAGAGTTATTAAAAAATTAAATCCTATGTACGTCTGCTTTTGGTGTAGGTGGTTTTAGAAAGATTAACTAAACATTTCCTTTGAACGAAAGTACATATAACGCGATCAAATTTGTCACACTTTTTAGTAACGAGAAGGCATCAAATTTTAAAGCAAAATATTAATATTTCTTCATTTTAATATGTAAATGTTTATATAATATGTACACAATGTACTCCTAATAGTTAACTCCTGTCGTTTTGCCGTACATTTGAAACCTGTCGAAATGCCGACCTTTTCCAACGACGAAACTCCTATAAATCCTTACCATGAGGGGGGCAAAATAACATTTGGGATTGTAAATATCTGCATATTGCAGCCCATAACGGAATGTCAAATTACACGCGATATGTTTAGAAAGCTCTTGACACCTGAGGAAATGAAAACTTGTGTACCTAAAAATTCTGCGGCAGAAATAATTCCAGAAAAAGGCAAAGTGGACACTTGCGAAGAGAACTACAAACATTTTGATGCGCAAATATACACCCTTGTTGATTACATAATAAGAAAAGAGATACAATACATCGAAGATTCGAAGGGCTTTTTGTGCTGTCAAAAGAATGATTTAACTCAAAAAATTATGAAATTGATTTCTTGCGATTTCAATGTCCGTGTGCCAACCAAGAATAGTACAGAATTCGCAGTAGGCTATCTTAAACGTATATTTACGCCGAAAATATGCTATTTTTATTTTTTTAGAATCTGATGACGTTTGTTTACAAAAATTTGGAAAAAAGATGTTTTGACATTTTGCAAAAACATCAAAAACTCAAAACCTCACTCGAAGCCGGTCTCCATATTCAAAACATAACTTTATACATGAGTATAATAAAAGTCTCGAATGAAGTTGGTGCGGAAAATTTAGCGAGTATATACAACGAAAAGGTCAGACAAAATATATAAGTATTTACACTATTTGTTTCACTACAATTATAAGGTACATGATTTCGATTGTTCAGTATGTATGGCAGCTACATATGGTATATATATGCTATTGTGATCCGAAATCGGAAGTTCCGAGAAATGAGCAGCTTTTTGAGAAAAAAAATGATACTACCGTATCAATTGTTGTACACGCGGTCTCTAACGGCGATACAAACAGGTCCGCAGTGATTCCGGACTTTTCCGTGGATGAAACAAAAAAAGAATGCTCTTTAGAAGGTATCTTCCGTACAATGATTTTTGATCAGATCAAAAAACTGGAGAACTATGCACAAAACATGCGGAAAATATTTAATGCAGAAAAAAAGCTACTGTTTCGAGAAAAATGCGTTTTAAAATAAACTGATGAAGCTGCAATCATTTTTTTTTTGCTTGTAGGAAAAAAGTTGCCAGCAAATATACATGTTTTGTTGGTGTCCATCAGTGTTTATTTAGATTTATTTTATTACAGCTGGAAAAACTGGAAACCACTGAGTTTCATGTAGAAGGCTACAAATTCTTATACAACATGGAGAAACAAAATTTTAAGGAAGCTAAGAAACACATTCGAAAACCGCTAGATCAAAAATTTACCTTTGGATGTTATTATGAGTAAGTACAAATACTTTTGTAACTGAGTGATGTCAATTGATCAACAACTGTTTGTCCACAAATATTTAGAAGCAAAACCCAACGACAATTTGTTTATTGGACTTTTTGAACCAATTTTATCTAATATACGATGATATTATAATGCATTTAAGAACTCAAGAAAGAAAACAAAAAATTATTTGTAGATGTTTAAGCTTATACCAATGTACATACCATATATGCATACATACTAGTAGCCCCTGGTCACGGGTCGCTGTGTGCTAAGTATATTAAATTATAGTGAATCACTTTAGTTAGTATACAGTTAGTTTGATAAAAACCATTTTATTTTATTAAGGAAACCAAACAATTATTAAAGTTAATATAAAATTATGCAAAAATTCATATCATAAAAGCAAGTATAGTAGTATATAAAATTATAGGTTTATAAAAAATGCTAAAAAAAATAAATTAGTATTTGGTTGGGTATCCTTTGGACTAATCTAATAATAGCTTTACGCTGTGATGGCATAGATTTTACTAGGCTTTGTGTAGTTCTTGACAATATTTGGTACCACTTTTCTTTAAGGACCTTTTTAACTCCTCCTTATTTCTTATATCACGTTTTCGTATTTGTCGTTCCAGATGTTCCCATAAATGTTCAATTAGGTTAACATCCGGTGTCTGCGGTGTAGTTTTAAGCTGTTTTCGAACAGTATACAGTCTTACCTTTACATTTACAGTTTGTTTGTCGTCACCATCTCGTTATAAGATGAATGACCACTCAATACCCAATTTTATAGCGCATTTTTTTAATTATTGGATATGTTTAAATATGCATATCGGTCCTTTAAATTCTCAATAATTTCACGTCCATCCGATTCATTAATGTTGAATTTGCTTTCATCTGAAAAAATAACATTATTCCAAAATTTGTAATCGGAATTTTGGCATTCTTTAGCGAAGGCAATACTTTTATATACAAGTACATACATCGTTTTTGTTTGTTAACAAAGGGCATTTTCCTAATATAATATTATATTACGGCGTGGTGACCTGCAAAATATGCGGCGGATCGTTTGAGCATTACATTGCTTTTTCATTTCGTTTTCAAATTCACTTTTTATCTTTGGGGCACTTTTTTTACGTTTTTCTTTTATTTTCCGAACGATAATATGGGTCTTCGTGTCATTAAATACGCGAGGACGTCCAGAACGTGGGTTATTTTTAATAGAACCAAATATTCACAATTTGTTTAATTGTACCATGGCTTTTACGATCAATTGCAACAATTTCCCGCAAGATTTATTATTGTCATATGTTTTATTACTGATTTCTTTAAATCATTTAAAAGTTGCGTCGTTGACGAAATACAGGAAAAAATACTGGTTTTTTATGATATATAAATATTTTTTTTAATATAATCTCCCTTAATATCCCATATTCCAATGATCCTCCAATAATTTTTTGCCATCCCTATATTGACTTTCCGGAAGCTCTGCAAAATACCCGTCTGCGGCTGTAATAGTTTCTTCATTCGACGAAAAACGCTTTTCACGAAGGAGTTTATTCAGGTTTCTAAAGAGGTAGTAGTCGCTGGGAGCCAAATCTATTGAACACGGTGACTTTTGTCATTGTTGAAACACCTTTGTATCGTAATGAAAAATGATTTTTTTGTGCTGCAAACCAGGTCTGTTCTCACGAATTTTTTCATCCAGCTTATCCAAAAGGCTGCAAAAATGTTCAGAGTTGATTGTTTTACTTTTCTGCAGATAATCAATCAACAAAATTCCTTTTGTATCCCAAAAAACTTGAGATAAAACTTCTATTCGAAGTACGGACTTACATATTATTACCAAGAGAAATCCGAGAGTGGGGCTAAAAATGCCTTTATTTTTTTTGGGCGTTGAGCATAATCGAAATATATCAGTTTTCAACTAGGCACTAATGAAATCCAACTTGTTAAAGACATATTACCATTATTTTACAGAACGCATTAATAATCAGTTATTTAATTTGGCCACAGGTTTTTAATCCAACTAGATTTTGTTTTAGTTTTTGAGCTAGTATGAAACTGGTATCTTTCTGTTCGAAATTTATAATTGTAGCCTCGAAGGAGATCCGTACAACAAAAAATGTGAAAAATAATATGTATTTGGCCAGTGCGGAAGCCTTTGAAGTTGGTGAAAAGTGGAGAAAAAGGTTGAAAACCATTGAAAAAGGAGGATAAAAAAATAAAAATTAATAAAATGATCATTTACAAGCGATCTGAGAATCTGAGGAATCAGGATCATCAGAGGAAGGGGAGGGGATTGGTTTAATTTTTAAGGGTTGAAAACGGTTTATCTTGATGCCCGGCAAAACTACGAATTATATAGAAAAATTTTAACTTTAAAAATTATATGGTTATAGGTAATGCAAAGATCAACAACTTTTGTACTAACACCTTTTTCAAATAACCAAATTTTTGACTTTTTTACTTTTATATTGCACAACAAAAATGTTTCTTACACGAAATTTGGTGCTAACTTACTTTCTTATGTTCAAACACACTGTATTTGTATATTCTTGCAACATGTTGCTACAGAGTATAATAGTTTTGTTCACCTAATGGTTGTTTGTATCATCTAAAATTAATCGATATATTTATTTGATCAGGATGAAGAGACGAGTTGAAATCCGGGTGACTTGTTAAAAAAAACTAAAAATGGGATAGATCAATAACTAAATGCGTCGGAGACATTAAATTTTACATCCAGGATGGCACAAAAGGGTTTTGTAGCAGCCTTTGTCAAAATTAAAAGATAGGCGTGACATCGCCCACTTTTAGGTGAAATCACATATCTCAGGACCTGCTCGAATGATTTGGTGCATAACATTCTTATAATATTCCTATGTTACAGTGCAAAAATGAAGGAAATCGGGCTACAACCATGCGAATACATCAAAATTTTAAAATCCATCTGATTCTTTCACATTCCAGTGTACAAATAAAGCACCAATTATATTATGGGATAAAACTTTGCACGAATAGTGCCTTTGAAATGTGCCACCTTAGGACCGAAAATTGATCAAATCGAACCAAAACTGCCCCCCTGTGCCTATAGTCGACTTTTTACCGAAAATATCGCCTAATTTGTGAGATATTTAATTGAAATTTGGAGAGAATCATTTCCTAATAATTGTATGTCTGAATGTCAAAAATGTCACCCATGTACCTAATATAAAGATTTCCGACCCGCATATATATACCGCATATATCGACCAATATATAAGTCCGTTCCCACGACAGTCGGGTCTACGTAACCGGAACATCTTTTGTCTGTGTCATGTTAGTCGTATGTGGTATTGTCAATAATTTATAAAATCGGGTCAATACTACCCCCAACTCCCATACACTATAAGACTTATAATGAGTTTCAGTGATAACCTCTTCATCCGAGCGAAATTTCTTACCGGCGAGCATTTTTTTGAGGTATGTGAACAACCAATAGTCGCTGGGAGCAAAATATTTCCAGTTTGTTACTTTTAAACATGGCCAAACTTTGCTCAAAATCATCAACACGTTGCTGTTTTTGGTCAACAGTCAGCTGACTTTAAATAGCAAACCAACGTTTTATTGTGGTTTCTGATGGTGCTGTTATAGCCTATAAAATCTTTCCACCTGTCTTTTAACCGTTTACATTGGTCAAAATGTGTGATATTTTAGTGAAATTAAGTGGAAAAGTTGTCTTAAAAATTATGTGGTTTAGCGCTGAATTACAATGGCATTGGCCTATACATTGCTCTAAACCTCATATTCCTAATATAATGAATTCCGATCGTTTGGTTGACGTTCTCCACATCAACTCAATATATTAAATTTAGCCTCTTCGGTCGAGTTAATATCACAAATATCTCATTTAGAGATCATTTTAATATAATTGCTGACGGAAAGTAAAATATGGTTATAAAATTAATTGAGTCTATGACCTATAATATAAGTTAATAAGATACCAAATTTGATTGTAATTCGTTTGGTTTCGTCGAACAATGAAGTTGAACCCTTTTGCTATATTTTTATACTCTCGCAACCTGTTGCTACAGAGTATAATAGTTTTGTTCACCTAACGGTTGTTTGTATCACCTAAAACTAATCGAGTTAGATATAGGGTTATATATATATATAAATGATCAGGATGAAGAGACGAGTTGAAATCCGTCTGTCCGTCCGTCCGTCCGTCCGTGCAAGCTCTAACTTGAGTAAAAATTGCGATAACTTTATGAAACTTGGTAGAAATGTTTCTTGGTACCGTGAGACGGTTAGTATTGCAGATGGGCGTAATCGGACCGCTGCCACGCCCACAAAACGCTATTAATCAAAAACAAATAAATTGCCATAACTAAGCTCTGCAATAAGATACAAGACTGTTATTTGGTACACAGGATCACATTAGGGAGGGGCATCTGCAGTAAATTTTATTTTTAAAGTGGGCGTGGTCCCGCCCCTAATAAGTTTAATTCGCATATCTCCTAAACCGCTAAAGCTATAATAACCAAATTCACTGGAAGCAAATTGTTTTAGCACCTCTATTGACGGTGTGAAAATGGGTGAAATCGGGTGACAAGCCCGCTCACTCCCCATATAACGGTACTGTTAAAACATACTAAAAGCGCGATAAACGAAGCACTAAACACGCCAGAGACATTAAATTTTATCTCTGGGTTTGTATGAGATGACTTTATAGGAACCGCGTTCAAAATTAGTCAGTGGGCGTGGCACCCCCCACTTTTAGGTGAAAACCCATATCTTGGGATCTGCTTAACCGATTTAAACAAAATTCGGTGCATAACATTCTTCTCATATCTCTATGTTATAGTGCGCAAATGGGCGAAATCGGTCGAATTGTGACCAAAAATTGTCTAAATCGAACCAAAACTGTTCAAGCCCCTAAGTACTGAATATGTGGACCCCAGTGCCTATAGTTGACCTTCTACCGAAAATATCGGTCATTCCACAAAGAAATCTCAAATGAGTATACCATTTGCTTTGCGAAAGTATAAAATGTTCGGTTACATCCGAACTTAGCACTTCCTTACTTGTTAATATAAAGTTTTGCCAACACCTGAGGTAATTTCCCGGGCTTTGATTCTTGCAAGTTGCAAGTGTATAAAATGTTCGGTTACACCCGAACTTAGAACTTCCTTACTTGGTAATTAACCTAATATTTCAATAATTGAAGATATTAACTGTCAATGGTATTAATAAATAGATAACAGCAAATTGTTATAGGTTATTATTATTCATACTATGTGTAATTGATTTGATAAATAATGTCCGAAAACAACTCTCGGGAACTCGAATAATAGGTTAAGCATATCAATAGCATATCAACGGAATATCCATATTATCGTGGTTGATATCAGAAAATGTGGAGTGTTAGTTCTAAGTAATTAAAAATAAGGATAGTGTGTATTCCCAAGTAGCAAAAATACATTTTAAAGTAATTTAATAAGGTTGCTAACATTGCGAATGATAACGGCACATTTAAAACGTCAATCGACAATTTTTGTATGAATATTCGTGTCCCATAAATATTAGTCTAATACAATTATTTAATATTTACTATTACACATTTGTTTGTGTTATTCGCAGCTGTTAATGTTTCACTTCCTGTTGATTTGCAGTGGCCTCTTTGAAATTTACATTACGTACGTAGAAACGTTGCTGGCTGAGACCACCTATAACGAAGCTCTTCAATATTTACTTCGTGAGTTGGAGACCTACTCAAGCCGATTTGCAAAAGAATCTTCAACGTGGATTCTTTTATACTGTATATACAGTGAATGTGGCTATGTACCAGGCATGAGTTATACTCGATTGAAATTTGAGAATTTGAAAAAAGAGTTTACCAGAAATACTCAACGGCCGTTAAGCCTTTGGGATCTTTATTGTAAACAAAGCCTCGAATTTACATCTAAAAGGGCAAAGGAATTTTACAAAGCCGTCCAAGAATTCTTGGAACTAGGATTGTATAAGTTTGCACAAATAATTTTTGAGCAAATCTTAATTGAATGCACTGAAGCGGAAAAGTATTTCGTTACGACCACTTTACAAATTCTACTTCGAGAAATAACGGACGCATATTCGTTGCGAACATTTCAAGGGCTTCAAACGGTAAGAGGGAAGAGAAAGAATTTTGGATTCGTACAGAATATATTGATTTTGTTCGCCTAACGGTAGTTTATAACATCTTAAAATAATCGTGATAGTAGTAGTAGCTGTAAAACAAAAATTATCGCGTTAACGGAAGAGATTGATAATATGGGTAAAAATCAATAATAATATCTAATCAAATTTGACCCAGATTGGTCTATTTAAACTGCGCGCGCAAACCGAATCGATAAACAATTTTTTCCTAGTTTGGTACAATTTTTTTTGTTCGTGTGTAGTTTGATCTCCATATGTCAGTTAGTGTATGTTTGGGAGCCGTTTGTTTTGGAAAGTCTACTTTACCACGGACACAAGTTTTCAGCATACTACTCAAAGTATTCGTTGAAGATCGCATTGGGTATAGAAACAAAGCACAGCAACCAAGTTAAATTGACTGGTCTTAAGAAACTCGCTCAAAAATTGCACTTTTCATCTATCATTTTTGGGTTTCAGACAATTTTCCAATCGCATATCAATGGACATTTGCATTATTACCTTGGCAATAAATCTGCTGCCAAAGAGTGTTATGCTGTAATTCTGCATAACACTCAAAACCTGGATGATGTCGGAGTTTTCCAAATGAGCATAATGCGTTATGCCAACTATTTATTTGAACATGGCAAATATGAGAAAGCAATCAGTGCATATGGGGAATGTACGAGAATCAGTAATTGCAGCGTGAAGGCGCTTTATGACCTTGGAAGGGCCTTTTATCGCGTAAGTAGTGTAGTGGATTGTGGATTGATTTCGGAATAAAAAATTATGAGCAACTAACTGAATGATTCAAAAACATAGTTGGGAAAATATCAAAAGGCGGAACAAAAGTTTTCGTCTTGTACCAATCATGGCATACATTTACCAGATGTGTGGGGCTACTTGGCATTGGTTAATCTCAAAACGAATAACACATTTAAAGCTCTTGAATCTTGGAAATATGCGAAAATTGTGAGTAGTATTTTTATAACAAATTTTAATTAATTTTTATATTCTCGCAAAATGTTGCTACAGAGTATAATAGTTTTGTTCACCTAACGGTTATTTGGATCACCTTCAACTAATCTAGATATACAAATGTATATAAGGTTATGTATATGTAAATGATCAAGATAACGAGAAGAGTTGAAATTCGAGTAACTGTCTGTCTCTCAGTCCGGCCGTCTGTGAAAGCAATAACTTAAGTAAAAATTCGATATATTGATGAAAATTGGTACACATGTTTCTTGGTATCATAAGAAAGTTGTTATTGCAGATAGGCGGAATCGGATCATTACCACGCCCATAAAACGCCATTAACCGAAAACATATTAAGTGTCTTAACTTGGTACCACATTAAGATACAAATCTGTAATTTGGTCATCGTATAAGCGAGGGGCATTGGTGGCTTGAAAATTTTCAGTGTGGCCCCGGCCCCTAAAAAGCTTACTGTACATATATCACAAACCACTAATGCTATATCAACACAATTTGCTTAGGGCAAATCTTTTCGTCACTTCTTCCGACAGTGTAAAAATTTGTGAAGTTGGATGATAACCCCGCCACTCCCCATATAACGGTTAAGTTGAAATCTACTTAAAGTACGATAACTCACTTAAAATTGACAGACAAGATGCTACGAAAAAATAACTTTTTTTACTGAAATGAAACTTTGCACAAATTGTGCCTGTAATGTATTCCATCTCGCTTCTAAAAACTGTCGGACTATAACTTGTCAAGCCTCCATATATCGAATGCCTGCACCCGATGAATATGGCTGACATTTTACCAAAAATATTGGTCAATCTGTAGGCATTGACATTCGGAGCCTATCCTTTCAAGATAACAGCCTTCGCTTGTGTTAAAAATAGGAAAAATCGGGTGTACAATCGGTCTATGATATACCTCTGCTCCTGTATACTACACATATCGATTATTGATATTTTAACAGGCTTTATGTTCAATATATGTATACTTGAGTAATGCCTACACCTTTGATCTTTGCAAATTACGAGAGTATAAATTGTTGTTTAAAATGAACTTCTTTTGTTTGGTATTTCTAGAACCCGAATAATGTTATAAGTGAAGAAATTTATAGTGAATTGAAGAAAATCGATTTGAATGAAATAACATTAATTATTGATGCTGCTGATGCTGCTGCCGGCACCAACTGCTATAGAAACGCTTGAAAATATAAATTCACGCTTTAAATTAAATGTTTGAGGATGTCTACATCTTTTATATTCAATGTATATAATATATTTTAGATGCATAATGTATGTATAAACTTATACTAACATTAAAAAAAATACATTTGCCATGAAATGCTTGTATTTTAGTTACTTAATATATAAAACCTGATACTGACGAAGGCGCATTATCATTGCCACTACCCGCTGACCCAAATTTGTGGTATGGTGTAATAGACGTTTTTATATCCAGACTTTCTTCAGTTCGCAACTCATTTACTGCATGTTTCAATTGCAGGATGCACTCCGGATTTGTACTCACCGAAAGTTGTGAAATCTCTTTTTCAAAAAGTGTCGCCATAGCTTCAAGCAGATCAACAAAGCCAATGGATAGTGCAGCGCGTCGTATGCGGTTTAATTCCTTATAGAAATGCTGCGTCTTCTCTGGCATTTTCTTTGCATGTCGCAGTACCTTTTGCACGTCAGACTGCAAACTTACCTGTTTTATCCACACCACACAACTTTGAGAATATGAACGCTTTTCGGCCTTCACAGGAAACGCGTTTGTTTCGCCTGGCAATAAATCTTCAGCAAATCCCAATAACTGCAGGTCACCCAACCAGGGAATAACATTATTACCAGGTGGTAAAATGTTCAACATTAAATTAGACTTTTTCTTACTATCCGCATAGGAATAGATAAAGCCATACCAATTATCATTTAATAATACCAATGCAGCTAAATTTTCAACTTTCAAAGCGCCATGGAGCAATACACACATCGACTCTTTTTCAGCTGCGGTTGGTAAGGCACCACTGCCACTTTTATTAACGTTGCTTTCAGTATCTTCGCTGCTTTCATCGCCGTCTTTAATGTCTTTCGTATAGAATTCTCGTATTTCCTGCTCTAATTTTTCGTACTCATAGTTTGGTTGGTTCACGTCTAATGCTGGTTTTACAGTGGCACCAGTGCTTCCACTCGATGAAGATTTTGATGAACTTGATTTTTCGGACGAGCGTCGTGCTGGCTTTTCTCTATCCACTTTAGGAATAACTAAATGTCGGCTTAAGGAAACGGGTGAACCAATTTCGGAAAGCGACAAATACCCACATATCTCTATTTTCTGTGATATTTTTAATTCGGTTCTCACTCCATTCTCCATTTTATATGGCGCAGGTCGTGGCCATATAACGACCGGACACTCCAACCGGAAATAACTACCAGCTTTAAGCGTAACTTCATAAGGCTTAAAATTGGACTCGCAAACTCTTTCAATTAAATCGAACATAGCAGTGCGACCAAGCTCACTTTTATGACTTGAATGTGATCCCATAGTGGGCGTCAATGTATGGATGTTGGCATTTCCTGAGGACTTATTACTATCATTTATATTTTCTGAACCTTCTACAGTCTCTTTTACAGCTTTCGGCATATAAAGTTGACCTACGCCAAAAAATTTGTTTTAAAAAATAAATCTGAAGTTATCGTACAAAATTACCTTTAAGCCCTGTAAAATCGATAAGCTGCTGATATATAGGCAAGGAACGCGTGAAGTAATAATCACTTTGAACTCCCATGCACACAAAATTTAACTTAACTGCCTTCAGTTGAGTAATCCAATCGAATTGAGGCTCATTTTCTTTGTCAACATAACTGTGGAAAAAGCCCTTGAGCGCTGTACTTCCAAAACTTTAACGTTTATATACAGGCTCTTTAGTAAATATCTTAAAAATTTTGAAAGCATTTCAATACCTACCCTAAACCACAGTCCGTGAACACAACAACCTGAGAATAGTTTTGAAAGCCCCAATTGGTCGACAATATACTAGCAACATTTTTCAACATACTTATGAGGCAAAGTTTGTCACCAGGTTCTATTTTCTTAAGAGCTTGTCGAATAATGTCATAATCACGCGTAAAATCTACCTTTACCTCGGATGTTGTGGAGTATACAACTAGTGAAACATATTCCAACTTTGATGTGGCAGACAAATGTTCTAGCAGTTGTGATATACCCTTGATGGCTAACTGATGGTAAGTAAGTGCATTTTCTTCACTCCGACCTGGTATTTGGCGTTGCATAGATAATGACACTGTTGAGGAAATAATAATTATTATTGCTCTTCTCATTTAAATCTTACATATAAATAATTTATTGTTTACTTACCATCCAAAGCAATAATAGTGGGCATCCTATTAGTTTTGATACTTTGATATTTTCTCCAATACAACTTTGAAATGATGGATTAACTTATATACATATATATATTGTTTTAAGGTCAGGAAATGTCTTTGAGTAAACAATTTGTTTCCCGATATTAACAAATAGGTACTTTATTCTACGGTTATGTATATATTGTGTACAAAATATAGGTTTGTTTCATAACGCTAGTAGCTGTGTGCTATCAGGAAAAACAAGAATGTACCCTCACGAAGAGCGAATTACGAAAAAGTAAAGAGACGGAACCCTAGCAGAAATTAGCTGTAGCTTCTTGCTATCAGGAAAAACAAGAATGTACCCTCACGAAGAGCGAATTACTAAAAAGTAAAGAGACGGAATACTAGCAGTAATTAGCGAGAAAACATTAAAATATTGTTTTTAACAATCGCATCATATCAACACTTGAATACTGATCAATAGAATCATTATTTTAACAATTCTAAACTATTAAAACAAACAAAATCATAAACCAGAGTTTCAAATAATGCTTACGGGACTAAAAAAAATTGTTTAGTTCCAAATACGTTTAAAAAAAATTTAGTCCCAAAAACCGAATTCCCAAATACTAAATTCACAATAATATATTAAGTTGTAAAAGAAATTTTTCAATCATCATCTTGGGTTCAAAATAGGATTTTTTAATTTAGAATATGTATATCAATTACATTTTTAATCACAAAATCGGAAATAAAATATTAAACGTCATGGATTAATTTTAATTATAAAAATCTAAATTTAAATACAAAATTTTTAATTTAAAAATTTCACAACCATGATCAAAACAAATCCGTCAAATATCGCTTGTTTACACATGTGTTTTAATAGCTGTTTTTTCATATGGCAGTACGTTTTTTCTGCTAGCAGAAATTTCACTATTAGAAACTAGCAGCTCAGCTTCTATCGCTCACATCTTGTGCTCCCTGCTGCTATTTTTTGGGTTTAGAAACTCTTTACCAGCATAAACATGACTGGCGAGTGATAGTTAGCAATTATGAAACAAACCTAATATCTCATGATACTTGTGTCCAGAGCTGCCAAGCTTTTTACTTATTAGTTTAAAATTTACTGTTCGCGATTGGTCACCCGTTGCGATATATCACTGAAAACTACATAACGTAAACTGTAGCAAATCGAAATTTTATTAGCTAATAACATATACATATATACCACAATAGAAGATCTCAGGTGTAAACTCAGACTCATGTTTTATACAATTCAGAGTTCATATATCAAATATGTACTCTTTTCTGACTTTTACCCAAAAATATCTTTTAAACTGTTCGTTTTTTAATTTATTTATACACAATTAGCATAATAGAAGTTAGAATAATTGGTTATATTTATCATTGTAACAAATCGGCTATGTGTTTAAAAAGAAGTAAGTTGAAGAAAACAGTCTGGAAGCATTTATTTGCAAATAATTTATAAATTATAGAATTTTCTATGGAATTACAACGGACAATTTCTTCCACAAAAGGCTTCCAATGTATTCGAAAATATGAGAAATTCGAAAGCCTATCCACAAAATATTTTAACTCTAGCCCAAATTTGAGCAATAAAAAGAAACGGGGTTTAAAACAGTGTTATCTATATTTTTTAATCGATCCTCGGATATCTCGTAACCTTCCAGTCAGTGCTAAAGTAAATATGATTTTAAAGTGACGACGAGAGTCGTTTTTTTTTAAAGGTTTATTTAAAAACGGTGATTTTAATATTCTCAGAGAACAACCATGTTGTATTATCTGCTTTCCTCATCCTCAGATATATTAGACCTTTTCCAAAATAATGAATAAAAATTAATGCCATAAGAAGTCACCTTTTTTGAAAAAAGTCCTGCATTATTATTAAATGATCAGACGTTGAATATGTTTCTTTGTATTGATTTAGGGTCTTAATGAACTTGAAATCTGGCAGCAGTTCTTGAATTCGATTTTCTACGTAGGAAAAGCAAAATCGACGCGCCCATATTCACATTTATATAACGCTATGAAAAAATACAACAAACAGGTTACGATTGCAGAGGAATCTGATGATAAAGGTTGACATTTTGACAGAATTGTACTAGTAGATATACAAATGTATGTATGTATTTCTTAATATAAAAAATAGGCGGACTTCTAAATCCGATTGTAACCGACATTCAAATGATTAAATACGGTAAGGTAGATCATATAGTCGATATTTGGAGAAATGGGTTTGGTGTCGTTAATCTACATGTGTTCCACAATATCTTGCCATATGAAGCATACACTCGAGAGGTTTGTTTGTAAACTTGTGAGAATTTCAAAACATTTAATGATATTTGCATTTTTTGGTTCAAGGCCGCCGTCATAGATGCAATAAGTCTTCCTAATTTAACAAATCAGAAACGTGGAGTGTACTATGGCCCATCAAGGAAATGGACGGCGAAAGGAAGAAAAAGTCTAGGAATAGCTTTGCTTTATAGGGCCATGAAAATATTCTTGTCTGAAGGCGAAATTCAGTTATATCCTTTTGATTTAGCTTAATTATAAATTTCGACTGTAAAAATATATATTTAAAATTTTTAACTCTATTAAAATACATGTATGTACATATGTACATATGTATATACAAATTTGGCCACTAATAGAAATGTAATAAGTGCGTATGTACATATGTACTAAGATCTATGTATAATATATTATATTCAAGCTATAACCATATCGTTCACAGAATACATACCTACATACATATATATATACTAAGATCACAAAATTACAATAGACAAAATTCAGATTTTTTAGCGTCGCGATCTGTTGGTATGGACGGATAATGTTCTTAGGTTCCAGGCTAAGCACTTATAGGTTTCAAGATATTTTTGCTTAAAGTTCAAAAATTTTAAAAATAATTTCACTCTCCTCCCTATTATCCATCTATAATTGCGCGAGTACAGCTACCATTTTACAATATAATACCAAATTCAACATTACGCGAGAATATCGTCTATCTACCGTAGACATTTATGTATATTGACGAATACTATCACGATTTTTTGAACTGAATATTAAAATTTCTAACAAGGCAGTTTGAAATTTTAGCGTCCAAAATGGAAAAAAAAAAATCCTACGTATGCCAAGGTTTAAGAAATAATACAAAATATGGATATATTGTGCCTTTTATGAAAAAAAGTAAGGAAGTTCTAAGTTTGGGTGTAACCGAACATTTAATACTCTCGCAACTTGCAAGGATCAAAGCCCGGGAAATTACTTCAGGTGTTGGCAAAATTTTATATTAAAGGAAGTATATCCCGATTCATTTATCCCATTTTTGACACAAAAACATACTTTAATCGAATCGATTTCATTTATACACATTTACTGATATTTTCGGTATAAAGTCAACTATAATCACTGGGGTCCACATATTCAGTACCTAGGGGCTTGAACAGTTTTGGTTCGATATATACAATTTTTGGTCACAAGGTGGTATACTTTAAACGCATTATTCACGCAAAGTTTTACCTCGATACAATCATTGTTGCTTGATTTGAATAAATGAAAGTAAAAGAATCGGATGAAATTTAAAATGATGTTGTATGGACACTATACATAGAAATATGAGAATATTATGTACCAAATTTGGTTGAAATCGGTTAAGCAGATCCCAAGATAAAGATTTTCACCCGTTCCCACGACAGTCGGGTCTACGTAACCGGAACGGACCCGGATTTATTCCGGCCAAGGACTGTCAACTCGGCAGAATTCTGTCGCTACAACAACAACAACATAAAGATTTTCACCTAAATGTGGGCGGTGTCATGCCTACTGTCTAATTTTGAACTCGGTTATTATAAAATCATCTTATACCATCCCAGAGATACAATTTAATGTCTCTGGCGTGTTGAGTGCTTGATTTATCGCGCTTTTAGTAGTTTTCAACAGTATCGTATATGGGGAGTAGGCGGGGTTGTCACTCGATATTTATTATAGCTTTAGCGGCTTAGGAGATCTACATATTAAACCTATTACCTACCTGTGCGATCCTGTATACTATATAGCAGTCTTGTATCATATTGTGGAGCTTGGTTATGGCTATTTATTTGTTTTTGATTAATAGCGTTTTGTGGGCGTGACAGCGGTCCGATTACGCCTATCTGCAATACAATTCGTTCTACGGCACCAAGAAACATGTGTACCAAGTTTCATAAAGATATCTAAATTTTTACTCAAGTTACAGCTAGCACAGGCGGACGGACAGACATTCACCCGAATTTAATTTTTTAATTTATATATGTATAACTCTGTATCTAACCCGATTAGTTTTAGGTGATACAAACAACCTTTAGGTGAACAAAACCATTGTACTCTGTAGCAACAGGTTGCGAAAGTATAAAAATTACTTGGTACAAATTCAAGAGATTTGTGTGTTTACATTTATGCCAAAAACAAGTGTTGCTACATTTTATTTACATATATTTTACAAATTTAAAAAATAATATATGTAGATCATATCTCGAATTTACTGTCAGACTCTGGTGCCAATGTAATCGGAATAGTTCCAAATTCTATAAGGCAGTGGTTTCATATTTCCTTTGCAATCTAAATCTAAAAACAATTAAATAGGTAAACAAACTTTTTTAATGCTCACCCTCTGTGGAATTTTTATAACTCCTATTCTATGACATTCATTTGCTGAACGCAATTTTCGAACATTTCCATTTTTCTATTTTACCGCCACTGCATTCCAAACATGCAAATCAAAAAGAGATAGATGTATATGTTACATGGTAAATACAACACTAAATACTTCCTTGTCGATTAACGTCGTTGATTTTGGCAAGAGCATTTTGGTTACAAGCTAAATGGTTATATTTTTTGAAGTTGTGAATAATACATATAAATATAAAGTATAATGCCTGAAAATTATTGCAAAATGCATTTAAGATTGTGAGCATAGACAAGTTGTTAAATTCGTGTAAAAGTTAAGAGGGTAAGAGGCGTTAAAGATATTTGGAAAAAGTCTGTTTGGCTGGTGGCTGGGTTGCAATTTGTTCGTGTTCGTGTTGTCGTTTGTGGTGGCGGCGGCGTGTGTGTTTATTGCGAGAAAAATGCGTTTTTAGCCTTGCTTAACTCCTAAGAATGTATCACAATCATTTGCCAGTAAAGAACTTTGCATTTATGGTATTTTTTATGTGCTCACAAGGTCTAAAATATTCGAAAAAATGCAAAGCAATTTATTGAGTTTTATTTGAAATAAATCCTTGTCTTTCATAGTGTGATCTTATAGTTTAATAAAAAATTAGAGAATAAATGAATTACTTTACGTTGACCATCTAAACGTATTCTTGAAGTGTTTGATATCTTGTAAACAAATAAATACAGCAAATGTTTTCAGTGTTTAATAAACTTTTAAAAGAATTCATCGCCCATTTATATTGTTAATAAAAGAATAATATTATTTAATTTGAATTAATTTGTATATAAAACATTTTATAAAACACGTTAAACAATTACAATATATGTTATAGTTAAAGACGAAATCCTTTCACCTACAAATCTGTTCGAAATTTGGAAATAATAAATGACAAAATATTTCTGAGTGTTACTTAAAATGAATCCCTCCGAGCTGCGTATGATGTGGATGAGTCACTATAATCCAGAACGCATCACAGTGGAGGATGCACCCTCATTCTTTGGTCATCCATCAGTGGGTCTTTCTGTAATGGACGATTTATCCTCACATCAACCAACAATGGTATGTAAAGTAAAGCCTTTTAAGCTATTATACTTCACAAACATGTTTCATGGTAATACATGCATACATATGTAAATAAGTAATTGAGCGATTGTTACATATGGATCATTTAGAATCGAGTACATTTCATTTACGATTGAATTTAAAATCTTCAATTGCAACTTATTTACTATAATTTCACTCATTTATTTCTCAAAATCTTTCTTTTTCTTTTCATATGTTTTTTTCTTGCTGTGTTTGATCATTTACTCCTCCCCAAAAATCGAAAAATAAAAATAATACCTGAAACTACCGCAATTTATAAAAATCTATTTCGACTTGAATAACATTATCGGGTTAATTATTATATGCAACCACTTACACAATATAACGAAATATATCTACGGTATCAACGGATGTATATACAAATATAACTTCTAATGCGATTGGTTTTCCTGTTTGTCTAATAAAACAAAAATGAAAACTAAAAGGATTTGAATCCAATGATGAGCATTGTTGGGGGGGATTTCAGTGGTCAGGCGGCAGCAGCAGCAGCGGCTGCATTGGGCGTACAACCGACAGCTCTAATTGCGGCCAATTCCAACGATATTTACGGTCTAGCACAAGTAGGTGGTTTGCATCAGCAATTACTACAACAATCGGCCGCTGCTGTTTTTCAAAACTACACAGAAGTTATAGACGATGATGATGGCACTGGAAGCGGCGTAATAGGTGGTGATGGCAATGTCAGCGTAGACAAATCATTAGCAACTCAATTTGTGCATAACGATGATCCACAACCAATCTATGATCAATTGGATGACGGTAGTTATGATGGTGGTTTAGCACCAAAACAGGAAATTATAAATATTGATGATTTCGTTATGATGACCGATTCTAATTCGTACGATGGTACAGAATTTATGGCTGACGAGAGAGAAGTGGCAGAAGGCAGTAGTGGTGGCGTTGATATCTCCCATGCACATGGCATGGATGAGAATGGTGTCCTAGTTCCTTTGGATAGTGGACACAAGTTAATAGGCGATACTGGCGATGAGGTGATGGTGCCCGCCACCACAACGGCCGTAATGCAAGCAACAGCGGCAACCTCATCAAGAGGATTTGGTGGAGGTGGAGGAACGGGACACCATCGCTCATCGCAACGTAAGACTCGAAAAATAGAACCAGTTAACAGGCCAGGACTGGTGCTGAAGACACCAATAGCATATAAGGGGAACATAGATCCATCGGTTATACCAATTCAAAAAGACGGCATGGGTATGTTTTTTTTTAATTATTGATTTTGAAAATCAATTCATTTAATTTTCGTTTAATAAATTTCCACTTATATAGGTTTAAATTAACTTAAAAGAAAAAAATAATAACACAAAAACATATATAGATTTAACTTGAAAGTGGTCTAACATTCTAGCAACGTCATAGTGATATATTCAGTATTATAGCATTCAACAATTAGATTTGATATGATCCCGCGCAATATAAAAGTAATTTGCGCTCAAAAATCATTGAATGTTTCCTATTCCATATGACAACTGAGAAATTAATTATTAATGTAAAGAAGAACACAAGTAGATAATGATACGAGATGCACTTATTAGGGTGCTTTAGCAATTTTTTATAATCAGTACGTCTTTTAATTTGATAAAATAATATTAGCATCATATACCTTTTTGTAGGTTAGTTTTTCATGCTTTCTTATATAGGAAATGGTGTTAAGTTTTTTTTTCTTATTTACTTTCAATTGCTAACACTTTGCATTTCTTTTTTCTATATTTTTTCCAGCCGTCTGTGAGCGTTGCGGTGCAATCGGTGTAAAGCACACATTTTACACCAAATCTCGACGTTTTTGCAGCATGTCCTGTGCTCGTGGCGAACTTTATTCTTTGGTAGTTAACAATACTAAAATGGCAGGTGGTGCGCAACAACAGCAACAGACGATTTCCAATTCCCCCGTGCAAGATCACATTGATGGTGCAGCTGGAAGCAACAATGGTAATAGCAACGACATACAACAACACGATACACAACCTCAACAATCTGATATTGAGTTGGCGTTACGTGTTGCTCATATTAAGAATTCGAATTATCGTTTTCGCATCACAGACCAATCGAAAATCACACAAATCAACGGTTTTGGCGAACCCGTCATGTCCACCGAATTGACAGGTATGGAGGGAGCAGGAGCACTAACAGGTTTAAATAGTGAGAATGGAGCCTTATGTAGTGTAAATGCGAGTGGCTTAGTTGCTACGCCAAAGGCACTTCAAATGTACCGTGATGTATTGCCACAAGAGGACCTGCCACAAATTCCAAAATTTGAACGTTTACCAGTTTCCTGCCCACAAATGGAAAAAATCATTAGTATACGTCGTCGTATGTACGATCCGTCGCATTCTTTCGATTGGACGCCGCGTTTATCGCATCCGAATTTTTTCGCTGCACCCGTTACTTGCTTTCCACATGCACCCGGCTATGAAGTTTGGGACAGCATTGGCATCGACATGAAAGTTGAGGTGGAGAATACAGATTGTGATAACACGGAAGTGGTGCAGCCCGGACAGACGCCACACTCGTTTTGGGTTGCGACGATCTTAAATATTTGCGGATACAAAGCTCTTATGCGTTACGAAGGTGGGTAACTCCTTATGCAAAGAAATTTTTAATTAAATGAAATCGAACATTTTTTTTCTATTATTCCAGGCTTTGATGAGCCCACACATGACTTCTGGGTAAATCTATGCAACGCGGAAGTACACTCAGTTGGTTGGTGTGCGACGCGTGGCAAGCCTCTAATACCGCCACGTACTATCGAAAATAAATACAAAGATTGGAAGGATTTCCTTGTGGAACGATTGTCGGGCGCACGTACACTGCCTTCCAGCTTTTATAACAAAATCAATGACAGCATGCAGTCGCGCTTCCGTCTGGGCTTGAATTTAGAGTGTGTGGATAAGGATCGAATCTCACAGGTTCGCTTGGCAACGGTGACAAAAATTGTAGGCAAGCGTTTGTTTTTGCGATATTTTGACTCTGATGACGGTTTTTGGTGTCATGAGGACTCGCCCATCATACATCCGGTCGGTTGGGCGACTACCGTGGGTCACAATTTAGCGGCACCGCATGATTATTTAGAACGAATGTTGGGTAAGATTTGTTGTCGGCTAGTTTATTTGCATATGTTTATTTCAATAACTCGCATTTGTGTTTATACTGTAGCTGGCCGAGAGGCAATGATTGAGGTACATGAAGATGATGCAACGATTGAGCTTTTCAAAATGAATTTCACTTTCGAAGAATATTACATGGATGGCAAAGGGAATGGTTTTGTGGAAGGCATGAAATTGGAGGCAGTCGATCCCCTCAATCTTTCATCTATTTGTGCTGCAACGGTAATGGCCGTCCTTAAATTTGGTTACATAATGATACGCATCGATTCTTATCAACCAGATGCAACAGGGTCAGATTGGTGAGCTCATAGCTGTAAACTTTTACATGTATAAAGAGTATATATTTTAGTTTTCTTTATTACAGGTTTTGCTATCACGAAAAATCTCCCAGCATATTCCCAGTCGGCTTCTGCGCTTCAAACAGCATCACTTTGACACCACCCAATGGCTATGATGTCAATACGTTTAGTTGGGAAACATATTTGCAAGAAACGGGTAGCGTTGCTGCTGGTCAGCATTTATTCCACCGGATTGTGCCAAATCACGGATTTCGGGTAAGTTTAAAAATAATATACATGTGAAATAAACATATTTAATCTGTCACTTATAACCATATTTAGGTCGGCATGAGCCTCGAATGTGCTGATCTTATGGACCCACGTTTGGTATGTGTAGCGACTGTGTCACGCATAGTCGGGCGTTTGCTTAAAATACACTTCGACGGGTGGACCGATGAATATGACCAATGGTTAGATTGCGAATCACCTGATGTTTATCCAGTAGGTTGGTGTGTGCTGGTTAATCACAAACTGGAAGGTCCGCCGGTGCCTGTGCAGGCTACAGCCAAAACGAACACCAAAGCGAAAAGTCCGAAAAAACGCAAGAAAAAATCCACTGCTAAAGGCGTAGAAAATTCAAATACAGGTATATTAAGACATTTATATCAATGAATAAAAGGTTTATAAGATAAGATTTTATATTTTATATGATAGCAAAACCACGTACAATTGCTTTAAAAACAAATCCGCATCTTCCGAAGTTGAGTATAAAACTCGAACTTAAGCCAGAACATCATAATGCCGCTTTCTACGAGGATAATAATGAGGATGACGACGATGATGGCGACTATGAAGAGGACAGCACCAGTCATCGCTCCGGTCAATCCACCCCACTATCACATAACGATGGCAGCCAGCTGGCTTTGACGGAAAAGATCACCACAGCGCAACAAGCATCCACGGTCCAAGCATCCGCGCCAACGCGATGCGGCAATCCAGCTGTAAAGAAATCGGTGTCGCCAGCACCGCCGGTTGTGGGACGCAAAGCTACCAGCTACATTGGGGTAAGTTTAGTATTTACTATAAACCCTGCGAATTTTAATTATAATCTCCTCTCACCCCGCTTATTGTTGTAGAACTCATCCGTCTGCAATAGTAAGTACATTCCGCGGCTTATCGAGTCCTCTTCGAACGAAAACAACAGCAGCAGTAGTGGCAGTAACAATAACAGTCAAAACGCGGACCCACAAGCAGACCTCATACCCGATACGTGGAATGTATATGACGTTTCGCAATTTTTACGCGTCAATGATTGTACGGCACACTGTGACACATTTTTGCGTAATAAAATCGATGGCAAACGTTTGCTGCAACTATCTAAGGATGAAATAATTACTTTACTTGGCATGAAAGTGGGTCCAGCGCTTAAAATATCCGATTTGATACAGCAGCTTAAATGCAGAGTTAACCCTGGTAAATCCAGATTGCATAAGGCAAACAAAACGTTTTTATAGTGCCTTTTGAAGCGATCGCATCAAAGAGTAACATCAAAACCACCTAAGCCAACAACATTTCGTCTAAAGCTCTCACATCTAGCAATTCGTCACAATATTGTACCGTATCTAATATGATTACTGTAGCTCTTAAGTATACCACTTTGTATATCCGAGATAACACGGGCATAGTACGAAGTATGAGAGTGCCTCAGATGCATGCTACACTTCATAAAAGCATGATGTGCGTTCGTTGGGATAAAATGATCATAGATGAGTTTGCTGTCAATTGGAAAATTTTAGAGTAAATGAGTAAAAATTTTGTTAAGTAAAAACCAGTTGAAATAGACAAAGGATTTTTAGCAGCAACAAAGTAGAAGTTAAAAGATAGGAAACTTAATAATGAAAAATTGAAAATATTATTATTTACAGTTTTCTTTAATTACATAGAATAGATACTTATTTGATATAATTTTCACTTCATACATATTTTAAATACCTAGTACACAATAACTTTATTTTAGTTATAAAACGAAAAGAAGAAAAAAAACTACCTTTATGTATACATAATTTTGTGTATTTGTATTTTTTTCTGTCAATAAGAAAACGAGGTGAACGAAAAATGTAACACATTCGTAGACTGAGAACAATTTTAAATGAAAACAGTAAACATAATTTATTCTATAACAATTGCATAATTACAATCAATTACCACTGTAACAATACAATGTTTTCTACCGTTAGGCATAAAAAGCTTGTAAGATATACTCTCAACACACACACATACACAAACACACACAACAATAACCACGCAATATAAATGCCTTTTAATAAAATCCACATTATAAATGCTAAATAACATAACCTCAAATGCAAAAAAAAAAAAAAGAATCGTTGCACCACCACTTTAACTCCCAACAGTGGAGTCGCGTTGCTCATTTGCTCATCGAATAAAATATTTTGTAGCTTTCCCTTATAATCAAATTTGAATTTGAAAACAATATACTTGCATACTGAAAAGTTTTGTGTAAATATTTTATATGAAACAATTATTTATTGCTGAAAAAATTACTAATTTTATTTTGCAAAATTTATCAACCAAAAATTGAAAGTGGTAAATACAAATAATGGTGGTGATTTACAAATCTCTTGTTTAAGTATGTTTTTCAAAAATTTGCTGTCGCACATAATATGAACGTTTTATGCTTTCGTTATCTGGAACTCAATGCGCTGAAGTAAATAATCTAGAAAATATCTTTCGTAATTTCGATTTCTTTGACGGTGCGAATTGCTTTAAACACTTTGGTAGATTACACAAGCATTTCGCAGTACAAATAGATTTGGTCGATATGTAAACAATTTTATAAAACCCACCAACTTGACTCAGTTGTGTTGATTTTGTTTGTTTTTGCAAATATCGCGAAATAATTTTTCACTTTGAAATATAACTCATTTAATTGACTGCATAATTAATATGATTTGTTGTAGTATGAGTAACCACTAATATAGCTTTGTGTAATCCGCATTTGATCGGCCCATACTCTACTTGACTACATATCGTAAATTAGTGTAATTAGAAGCCACCATTCGAAGACGCTACTATAAGATCGGCACTCGCGATAAGATATTAAGAAATGCGACTACATACATACATATATGCGACGAATTGATTAGAAATATAACAATCAGGGAATAATTTCAGTTTTTGTGAAACTCAAGTGCTATTGTAAACTAACTACCAATCCGTGTATACATACACAGATGCATAGATGCAATTGGCAAATCTGCTGCAGTTCCACGCAAGGTTAACATTTATGTATGTGTGTGAGAGTTAAATCTTTCGGCAACTTACTCCCTTAGGATAGTGAATAAATAAAATAATTAAAGTAAAGAAAAATCAACACAAATTGTAGAATATAACCACACCGCCTCATCAGAGTAGAATGCTAGTGCGAAAGAGCAAATCATGAAACAAAATCAGATTTAGAATACCAACAACACACCAACTTAAGTATATGCATACATATATATGTATAGAATTAATAACAAACTAATTGTAAAGGATAAATCATTAATACACACGAGTTTATGATTTACACGATTTTAACACTCTGAATTTGTATAAATAAGAAAATACGCGAAACACGCCCTCACACTTCCTCAGATCATCCACACATGTAAGCAGCCGCATGCCTCAGTCTGCGAGCGAAGTGGGGCGTTCTCATTAGCCACTTATTTGATTTATTTGTAAATAATCTACAAAAAAGAAAGAAAAAAACAAACAAATATTACAATAACTTTATATTATACTTTAAAAAATAAAATAGCGAGTAATAACAGCAAACTACTATAAAAGTCATGATGTTACCGAACAAATCAACATAAAAGTTTTAAATAAGAAATAGAAATAATTTATGCGTTTTGTGGAAATGAGAACTGCTTTTGGTATGACTTTGACAAGGCGAAGAACCAAAATGTTTAAAACGCTCATTGCATTGCATTTTACTTGCGGTATTCATTAGGACATTCAGTTTCTACTGTTGGAGGCAATTGAGCAACGGACATACTGTTGTTGTTGTATCTAACCATAGGGAGAGAGTTGTTAGATGAAAGGTCTCTCTGAATTCACGGCGCAACTCGAGCTGTTCATGTGCAATGTGTGGTGGGTTGACTCGCAAGTATACCATTTACTGGAAGGGAGTGGGTGAAGGTGTTGATGTCTCCTGTTGTTGTTGCTGTAGCGGCAGAATTCTGCCGAGTTGACAGTCCTTGATCGGATAAAATCCGGGTCCATTCCGGTTACGTAGACCCGACTGTCGTGGGGACGGGGTTGATGGGTTGATGTCTCCTCTTGGGCGCTGGCGTCCAGTGCGTGTCTGCAGTTAGTTGCGTACGTAGTCTGGTCGGGGTACTGTTCTATATCGTCGACGTAATCAAGGATGCTTCTAAGCGGCTCCGTTTTCCGCAGTTTACTTCAGGATGATTTCTGCGAAAACATCCCACTAGGTGTTCGGCGGGTGACATTAGAAGGTATCCTGCAAATCGTTTCACTACATCAAGGCGACCATATCGATGCTTCGTAGTTTTTGATCGGTACACAGGCTGTCAAGTGTAACGCCAAAAATCTAAGGGTTTGATATCCCGTCTGACTCCTTCATCTAGTTCGTGAATATGGTCACTGTGAATTTAGTGGTAGAGAGTGCTGGGCTTCTTGTGAGAAGAAGCGAGAAAGATCTATGAAATAGCTGTTTACTTTTGAACACATGAAATAAATTCCATTGTCTGATGTCAATATCGTACAATCATCTGTGAATGAGTTGATGGCAATAATATATGGTCCACTTTCTTCTCTTCCGACTTTCTGCCCATTGGGTATATGGAGAGCGGTCAACGACAGGTTGAGGACCTTGGTTAGATATTGTACTTCATGTTTATAATAAATATTTCGAGCTTGACACTGCTGACTGGGTAGTTAGGTCGTGACTTATCAGACTGGGAGTCATTCTGCCGTATAGGTCCTTTGTTGGCCACTCCACTGGAGTGGCGGCGCAATGTGAGAACTAGGTGCAATTTGCATAGCCGTAGAAGTTGTCGCAGCATGACGACAAATAACGTGTGGTCCATTTCCTATGTGTCTTGTATGTATTTCACTTAACCGAGGTGGAATTTGGATAGAGCCTTTTGGCGTAAACGCAGCAAAAAAGTTCCGGGCTTGAGTTGTACTCAACTGCTGCTAGGTGTTGCTACAATGATGACAAAGTTAACCTAAAACTTACCGATCCAAACAGGACTAGATCGACGAAATAACAGCCTTAGGCTGGATAAAATTCGATTCAAATTCCGGTAACGTAGAACCGGCTGTTGTGGATTTGGTATGTACTTATTATGTGGGTTTGTCAACAAAATTAAAATTTTAATAACATACTTGTAAATTCGGCCCACTTCGATTAATTATAGGTCTTACTGTCCTTGAAATGATATTTAAAATATATATTTCCGAGAAACTCGAGAGAAGTATTTATTATTGACTAATACAAAATTATATTATGCTGTGGGCCAACCTATTAAGTAGAGTAGTTATGGTTACTTAGGTAGATAACAGTGAATGAGATCAACAAGAATGATATCCTGTAGTGGTGGAAGAATTAGAAATATCGGAAGAACCGACTTGACTTCCTCTGAGATAAGCTATCCAGAAACTTTGTTTATGAACGACCACAAAACCCCTTCTTAAGGTGGAAGAACAAATATGTTATGAAATAAAGCATTTTACTATTTTTGTTAGGAGTGTCTCTTATATGCGCGCTGTGCTTGCTGAAATTTTATTATTTATTCAATGGTTTATACAAGTTTAGTTGGCTTAATTCAAAATATTTTTCCATGGTTTTTCATTACTTGATTTATATAAATTACTATTAAATGCCATTTTATATTATTAATTGTGTAAAAGAGTTTGTCTACGCGAACGTGAACGACTTAAACGACATTGATTGATGTTATGCAAACGGTATTGAAGTTCGGGTTGACCAACCTTTTCAGATACCCAGACTTTTAGTTCTTTAAGGGGCATGATTCTAAGGTTCCATGCTTCGTCCACATTTCTGGCATCGCCCTCGGCACATTCAGCGCATTGTGTAGCCGGTACTATCTGATCAAGTTCCGTCGGCGCCTCAATTACTTTATATAAATCTCTCACAAGATATACCGTGGTAAAGACGCCACGATTTTTTTGTCGCTCGATTGCGTATATTGCACATACTAACGACTGTATACGTTTCTCAATTAATTTCATTTGTTCGCGCATCATCGTAATGTTAATCTCCTTCTGATCTTCGAAATCGTTTGCCAACATGGATATATCTACAAGTGTTTGATCACGTATCAATTGCAATCCTTCGAACAATTTTTTAATACGTTCATCTTGTGAGTGGGCCTTTCTTTTGAGGCTTGCATTATTTAAACGTTTTACCTTCAACACATTTTTCAATTTCTCGATCATGTCGTTTTGGGACTTTACCATATTTCGATTGCCAATCTTTAGATCCTGTAGTTCAGCGAAAAGACGCGCCACAGAATTGTTCAATAGTGTTATACGATAGCTGATTTCATTGGAGTGATTAGAGAAAGAATAATAAAGGCTTTCTTGCTCTTGGAATTTGTCAATGACATGTTTAATGTCTAACGCTTTGGTGTAGTTTAGAATTTTCTTTAAGATCTTGTTGTAGAGGTTAAGTTTCTTCATATATTTTTCTCGCCAAATTTCACGGCGGTTAATTTCCTTTATTGGTATGGTAGTTAGTGATCTTTTTACAAGTTTTTTCTCTTGGAATTCCCACATCTTCTCGGTAGCAGTTTTAATACGTTTAAGAGTTTCCATTTCAACCTTTCGCTTTTCCAAATCATGCACAAAGTTTTTGCTTTGATTATCTAATTTCTCATACATATCGATACCAATTTCAATTTGATCTAGTGCAAAATCAATGAGGTCCGTAAGGTATTTATTTTCGCTGGTTAATCGTTGTATGTATTTTGTGTAAAACGAATAATATCGACTACGATCGTTAATTAGTTCACAGATATTTAGACGGAGCTTCTCACTTAACGCCGTAAGTTTACATTCCATTTGGATCTGATTTTCATATTGATCCTCTAAGAGTCGCAGCGATCGTTTGGCAGTTTCTAAGTCCTTTCGACTCTTTTGGAATTGTATCATATTAATATGACAAATATCTTTATTTATCACACTCAATTTGTGATCTAGATTGTGTATATATAACTTCATTTTTTGAATTTCTTCGTTGAGAGACACGTTACATTCAATGAAGCATTTGATAGAAGTAAGCGCTTGACCATTTTTGACCTCGTGGCACTTTCCCGACGCGGTCCAAATCTTTGCTTTTAACAATTCCTTTTCGGTTTTCATTCTCTTGCACCCATGTTTATAGGTCTCAATCTGCAGATTTTTATTTCGTACATTAGGCAAGCGCGCTTCTAAGACCCTTCTATATTGGCGTTGTCGGGTTTGAAGCTCTGAATTTGAATACTTACAAAGCTTTAAAAATTGACTTGCATCGAACTCTTTTGTAGATTTTGTACTCATAATTATATGCGATATTTGTTAGTGTGTTAGTTTACGAATTCACGAATTTAGAATTAGATGCAGAACTCGTTATATTATTTATTGATTATTCCCTAAATTTCGTGAAAAAGTTGTAATAGATACAATTGGTATTCAATTTGAAATGATTCTATTTTCAAACGATGTGAATTAAATAATTGAAAACAGTAAGCATGTGTCTTTATGTTCGGTTACAGTCATGATTCATGAATCATGGTTACAGTAAAAAAATTTTGGGGGTTAAAATGAATGATACACAAGAAAAACATTAACTTCAGAAAAAACGTTAACAACAAAGCCATAATACCCTTCATAGGTCCATTTCTTATAGTATAAAAAGGTATACGATTTTTATTTTAATTTTGATCGGTGAGTTTGTTTGGCAGCTATATGGTATAGTAGTCCGATATCGGTTTCGCTTTCGACAAATGAGCAGCTTCTTGGGGAGAAAATAATGTTTGCAAAATTTCAGATCGATATCTCAGAAATTGAAGGGCAAGTTCGCGTGTATAGAGATAGACAGACGGACATGGCTAAATTGACTCAGCTCTTTACGCTGATATGGTCTCCGACGGATTTTCGGGGTATTACAAACTTAGTGGCAAACTTAATATACCCTGTTTATTATATATTGTATATAACTTTGAATTTTGTTCCCAGCTCTGATGCCAATGTAGTAATACAGTTGACAGTTATTTGATTTTATTGAAACCGGAAGTCACACCGCAATACAAAGGCATATGTATAGAATCACATTACGGCTGATTCAGATAGAACTTTGACTACGCTTTAAGTCAGACATTTGCTTTCACGGAAAAGTACGATGTATGCTTTTGTATGAGTACGTTCATATCGAAGCGAACAGTCTCCATTTTTGTTAGAGAGAAACACTGAAAGCAAAGCGTTTGTTCTGACATACTCTTGGCTTTCTTCGCTTTGTTGTTAAAGTATGAAATGTCAAGCAGAGCAAGGAAAGTTGTATGTGAATGGGCCATAACCTTTCACATTTACGCAAGTATAACTATGTTCACAGGCGGAGTCTTTTGTCACTCAAACCGTTTATTTTTTGGGTTAGGGAATCACGAGGAAAAACGAAGGACCATGCCGCTCGCGCTGTTGCTGTTGTTGTAGCGGCAAGTTTCTGCTGAGTTGACAGTCTTTGGCCGGATAGACGCGACTGTCGTGGGAACGGTGTCGCTCGTGCTCGGGTGGCACGCTTTGTGCTCTTGTTCGTTATAGCTCGCTGCTGCGCAATTCGGCATTCCATTTCGTTTTTAAATTCTTTTCAGTTCTTGAAATTTCATCAGTTTCAAATTAATATATACAACTTGGATTTTTATTATCAATTTTTGTTTAGGTAATGTACAATTATGTATGTAAATATCCATAACATAAGGAAAAAAATTTTCATGCATCAAAAACTCTATTTTTTTTTAAAAACCAAATCGATTAATTGATTACTATTCGCTGGTTATCGATTATAGCTTTTGTTTGCCGTTGTTTAGGACAGCTGATTTTGACAGACTTTTTTATCAGTGCATACGATTTGAAAATTTGGTGGCAAATCCACGTATATATAAGGGAAGGTTTAATTAAATTAGTAGAATTTTGGAAACACTAACAAGATTTAAAACCGTAAATATACTTCCGTAAAACCTTAGCCGCAGAAGTTGTTTGAAATGAGTGGAATTACGATAGCTATAAGCGGTTTAATCGCCGTATGCGCTTATCTTTCTACTATTCGAATGATCCCAAGGTTCAAAGATATGTTTATTAAAGCCGGCTTGTATGGGAAAGACCTTTGTAAGCGCGAACAACCTCAAATGTAAGTATATAACGGTGATTTTTTTATACTACATTGAAGGAATCAATATGATTGTTCATTTAGACCAGAATCATTTGGGGTATTAATTGGATGCGCTTTTCTTGTGGCTATGTTTCTCTTTATACCGATTCCATTTACATTCGAAGAGGCTGCATTGCTTGACGTAAAAACCGGCGCGAAGCCTGCAACTTTTCCACATGAAGAGGTAATTAAACCACAAAAAGTTCTCGTTACAACATGTGTATGACGTTAACGATCAAGTCAGCTCAACCTTTAATTATTGGTTTACAGTTTGCTGAGATGATTGCAGCACTCTTATCTATTTGTTGTATGATTCTTCTTGGTTTCGCTGATGATGTATTAGACCTGCGTTGGCGTCACAAATTACTCCTACCAACAATGGGCACATTGCCATTATTAATGGTTTACTATGTGAATTTTAACATTACAACGGTAATAATGCCAAAGTTTGCTAGACCACTATTGGGATATTCGTTAGATATTGGTAAAGTAGCTTTTGAATAAAATGAAATACTAACTGCACATATAATAATATGTATGTCTCTTTTTGCAGGCATTTTCTATTATATCTATATGGGTATGCTTGCCGTGTTTTGCACAAATGCAATAAACATCTTAGCTGGAATCAACGGCCTAGAAGTTGGTCAATCTATTGTAATTAGCGCATCCGTTTTATGCTTCAATATCATTGAATTGGCGCTTGGGCACCAAGTTGATTGTCATAAGTTCTCGATTTATCTAATGCTTCCATTTTTAGCGGTTTCTCTTGCGCTTTGGAAGTACAATAAGTGAGTACACTTTATACATTTTAGTAGAATATATTGGTATATATTATTATGAACGTCCTTTATTATTATGTATCCAAAACTTGCTTTTATGAATTTCACTAAACTTCCAAATATTTTTATGTCCTGAACAGGGCATATTAAGTTTACCACGAAGTATGTAACACCCGTCGGAGACCCTATAAAATTTGTATATAAATGATGAGCGTGGCGAGCTGAGTCGATTTGACAACGTTCACCTGTCTGGTATATGCGAACTAGTCCTCTAGTTTTTGAGATATCGTTTTAAAACTCGGAATCAAGTGCTTGTACAGAAAACTTCTTCCTTTGAAGAGATAGGGAAATTTGGCATGAGTTATTGTGCAAGACAATGGTGCAATCTCCGAAGAAATTGTTTAGATCGAATCACTATAACATATAGCTGCCATACAAACTGAACCATCAAACTAGAGTTCTTGTATTAAATTTTTTATTTGACAAGATATCATTACGAAATTTCGCTTGAATTATTGCCCAAGGCAACGCCTTCTTATCCGAATAAATTTTTTAGATCGGACCACTATAGCTGTCATACAAACTGACTGATCAAAGTCAAGATGAAGAGATTTTTATATAACCTTTTATGCCATAAAAATATAATTCAAGGTTTTTTCTTGTATTTTTTTTTAACTTGTTCCTAGCATCCTCAATATAAAATGCAAGTTGACAAAAATGAGTTATACGGAAGCCACATTAAGTGAAGCATGATTTATTTATTGATTTTTTTTTTCCTTAATTTAGGTACATACATATATTATTAATAACCATGATAATACATTTTGAATTTGAATTTTATAATTTTAATTGGATGATGATATTTCACTGTGTATATCAAATGCAAATATGTATTTGTATGAAATTAATTATTGGAGCTATAAATGGTGTTACAAATTAACAAATGCTTTTGTACGAGATATAATTGTCTATGAAATTATAAATATAAATATATATTTTGGGATGTATAAAAAATGCAGCTGAAGAATGCTAACAATGCCTGAATTTCCATAAATATATTTAATAACTAAAAAAAATCATTTTAGTTTCTAATCCCAATAACTTTATCACAGCATTTTATATAAAATTTGAATCCTCAATAATTATAATTGATTTTTAATAAGCTATGCGTGATCTACCACATTCGTAGATATAATAGTCTGTATTTTCAGTTTTAATAATTATGGTATAAGAAAATGGGTATAATACATAATTCATATTACATTATTTATTTATTAATTTCATTTAACAAAGGTTATTGTTGATATGTTTTTACTGCAGCATTAATAATTCTTGTGCATACACCCATCTAAGACATCAGTAATGTATGATAAAATACAAGCACTTTAAAATTTTAATTTTCGGGAGCTCTGCAGAATCATATTGCATTTTTAAATTGTTGATAAACATTCGATTTAAAAAAAAAATGTAGTAATTTTTTACTATAACTAGTAGTAATGAGTGTAAATTCATTTCATGAACAAAACTTTTGAATATGTATGATGATCCCAACTTATTTTTGGTGTCATCTTGATGTTATCCAGCGAATAGTGGTTCATATGATGAAATAACTATTTGTATTTTCTTGAAGAAATTTTTTACAAATGATACTTATGATAAGAATAATTTCGATTTAAACTTATTAGGCACAAGAGTTGAATAACTTCTTATGTATACATATATATTTAGCTGAAATGATGATTAAGCTGTTGAAGGATTTTCACAATTCATGACACTCCAATCTATTTTTGACAAGTAACTAAATTAAAAATTGTTAAATGAAATTTTCTTTTAATATTGGAATTTCACTCAACTAAACATATTTTGAATGTTTCACAATTTGGAGCGGTCTGTAGGCGCCAAGGCAAGAATATTATGACATTTCTCACATCTTAGTAATTTCCGGCTTCGTATTCAATGTCATCATCAAATGACTCGAATAAATTAACCAATAGATTTCCATATTTTGAATTATCTGTTTCTGCCAATGCGGGAGCAAAGTATTTATCCGAATATCGACGATTGCGCAGAAGCTGCATTTTCCCGTCAACGTAAACCCCGGTTGCAATAAGTTTTTGTAAATAGGCCACATCAATATTGTGATCTCTTACAGTATCGGCAAATTGAACTTGTGTCAAGGAACTAGTTTCAGCTTGTAATTCGGCGACAATTTCTTCCGGCTGCTGGCAGTATTTGCAAAACCAGCCGCCAAAGTGATTTAAATCGCCGATGACAAAAGGTGCTGGATGATTATTTGCTGTAAGGCTTATTTCAAATATCTTTGATGAATCACTTTCGTCACCACTTATTTGGCTTGGGTTGTCCATATGGACAAAGGAACTTATAAGACCATTAAGATAGGTTTGTTTTGGATGTTGCCAATAAAAACCATAGACGACATACTTCAGTCGAAAAAGTACATTACGTACATCCTTTGCATAATATTTAAGAAATTGCAGCGCTTCCGGTGATGGTAACACACGATCGTCGGTATAAAGTATCAGATCGCTTGATTTTAGTGGTAATAGTTTGAGTTGGTTGTGCTGCAGCTGTTGACGGAAATGTGCATACGCCTGTTTGATGGTACAGTTATCTTTATTTAACGTATACACTTGGTCACACTGGTAAATCATATATTTATTAGCTGGGAGCGTTTCTTTTAACCAGTGCTGAATTGTTTTAAAATCCTTTCGTGCTGGCTTTATATATATTACGAAATAGTCAACTATATCGGCGAGCATACTTATTTGTAAATCCAGTAAATCCAAATTAAAAAAATTTCCTTCCAACAAGTAAACTAATCGATTGGGATGCCTCGTCTTAGTTGGGTGTTGCAGTTGAAAATGTGATTTCGACGTTAACAATGCACGCCACATAACCTCTGGTTGTCCACAATCACGCCCATGCCAACCAGCTCTACACTTGCATTGTGTGTTTTCTTCCTCCCAAGAAAGTACAACATCCTGTGCAGCTTCATCATTCGATATTTGAGATTGTTCGTCGATACTTCCTTTACGGAAGCACCACAATACATCGTTGTCCAACTCAGGCAAAAACCCGCTTCTATTTCTATATTCTATGGTTTTATTCAGTCTGTTCAGTTTAAGATAAAAGTCTTTTCTAAAATTGCTTTCTTTCCCTGATTGACTCTTTTCGATCACAGCTTGCGATAATTCGTGCTTTAATACTCCTTTACTGACCGCAGTATCGGTTAAACTAACATTTACGGAATTGGTTATAAAATTAACACGTCTCATACCATGCAATGTTCCCCTGCGTGGCTTATTAGCTAAGTTGTCAGTATTAGTTGCAAAGCCTTTGGTGTTACCATTTTGCGCAGTTACCTCATTTAAGCTGGTATTGAGGCCATCTCCTAGCTGTAACAACCATAGGCAAGAAATGAAACATATCTGGGCAAGTACCAATAAAGTAAGAAGTAGTTTCTTAGTTAAAGTTGTCTTGCCTCCAATTGTAGTTGAACTTGCAACATCTGGCATTTCAATGTCTGAGTAGAGATGCTGGTTGCACGCGAGGCGAGTTGTGGCATTTGCTCCGTTGCGTTGAAACATTTGTCATTTGTGATACATATATAATACAAAGATATCACAAAATATTCACTCTACATAGTAGGATCTAATTATGTTTAACGAATGTCCGAATTTTTAAGTTAATTTGCATTTATTTTTCTCTGCAACATTCTCTGCGAAAACACACCCAAGAAAATCTTCCACTTCTTGACTTGCTGCAAAAGGAATACGAATAAGATGTACGATAAACCAATCAGCTGGTTCGGCTGTCGGCCTGTTCTTGAGCAGCTGACAATGGGGGGTTTGAGAAAGTTTTTCTCTTATTTGTTTTGTTACGTTTCCCATTCATTTGTCAGAGAGTGTTGAATTCAAGGGTAAATGCATGTGAAGAGGAAACAGAGTAAACCGGCCGTAGTTGTAAACAACAAAACGGTTACACTTCAACTTCTAACATTAAATACAATGAAATAAATTACTGATTTCTAAGAAACACACGCCTAAACACACCTAACTAAGTATTATATATAGTATTTTGCTAATGTACATTTGTATATCTACGTGACATAAAGGTACACAAAAGAACGAATGTTTATGCACAAAAATATACCATAAATATGAGTATAACATACTTTCAGTTACTCTAGATTTCTTGAGTACCAAAGTAGTCACTTTATTCAAACAAATTTTACTGTGTTAACTGCTGTTATCAAACGAACATACATATACGATCAAAAAAGCCTTATCCTCTAGAAAGTTCTTGGACACCAATTGAAAAAGCTCTTAAATCATTTCAATATAAAAAAAACTTACAGATTTCAAATGAAAGAAATCAATTTCCAGTTGTTCTGGCTGAGCGAATAACTATTCATAAAAGTCAGGGTGCCACATATAGTAAAGTTGTTGTTCTTACTCGACCCAGAATGCCTAAAACTTCGATATACATACTATGTATCGCAGTCGAGATACTCTTCATTGTAGAAAATTTTATTCCTCCAGTGTTCAGGGAACTGTTTGAATTGAGAACAACTAAAGTTTTGTCAAAAAATTTCAACTTTATGATTTCTCAACCAACATATCCAATTTTGTTCCATAATGTTCAGAAAACAATTATTTAACTGTTTATGTTATTTGTTATTATCGTATAAGAATTTGTGTAAGATAGTGTAAGATAGAAATAAATTAGTTTAAGAACAAATGAAATGTATATTGGATAGATATGAATATGAATCTCTGTAAAAATGTTTCAGATAGTAAAGATAACATATAAATTACATATATATAATATATAATTTTTAAATTTGACAATACTTATTACTTTTAAAATAAAATTTGGTTTTCCTTGTCAAAAAACGATTTCTTTTCATACTCCTCAATGTATAATATGTATTGTAGTTATAATCAATTTTATATAAAATCGTACAATAACCCGCAAGTAAAAAGCAATAATACCCCTCATATGTTCAAGTTTTCCTTACAAGAACTTGATTTCGATCGTTCAGTTTGTATGGCAGCTATATGCTAAAATGGTCCAATATTGTCGGTTCTGAGAAATGAGCTTGGGAACAAAAGAACGTGTTCAAAATTTCAGATCGATATCTCAAAAATTGTGGGACTAGTTCGCGTGTATACAGACGGACCGACATAGCTAAATTTGCTCAGCTTGTCCCGCCGATCATTTAGGGTATAAATATTATATATGCGGAAATCTTTTACACCACTTTACTTGGCGAAAATATAAAACTTTTGGTTGCAACCGGACTTTGGGCAATTATTCACTGTGAATTTCGTATTCGCTGTTAATTACAGTACAACGACAAAATTAAATAATACTAATTACTTAAAGCTCAAAATCAAACTAAAAATTGCATAAACAATATTTGGAGTGAAATTTGCAAAAGCTACTATTTATTTTAATTTGAAAGAGTCCCATATTTAGTCTCTAAGTAGTTCTAATATATTTGTTACACCTTGTATATTGAAAATACTAATTTATAAAGAGTTAGTAAAATTTCCATACATCATTTTTTTTGATTTTTTTTATTCAATTCCAGATATCCGTCACAAGTGTTTGTCGGTGATACATATTGCTATTTTGCTGGTATGACATTTGCTGTCGTCGGAATATTGGGACATTTTAGCAAAACTCTCTTACTCTTCTTCATGCCGCAAATTCTAAACTTTTTGTATTCAGTGCCGCAACTTTTTCACTTCGTGCCATGCCCACGACATCGTTTGCCTAAGTATGATGCTAGGACAGATCTACTACACATAAGTACGACGGAATTTCATCCGGAGAAATTGAACAAGTTAGGATTGTTAATGGTGTTTGTGCTGAGAAAGTTGAGACTAATATCGTGGCAACAACAAAGTGACGGCCGAGTAATTACCAATAATTTTACGCTTATCAATCTTGTTTTGGTTGTATTTGGACCCGTACACGAGAAGGTTGTTACGCAATTTTTGATGGGCCTACAAGTGATTTGTACGGTATGTGCACTGGTTATACGATATCCCCTGGCTAGCTACTTTTATGATACCTAATGCTAAGAAGTATTCCTAATTCTGTACATATGTATGTATAGTACTTGACTAGGTATTTTGTCAGACTATATATTTTTGTTGAGACCAAAAAATTAAATAAGTGTGTACTATAATAATATTATATAATAAGTCTGTTTGTAAAACTCTAAAACTACTTTAAGTTAATGTCAAAGTGCAAATAAAGAAACGAAAAAAATTAACTTCGTGTATTACTTATGCCGAACAAACCCGAAGGATTTGGATTAAACCGAGAGATTTAAGTGGCATTAAAAGTAAGGGATAATGAAGGTGTATGGTGACATATCATTCTAACATGTTACAGAAAAGTTATAAAAATGAAAAGTGGCTACTAATCTTAAAGTTCGATAATTTCGATCCTATACTAAGATGGTTAGCTTGTGACTTATAACATAATTTAGTTGAAAAGAGTTGAATCCGTTCAAAAACTGACATATTAACGAATGATTTCTACCTTAATACTATAATAATAGCTTGATACATTTCAAATCTCATTAACTCGTATAAAATGTACATTTAAACTTAAGCAGAGTTGCCAACTTGTTTAAAGTTTTATTAAACAATTTGTTTTTAATGAGGATAGCAGACTAGGAATACAACCAGTGCTTGCTCGAATATTCGAGGATCTTTTTTATATTTAAGTATTGCTTCCATAGTGATCCCGAGGACTCCATAGGATCTTTCTCAACTTCGCCCATCTCGTTATCCTATGCTAGGTGGTCTATAGCACCGGCATTCGACTTGTAAGTCGTGATTCTTAGCTTCGTGAATCCATAATTGATCTCCCTGCCACTTTTCGCCAGCGGTTCGATGGATCCCTTTGGCCCTTTTGGTCACCAAGCCAGATTCTGCTACGGGGCCTTCGAAGGCGCTGATAGATTTCCACCCCTCCGTAGGCAGACTCGGATTGCAGGCTCTTATGAGCTGCATCATCTGGCCGTGATCGGGACCCTTGACCTTGGTCCGGAGAGAATGTCTCCTTTATCTACCGCTACCAATGTAGCTCCGGGTTATACCACTCCTACCTTGGCAATAGCAGCTTTATAGAGTGCGACTTCTCGTCGTCGCAAGCAATCATTTTGATTTGGCCCTGGTACCAGCCGGCATCTGTGCATGACGGTGGCGGATCCGGATTGTTTAGTAGCACTTCTAGCGCCACGTTTGTCAGCACAGCTTGCCCCCATTTCCATTGGGATCTTTGGATTCCTCCATCGTGATCTCCCTCATCTCGCACACCAATTATAATGCAGTTTCGGGTCATATCAGCAAACGATTTTGCGGGCGTTACACCCTTCTCTTCTTCTTCGCTCCTGTCCTCATGCTGGCTGGCTTCGAGCTCGTACCGAACGCTGTTCGCTTTTGGGAGCAATTAGCTCCCCCCGGTTTCTTATAAGAGATCTGGACTCCTTTACATTTGTATTTTTGCATTTATTGTACGCAAGTAGTTTTAAGTTCTTCTTACAAGAACTTGATTTTAATGGGTCAGTTTGTATGACAGCTATATGATAAAGTGGTCCGATCTGAACAATATGTCCGGTAATTGAAACGTTTCCTTTAACAATAATTCAAGTAAAATTTCGTGAAGACACCTTGTCAAAAAAAGTTTTCCTTACGGGGACTTGAATTTGATCGTTTACTTTGTATGACAGCTATATACTACAGTGGTACGATATTGGCGGTTCCGACAAATAAACGAAAACGTATAAAGTGTTATAACTAAGCTGTAAAAAAAAATACAAAACTGAAATATGGTTCAGAGAATAGCAATAGTGAAAAACACCGGCGGGCGGTAAAATTTTTTAAAAAGTGGCCGTGGTTCCATCGCCTAACAGATTTTATGCACATATCTTACAAACCAAATGAGTCATGTGTGTCTGCCAAACAAATATTCTTTCGACAGTGTAAAAATGGGTAAAATCGCTTCATAACCCCGCCAACTCTTCATATAACGGTTATGTTGAAAACTAACGAAGTTAAAGTGCGATAACTCGCTAACAAACTATGTCAGAAGATGCTAAGGAAGGACTTTGTAAGAGCCGTTATTAAACTGGACAATGAGCGTGGAACCGCTAAGCTTTAGGTGAAATCCTATACCTCAGGAACCACTTGGCCGACTTCAACCAAATTTAGTGCATAATATTCCGCATAAATGTGTAAGTCGCAGTACGAATTCGGACCACAATCCCACCTACTTCCAAAATAACAAAATTTTAAATTCCATCTAATTATTTTATTTTATATTTTATATAATTTATACAAATTAAGCACCAATGAAGATGCCAGGAAACATCTGTCCTACATGGGCATAGCTTCTTGTGGAAACTGACGGTTCTGCGACATGGAGCCGGAAACAGCAGAACACCTGATTCTAGATTGCCCAGCAATTTGTAGACGCAGGCTCAAGGCCCTTGGTTCCATTTATGTGGACAGGGATCTCATTACCTCAATAGCACCCAGCAGGTTTCTGGAGTTTTTCAGGGTGCTGGGACTTTGGGAATACATGTGTTGTAGGAGAGGGCACAATAGAGTAATAAAGTTTTTAAAAACGCACCATAACTTTGCAAGCCCCCAGATATCGAATATGTCGACATCAGTGTATTGACCTGATTTTGGACCGAAAAATCAGAAAGACTCTGAGATTTTTTATTGAAACTCAGAGACTATCATTTATGTTTAAATATGTAGTAGTGCACTTCCTTACTTGTTTTTAATAATCTTAACAACTAGAGAATCCAACAATATTTACACTCTTGAAATCTGAGACCTTCCTTGAGTTTTTTAATATTTTGTACACTGTTTTCAAAAATCACAATATTTTCTTATGCTTTGTTTTAATTTAATAGAATTTCTCCAACAGAACTTCACTTCTGCAGTTACATACACTAAATAATTGTCCGTAAATTCTTTAAAGTCCGAAGATTTTTCGTTTTTTTCCAATTTGCAATGAGTATCTCGGACATATCGACCGAATCTGAGCTAACCGTAGCCGAAGAGGAAGAAGATCGCATAAATATCGGAGTGAGTTAAAAAAGATGTGTCAACCACAGATTATATTCCTTATGCGTTTACGTAGCTTTACATTGGCGGTCGCAATGCAGCTGGCCAACGCCATGGACGCGGATGGGCCATACTTCCCAATGGGGATCAATATGATGGACAATATCGGCAGGGCAGGCGTCATGGCATTGGATTGTACGTATTTAAAGATGGATCACGCTATTACGGGTCCTATCGATGCGGTAAGCAAATTAAAATGAATACTAGTTGAAACGGTCAAATCGATTTCTTAAATTGCATTAGGGCACCGTTCCGGTCGAGGTATTTTCATCTATCCCGACGGTAGTATGTATGAGGGTTGTTGGCGTAAGAATATAAAACATGGCAAAGGACGCTATAAGTACGTTAACAATGATTGCTACATGGGCAACTGGTACCGCGGTCTGAGGCACGGTGTTGGTGTCTATTGCTTTAAGTCCGAAGAGTGCGGAGAGCTACGTTTCAAAGGCACATGGCGCATGGGAGTTCGTGTGGGACCATTCCAAATATTTTATGGAGACGAAGATCGTTCAACTATTCTACATGGAACCTGGGACAATGAGTACCCACAAGGTCCAGCTGTCTTCACTTTTGATCAACGTTACATGCTGATGGGGTTCTTTCAAACGCCTGGTATGGCGTATAAAATTAAGAAAAGTGATGAGGGCGATACGGAAGAGTTCGGCGGCGAAGTCGAAACTGAACGTAATGAGAATGGCGTATACGTCGATGTATTACCATCACAGTGGTTTGCCCAAGATATTTGCTGTTATGATTATGCTCAATTGCCACAAGAGCCTGTACCATTGCCTTTGTCTGATTCCGAGGTGTCTGTTTGCTCGTTAAGTACAGTGCCGACGGAGTTGACGCTGCAGCGTAGCATTTTATATGTTGGCGAAGCAGAAGAAGAAGGAGAGGGCGAGTGCGTGGAGTGCATACCATGTGAGGGTGTTAGTGAGAGTGAAATCGAAACGGAAAGTGAGCACATCTGCAGTCAGAAAGCTGATCCATGTGCTATCGAAATCATTAGTGAGCCAAAAGAATGTTAATTTTCAAATAGTTATTAATATTTTCTGTGATCTTTTTTTGAGTATTTTATAATTAGTTTTGTCAATTTTTTTAGGCTGAATGAAACGATAAAAATAATTGTAAATTGTATTTGGTCGAATTACGTACGTATGTATGTACATACTAACAGAAGTACATACATATGTATGTCATTAAATAATATTAATGTTTGAAGACTCTTTAATTGTTATTGTTGTTTTTAATACTCTGATTAATTGATTTTATCAAATATTTTCCCTATAAGGCACGAAATATGTCAAGTGGCCTTATATGGGTAGTTGCTACCAACAAGCACAAGTGCAAAGTATCTGGAACTTACAATTGATAAGAGACGTATGTAAGTTAACAATAGTTAACTAAGTCAGTCTCTTGAACTGCCAAAATTGCAACCTATGCAGTTTGGATTTCTGAATGACCGACAGCCGCAATTCAACACCTTGCAGTAGCCACCGACCGTGTGACCGGCGGATGTAACGCAATGCCTTACAAAGCAGCGTCAATGGCAGTAGCGGCGATAGTAATAGTAGATTATAAATAAGAGAAATGTTATTTTAATAAAACAGTTTAAGAACGGAACTCAACTTGTGCTTATTTAAAAATAACATAATTCCGTGGTAGTCGACAACACCGTCGCTATCGCATAATCGGAAACATTATTTAAATAGTTAGTGGGTAGTCGACAACACCGTCGCTACCAATCACAACGCACATAAGTATTCAAACTACTTATAGTAAAAGTAGTGATTATAAATAAATAACTATTATTTAAATAGTTCGTGGTAGTCGACAACACCGTCGCTACCGAATAAAGGAACAATAAAAGTTTAAAGATAATAGAAATATAACTGGCGCCCAACGTGGGGCTCGTGAAAAGTGCTGTCAAAAAAAAATAATAATAATAACAAAACCCCATCGTCATTGTCGCGGTACATGAAATTCGTCGTTACGAGAAAAGTACTGAATTTAATCCGCAAATTGCCATTCCAACGTGGAAGAAAGATTACAAGCAACGTGCAAGAAGGAAGATCGGAACCAAGGAGGAAGAAAGAAGATCACAATCAACGTAGAAGAAAGAAAATCTCAATATAATTATGTAAGTTAAACCCCTTTTCATATCCGCCATATATCGACTCTTTAGTAGTATTTGTATTGACTGTAACTGTATGACTGTGTAACTGTCGACTTAAACTAACGAATCAAACGCGGGCAAGATATGAATGAACAGCAGTTGCAAGGTATTATCTATGCGGCCGTTAGTGCCGCACTGCAGGTTCAAAGAAAAGAATTCGAAGCCAGGATAGAGCAGCTTACAAACCAATTCACAACTGTGACAGCCCCCGAAATCAAGGCCTACGAGCCAATAAAAATTATAGACGGTGTCGAATGTCATGAAGGGCTGGATGCAGTTAAGTCGGTCCCAGAGTTCGATGGCTTACAGGAACTATATGTGTCCTGGCGGGAGGCAGCATCTCAAAGAATGTCTGATTACAGACGCCAGAGCGTAAATTATTTGACACAAGAAAAAAATGATGTATCCCAATACAAAAATCAACACGATCAAGCTGCTTATGATGCAGCGGCAGAAATAGAAGCTGAAAATGTAGCCGGCTATGAAACAGATACTCTTAATTTGTTAGCGGAGAAGGCGATTGGAATCCTCCATGCCAGTTCACATATTTTCCCGAATATTGCTACGAGGCAAATAGATCGGAGCAACGCTTATCGCCAGAATATGGTCTTCGAAGTGGGAGAAAAATCCAACAAGAGGTTGGGCGACAAGGTCATCCCATTGCATATTGAAGAGAAGGTTGACGCTGATTTAGGAACAACCGTTCTTATTAAGGGGAGGGTGGTTCACAAGGACAACCTCAAATGAAAACTTCCGATACAGTTATTTTGATACAGTTATTACAGAGGCGGTTATGAAGGAGGGTTTTAAGAGAGTTACAATAACCCAATTGCTTAGGATAGCTAGAGTTAAGGTTTTAGCGAATAAAGAAATAATAATTTTTGTAATCAGCTTCCCTAGAACTAAGTTACTATGTAAAAATATTACTATTTTTTCCCATATCGCATGCTGGCCGTATATTGCACTTGTTAGATAACATCATAGCTGACTGTGAAGGTAGCATCACCGCTGTTACTTCTTGCGTTGACACGCCAATGATAACGTTCTGTAGAGATGCCGTAAATGGAAGACGACGGTATAGTGGTGGTAAATGATGCGCTGGTCGAGGTTAGCGTAGATGATGGCCCTGAAATTTTTGTGAACGGCCCTTACCTTATTACGTTTAAACGCACCGCCTTTATCAATGGTACAAAACATGTCAACTTCAATGACTATCCGAAGAGACTTCCCCAACTGGCGACTTCAGCGCGACTCAACGTAACCTACCATCATGCCCTGCCAAGCTTACCATTCCTTCACAAGTTGAGTAAAAAGAACTTGCAACGCATCTCCGAACTACGCATACGAACAATTGCTACACCAGTCGTTACCGCCGTAATCTGTGCCATTATCTCCGTAACCACAATCGGATTAATCGTTTTACTGATGCGTCGGCGACGAAATAAAACTTCGGAGGCTGTGCGGCGAGTACTGGAAAAGTTGGGTATGGCCGAGGACGCCCATATTTTGGAAGAGGGAGTAGTTAACAATAGTTAACTAAGTCAGTCTCTTGAACTGCCAAAATTGCAACCTATGCAGTTTGGATTTCTGAATGACCGACAGCCGCAATTCAACACCTTGCAGTAGCCACCGACCGTGTGACCGGCGGATGTAACGCAATGCCTTACAAAGCAGCGTCAATGGCAGTAGCGGCGATAGTAATAGTAGATTATAAATAAGAGAAATGTTATTTTAATAAAACAGTTTAAGAACGGAACTCAACTTGTGCTTATTTAAAAATAACATAATTCCGTGGTAGTCGACAACACCGTCGCTATCGCATAATCGGAAACATTATTTAAATAGTTAGTGGGTAGTCGACAACACCGTCGCTACCAATCACAACGCACATAAGTATTCAAACTACTTATAGTAAAAGTAGTGATTATAAATAAATAACTATTATTTAAATAGTTCGTGGTAGTCGACAACACCGTCGCTACCGAATAAAGGAACAATAAAAGTTTAAAGATAATAGAAATATAACTTGTATATGGAGAGACCACGTGGAAATTAAAAGAACCCAGCTTAGGTTAGGGTTTGCGCAGCTGTACTGGCTCCTAAGGTCAAGATCAGGTCTCAGTTTGAAGAACAAGCTACTCATATATAAAGAAATACTCAAGACCTATCTGGTCGAAAGAAAACTGGGGGAGCTTAGCTGATTCAAATTTAAAGGTATTCAAGTCTTTCAAAATTAAAATCTTCACACTGTTGTGAATGCCTCTTACCTCTCTTGCTTGGAGAACCATGATAACGTACTTGCGATCCAACAATGTAGGAGACTAAAAAGATATCATCCGTTCGATCTCCCCTTTCGATTCAATTGATTTCACCTTCAATTTTGTAAACCTTAACATCATTGTTTTTGCAAATTTTGTTATTGACATTTTAATAATAAGACAGATTCTAAATAAAACTGAAAATTATAAAAAAACACTTATTTAATCTTGACATCGGAGTATTGCAAATTTAATTTTTAATCCATGATGTTGGAATTAATACTGAAAAAGTTATTTTTAATCCCAAAATTTAGAATTAAAAAATGATAAAATATAAATCGTTTGAAAGTGTAAGTTTGCCGATTAGTGCTTATTGAAGATAAGGGCCCTATGCGAACTCTACTTCGAAATTATAGAACACGAAGTACGCAAACGCGAAAACATATTAATGCAAAAACAGTTTCTTTTCTAATTCTTAATTATATGCTTAGGTTTAACTTGTTTTTTAAATCCGGTATTTGAAAAATTTTTGCACGTATTTGGGATTACAAATTTAAAAAAAAAAGCATTTGATTCAAATGTTAACTAAATTATTTTTCCTATTCATTATTTGCAACCCTGCTGCGTTCTGATGAGGTAATTCACAAGAAAAGTGAAATATTCAAATTATACTTTTAAACTTTTTTATTTTGTGTTTTTATCAAATGGTAGTGAAACAAAAGTTGCATTTAATGCATTTTCTGGATATCGTTTTATAAATTCTGTGTAGCGCATATATTACTCAGAAAGTTGCCAGCAGGGCACTGCCCGCAGAATTGAGTTTGGCGTAGACGCCCGATTGTGGGGTGTTAGTTAATTCGCGTATTTTGTCCATAACATAGTCCACCGATACGACAATAGCAAGTGTCTCTTGACCAAATGGCGTGGTTGTTAAATTACCAATGGCTTGAATAGCGCGATAGCATGCCTCCAAGTCAATAGCCCATTTCAGCAATTCGACGACGCCTTCAGTTACTATACGACAACATTCACTCTTCGCCACGCTAAGTGTCTGAGATATTGTGACATTCAAGTAGAATGTAGCGATGGCGATCTGCAAATTTCCACTACCACTTTTAATTTGATCTATGTGTGCCGCTATGGCCGCAAAACGAGGTTCAATTTGTTTCCGGCCAGTTTCGTGGCGCATCATATTCGCTAGGCAACGTACTATCATTAAAGTATTAGCGGCAGATGTATTTAACTTTGGCAGAATGTTATCTAGGAAATTATATGAGTTTAAAATCGCAAATATTGGCTCATGTCGTATAGCTAGACGGGCCACATCCAAAACGGGAAAGAGGATGTCTGAAAAAATTAAATCATGAATCTAAACTATATTATACTTTGATTTATAGACAAACCATTAGGCCAACGTAATAAATGATGCAGAGCTTCCACAGAGCTTGTATCCACTTCTGGCGAAGTTGATGTTAGTGCAATAATTGCATTTAATAACGTATCCGAAACTTTTTCACTATCATTGGTCAGTTTATTATTGAATTCCCTAAGTAGAAATGGATTCGGGAATGGAATTATATACATTTTATAGATTTAGCGTTAGAATTGGTTTACTTCAATTTTTCTAATACTTTGCCAGGATCACAATTGTCAAAAGTTACGTAATTGCTGACGGGAAAATGTTTCTCACTACCTAAAAATAGATAGGCACGTTAAACTTACTTTTAATTAAAAACTTTTAATTTATACCTCTAATGAAATTAACTTCTGGTTTTGGTTGTGAATGCGATGCAGCTGTGGAGTAACTTGAACCACCAGTAAACGGATCAACGTTACCTGCGGCATTTAAGTTTTGATTGTTACTACCAGGTACATATCTTGATCCACCCGTAAACGGATCCTGGTAACCACTTTAAGAATAAGTTATAATATTAAATATATAAATACGCTTTTGTTACGAGGTTGTGAATTATTTACGAACCCAGCGGTCGGCTGAGATATCACGTTGCCAGTACTTTGCGAGTTTTTAATTATAAAATTCGCAACTTGGTCTAGATAGGCTTGTGGTAGGTTGTTTCGATGTATAAATGTTTGCGCAGCTTGCCAAGGATCTTCACCCTTATTATAGGGCAGCTTAATTGGAGGTTCAGTGTCTGAGATGTCTACAGAAAAAACAAAGTCGTATTCCTGCATACAAATTATTTGAGAATTTTTATTATTTCAAAAATGTTGTTCTCCCACATACAAACCTTTCCTTCGTGTAAAATTTTGCCGGAAGAGGCTTGAGATCCGCCTGAAGCACCTGCAACATCACCAACTAAAGTCCATTGACCTAACTGCCAGGCGTAGCACTTCACCGACCCATCCTGATGACGCACCATTTTTGTTTGACCTTCTCGCGTGCCGTTTGTGAGTAAAGCTTCAGGACCAGGTAAACTAGTAAAATATTTAAATAAACATGTTAAATATTACCACATAATAAAAACATAAATTAAGTTAGTAACAGCATTAACTGCTAATGATTTATTTCATGTCATCGAAGATAGGTCGCTTTTATATCAGTGTTTAGCAAAAAAAAAAAAAAAGAAAAAAGGTAAATGGAGATTCAATCACCATTTCAAAGTAAGGTCATATCATTTTAACATCAGCACGACTTTTCTATTGGTCACAAACGAATAATACGCTTTTCTGTAGTCTTACAGAAATGTCCATTATACCCTGAACAGGATATATTAAGTGTGCCACGGAGTTTGTAATACCCAGAAGAAACGATCAAAATCAAGATAAATATCTTTTTATTCCCTTTTATATTATAAGAAATGCATCTGTGATGGATTTTATAGGTTCGGATAGGTAACCTAAGCGTATGTTAGACGATAGATTTATTTTTTCAAGGTTACGATTATTGACACGGGAAACGGACAAATTAAAACACTTTTAAATCAGTAAAGCTGTGATAATATGCAATTTGAAACTTTTGCTAATTAGTGCACGAAAAACAATTATGTTTATCACAGTAATAATTTTACTTACTCAGTCTTTTTTATTCCTCCAATTTCTTCAGACATTTGAACCTTTCTCGTAGCGACCGCATGCTCAAAAGCTTTACTGGCCGATTCACTTGCATATCGTGCAGGATCTTTTGTGAATATACGAACCACACCATCACTTGAGCCAGTTACAATGTCGCCGTTTTTTAAGCAAGTTACAGACCATACGGATTGTGCAGGATGAATAATGGCACTTCCCAATTCTTCGCCAATTGACAAATCCCACATTCGTAATGTACTATCTTCACCACAGGATACTATTATGTTTTCACCTAGTGCAGGATTCGCTGCCACGGAATATATGTAATTTGTATGACCACTCAATTCTTTTACACATTCACCATCATCATTCCAATATTTTATAACCGCATCATTGGCACATGAAACAAGGGAGTCATTACTCATAGTTAAAATACCACGAACACAATCCGTGTGCCCTTTTAACATGCGTAGCTTTTCGCCACTGGCATTCCAGTAATATATGCACTTATCTGCTCCACCAGTAATATATTTTTTTGCTTTGACAAGGCAGGCGACTGACCATACTGCTGCTTCATGACCACGTAACACTACTGAAGCGATATCACCCGTCTCTTTAATCGTCCAAATACGAGCAGTTGTATCCCAACTGCCGGTAATAAGAGTCTTTGGCCCTGCTCCTGTCGCAATTGAACAAACCGTGGAATCGTGTCCTTTGAGAGTTAGTATGGGCACAAAACCGCCTTCTTTGTAAATGGCGACAGTGGCATCATTACTAGCTGAGCATATCCATTTTTCAGTTTCAAGGTAGAAAACAAAAGCTACAAAGTTTTTATGATCTTGAAAAGTGACGGATTCTGCGTAGTCTTGCCTTAGAAATGTTAAATAATAGTTTTTTAATTGAAATTAAATGAAAAATTCGGCTCACCCCAAACGTTTCCACAATTTAACTGTTTTATCACGAGAACCTGAAATTATTACTTGTTCTTCCGCAATTTCCCAACCGGCAGCAACTGAGCGTACATCCATAGAATGACCATACAACTCGCAACTAAGTTTGTAATCGTTTAAAGTCGTACCCATTTTCAATAGAATAATAATATTATTACGGACAACTTAAAAACAATTTATTTATTGTTCAGTTGCAAATTTGTGCAACGATGAGTCGACGACAATAGAAAATTTTCCAATAGTCAAATGTCAGCGAGTTTTATTTGGCACATAAATATATATGGCGGGAGCATGTTGCGACATCTAACGTTTATTAGCGGTGATTAATTTATATTCCTTATAGTGATGTGCAGAATTCAATAAATCATGGTTCCTATACAAAAGTATTAATTTCAAAATGGATGACAGAGTAAACTTTCAGAAGCATCTTTCGACAGTCGCTGATATCTAAATATGTGCCCAAATCACGGTGAATGAATGTAGGAGACGCTAGTACTCCAGGTGACACTCAAAGTCACAGTTATTTCAATCAAAGTTGATTAAGTTTTCGATTGAAAAATAAGTAAAAACGGATCCCCAATACCTTTCATAAATACAAAAGATTAGATAGCATAAAAGAAATAGATATTAATCGGTCGGTTTGTATAGCAGCTACATATGTATGTGCTATAGTGGTCTGATCTAAAATATTTCTTTGGTGATTGTACCGTTGCCTTGGGCAATAATGCTTGCCGAATTGGGTGAAGATAGCTCGTCACCCAATTAAAGTTTTCCATACCAGGACCATATGGCAGGTATATGCTATGGTGGTCCGATATCAGCGGTTTTGAAAAATTAGCAGGTTCTTGCCGAAAAAAGACGTGTGCAAAATTTCAGATCGATATCTCAAAAATTGAGGGACTAGTTTGCGTATATACAGATAGACAGACAGACGTGGTTAACTCGACTCAGCTCGTCATGCTTATCACTTATATATACATTTTAAGTATCTCCGATGTTGCTTCGTGGTAAACTTACAAAATCTATCTCTTCAGGGTATAATTAGACGTAACCTTAATATCCAGGTGATCGTGTTCCGAGATATTTACATTTAAAACTGTAAAGACATCAATCTAGCCAGAGGGGACACACTTGCCCCGTTCTAGCAATGGAGCGATGGATCTCGCGTGCGATTACTAGGTACTGGACGACGTCCGCTCCTGTGCGATTATAAGATCTTTGGTCTAGAGTAGAGCACAGCAGATCTTCTGAATCACTTGCACGTCAAAGTTTATCTTGCCGCAACTGGTAAGGCCAAAAATCTTGACGGACACAGGTTGTATGAAGGAGGATGAGGTGGAAACATCCAGACTATTTCTCCTCCTATGGTCGTTTGGTCCAGCCTTTGCAAGACTGAGGTTGAAACATCTCGATAATCTTACCTTCGATAAACAAGGAGACATAGTCGAAACTAACATTAGCCGCCTCAACAAATTTGTTTGGCTCAAAGCACTTTGTCGATTTGTTAGGATATTAAGATATATTATATAGGAGTTTTAGGTAACACAACGGACCGGCGTTCTATGCTATCAAAGTGAGATCCCTATTGGGATCTACCTCATATCCTAACCTAACCTTTTACAGTGGCTCTCATATTCTTGTTATTTGGAACATGAAATTTTGCTTAGTCGGCAATTGGAATGTCAAAATGCAGAGTTCTTCTCCAAGTGATTTTTTGTAAATTTAAGGCAAAACTTACTATTGGCACTTATTAAGGGCTACCTTTGTGCTATTTTTGCATTAAAATTGTGTTCACGATACATAAGCATGCATGCAGAAGATTTTAATATGACGTCTTCCATTCTGCTTTAACTTCTTAAGTAACTTTTGGAGCACATTGTTTTCGATTATCTTTGGGTTGCATTAATTTAACAAACAAATGTAAATTATGCTCTGTTCATCTTAAACACATGATTGAGTTATTTAACGGATTCGCATGTAAACCTGATGTAACCAACTTCCGCTTATTCCCGTACAAAGGTTATGATCACTAGTATTCAAAAAGGGCATCTCTAAACGTGCACCCAAAACGGCTAGCAAGGCAGATAAGTGTAAAAAGTCTACGCCTCGTATTGTCGGACCCGTATCTCAAAAGACTACATGGGTCACTTTCTGTGTAAAGTATGTATGTATAAGACATGAGAAAGCTGTCGGTGGGATGGGTGCAGCGTTGGTACTCTTCGGATAACAATATTATATCAGGTTACAGAAGTGTTGAACGCTGTTGAAGCGCAATCATAATGAATTCTTGCTGGATTCCCTGATTAATAGCCTCAAAATTATCACAATTTTTTTGGGTTTGAAGATCACTGTTGTATATGAGGTTAGCGAGATCGTTCTGCTAGTAAGCTATTGAGTTTAACCACGATAGATTGAATAGTTGGAAAGAGATACGCCTTCGTAGTTACCCCAAAGTGGTAGGGTTCCTATCATTTATATATTTTTGAACGGTCACATTATTTTCTCGAACCAATTCTAAAAATTTTCCGAAATAAAGTTTACCTTAGTTTCGTTTCCTACATACATACCTATATTCGGAAAGAGTCGATGTTTCCACCTGGGTACGTGAAGAAGGTAATTATGAATTTTCTATTTTGTAAATAAAATACTTGAAAAGTTTACAAGAACTTTTTAAATGAAAAAAGTGCTTTAATCACTTAATTATGTCAGCCGTGTATTTATGTAAACAGACATTATATACGTATGTACTTTCGTACGTTTACACTTCGTGTATAAAAGGTGCACACGACATCCTCTGTCAATAAATTGAATTTCTAACGTTTCGTTATATCAACGTAATGTTGTATCGTCCGCGGTTGGAAAACGGCAAGTTGATTCCACTTTCTTGGCCCGTAGCTGCCTATCGACTCTTGAATCATGTATGCTGGCCACTGCAAGATGACGCAAGCTGGCTGCAGCGTCTGTTCGATCGATTCTTTTGGGCGTTCGGTTTCTTCATATTTATGCAACACAACGATGCTGAGCTGCGTTATATAATTCGCAATAATAATAATCTGGATGAGATGCTAATTTGTGGACCAACGTATCTGATTCTAGTTGAGATTCACTTACGTGCCTTTCAGTTAGGCTTAAAGAAGGAGGCATTCAAGCGTTTCTTGCAGAATTTTTATGCTGAAATCTATATAGATCAGTGAGTGACATACTTCAAATGCAAATGCATATATACATTCTAATTTATTGCATTGTATTTGTCTTTATCTTTGGCAGGTCATCTCACTCCAAACTCTATGCAAATATACAGAAACGTTTGCGTCCGATTTGGTTTAATTCCCTATTATATTTTAGCACTCTATCCTCTTACGTAATAATGCCGTTAATTAATTATCTGAATAATGTCAAAGTACCGCTCTACAAAATGTATTATCCGTTCGACATCACGCCCAATCCGATTTACGTGGCCATTGTGTTATCAAACATTTGGGTGGGATTCACCGTGATCACCATGGTCTCTGGCGAGGACAACATACTATCCGAAGTGTTGCTACATCTAAATGGACGTTTCCTGCTACTGCAACAGAAACTGCGTCAAGATGCTGATCGTTTGTTGCATATAGTAGACGAAAGAAATATTGCTGATGAACTTCGACGTCAGATTATCGAAGCTGTTGAAGAAAATGTTCGCTTGTACAAATTTGCTGAAGATTTTGAGCGAGAATTTTCCTTTCGTCTATTTGTCAGTTTGTCCTTTAGTGCCGGGTTGCTATGTGTACTGGGCTTTAAGGTGTATACGGTGAGTAACAATGAGAATATCATATATAGCTTCTCCCCCTTTGTTCATGACGTCACGAATTTTTGTATTTTTTTGTCCAACGCATAAGATAAAAATTGCGCTACGAAACTGACAAATTTTTCTTTTTTTAACAATTAAGGTAGGGCTACTTGCAAGGCTCAAAACCGGTGTTGGCAAAACTTCACATAAAAAATTGTTGCGAAAGAATTTAATGTTCATTTTTCGACGTAATCGTGCATGAATTACTATAAAATTAGGTATTTTATTAAGTTATATTCTAGGTCATAGACTCAATTAGTTTTATAACTATATTTTACTTCCCTCCAGCGAAAATTTTATTAAAATCATCCTTTGCTAAGATATCTTACATATTGACCGATATATACGGTATAAGGCCAACCGGAAGTTTGAAAATCTTTTATTAGGTATATGGGAGATAGGTGTAGTATTGACCACACTCACTCAATGTAATTAACATAACTCACATATTGGTCGATATATGGGCTATAAAGTCAGCCGGAATGATAACATAATCTTATGTACCAAATTTGGTTGAAATTGGTTGACTAAGTCCGGAGATATCTGATTTCACCGAAATGTGAGTGGTGCCACGCCCATCGCCCAATTTTGACACCTGCTTTAAAAAGCCCTCTTGTGCTGTCCTGAATGTAATTTAATGCCTCTGAATTTAGTTATTAATTTATCGCATTTTTAGTAGTTTCTAACCAAATCCTTATATGGGAAGTGGGCGTGGTTATCATCCGATTTCATATATTTTCATGCTGTCGCAAGAGGTGTCAAATGACAAATGCCAATTTGGATGGTTTGGGGATGGTTTTTTTAGGGGGCGGGCCACACCAAATTTTTAAAAATTTTCAAACCACACGTGCCGCTTGTTATTGCGATTCGTTGTTTTACTCTACAGTGTTGTATCCAAATTTGCGGCTTAGTTATGGCAAGTTTCATTAAGTTATCTCAATTTTTACTCAAGTTACATCTTGCACGGACGGACGGACAGACAGACAGTCGCTCACTGGTCATGTACAAGGTACTTTCCAAAGTAAACAGGACTTTAAAAAAAAAGACAGAACAAATGGTTTTATCGGCAAAACCAATTAATTTTATTCAAAATAGTCTCCTTATGCTTTAATACAGCTTTTTGCACGGTCCAAAAGCATGTCGGACGAGTGTTTCAGCTCGTTGCCCGGTATGGTTGCCAGTATGCCGGTGCAAGCCTTTTGAATGGCCTCCACGTCTGCGTAAGGCTATCCTTTCATCGGCAAATGCATTCTTCCGAAAAGGCAGAAGTTGCACGGTGCCATATCAAGTGAATACGGGGAGCGGTTGATTGTTAAAATGTGATTTTTGGTCAAATAATCGGCCACAAGCGTGGCGATCGATGAGACGGCGCATTATCGTGCAACAAACGCCAACTTCCATCTTCGCAATATTCGGGCCGAACACGTCGAATACGGCGCACCAAACGCTTCAAAGCTCCAAGGTAGAATATCGCATTAACGGTTTGGCCGGGTGGAACAAATTCTTTGTGGACAATACCCTTGGAATCATAAAATCAAATCAGCATTGTCTTCACTTTTGATTTCTCCAGGCGCGGTTTTTTGGGTTTCGGCTCATTTCTCATTTATGTCCTCACGACCACTTTGAAAACGTTGTAACCACTCGTGCACTCTGCTACGGGATAGGCAATCATCGCCATAAACTTGTTTCATCAATTGAAATGTTTCGGTAAAAGTTTTACCAATTTTAAAACAAAATTTAATGTTGGCTCTTTGTTCGAAGCTCATTTTCGCACCGATGACAAAAACATACTGACACTTAAAACGCAAGAACTTCACTTCCAATAAATGAAATGTCATGAAATTTTTACTGGAAGTCGATAGAGGATAGCAGATTCTAATGCACTAGTCGAAATATAGATGGAGCCACTAGAGTTTACTTTGTTACTCTTTTACTGTTTACTTTGGAACGCACCTTGTATATATACATACATGTATAACTTGTAAGAGTATAATAAGCTTAAGCTTTGTGCAATACTATTCAAAAAATCAAAATATAATAATGGGATCAGCTCACAGAGACTTCTAGAGCATAAAAAATTATAAAATAAATGAAAAAATAAAAAATCATACAATAGTTGCGGAACTTAGAAAGTAAAACATACTATCCAGGATAGTTGCGGTGCTTTTATTGCATAAAATCACTGATATTTCCTATTTCCCTCTACATTTAGAATCCGATGGCTAGTTTTGGGTTCATATTTTGGATTTGCGCTAAAATTATGGAAATGATTTTGGTTGGCCAGTTAGGATCGACGGTGATTTACACAGTAAGCAACCGAAAAACTTTTTGGAATATTCACACTGCTCTCTCTCTCGCTTCCTACTATTTAGACTAACGAAATGAGTTCTACTTTCTACGAATGCAATTGGGAGTTGGTTTTACTAAAGTCTGGAGATACGAAATCAAATGTGCGTCTAATGAAAACATTGCTTTTAGCGATCAGCACTAGTCAGAAACCATTTGTTTTGACCGGTTTCAAATATTTTAGTATCTCTTTGGCGGCTGTTTTGAAGGTGAGTAGCAAGGGTTATCAACTGTTATAAAATCCTAACATTGTTTTATTAGATATTGCAGGGCGCAGGTTCATATTTTACGTTTCTAACATCCATGCGCAAATGAATGCGGTCCACAATTAGTTATTTAAGCATAATAAGATAAAAGAGTATATCGTCGCCTATATTCAATATAAGGAAAAGAAAATATTTTAAACAAAAACAAAAAAAATAAAGTGTGTTTGGAATATAAGAAGGTAAGTTTACACCAAAATTCGCTAAAGAAGAAAATTTGTTATGCAAGATAAAAATAAAAAACTTAAAAACTTGGTTATTGGAATTTTTCACATACAATTTAAGGATATATGAAAATGGTGTATACAAAAGTTATAGATCTTTTCATTTCCTATAACTTCGCTATACAACTTTTTTGTATAAGGCTCTTTGTTTTGCCGGAAATTGACACAAATTGTTTTTAACCCTTAAAATTTTTCAACGGCTTTTGCACTGGTGTAAGAGGCTATATAAGCACCGAAGACGATACTCTCGCAATTTGCAAATTAAGAAATGGGGACTAGAGGAAGTAGGTATTAGATGCACTGTTATTAGAGAGAGCCTTTTTCTGAATTTCATTAAGATTTCTTACATATCGACCGATAGATGCGGTATAAAGTCAACCGGAAGTTCGAAAATATTTCTATTAGGTATATGGGGGCTAAAGGAAGTATTGATCTGATTTTAACCATTTTTGGCACAAAGGCATGCTGTCAAAAATATTCTCCCTGAATTTCTATAATAAATCTCCCATATTAACCGATATGTTCGGTAAAAAATCAGCCATATGCACTGGGGTCCATTTATTGTGGCTCTGACTCCTTGAGGACATTATTTGGGCAAATTTTTTTCTGATAACTTAATTGATGTTTGATTTGTATATTTTTAAGTAAACAAATTAGATGGAATTTAAAATGCTGTTTGTTTGGAAGTAGGCGTGGTTGTCATCGGATTTCGCCAATTTTCACAGTGTATAATTTCATCTAAAGGTGGGCGGTGCCACGCCAATTGTCCAAGTTTTATACCTGCTCCTATAAAGCCCTTCCATACCATCTTGGTAGTGAAAATTAATGTTCAGTGGGTTATTGCACTTTTAGAATTTTTCAACATAACCGTTATATGGAAAGTGGGCACGGTTATTATCTGATTTTACCCATTTTCACAGAGTATGACACTTTTAATCCATTTTGACTTTACAGGTGTCTTGAAATTAATGAAAATTATGCTAAGTTCTTTCTTTCTCCCACAACATTTTTCCTAAGGTCTCATGAAAATGTACTATGAAATAGATATATAATCTACCTAGCTCACGTTGTAAAAACTGTTATTTTCTCTAAAATTAATACATACATATGCATTTGGCAGTAACCTACCTTCAGCTGAGACTGCTGTGTGAAAAATATCACTCATACGCTTTGGCACATTTAATAAATCTTCTATGCATTACTAAATATACTATAAGAAAAGAAAACAAAAACATCTTTACTGCTCGTTTCCTCTTTTTAAAAATGATTTAATTTGAAAAAAATATTTGAAAGTAGGAAAAGGAAGCGGATGACGTGACTGAAGAAAATGTGCAAGAAGAATTATTTATATACGATTTCTAAGTAAACAAGTCATGCAACACTTGAATTGAACATCCTTTCAAAAGGCAAAGTGTTTGTGCACTCAAACTAAATAAGCGAATGCGTAGATGAAAGTCTAAGAAATTGCTGTTATTGCATTGTAAGTTTATAAGTCAATTTATGGGGTTAGGTGTATTCCAGGACATGGAAAATTACTATATAAATAATTTTCTTTGCCTGGCTGTTCGTGTTGACCCAGTTGTAACCGAAGCTCTTTGCGGTGACCATCACTAATCCTTTGAGGTTTCGGATTTCGGGGAGAACAGTTACAGTTACAGGCACTAGTTTTTCATGCTTTCAAAAAAAGCTGTATAAATATCATTGAAAACTGCTGAGTGGTTTTCGAGCTACAGTGATCACCCTTCAAAAAACATAGTTTTGAGAAAAACGTGTTTGAGGTTTTACTTCCAATTTTCAGATAATATTTCTAATTTCATGTACTTTAAGAAAATTAAAAAAAAAAAAATCTTTGTTTAAATTCTGACTCCTTATGCAAGCAAACTGATTGATTGGTCATACCTAGATGAATGTACGGAGATAACCAGAAGTTTGCTATACGATATCCATCTAATCTTGAATATCTTCCGACACTATTAGTAGATGTTCTCAAAGATATACCTTAGCCACGGAAACAGCAACAAGGTGACATGATACTACATTAAAAAGACGCATACATAAATCGTTATATAAATATCAAAAAATATAACTGGGGGATTAAATGTTGATCTATTTTTCAACAACTGTTTCTTTAACTTTTGCGATATTATCGTCATTGATGAGACGACTAGCATGGCGCAAGTTTTCGATGACTTCACGATCTTCACTGAATGCTTTGTGTCACTCAAATAATTGTGTTCGTGATAAAGTAGACTACCCAAAACACCTCCGAAACATTTTCAACAATACCGTAGCTGTGAATCAATTTCCAAACGTTTCGCGCTGTATTCAAGCAGCTGCCAAATACACATGATTTGACATATTTAGATCAAACTTCCCACGAACGTAAAGACGGTTTTACCAATCTAGGAAAAATAATGTCGATACATTCCGTTTGCGCGCGCAGTTTACTGGCAGTCCACACGTACCTGTAACAGTTCGAAAAACTTAACACAATCACATTTTTATACCCTGAACAGGAAATACTAAGTTTGCCACGATGTTTGTAGCACCCAAAAGGAAATGTCGGAGACCCTGTAATGTATATATGGTATATAATTGATCAGCTTGACGATCTGAGTAGATTTAGCCATGACCGTCTGTATATACGCTAACTAGTCCCTGAGTTTATGAGATATCGGTCTGAAATTTTACACACGTTGTTTTCTCACGAAGAAGCTACTTATTTGTCCGAATCGCTAGTATTGGACAAACTGAATGATCAAACACAAACCCTTGTATGGAAAACTTTTTAATCTGACATGGCATCTTTACGAAATAAGGATCTGGATCAGATCGGACAGCTGTAGCATACAGCTGCCATTTAAACTGACTGACAAAAGTCCTTTTATGCTATAAAAAATGCACATTTGAAGGGTATTATAACTTCGGTTCAGCCGGTAAGGTATGCCTTATTACGGGTGTATATATTATTATTAAAAAGGCTTTGGACAGATATTTTTGGCACCAATTTGCAATAAGCGAAATATTCTCAGTTAATTTTATTGATGTACCTTAGGTTCCATGGTTCCCTCCGGGCCTGGACTTCTCGGAGGGGCCCGTATTTTCCAAAAAATTAAGTAGTTAAAAATTAGAATGCTTTTATTGTGTGATTAATTCGAACATTTATTCAAACATTGTGATTCACGATAAAGGAACGTTTTACCCTTTTGTAGATTGACACGAAATAATTGGCAAAGGTATTGCCGCTTTAATTAACAAAACATGGTAGTAATATGAGCGGTATATATGAAGGAGCGCAAAATCACATCTAACATACAAATTAGTATGAAGTTCTTTCGCCCTGTGGTGCCCACACGCTGAATTTGGCTGAATGCTGTCCTCGAGCAATAACTTTTTTTGGTGTCATTCAAAAATGTTTCAATATTCTGTGTCAGCACACAACGTTGGGAAATTCTGAAGTCCAAAATATCCAATTCGTTCGATTTAGACAATTTTTGGTCACAAATTGGCATACTTTAAACGTATTATTTACACAAAGTTTTAGGTTAGATATAATTATTGTTGCTTGATATGCATAGTAGAAAGTTAAAGAATCAGATAAAATTGAAAATGATGTTATATTCCTATAAAGTCATCTCATACCATCCCAGAGATAAAATTTAATGTCTATGGCGTGTTTAGTGCTTGATTTATCACGCTTTAGTAGTACCGTTATATAGGGAGTGGGCGGAGTTGCCACCCGATTTCAACTATTTTCACACTGTAGGTAGAGGTTCTTCAAAAACATTTGCTTCCAGTGAAGTTTGTTATTATAGCATTAGCGGTTTAGAAGATATGCACATTAAACCTATTAGGAGCGGCCCACGCCCACTTTAAAAAAAACATTTTAACTACAGATGCCCCTCCCTAATGTGATCCTGTGTACCAAATAAAAGTCTTATTGCGGAGCTTAGTTATGGCAATTTATTTGTTTTTGATTATTGGCGTTTTGTGGGCGTGGCAGTGGTCGAGAGTATAAAAACACGGAAACGACAAAACTGAAAAAGTGCATGAAAATTGCAGTAAAGAAAGAAATTGAATTCAAAAGAAATTGTTCTTATTTCAATGGCATTGCCATGATATGCAAGAAGATAAATTCAACGCAGCTAAAAAAAATTTTGCAAAAGAGTATACCGTTGATGTATCTGACAACTTGTCCAATGAAGCTATTCACTTCAGACACGTTTACGATGAAAATTTTGAAACCCGTCTGCAAAACAACTTATTGAATGCCATCAATGCTCGAAAATTAGGAAGACTTTTCCCAAATATTTGCATCGCTTTGAGACATTTTTGCACTTTATCCGTTTATGTTTCAAATCTTAAACGTTCGTTTAGTGATTTAGCAAGGATCAAAAATTTTCATCAATCATGCTCGTCACAAGGTAGGATTTCAGGACTAGAAATACTATGCCTAGAGGCAGAATATAACTAAAGGTAAAGGTTTATAGCACGAAAGATGAGTTGGAAACATTTTTGAGTCTTAAAAAAATTGAAAAAAATTCAAATCTACTTTTTACTCATTTATATTTTAATTAATTTCTTACAGGGAACCAATGTGTCTATACGTATGGACGTGATTAAAGTTATGTAGGCACGATTGCTGTTGCGTCAAGGCCGATAACATATGCCATTCCGTACACACATAATTTGTGCTTAGCGTTCGTCAACAACAAAATCCATTGTAAATACCACTTGCTTTGTGGCAAATACTGCAAATACCTGTGCATACTAAACCAAAATAAATTCAAATTCAGATAGTTGTGGCGCAAAACTGCAACTCTCACTTAAATGCCTAATAAATTTTAAATAATTACTGGCAGAGAAAATGTTTTATAATTTATTGACGCTACGATTTCTGCTGAAAAGTTCATTTATTATAGATTTTCAATTAATTTTATGCACACTTACTGTTGGAGGATTGGTGAATACTGTGCAAGCCACATAACAGTAATCAAGCTAAATTTAACACATCATACGCTCACGCATTCACACACAAAGTACGCTTGATTTTCAATCAACTGACGTAATTTAGAAATCGCTCATGCACCTCCGCCGGCTGGCAGTTTAGTGTTTAGCGATATTATTTAAAAACAAAGCTGCAAATTGAAATGTGTTTGATTTATTGCAGAAAAACGGCGGAATTCATTTATGAAACTCATTTGTTGCGGTATTGTGCGTTGTTGTTTTACGATGTGGCTGCGGCTTTCATTTACGCGTAATGAACACTAACCGCATACGCAGTGGTGCTCACACACTCAGCCCTTTCACACTCAACGGATTGGTGTTTCTGGCTGGTTTACAAGTTTAATAAATGTTCACATTTGCCAGGATTTATGATGTTCACTTTGCACACAATTGGCGCCAACAAGTAACCACAGCCATATGGCCGATATAGCAATGGTTCTAGATTCTGATACTTCGAGTAGTAAGTGTTATATATGTGTAGTTGGGCGAAAATAAGGACTTTTGATGAAAATATTTAACAAATCGCTATGCAGTCTTTCGGCTAACAGTGACGTACGAAACAAATTGAAGATTTCTTCTACTTTAAGTTATAGGTTCCTTCCATTTACCATCATAAATCATCGATATTATCAAAGAATAAGTATGCTGAGCAAAGCTTCACAATTTTTATTCAAATATAACTCTAAAATTTGAAAGGTATGCGCCACCTCCTTTATAAAGGTATTATTTAGTAGGGCTTATATAATATAATATGACTGGTAATGTCACCATCCACCAGTACTCAGAATATCTCCGTTTCCTCGACAGACTGGTTGACGTAACCGAAAACGAACCTGGATTCTTTCCACCTAACGTTTTTGCTGCTAGCATAAAAACTCTATCAATAAAAAACAAGAAAAAAGGTTAACCTGCAAAATTTCTTCTGATCGGTCAGTTTGTATGGCAGCAGTATGCTACAGTGGTCCGTACTATATAATATGTGATGAGATTACATATATCTTTGCCTTAAGCAATAATTTTTGCCAAATTTTGTCAAAATATCTTCTCAAATAAAAAAAAGTTTGCCATACAATTGTATTTTGATTGGTCAGTTTGTATGGCAGCAATGAGTATAGCTTACAATGGTCCGATATTGGCGTTTCCGACAAATGAGTAGCTTGTTGGAGAGAAATGGACGTTTCAAATCGAATAGTTCGCGTATATACAGAGAGACAGACAGACATGGCTCCGTGTGAATTTTTCCTATTTGTAAGAACGATGAAAATCATTAAAGGAGCAAAAGACTATCCCAAAAATCGAGTTTGTGAAGTATTTCGATGATTGGAGGGAGGACTATATTAAAGGTAACAACGTTAATGTGGACGAATGGGTAGGGTATCTTGCTGGGTCTTACAAATTTCGTAGCAAATTTAATATACCTTGATCAGAGTATTAAAACCTTTTATATGCGAGTATGCTCTTCATGTGTACATATTCGAAAATACATAAAGCGGGATTACGATCGGTTAACTTAAAATGTACTGTACCGAAAATCTTTATCTAAGTCATTCAAACATTTTTTTAGGAGCTTGTTTAAGAATTATGTTAATTATTTCATGAGCCCTTTAATATTTCTATTTAATTTGCCCAAAGAATATTACTCTATGGAAAACTGTCAGGGTTATTCTTAATAAGCAATACAATTCTTTTTTTGCCAAATTGACTCGATTGACCCCAGTATAGTATTAATATGTAACGCATCACTTTCATCATAAATATTGAGTACAATAAACACTCTTACTTATCACATTAGTTCCGCACTAAGAGTGTTTCTGGCCAATGAATTCATAATTCATATTCATATCCGTTTCCCTGCAACTGACGGAAGTGTGAGGAAGCGATGTGGTATATATGTGCCCGATGAGTACTTGTAGTGTCTTTAATTTCTTCAAGAGGCGGTGAACTGTGACCAAAATACATATTGTAAGTGTAAACGTAAAAGCATATACTCGCCAACTTACATACATGCAGATCTAAATGCTAAGAAGGAACATGTGGACAAATGAACGGATAGAAAATTGACGCAATAAGCTCTTGTAAGGCCAAATGACACCAAATTGAAATTTTGTGAAATATCATTCACTTTTTCGTAAGAAATTCCTATGAATGTAAGTGCCGGCTGCAAGGAGGAGGCAATCTATTTGAAAGCTTAATTAAATTTATATTTCGCTTGAATGGAGCAGCAAACAGGCAAAGTTTCCTAATTGACACTTGAAGCTGATGTAAATTAAATTAAGTCCATTTTAATAAATAAAATTAATTTTTTGCCAAGTATACAAATTTTGAAAAATGAAGAAACTGGTACCATGTTTTGAAAGTATTTTTCTATTTCATGTAGTTGCATCTGAAGTCTAATAGAAGTTTGACTGGTTTTGGTCTGCTTTGGTGAGTTGCAGATAACAACCATTGAGATAAACATACTCACAAAGATATTTTTTAGTAGTTATAGATACTTTAAATGAGTTATAATTGTCTTCTACTGTCCTAAAGTATATTAGAACATGACCTCCCTAACATATTGCTTCCAAATAGATTGAAGTCTAAAATAATTTTGTTCCATATTTGGAATGAGCACACGCTTAATTGAGATATTCTGCTAAGTAGAATTGCATGACCTATGGAGGGTGTATTGCTTAGTGTTCACTAAATATTATCCAAATAAAAAGTTACAGTTTCATGTTTTAAACCAGTGATCGGCAGCCCATAGCCCGCGGGCATTCTCTGAGTGCACTTTGAGTATACGTGTGTTTCAAAGAGACTTGCGACAGTTATTATACCGTAAAAACTATCACAGTGTAAATTAGTGATGAGTTGCGATTTTTCGATATTTGTGAATTTCAGTGATCGCTATTTTTAAATCCCTGTGATTATGTTATTGCGGTCGCAACTAAAATAACGAATTATCAAATTTGTTTTATACAATAAATAAAGTAAAAATATAATTAACTTAAATTAAAAACTTCCATAAGCAATTTAAAATTCTAGTTACTTCTTAAGACGGCTAAACTTATATAATTAAGACATGTTTTTAAAATTTGCATATAAAAATATGAGCATTAGCCTTTTCATCGCCCAAACGCGTTCGCCTTTCGCTTTATATTATTCCGGCCATAGAAAATAACCTTTCAGAATGCACTGATGATTCTAAGCAGGTGACAGGTACGGGTACATATAACTATTTGTTTTACACCATTGCAACGAATCTTCTGATCGGCCAATGACTTCACCTTTCAAATTCTTCTGAACTTCGATAAGATTTACTCGATATTGAGAGGTGCGATACAAAAGGTATTGGGGCTGTAAGTTGCTCATTTTGATGAGTTTGAATTTCTCGACTTATCTCGGCAGTAATGCGGTTTTTTACAATATCTGCTACAGTAGACTCAGAAAAGGTGAATGTTTTAAATTTCGGATCCAAAAATATAGCCATTGTTAGTGTATTGCTCTTTTCCGTGTTTCCAAGTTTATTGTGAACTGCTATCGCAATCGCAATTCATAGGACGATGAACTGCTATTTACAAAAAGTGAGAGCAGTTGCGATATTGAATTTTTCAATCCCAGTGAAAAAATCACCTGCAGTAAAATATTGCCCTTCACTAGTGCCAGTTACTTTCTGACTACGCAGTGAGCAAGACGCGGGAATTTACGCATGTATGTATGTACATATGTATGAAGCAAAAACCACCGATTTCATATGCCATTTAATATCGAGTGAGAATGAGATTTTTCCTTTGTATACCATTTAAATATATATGTAATTTGTTTGATATATCAGTTGTTAATTGTTCACAATTAAAAATATAATTATCTATATATCTCATTAATAATTTTTTTTACAGAACTAGTAAAATTATAAATAATTGTGTTGTTAGTTGGGACAGAAGATTTTGAAAATATTTTGCTCACTATTTCAATACAAAAACGATTTAAAGGAAACCAGTGACGGTCTTAATTATGCTTGAACTGAAAAACGTAGAGGACCTGAAAACGTACCACTGGGACAGTTAAGCCGCGCTCACTCTCAAAATTTAAACGTTTGAACGTGTAAGAATGACGACCACCGTTTTAAACGAAAATATTTTTTTAGATACCTGAAAATAGATCTGTTATAGAAGCAGATTTCGTCAAAAAAGTTAAGTCTAAAAAAAGTATAGCTTATTCTCATTGCTTCAAAGCAGGCACTGCGTTTATGAGACCTTATCTCTGACTTTTTCAATAAATTGGCACTCAGCAAAAAAAAAAATATGACTGCTACAAGTGGGATTCGCCATTTGGAAATCTTTCACACAACCCAACCTAACACATAAATACTTACACATTTGTTCATTGAGTAGAGTTGCAAGTACGTGAAAACTTCAGTTACATTTCGCATTTGTAAAATTTCTCAAGAAGTATAGAAAGACGGCCCATATAAGAATATAAGCAAATAATGACAATTTTTTTTAAGAAATCAGTAAATTTCGCTGTTTGCTACTGTCCTTAGATACTATATAAAAATTTTATTAAGGTGAATTAACCTTAAGAAACTTCAAATGAAAAAGACATTTCTGCTTAACCATTTATGTAAAATAATTTTATATGCAAATATTTTTCTCTAGCGAATATAATACGGTGAGTAACGGTGAAATGCGTGGCAACGCTGTTTTTATCATATTATATATTTACCAATTACAATTCAATATTAAAAAATATTAATTTCAGAGGAATAATTTTTTTTTTGGCAGAAAAAAGGAAAATCTTGACCCTCAACAAACATTTTTCTTTCAGAGATGCCTCTCAAGTATCAACTAAATTGCTGAGGGCAATCAACTCGGAACGGTTGGTGGCATCGTACATTGCACTTGTAACGATGTTTAAATAAGTATTTTGTTATTTACATACATATGTACATACAGAATGTAGCATTTATTTTTAAATTTTTATGTAATGATACTAACAGGAGTAGAATGCTCGACACCCCATTGTATAACTCAAATTTATGTATTTCAATACGCATCTCTAATATATAAATCTGCGTATACGTATGTATATATAATAAAACTAGAAAATTATATATGTTGAATGCCAAGGTCTTAAATAAATATGCACAGAGACTTAAATATTATGAATATGTATGTACACACAAACTTTCTCAGATTTCGAAAAATGTGATTTGTTGCCAACTTAGTAAAACACATATTTGAACATATCAACAAACATGCTTATTATGTGTTGATGTATGCCTAGAGATTGTGATGGATCGTTGTAACTTATTGATGACATGACAGCCACGGCAGCAAACACTGAGGTAAAACGTGTCAATTTCGGAGAAAAAATTTGAACAAAGCAACTAAAATGTTGCTAATTCTGTATGGCCTATATTAGCGTCGAAGTCCATTAACACATAAGAAGTCCAAAGAAAACGTAAACAAATTTACCAAATGATTACGGCTGACACTAAAATAACTTTGGTTGATTTAGCTGATACCCTAAAAATATGGAAATGGTACAAATTGATGCGTAATATATACGTAAATTATAAATGCAAAATATCATACTAACGAATTAAAAAATTCTGCTGAGTTGCGGAAGAAGTGAATGAGCGGTTTCTTTCCATTCCATCTAGGAACTCTGAGGGAATATATATATATACATATCCAATATTATACGTTCAGTTACTTACTTATGGACGAATACGCATATACGGTAGAAGACCATGAGAGATAAGGGTAGTATTGACCCTATTTAATTTATTTTTGGCATTACTACATATTGTTAACAGAAAAACATGCCCTCCGAGTTTTATTAAGGTGCCTCACTTAGCATTGCCGATATAAGGAGGAAAGTCAACTAGATGTTTGAAAATCCTGATATTAGTTATATGGGGTCTAGGGGAATTACATTGAATACCTCTTGATTTGTATACTGAAAGAATCAGATGGAATTTTAAGTTGTATTATATGGGAAATAGGCGTGGCTTTTGTCTGATTGTTTTGTACTGTATCGTAGGTTTTGTTATTTTGATATGAAATAACCCAAATTATGAAATATGTAAAACCTCCCAACAACAGTTTAGCTTGGCGCAGATCGATCGTTTGCAAACAGTGCTTGGCTCTTTATTCCTTTCGGACCTTCATCTTAATGGTAAGAAGATCTACTATGAACAAGGGTTCTCGTCTTATAGACTTAGTGACTGCTTCTGAAGGAGTTAGAATATCAGCTCATTGCCGGCAGAGGCATATGTTTCACGATATTAAAATTAAGCATACCCGGTTTCAAACTAATATTTTATTGAGCCTTTCCCGGCCTCTTGGATGAGTAGTGATTTTATCTCATAAGAGAAGAATCGCTCTGATAGTTGGGGTGAAGATCTCTACCTACCTCCCACTCACAAAAGCCTCCGGTTCAAAAAATCTCGGAAACCTGCCGAATGGAATTGAGCGATTTTATTTTGAACCTACTGTGTGCCCGTCCTCATTAGTAAAATTTTGTATTTAAATATGAAACAATTAGATAAGGCTCTCAATGTTGGAAAGAAGCATGCTATAGGTATAATATGTAATCGGACTAGGGAACCAGAGAATCCGAATCCCCTATGCGGATGTGTTTCATTCAATGCTCCAAAGGTATGTAATGAAATGTTTAACATGAAAAGCGGCAGATAAATGAAGAATTAGAGGGCATGTGCTTGAAAATCTACATATTTTAAAACTTGTAAAGAAGAGATTAGTAACAACTGTTGGAACACATTAGTAAAACTGTTAGTGCGTCGCCATTATGCTTCTACTTCTCGAATTGCCACCAGCTATAATGTTTAACCAGATTGATATGTATGAGCACAGTTAGTTTAGGTATAATGTGTTTAAAATTGTATGAGGCCACGTTAATCGCAGTATTCATGCCAAGGCTCTCCTGCTCACAACACCTTTCTGTAATTCAAAACATTAACATACAGAGCAGCGTCTGGGTGAATGAAAAAGGAAGTGTGTGAAATTCTCACCAAAAATTTTCTCAACCGCAAATGTGAGGGAATTTGCCACTTGATAGCTTGTCTCCCCTCGCCACTTTCTCTTATTCTACGCAGGACCCTATTAGGTGCTTAGCAGCCAGAATTTAAGCGAATAGACAAATAAACTTTCGGAGAAAAAGTGTTGTCAAAATGTTTGGATTTTCGTCTGTTTGTAATGTACATATGTGTGTACATATATTTGCATACGCGTACAATAAATATGTAGTACGGTAAGCTTTTGAAATGTTAGCACATTTATCGTTGATACGGGTTTTTCGATAGGTGAATTATGGGTTGTAATAAAATTTTATTATATGTATGTACATATATATACTTGTATATATACTAACCGGACATACGAGTATGTGTATATATGTAGAGTGAGTTTTTTGAGTTCTATAATTTCTATTTTAAATAGAATAATATGTTAAATGACTTTATTGGCTCGTTCATTATATTGAAACCTAGGTAAGTTAAAATGTTTAAAACAACCTTAAAACCTTGTGAAATCGACCTTAAGCTTTTGCCAAATTTAAGACCAACCCATATTTTCGCTTGCACTTAAAGAGGAAATAGGGGTTTAAAGTTTTTCGATTTATTTTGTCTTTAATGAATGCTTAATATCAAGAGTGTTTTATCTAAATTTTTAGTCATCCCAGCAAAACTGTCGATTTTACTAGTATTTTTATGCCTGTCTTATAAACGTTTTACATCAATTACCAAACTTTAAAGCGTTTTCCTTAAAACCCATGTTTTCGGTTCGGTTCGCAGTCGGTGACACTCATAACTTCAGAACTACTCCACCGATCGTGAATACAATTCCAATTTTGAATACAATTTTTATACATAATTTACGAGGTAACGCTGCATTAACGAATATTGCGTATTTTTCTTGTGTGAAAAGTTTAAGTTTCGAAAAACCCCTCCTAGCCAAATCGATTATCCAACGATATAATTTTGGTTTTTTGATTTCAGATGATCTAGCGCCGAGTTCAGAGGGGCACCACAATTTAATAATAATTCTCTATGAAAATTTAACAATACTCCAATATAATATACCATTGGTTTTTAAAAATAGATGTTAACTGTTTCACACGAATCACCTCTATTCCCCCCTTAAGATAATTTTGGCACGCGTTCAATTTAAAACTATCCTCAGCAAGTTCTCAAACGGCAACTGGTTTATAGGTAATTTGAAATAAATAGTTCCGATTGCTTTTATTTACGAGTATTGCTGAAGCATTCTTATGTGTTGCGACATTTAAATTTTAATTTGCATAGACAATGAAAAGAGCGCCACGGAAACGTAAACTGGCAAATGTGAGCGGTGAGTTGCGCTCGTAAATATTAGCAAATAAATTTAGACTTGAATACGCTGAATGTTCGGTGAAAGGCGCGAGTTCATTTGAAACTGTGTGCCGGCTACTTTACAACAATTTACGAGCTTTTTTATGAAAACAAACAACAAGGCACATTATTTTGAATACCGGTTAATTTCAAATAAAGATTTTTCGATTTCGATTCATACAATTGGTTAGGTTGAGAACTGGAAAGTTTTGGACAAATTTGAGTTTAACTTTTCGTTTCTACGTTTTTTATTCGCTTCATTATCGAAAGTGAACTAACTGCATATTATAGCATTTTAGACTCTGAGATATTGAATGTAATGAACTCTTGTATAGAGCGTATGATTACCATATGTGTATAGAACGATTGAGACCGAATGTTAAATCTCATGTTGCATTTTACTCATGCTTTCGTTTTAGGCGTAGAGTTGCCTTGGGCAAGAATGTATGCCAAATTTCGTGAAGATATCTTGGCAAATACAAAAGTTTTCCATACAAGCACTTGGTTCTGATCGGAGAAATCGACGTCTGCAAAATTTCTGATCGATATCTCAAAAATTGAAGGACTTGTTAGCGTATAAACAGTGTAACAAGCTTCGTTGCAAACTTAAATATAAAACCTATATATCAGGTCAAACAAATTTGTTGCGAAATAAGCAATATTCAAGCATATTAGAAAACTAAATTAATAATTTTTGAAATAAATTGCATGAAAAAAAATTCAATCGAGAAATTCTAAGGGCTTTTGTTTGTGATTCGTAGGTATTCCTAAACCAAACGATTAAAAACTATAACAGTATATTTATATTTTAAGATTAAGGCAGTGTTCCTACTCAGAGCATAAATTTAATGAGTATACAATTTTATATTAGTAACTCACATGACAGAGGTTAATTTTAAGAGGTCTGATACAGGTAAACTTATTTTTCGGAATAACAAGAAATTCGAATTTTACATTCTACAATACGAACCAAGGCTTATAAAAGGGGCACTTGAGAACTACTAGGGTATCGCAATATAAAAAGCATTAGTTGCTGATAAGAAAAAGAGTACGAGGAGGTTCTTGATCCAATGGGACCAAATTAGTGAGCGAATAACGCGTTTCACGGTTTTTGAACTCTCTCACTCTATACCGAATCGATTGTATTGAGATCTGACAAGCAGCCAATGTACATACTTTAATTATTGTCAAGGTCTCGTTATCATGTAAAAATTTCCGTTTGACTAATTGGGACTGCAATAAATATTAGTTGTAAAGTGCTTCATTTCACTGCTGGGTACATAAACATATTTCATTATGTACAAGTTGTAAAAAATTATGTAAGCGGGAATGTGTATATGACACATAAGTATGTATGTGTCATGAAAAATAATGCGATATCGACAATAATGCAGTAGTTCGTTTGTGTCTTCTGATATTTTCAACTGCGAAGCTGTGACTGCCGCAAATTGACTCGCATATTCGCTCGAGTATGAAGGCAAATAAACAAATTATGGAAGTGTTGAGTAAATAAGCGACAGTTCATTTTGGAATATGCGTTTATCTTCTTTTGTAGTATTTATGTGGGTGATGGCGTGAATGGAACTGCAGTTCGCAAAAAAAAAATATTTACTTGAACATATACATACATACATTGTATGGAAATATACATATGTATACACCTACATACATATATATTATACGGTAAATTCAAGTCAAGCAATTATGATTACGATTATTATTTCAATTAATTTTTAAATTGGTTATTTTGGGTGCATCGAATGGGATCGCCTTACCATCGTTTAATATAAGAGAATTATGTACGAGTATAAAAATCTATAGCAAATAACGGAAATTATGCAATATCGATGCATGCTCATGCATATTATTAATGGGTGGGGTGGTTCGGATAGTGTTTGGTGCTCGGTTACGTGCACTCGTGCAAAAACACGCATGTTTTTATGATTTTTTTGCAATGACACAGTCAAATTTCTTTATTAAAACCAACAATACATTAAAGCATGACATTCGAAGAATGCTGTATAAAATTTTCCCGAAGAAATATTGAAAAAGTAAGGAAGACCTCAGTTCGGGTGTAACCGAACATTTTATACCCTAGAAAGGATCAAAGCCGGTAAAATACCTTCAGGTGGAATTCAACATTCATTCTTCTATGGAAGGGTGAACAGATAACAATAAGGTATCTTATTAAATTATGTTATAGGTCGTAGACTCACTTAGTTTCCACACAACATTTTGCTTGTCCAAAATATTTACATTAAAATCAAGCTAATAAACTCAAGTGTGATATAAACTCAAACGAAGATGATAAAGTTAATATATGAGGTATATGAGCAAAATAACAACCCAAGGATGGGAAATCCCAATTTCATTCTGGACAAATGAAAATCATTACATGTATGTAGTATATGGAAGCTGGGGTAATTCGTGGACCCATATCGCACACATATAGTATATTTAATATTATACTTTTAGTTAAGATATTTTACATACTGATATATTCTTATATAAATCTTATCAAGGTCTTGATTTGAAGGGAACTAAAAAAAAAAAGAAAAAATCGCGTATGCGGGAAATGTTCTACGGATCATTCTGAAGAACTTTGCGTAAGAGAATAAGTGTCTAAAACAGGTTTCGAGACAGCGATTTTTTAGGTGAAATTTAATTTTTAAGTTTTCAGTTTTTTATTGGAGGCATTATACCGGGAAAAAACTAAATAATTAGTTGTATGGGGGATATGTGATGTAGTTGTCCGATCTGGTCGCTTTCGACAAATGATCAATAGAATATCAAAATTAAAAATTATTCGGATATCTCAAAAACTGACGAAGAAATTTTTATAACCCCGAAAAATTAAACTTCGCCTAAAAAACGCTGGCTGGAAACCGATTTTAGACCCATTTTCTCTTAGGCAAAGTTGTTCAGAATGATCCTTAGAACATTTTTCGCATACGCTATTTCTAAAAAAAAAATCTACCCGCTTCTAATATTGGTGCTAGGGAATGTTGTGACTCGATTTGATTTAGTTTTGGTGTTACGATATATCATTACCAGAAATTGAGGTTCTCGAAATTTTATTACAATAAAAAAACCTCACAGACTGACCAGTATATATGGTATAAACCCAACGGAGTGTTTTTTTTCGATCCCTATATTAGATATAAGGGGGTTTGGGAAAGTATTGCGCTGATTTTATTCATTGTAAGCAAGAGGATACACTGTTAATAGAGAGAGATTCTTTCTGAATTTCAATAAAGTTTCTTACATATTGACCGATAAATGCGGTATAAAGTCAACGAAAAATTCGAAAATATTTACCATATATAAGGTATATTAAGTACGGTAAAAAACAGCCACATTCATTGGTGTCCACACATTTGGTGTCTGTATCCTGGAAAAGTTATAGTCTGATTTCGAAAACTTTTGAACTTAAGCTGAAAACCTTTGAGAGCAATATTTGTTCAACGTTTTATTCTGATCATTGATGTTTGACTTATATACTGTAAAGTGAGAGATTCAGATGGAATTTAAAAGTTTCTAATATGGAAAGTGGCGTTGTTGTCATCTGATTTCGCTCAATTTTACGGTGTATGATAGCAGTGTTCGGTTAACTTCACACACCTAATTGTAAAGTAGTTCCTGAGAGATAGGGTTTCAACTAAAGGTTGAAAATGAATGGTTATCGCGCATTTAGTCAGTGAGTTATCGCAGTTTTAGTAGTTTTTAATATAAGCGTTATGTGGGGAGTGGCCGTGGTTATGTTACTATATGATTTTACTTAAATGGCGACATTTATTCGAACGTGTTTCGGAAAAAAGTAGGTTTGCTTCATACAGTATAAAAATAAACAAACGAAAATGCTATGGACAGCACAAGTTATCTCTTCAATAACTATATGTATACGAGCATGTAAATATGTAATCATAATGCAATATGAGTAATAGGATGTAACAGCAAGTTAGTGAAATTTTCAATTTGTTATACTTTGAAATTTAAGCTGGCATTGTGCTCTTCATAAACCAGTATTACATTAACTGAAATTTGTACTCCAAATATTTTATGTCGCCAATTCGATATTGCATAAGTATACAACAAATCATATACCATACTTGTATTATTACACATTTCAGATCTCTGTAGGCCATTATTTTGAGATTATGCTTATTTTTACCGTTTGCTTCAAATTACTTCGCCCACTAAGTCGCTTGAAATGTAAGTCATTGAAGTTTTATTGCCAATTATGTTGACATTGGGATGCACATTTGCGGGAAGATAAATAGCAGTTATGGTGAACTAATTGCGGTGTTTGGCATTTAACTATACACCTTCTTCAATCGATGCTTTATCATTTACAGTTAACTCTTAATATATGACTTAAGACACGATATTATTTTAAATAAAAATATATGTAGACTCTGAAACGATGGATTGCTTTTGGTGAAAGCAACTTAGTGGGATCAAAGGTTTTTGTGAAGTTTGAATCCACCTGATGGCACTGGAGTTCAAAGTGCTAAACCGTGTTAATGCTCCATTTTAACTAAGAGAGGAAAATATTATATTCAAATATCGCGTATTTTAGAGCAAACTTACATTTAAAATATATGTATAGCCGAATAATTTTCAGTGATTAGGCAAATTTTTGTTTTAACAGGTACGAAGGTTGCGAACAATTATCAAGAAGCTGTTCAGGTTCAACCCGGAAAGCGTTACTGTCTAAAGTGGTTAGAGTAGAATGGTCCACATACTGAGCTTGCGAGCAAAGTGATCTTCTCTGCTTTCACATATACACAATACATCATTAAACTGTACTTGATCAGACTTTATGCGATCACCAATCACAAATTAGTTTATATTATATATCGACGCTACTACAGTTAGTTTAATAACGAATGAGAAATTGATTTTTATACCCTGAACAGAGTATATTCAGTTTGACACGAAATTTCTAACACCCAGAAGGAAACGTCGGAGACTCTATAAAATATATAACATATATATGTTAAATGATCAGCTGATGAGCTGAGTCGATTTAGCCATGTCCGTCTGCTTGTGTATACGCGAACTAAACTCTCAGTTTTAAGATATCGATATGAAATTTTGCACAGGCACTTTTTCACCTAAGAAATTGGCATGGATTGGTTCCGATCGGACTACTATAGCATACAACCACCAACTGTCCTAAAAAATCAAGATAAAAATCTTTTTGTACCCTTTTATGTTAAAAGAAATGCACCTTTGAAGGGTATTATAGTTTCGGTGCTGCAGAAATTAACTTTTTTCTCTTTTTTCGTTATGAAAATTAATAAAGAATACGTAATTGACAAGCAACTTCCATTTGAATTCTAACGTTAATTTCGCGTTCGAGGTAAATGTATTCTATATGTATCCCTTACTCCATAAAAAAATTTAAAAACTCTTATTTTTTTAACTGTTAATGTCGTACTTTGATTTATGATTGCAAATGACTTCATTCTTAATTCAAGATTTTCGTTATGCTTAATTTTTGCTCATTTATGTAGTCCGTATGTATTTGTGCGTAATTGTGTTGTTGTGTTCGCCGTAACTAGGTGAGTTCACTGACTTGGTTTGTAGCAAATATTATGATATTGATGATAAGCTTTTGCTCGTTGTGATCGCTTCAATAGTTGTGTCGTTTCCTTGTTATTTTTGTCTAATGATGCTGAATAACTGGTACTTGTTATAATATAATTTGCTGAGAATTTATAAAACGTTGTTGTGCCCTTTTTGTAACTGAATTCACAAATTTCTGAAATATTTTAGGAAATGGCTATTTATAATGAAAGTTCAACTTAAATTTCTGTACGTATTTTGTTACTCAGTTAATTAAATGCAATTTTTTTCTTATTTCATTTTAAATAATAATTCTTTTGATCAAGATATTAAGATTTATAAGTGAATTATGTGTTTACGTATGTATAGAAGGATATATTCCGTTCGATTTGTGTTCTTACAACTTCAACACCAATTGAAATGAAGGAATTTAAATTTTACTCAACTTTATCGTACAATAAAGATAATTCTCAACAGTGATGATTAAGATTTATAACCCTAAAATTCGATTGTGATCTCAAAGGGGTAAAAAACCTCACCTTACAAAACATAAATGTCCATAATATTATATATAAAGATGGAAAATAGTAATCATTTCAATTCTGCGGTATTTGTGCGATTTTAAAGCTTAAATGGTCGATCCTAACAAATTTATAAGGCGGCTAATGTCAGTTTCGGCTATGTCTCCTGTTTCGCTGAAGATATGACTACCGAGATGCTTCAGCTTCAGTCTAGCAAAAGCTGGACAAAAGTCCAGTGAGAACTTCTACGATTGCGGCTAGATGAGCTTTGCTAAGGGCAGGTAGTTCAGTTGATCTCCTACATTCTACTCTAGGCCCGAAGGATCGCACAGTCACGCAGAGGCTGACAATGGGGATTCAACTCGTTCCTATGCCAATGTGAGCGGGGTAAGGATGCCCCCTCTTAATAGCTATATAGTTTCTAGCGATTCCTTTATGATTAGACACCCAAGCAAGTATGGTAATGAAGTAGCTTGATGTTATATCTAGTGAGGTTAGATACTGCTTGACTAACTTTGAGCGCACAGTTTGCGAGCTCAACTCTAGTATTGCTGTCAGAGTGAATGTTCACCCCCCAGAGAGAAGCTGCACTGCACAGCAGTGAGTCTACTGCTATTTCAATAGCAGCCACTTTTGCCTGAAGGACTCTACAACTGTCCCGTAGCCCAAAGCTAAGCTTGTGGGAGAGCTTTTTACAGAAGATTCCCCTTCCAACCTTCCCTCCTAGCTACGAGCCATTCGTGAAAAAGCTCACTGCGCGCCTTCTTCAGCGACTTCACCCCGTCACCTCGTCGGTATGTGAGCGGAGAAGCAGTAGCCTCTATGTAACAGTGTTCACAGTTTTGAGGGATGTAATTGATGGAGTAAACAATACTTACTAGTAGAATAAATTTTCGAACATCGTTAGCTAGGCGCGAAGCGTGTATGAAGCCCCATTTCTGTCAGCAGAATGAATGTTCTCGCATTTCTAACTTCAACGTATATTTTTATCGTTGTATCAAAACACATATGAAACGTTTCAGTGCATATACTTATGTATATGTAATCACTCTTTATTAGTCCATTCTGACACTTATTTATATAAGAGGACGCATTTGAAATATCTTTATCAAACATTGTCTTTTTGTATTAAGAATAACAGCTATTATGTAAAGCGAATTTTTTGAGTACAGGAATACATACATACATTCGTAATTATCCTTTACTATGTCACTAACAATGCCGACTATAAAAAAGATTCATACTGACACACTTGATGGGAAAGAAGCAATTACGCTGTCTCACAATGCTTCGAGGTGCTTCGAGTTTGTTTCGCGTACAGATGTTAAATTTTCACCGCACGATGGTATTAGAATCGTTTTATTTAGCAAAAATCATAATCTAGAAAGTTAAAATTATGTATAGAAAACTTTGTTAAGAATTATTACCAGTTGTTTTCTTTTTTCACTACTATGGTATGTAGTTGTTTCTGCTTATTCATATATAGAATGGAAACTTTTAATAGCTGAGTTTAATAAAAAATTATTATTTTATTAAAAATTACAAAGGTTATACAATTTGTTAGGTCGTTATAATTCTAGCATTATTTGGGTTCTGCCACCGGCATAGTTGCGGTTATCTATTGACGTAGGTTCAACCTTTTCCAAAGCCCTGTACTAATAAGCAGAATAGTGTTTAACAATAGATAAAATAATTGTATGACTTATAAAAGTAGGTCAAGCTTTGAAAAACTACGAATTCTTAGAAATACTATTTTTTCTTTCAATATTTTAAGGAATAACACCAGTGGACGTTGGCTTGCATTGGTCTGTGTGGATATTTAATCTTGGGTTGACACCAATATTTATACTCTTGCAACATGTTGCTACAAAGCATAATAGTTTTGTCCACCTAACGGTTGTTTGTATCACCTAAAACTATTCGAGATAGGTATGGATATGTATACATATTATATATATAAATGATTAGGATGATGAGACGAGTTGAATTCCGAATGACTGTCTGTCTGTCCGTCCGTCCGTGCAAGCGATAACTTGAGTAAAAACTGAGACACTTTTATGAAACTTGGTGCACATGTTCCTGGCACCCAAAACTATAATTTAGAACAGGAGATCGCAGCAGCCAGGGACAGTGGCTCCGCCCTCTTAATGGTTTAGTATACATTTCTTCCAAACCGCTTAAGATATGTCAACCTAATTTGCTGAGAAGAAGTAATTTTTCACCTCTTCAAACTCTGTTAAAATGGGTAAAATCGGATAGTAACCACGCCCACTCTCCATATAGCATAAATTTTCGCAACCAGGATGGTAAAGAAGAGCTTTTTAGGAAACCCTATATCTCAAGAACTACCCGGCTGATTTCAATCAAGGTGTGTGAGACCAAAAACCCAAAAATTCCTATGAGACACTGCAAAAATGGGCGAAATCGAGTGAAATTCCGTTTGATCCTTTCACTTTACAGTATACAAATTAAACATCAATAAAGTTATCAGAATGAAACTTTGTCTTCAAGGTATTTCATCTTACGACTAAAAATTGACGAAATTGCACTATAATTTGTGCCAAAAATGGGTAAAAGCAGGTCAACACTTCCCTTAGCCCCCATGTACCGAACATAAGTATTTTCGAACCTCCGGTTCACTTAATAGCGCATCTATCGACCAACATGTAAAAAATCTTAATGAAATTTAAAAATAATCCTTTTCTAATAACATTCTTAATTCTTTAATTAATGAAATTACGGCGATACTTTCTTTAGTTTGATATAAAGTTTTGCCAAAATCTGAAGTTATTCCTCCGTCTTTGTTCCTTGCAAGTTGCAAGAGTATGAAATATTCGGTTACACCCGAACTAAGTCCTCCCTTACTTGTTTACTTTTTCGTTTGGGGTACGAGTCTATTACAATTACGCCTAAGGATGTTGCATGTGTACACATAACTATTACTAACTATCGTTACATGTCTTAGAGTTGAAGAAGATACAAAACAATACAAACCGTTAACCTCGGTTGCACCGAAGCCATAATACCCTTATTAGGTTCAAGTTTTCTTAAAAGAGATTGATTTCGATCGGTGATTTTGTAATCCAGCCATATGCTATAGTGAATGCTAATTGTATCGTTTAGAAAATAATCCATGCCAAATATCGTATATATATCTTGTTAAATACAAAAGTTTTCCATACAGGAACTTGAGCGCGATCAGTTATTTTTTATGGCAGTTATATGCTATAGGTGTCCAATATCGGCGGTTCCGACAAATGAGTCGCTTTTTGGTGAGAAACGGACGTGTACAAAATTTCAGTTCCATATCTCAAAAACTGAGCTAGACCCTCGCATATATACAGACGTACATACAGACAGACATGGCTAAAAGGACTCGGCTTGTCAAACTGATCATTTATATGCACATGATTAATTGATTAATTGATTAATTTGTTTTTGAGGTATGCACCGCGACCTACGGTCTATTGTGCCCTCCCCTAAGTCATATCGTGTCATCTAGGCCCAGCATATTGATAAATTCCAAAATTCTGCTGGGTGCTAGTGAGGCGATACAATCCCTGTGTGGAAACATGGATCCCAGGGCCTTGATTCTGCGTCTGCAGACTGCTGTGCAGTTCATCAGCAGATGTTCGGGGGTTTCCGGCTCTATGTCGCAGAACCGGCAGTTTGCAGAAGAGGCTATGCCCATGTTAAAGAGATGCTTCTTGAGCCTGCAGTGGCCGGTGTAGAACGCTACCAGTAGCCGGAATTTGTTTCTTGGGAGATTAATTATGGCATTGAACCGCTTGAGGTCGTAACCCCCCATTAGCAGTCTGGCATGGTGCATGCCCTGGAGTTGTTGCCAGTGTATCTCCCTGTCTGATCTTTCCTCCCTGCGGAGGAACTCTTTGATGGTATGTGGACCAACCGCTAAGTATGGTTCCGGCCCTACCATTCTTGTAGAGGCTGCAGAGCGAGCTAACTCGTCGGCTAGTTCGTTCCCAGCTATACCTCTATGGCCAGGCACCCAAATAAGGTGCACTCGGTTGTGCTCAGATAGGCTGTTCAGCCGTTCTATACACTCCATCACTAGGAGAGATCTGACCTCATAGGCATTGATCGCTCTTAGTGCCGACTGACTATCGCTGAGTATAGCGATACTTTTATTGCGATAGTTGCGCTGGAGATTTATTCCTACACACCGACTTATAGCATAGACCTCGGCTTGGAATATGCTAGGGAAACTTCCCATGGGAATGGAGAGTTTGGTGCTTGGCCCAGCGACCCCTGCACCAATCCCCTCCTCCGTTTTCGACCCGTCGGTGTACCACTTGATGGTGCAACCCTTTAGCAGCAGGTCTAGTGCAGAGTCCTTCCACTCAGATTTGCTGCCAAGGGTTACTTGGAACTTCCTGCTGAAGTTTACTACTTTGGTAATGCTATCCCTTGGGAGAAGGGCAAGTGGTATTTCCTCACTTAGCTCTTTCATCTGCTGGGATGAGATTACCTTCCCTTTGCCAGCTCCCTCTGCTGTCATTTGGAGCAGAGTTCGTTTAGCTGTCTGTTTGATTACCAGGTTTAGCGGTGAAAGTTCTAGCATGACCTCTAGTGCTGCGGTCGGACACGTTCGCATTGCTCCCGACGCGCAGATGCAGGCAAGTCTTTGCAGCTTCGACAGTTTAAGTCCTACCGAAGTCTGCGATGCTTTCGAACCCCACGATACCGCTCCATACGTGATAATCGGTCTCACAATCATGGTGTACATCCACCTGATAGTCCTTGGGGAGCACCCCCAGGATTTTCCAGCAAGTCGGTTGCACACCATGAGTGCTTTTGTAGCTTTGGTTAGGGTCTGGTCCACGTGCTGATTTCCATCGCAGTGCACATACTTATATGGTTTATGTGATCGTTAATGTTCTCTTTTCGATGTTACAAACATCGTGGCAAACTTAATATACCCTATTCAGGGTATAATAAAGAAGCTAATCCTCAAGTGTATGTCGAAACAACGTTATATCACGGACATTGGTCCGTACTTCTTCAAAAACGATGATGGCCAGAACGTTACAGTCAATTGTGATCGCTAGCTAGACTTCTTTCTGTGGGGTTATGTAAAGTCATTGGTCTATGCACATAAGCCACAAACGCTTAACCATTTGGAAGTCAACATTCGCCTTGTTATTGCCAATATACGGCCACAAATGTTGGAAAAAGTCATCGAAAATTGGACGTCCAGATTGGACTACATCCAAGCCAGCCGTGGCGGTCATATCCCGGAAATCATATTTAAAATATAATGTCACAATATTATCTTTCGGATAAATAAAATTCATGTCAATTGAATAATCTTTTATTGCAATTTAAAGTTCTATACCTCTAAAAAACACCTTTTACAAATAACAATGCACTGAAAAGACAAAATGTCTAATTATAAAGACGCTAACCGAAAAAAAAAATATTTCAGAGATGCAACAAATTTCTGAAGTAATCAAAGTAATCAAAACTTTCTTTTATATAAAATAAGTTGATTCAGTGGGATATGTAATAAAAAAGCGTGAGTTATCTCTGGACGCATTTCCTATTTCCGCTTTCCGGCAAATGAGTGGATTCCACATTGAGTGAGCGCCATAACAGTTACTCAGTGGTGCAAATACGCCACAGATCGAAGAGATTGAATGGAAGCACTCAATTGAATGAGAAGTTTTCATCAAAGTAAACAAACAATGCAGAGAGCAAAATCGCATTTCATATACATACATATAGATACTATACATATATATATATGTATACGCTTATGTGTAATCAAGTGATGTCACGGATGAACGTTTGTTTGTTGTGTTTGCACTTCAATTGAATTATTTTTTTTTGCTACAGTTTTCATTTGTTTATAGACACTTTGCCGATGAGTTCGCCCCACACATACTGTGCATACAAACTCGTCACTCATTCGACGCGCAGAAACTCAGTTGGCGTTTCACTCAAAGCGACAGCGGCAGTGGCCTGCTGAGTGGCAAGTTGTGCTCGCAGAGATGTGTGTTTGTGTGAAGCGAAGCGTGTTGGTGGGAATTTCATTTCGACTTTTTCATTTAGTAGGTTTTTGCACATCTCTGCGCGTTCCGCGTTGTTTTCAAATATTCTCGCGCTTTCCACACGTCTTCTTCGGCTCCTCAGCTGTGAAGTGGTGGTGCACCATTTGTGAATAGTGCGATTCGTCTTGATAATTATTGTGTAATCAGCGGGTGTTGCTTATTGCAACATAATAGTAATAATAGTAACACCAACCAAATAGTGTATGTGTGTGTAGCTGCGTTATTGTCATTGGGCGACTTGCGATGGCTTGTTTCGAGCTTGATTTATTGAGTGTTGCTAAAAATTGAAACGGTGACAGTGCTGAAAGCGAAACGCTTTGATTTTATCTTTTCAGCAAAAAATATAAGTACACATGCAATTGCATGCCAGCGCATCCACGGTGTGGCAGTTACATATCTGCAATTTCGTGCGTGTCAAAATACCAATTTCCTCGTTTTGCAGCGTATTAGTAAACGGTTATTTGCTTTTTGAATTGCTCACAATTGCTTGTTAAAGTGCCACAGCTCTATTAGCCAGCTGCTAAAACTTTCATTTCGAGCAGCAGCCGACGTGATTTCGTTTTTTTATACATTTTCATGAACGCGCCACATAAAAAGTGAAATAAGAGCATAAAATTCGACACAAACAAACAAACATACATACATATGTAAATAAATTCGAAATACGCGTGTGATGGCGTGACAATAAGCAGCAAACAAACAAAAACAGAGAAGAATTTAAAAGTCTTTTTACTTGAATTACTCGTGAAGAGCAGCTGCCGCTACTTGAATATTGGGTAATCAAAATCAATTATTCGCGTCTCGTAATTCGATTGCGTGTAAGTTATACTCGTAAATATAACACTTTTCTTCATATAAATAGATACATACGAATATAACAAATAATATATATACCGGAATATACATAACTATGTACATGTGTACATACATGTGTATTGGGTCGTTCACTAAGTAATTTTGTGGTTTTTAGTGCAATTTAAATACGATTTCTTTATTGTGTAAAACAATTTATGAAATAGACCAATTTAATCTTTTAGCAATCTCTGGATTGTTAAATTGCCATAACGAAAGTTTGTAAAGCACATCACATTATTTTCCCCTTGTTTGAATTGTATTTGTACCGTTTTGATAGTAAAACAGTAAAATATGCCTAAAAGGCGGTTTTCAATCTTATATCTTCGATAGTACACCAAAAAAATTAAGAAAATATGTTACAAACAAGCCTTAACAAGTAATTAATTAGATTTAAGATTTTATTTCTTATTGTTAGGCTTTAAACAAGCAGATTCAATAAACAAAGATATATTAACAAAAAAAACAAGTAGGGAAGGGCTAAGTTCGGATGTAACCGAACATTTTATACTCCCACAAAGTCAAATGGTATACTCGTTTGAGATTTCTTTGTGGATTGGCTGATATTTTCGGTAGAAGGTCAACTATAGGCACTGGGGTCCTTATATTTAGTACTTAGGGGCTTGAACAGTTTTGGTTCGATTTAGACAATTTTTAATCACAAGGTGGCATACATTAAACGTATTATTTACGCAAAGTTTTACCCCGATATAATCATTGTTGCTTGATATGCATAGTGGAAAGTGAAAGAATCAGATGGAATTGAAAATGGTGTTATATGGGAAATAGGCGTGGTTGTAGTCCGATTTCGCCCATTTGCGCAATATAACATAAAAATATTAAAAGAACGTTATGTACCGAATTTGGTTGAAATCGGTTAAGCAAATCTCAAGATATGGGTTTTCACCTAAAAGTGGGCTGTGCCACGCCCACTGTCTAATTTTGAACGCGGTTCCTATAAAGTCATCTTATACCATCCCAGAGATAAAATTTAATGTCTCTGGCGTGTTTACTGCTTGATTTATCGCGTTTTTAGTAGGCAGATGCCCCTCCCTAATGTGATCCTGTGTACCAAATAACAGTATCTTATCTTGTATCTTATTGCGGAGCTTAGTTATGGCAATTTATTTGTTTTTGATTATTGGCGTTTTGTGGGCGTGGCAGTGGTCCGATTACGCCCATCTGCAATACCAACCGTCTCACGATACCAAGAAACATGTCTACCAAGTTTCATAAAGATATCTCAATTTTTACTCAAGTTACAGCTTGCACGGACGGATAGACAGTCACCCGGATTTCAACTCGTCTCTTCTTCCTGATCATTTATATATACATAACCCTATATCTAACTCGATTAGTTTTAGGTGTTACAAACAACCGTTAGGTGAACAAAACTATTATACTCTGTAGCAACAGGTTGCGAGAGTATAAAAAGTGTGAAGTTTGCTGCGAAAAAATACAATAAGATTAGCCTTTGTCATCAACCAGTAATACTTAATGAACGACCCAATATATGTTTGATTGAAATTGCTCACAATGAATGAGCTATACTTGTATAAACAATAATATAACTATTAGTACATACATACATACATACATATGTAAATGTATGTAAATATACACAAAAGTATCTGCATATTATTTTTTTTTCTCAACGGTGTCTTTGGTGAATTGACTTCATTTCATGAGAAATCATTTAAGAACTGAGAATTAATTCTGTGAAATGATTTTTCAGTAAAAATACAAATAAATTAAAATAAAATATATGAAAGTAAGCAATTATTTTTGTTATGACTGCCAGTTTCTTATAATTTTCTTATTAGAATTAGTGGGAAAGAATCAGCTTTAAGTACAACAATATTTTTTTCCAAAAAAATTCACTTGAAAAACTTCCGCCGACTATTTAATAATTATATTGACTGAAACAGAAAAGGCTTAATTGGAAACGCATGTGAAATATTTTAAATACCCAGGAAAATAGGCCTGTGCAAAAGAAGCCTTTTAAAATGGTAGAAAGTGTAAAAAAAAAACATTGTGGTATGAAACCCATTGAAAAAGGAACGAAAAATAATTTAAGGGCGAGCTGAGGTCGGGAAGACTAAGAGAAGGGAGGATGTTCAAGTTTGAAGGTCAAAAATAGTTTATTTCGATTAATATAATATGTTATATATGGCAAAGTTTTAGATAATGAAAAGGTCTATAACTTTTCTTTTACATTTTTTTAAAATCACCTTTGATTTTTTATTTTTATCTTTCACAATTTTTTTTAAGTAATTTAGTGTAAACTTTCCTTTTTATGTCCCAAACACACTGTATTTTTTAATATAAATAAAATATTTATTTCTTCTTCTTATTTTGACTTAATATCGAAAATAGCTCTTATTTGCAATCAAAAATTTACACGTTAATTTTCTTTTCATTTTTGTTATTTTATCTTTCTATTCCAATGGGTTTCATCTTAATATGAATATTTTTGCTTTCAATAATTATTTACACTGGTCTAAAAAATTTTGCATATGTATCCAATATTCATTATTCGTTGAAATTGTGAGGCGATTTTCAATTTATCTGTTTTTGTTTCTCCTTATACATAAATTATTTGGTGGTGTAATCAAATTCTGCTATCTAATAAATTATTCAAATCGCTGTCTAAAGTAATCATTTATAAAACTTTATTGATGGTGGTTACATTTGAAAGCAAAATTAGATATACCGGGCATTTAACGGTATCAGTGGAGTGGCAGGTGTCCACAGCTAAGTTGGAAATTTAGAAAAAAACTATGGAGGACAATAAAAGACACCTGCGTCATTGTGACGCTCATGTCGTTGCAAGAAGAATGATGATGGACTTTCACAAATGATTTCAAACGCTCTTAATGCGCAATTTGAATGCTTATCGTCACAAGTATTTGTATTCATTATGCCTAAATTTGTGACAGACAAAAGAATATTATCTTCATTGAATTAGAACAATAATGAAAATGAATGTAGTTCTTCCATTAGCCAGCTTGTGGCATTTCCGGTTTCCGATTCATTAAAAGATCATTGCTAATTTACTGAAATTATCACCTCTACTATGTGGGAGTTAGTAGTGAATTATAATGAGTCAAATTTTCATAAGTGTGAAGAAAGCTTACTTGAGTAATGTGTACCCAGTAGAAAATAGTAGAACAGTCGGTGGTTCGTAGTGGGGTACCCACAATCGTCTGTATATTTAGAATATGTAAATATAAAAAGTCTTTGTCATTTCTGAATTGATCTCGTTATTAGCTTTAATACTTTTCAAGTTTCGCGTATGTAAGTATTTTTGGATTTATGTCGTCTGTTTCATCCGTCTCGTCTGTCTCGTATTCTTGTTTCTTCTTATCAACTTGTGCTAAAAATAGCAATGTGACTAAATAAACATACTTACATAGATCTGGCAATAAAAAAACTGAACGGTATTGACATTGCGATGACATGCTTTACGATTCTATTAATATTTTGTGGATTTATGAGTATAAGTGTGCCTTATTGTCCTTGGCCTATTATAGAATTATGACTGTCACAAATTTCACTTATGGATTATTAGCACAAATAGAGTAATGTTAGACACTTTGTTTTCGATTAACCAAAACGTATAGAGTCGAATAGATCAAATAGAGAAAAAAATTAATTAAATAAAGATAAAAAATAGTGGTTATGCCCTTTTAAATAAACGAACTCTTTAAATATCAAATGAATGAGAATTACTCAACAATCTTAACAGAAATAATTATAATACAGCAATAATGAAGAGCCATTTAAACTTTGAACTAATTTTGGCATTAGGTTTTGAAAGCAACGAAAACAGCAAGTGTAGTATAATCATTAAGTTAAGTTAAATGAAGATTTGGTTTATAAATTTATTTCTGTATATGTTTTGTAATTTGCATTTATTACACAATGCAAAAATTGACAAATTGATACTAGCAGTTGTTTAAGAAAAATCGGACATAAATATGTTATACTTAGAAGAAATCCAGTGATAACAAACTTTCTTTAGTGCCCGCACATATAATATATGTAAATAAATGTTTGTCCCATAAACCAAAAATTGTTGACTCTCGCCGCAGCAAAGGTGGAAATATTGAATCCGGAAAAATGGGTCTAAATATTAGTCAGTAAGAGAAAATGTGATATTGTGAATCAATTTAGCTATTGGCCGAACATTCCTCCTCTATACAACAATTTTTTGGTTCTAATTTGGACCACTTCTATTTGGTAGTAGAGTAGATCTAAACCATAGTATAGTTTTTGGTTCCAATTCCTTAATATTTATCTTTCTCTGTAAAAAATTCTGCAACTGCGATACACCCAGGGATGTGTTCCCTCTTACATAATGTGTTTTTATTTTCTTCCGAAAGATCGCAGCATGTTATTTCGCGTTCGCTCTTTCTTCAGCATCTTTCAGAGCGTGTTAAAGTGCCTAAACTTGTGTTATATTTGTCGTGACAATCAGTTACTCCAAACGCGACTTTCAGACTATTTATGCATATATCCTTGCGAATTTAGTCGTCATTTATACTGTCGGCCGTTCTTGTTAGGTGTGTTAAATTATATGATACATACACATACAAGGTGTGTTCCAAAGTAAACAGGACTTTAAAAAAACAGAACAAATGGTTTTATGGGCAAAATCAATTAATTTTATTCGAAATAGTCTCCTTCTGCTTTAATACATCTCTTTGCACGGTCCAAAAGCATGTCGAACGAGTGTTTTAGCTCGTTGCCCGGTATGGTCGCCAGTAAGCCGGTGCAAGCATTTTGAATCTTCTCCACGTCTGCAAAACGCTTTCCTTTCATCGGCAAATGCATTTTTCCGAAATGGTAGAAGTCGCACGGTGCCATATCAGGTGAATACGGGGAGTGGTTGATTGTTAAAATGCGATTTTTGGTCAAATAATCGGCCACAAGCGTCGATAGATGAGACGGCAATTTTTGGTCGTCAGTCAATTTGTGCGGAACAAACCGTGCACACACCTTTTGTAAGCCCAAATGTGAATCGATGTTTTGGAGATGTTCAATTCTATTTCCATGAATTTCAATGATGATTTCGGCTGATTTTTTATGAATTGTTTCGATGGAATTTTCGGTGATCACGGATTTTGGTTGGCCCACATGTTCATCGTCATTTATGTCTTTACGACCACTTTGCAAACGTTGTAACCACTCGTGCACTCTGCTACGGGATAGGCAATCATCGCCATAAACTTGTTTTATCAATTGAAACGTTTCGGTAAAAGTTTTACCAATTTTAAAACAAAATGTAATGTTGGCTCTTTGTTCGAAGCTCATTTTCGCACCGATGACAAAAACATACTGACACTTAAAACGCAAAAACTTCACTTCCAATAAATGAAGTGTCATGAAATTTTTACTGAAGCTGTAACTTGAGTAAAAATTGAGATATCTTTATGAAACTTGGTAGACATGTTTCTGGGTACCGTGAGACGGTTGGTATAGCAGATAACAAACGCCATTAATCAAAAACAAATAAATTACCATAACTAAGCTCCGCAATAAGATACAAGACTGTTATTTGGTATACAGGATCACATTAGGGAGGGGCATCTGCAGTTAAAATTTTGTTTAAAAAAGTAGGCGTGGTCCCGCCTCTAATAGGTTTAATGTGCATATCTCCTAAACCGCTTATGCTATAATAACAAAATTCACTAGAAGCAAATGTTTTTAGAACCTCTACCCACAGTGTGAAAATAGTTGAAATCGGGTGGCAACTCCGCCCACTCCCCATATAACGGAACTGTTAAAAACTACTAAAAGCGCGATAAATCACTAAACACGCCAGAGACATTAAATTTTATCTCTGGGATAAAACCGCGTTCAAAATTAGACAGTGGGCGTGGCACAGCCCACTTTTAGGTGAAAACCCACTTCCCATATAACACCATTTTAAATTCCATCTGATTCTTTCACATTCCACTATGCATATCAAGCAACAATGATTATATCGGGGTAAGACTTTGCGTGAATAATACGTTTAAAGGATGCCACCTTGTGACCAAAAATTGTCTAAATCGAACCAAAACTGTTCAAGCTCCTAAGTACTAAATATGTGGACCCCAGTGCCTATAGTTGACCTTCTACCGAAAATATCAGCCAATCCACAAAGAAATCTCAAATGAGTATACCATTTGACTTTGCGAGAGTATAAAATGTTCGGTTACATCCGAACTTAGCCCTTCCTTACTTGTTTACTGTTTACTTTGGAACACACCTTGTATGTATGTATAATAAGGGTTGTATATGCGTGTAGATTGCTTGGTTTATGCGGGCTCGCGTGTTCTGCTGTAATTTGCTTGAGTGTGTACTTTCTTGAAAGCTCAGCCCATTAAAAGGTCACTAAAACTATTTTGGATTTGATTAACGCCAGCTGTTTGTTGGCTTAATTTCTTTCGTTTGAATTCTGATTTTTTCATTGTTTTTATGCTCTCGCAAAATGTTGCTACAAAGTATTATAGTTTTTCTCACTTAAAACTAATCGAGATACCTATCGGGTTATATACATATATAAAATTGGTCACGATGATGAGATGAGTTGAAATCCGGGTGACTGTCTGTCCGTCTGTCCGTGCAAGCTGTAACTTGAGTAAAAATTAAGATATCTCGATAAAACTTTGTATACATCTTCATTGGCAAAAAAGTAAGGACGAGTTCGTAGATGGACGTAATCGGACTACTGCTACGTCCACAAAACGCTATTAATCGAAAACGTATAAAGTGCCATAGCTGAACCTAAAAGTAAGATACAGAGCTCAAATAGGCACACCGAATCACATTAGGGAGGAGCACCTGTGGTTTGAAATTCTTAAAAAAGTGAGCATGGTCCCGCCCTCTAATAAGTTTAATGTATAAATCTTCCAATTCATAAAAGCTATACCGTCCAAATCTACATAGAACAAATTTTTTCAATTCTTAGTGTGAAAATAGGAGAAATCGGTTTATAACTCAGCCCGCTCCCTACATAAAGGTTTTGTTAAAAACTACTAAAAGTGTGATAAAACAATAACTAAAAGCACCAGAGATTTTTCATTTGACATCCAGGATGATACAAGAGGACTTTTGTACGAGTCGCTTTCGCATTTAGTTGAAAACCCATATCTCAGGACCTACTCTACCGATTTCAACCAAATTCGATTGGTAATATTATTCTGATATTTGCACATTATAGAGCGAAATCAGACAAAACCACGCCTACATTTCATTTAACACAGTTTTAAAATCCATCTGATTCTTTCATTTTCCAGTAAACATATCAAGAACCAATCAATGGATCCAAATAAAACTTATAATAGGTCATCTTATGACCAAAAATTGTCAAAATTGGACTACAACTGTTCAAGCCCACAGATATTGAATATGTAGACCACAGTTCTAATTGCGAACTTTTTATTTGAAATATCGGTCAATCTGTGAGATATAATGATAATAGTATTTCTGTACGTCAAAAATAGGTTGAATCGGATGAATAATTCTCTTAACCTCCATATGCTTAATAGAAGGATTTTCGAACTTCCGGCTGACCCTATCCGCATATATCGGTCAATATGTGAGTTGAAGTTTTGTCAACATCTGACAATATTTCATCGCCTTTGAACCGCATAAATTGCCGGAGTATAAAATGTTCCGTACTTAACTTAGGGAGCTTAGCCCTTCCTTACTTGTCTTATATTCGTAATAAAATAGCGACGTAATGCCATAGTAATTGCCTAACAAAATTATCGCTGATTTGGTAATTAGGCGCATATACAAACGATCATTGCCTCTATTCAGCCGAATGTGAAAATCTAGAATCTTTGGGTTGAGGCTAGTCAATTATTTTGTAGAATTGTTTCAGTTCTAAGAAAAGGTTGTTGATAAGTTAATAAAGACGTCACTTTTACTTTCGTACTTATTCGCTAATGTTTGTATAAATAAATGTGTCGATTGCTTATACTGAATTTTAAGATTTTAAGAATTCTTAAATTTTACTTGGCAATGAACAGTTTCTTTTAATTTAGATACATAAGAGCCATTCTTTTTTAAAGAGTGGCAATGGAATTATCACTAAAATAATTCATAATAAAAAACAATTAATTAATTAAAAAATCGGCTCTTGATCAGCGAGCGGTTTTTGATGTTGTTCAATACTGTAAGGAAAATTTTAGCCGAGCTCGCTTGCAAGGAACGGATTTTTACTCGTATGTATGTATGTTAACATGATTTTCGACAGCTATTTTTACTCATTGTTTATTACGTATCTTCGCTTACTCAGTACTTTTGTTTGCTTACTAAACCAATTTTGAACTATTTTCGATCTGTTGTAGCATATTCCCTTCCCATACATATAAATAAGTATGTGTGTGTGTACATATTTTCGGAACTTTCTGCTACCGATAAAAATGTCATTAACTTGTTGCAATATGAGAGCACTCAATATGAATATCGCAACCAAGTACTTAACACCTATCACTCGTTATGCATACATTCGATCGCAGTAGAAACGGCACGAGCGGTTAGCCCAAGGCGTATTTGTTTGTGTTTTGATTTCCACTTAACTTGCCTTTGTTATATGGTGCGATTTATTTATTTATTTACACTTTTTGTTATTATTTGCACAGTGCTTATAAGTTTTATTTTTGTATTTTTGTGTTGTGGTAGTGTGTTGTTGCTATTCTTGTTTCCCGAGTGTGAATTACGCCAATTATTTTATTTTCTATTAAGATAAAATTGTATATATTTGTCTTTCGACGACTCTGAGGCGCTGAAATGTGTACAGTTGTATGTAAATATATATGTACATATGTATGTATGCAAAAGTATGCTTGCAGAGTAACCTAAAGTAAAGACAGAATATAAAGGTGCTAATGCGGGTTCGGGGTATTTTCGGCAATGGTTGCCTAACTAAATACTAAAACAACACAGCATTCACACTATTGTAATGTTTATACATATATAATACATACCATATTGTATAGTGGTAAAAATGTTTTCTTTATACCGTGAACAGGGTATATTAAGTTTGTCACGAAGTTTGTAACACCCAGGAGGAATCGTCGGAGACCCTATAAAACGTATAAATAAATGTTCAGCATGATGAGCTGAGTCTATTTGACCATGTCGGTCTGTCTTTAGAGATATCAGTCTGAAATTTTGCATACGTCTTTGTTTCCCAAAAGAGCTGCGCATTTGCACTATAGCATATTTCTTAATTAAATACGGCTAGAACGCCAGCAGCATCAAATTCGAGGTTTGAAGCTTTACGAAACATTAATTTGTTAGAAAATATTAGCAGTTTTTTGTTCAACAAGTTTAGCGAATCGAACAAAATAGATATACCATACATACGTCCAAACAGACTGGCAGCACTTATAATGATGCAACCTTGCAATAATACATGCCCTCTCACACATATCCATACCACATACTTATGGGTTTCGTTTCTTGATTAATATTTATTTTTTTCCACAGGAAATAACATTTGATTTCCAATCTGCAATCCACCACCTACCGGTTAAATCACTTGTTAATTCCTCAACAGCGCTACCAGAAATTTCTGTTAAAGTTTCTATGAGTTTCTAAAGGTGCAATTGACAATTCTAACCGAAACTCTTGTGTACGTTGTTTTCGAACCAAAATTCGGCTATTCGTGAATCAAAATTTGTAATCAAAATTTAAATTACTAGGCATTAGTCAATAACTTTGAAATGTTTACTAGTCGCACAGTATATACATACATACCGATATATATACTTACATATGTATTGTATGTATATGTATCGATGTATAGGTACATATATACTATACATATTTTTTGATCAAATTTCGAAACAACCCTTGTACAAAGATCAAAAACTTTTGGATAAATCAATTGAAAATAGAAACTTTGGCTCTAACCGCTGGATTGAACGTATTAACTTTTTCAACTGGACCGAAGAACCTGCACAAAATTACAAAATAAAAATTAAACCGGTCGAGAAGCATTTCCCTTGCTACGCACTCAAGTAAATGAAATAATTTTATGCGAGTACACTTTTCTTGCAAGCGCTATTTCGCTATACTCAAATGTGAGACTAATATTATATTAAATATTATATTTTCGCCTACGCTACAGTTTGACTACCCACCGGACGTCTACATCAAGAACCACGGTAATGTTATTGTAGCTCTGATAGGAGCTGCAATAAAAATTAAGCGGAAAATTAAACTTTTACACGCAAGCGGTACTTGACCAGTTGAGTTCATTTTCTTTACTTGTGTATGTAAATATATACGGTATATGACTACAATAGTATGGACTAGTATATGTTCAGGAGAGTTTAATTGCTTTGAGCTCGTGTGTGGGCAATTTCCACGCATTTTGTTCGCGCTGTTGGTGACCTGCCACCTCTCACCTGTGGGTGCTACATATGTTCAATAAAACCTGGTACCCGTCAAACTTTCTAATTCATTCGCATGGTAAAGACATACAATATAAATGTCTTCTGAATCAGAATCTGCATTTTTTTCCGAGAGAATTACTTTGTTACCCTGGCAAACTGAAAATAATTACAAATAATAAAGAAATACAAGTATAAATATCTCAAATTACCCATGTCCCATGTGCAAAATCTATATGTGGCAATATACTTCTGTGATTGAAGGTCAGTTAAAAGAGAACTGTAGAACTTTCGCGAAAACCATTTGTTATAATAATTATACCTGTTTAGATAACACATAATTGTGATTGTGATCGATAAGTTTGTATGGCAGCTATACGCTATAGCGGTATTAACGAAATACTTGTAATTAGTTCGGAGATTATAGCATTGCCTTGAAATTATTTATGGCAAATTTTGTGCATATAACTTGCCAAGAAAAAGAAGAAAAGAACTTCTGCAAAATTTCTGATCGACATTTCAAAAATTAAGTGGCTAGTTCGCATATCTATCGATAGATCGCATATCTATCTGAGTCTATTTAGGCATGTCCATCTATCGATAGATATGCGATCTATCGATAGATGGACATGCCTAAATAGACTCAGCTCGTCACGCTTATCATTTACGAGTATATACAAGTACATATATATACACTTTATAAGATCTTCGACGCTTTTGGATGTTACGTTTCAAAGCGATTATTCTAAAAAGTTTGGATTTGTTCAAGAGGTGCTAAGGAATTAAATCGAATTTAAAACGTTTTGTAATACCCCTCAGCATTCCTACAACTCATCTTTGCTATATTTTTGCTGCTTACTTCTGAGTCAATATCACTGACATTGAGTGCTAATATTATAGTTGTTTACTTGGATTTCTAACTGCAGAATTTATCTTGTTAAATGCAAGTAGTTAGAGCAAGAGACATTACGCTTACCCGGTACGCAGTCAACTAAATACTCTTTCATTTTCATGATTGCAATCCTTTAAGCCACTTCCTTGGTCATAAATGCTAGCAAAACTTTTCCAATCAATCATCAGAGCAGCAGCGATTGTGTAGCATAATTAAAGTCGCGAAATTAATTAAATTTCCTAAATATTTTGCAGTTGCTATTAAAAAGCTAATCTTGGCACTGCAGCGAGCCTCGTGCAGAACGAGATCAAAATCGGTTAAAGAGAGTAAAAAACGACAAAGGCTTGTGTGGATTATGGTCACTTAATAGTTATAAAAGATGGATGAAATGCAGCGCTTTATGTTGCCTTGCGTCATAGGCGACTGGCTCTCTCCTTCGCCACGTTGGTACTTGACTTGTTAGTCCCCGAAATTTATTCAGTTAGCAGTATACATTTCAAAGGAACTTTTTTGAGCTGTGGGTGGTGTGAGGATAAGATTCCAAAATTTATTGATGCAATAAGTGAGCAAAAGCCAAAGCCATATGGGAAGCACTTTTGCACGCTGACATACAAACACATATACGCCATATATACACACCAGGGTATTTTCAGGAGTTGGTTAAAGAACTTTTACAGAAAAAGTAAATTTGAAATCGAATGCGCTTGGCTTAGCTCGTAACATACATACAAGTATGTGCACACACATGTAATGGGTGTTTTTGTTTGAACGCATGGTATCCAATGGGGCAATACATTTTTTCGAAGTTGGTGTTATGACAGCTGTTACTTTATTTATACTCAGTTTGGCCTGCCTTTCATAATGAACAGACTTACTTCGGAACAACGTTTGCAAATCATCTAAATTTATCACCAAAATAATGGTTGATTAATGACTTCTTCGTGCCTAAATGGGAGGATGTTGATGTGGACGACCTTTGGTTCCAAAAAGATGGCGGCATATCTCATACAGCCAAGGAAACAATCAATTTTAGGAAACAAAAATTTGGTGAGCGCATTATCTCGCTTCGTGGGCACATGGCGTGACACCCAAGACCGTGTGATTTAACACCGCTGGACTAATTTTGTGGGGTTATGTGAAATCATTTGACTAGACAAATAAGCCCCAGACGCATTGGAAGAGAATATTTGGTGTAGAGGAAGAGAATGTTTGCCACATATGGCCCCAATTGCTGCAAAAATTTATTGAAAATTGGACCACTCGGCTGGAATTCGAGCCAGAGGTGGCAGTCACTAGACCGAAGTCATTTTTCAAAACATAATGGCAAATCCTCATTTTTATAATAAAGCTAAATTTTTTATTTCTTCTTAAAAATTGAATGTCTAAAAAACACCCTTTACGTATGTACATTCGTGTAAGAGTGTGTATGTGTGTAATGCCTAGTTAAGTACTTTCAGTCTTGTGCCAAATATCGGTCGCCGGTCGGAAACTACAGGAGACAACCTACACAAACCGCTCAACCAACAACGTCTCTCGTTTCAGTGGAACTTGGCCGACCAACACTTTTACTAAACTTTGGCGCCTGTATGTGATCACATACATAATGGTTGAGAAGTCGTGGTAATGGTGGTATATCTACTTGTACAAGTGTATGTATGTATGTATAACTAAGTTTTCATGTAGTTTTCGGTAAAGTTGGCAGAAATGGCAACAGAAAACTGCAATGTGCAGTATGTTGCACGTGGTGTGGCAAAAACATATGAGTATATCCGACATCAACAACTTAATTACATGCATATAGGTATATGTACATACTTGTATGTCTCGCGGTTAGACTGCTTTGACTGTTTGAATATATGGTCGGCAGGACTGTAAATGTCGTAAAAGTAACTCAACACTCGGGAATTGGATTGTCAAAGTGCTGAATTGCAACAGAATGTATATTATATATATGTATGTACCATATAAAAGTGAATTAAGTAAATAAACAATTTAATTTTAGTTACACAAAAATAAGATACCTCCTATGAGAAATATATTTTCGTTAATTATATTCAAATGTGAGATTAGATGATCGATTTACTAACTCAAGCGGGGGCAAATTTCATTCCGGAAATCCATTTTATTTGATGCAAGCAGGGTTGGTCCCCTCGATAGGAAAATATTGATCCAACTTTACCTCAAGACCCAATTTTAAATACTAATATCATTAATAACTTATAAAGGTGACCTACCTAGAATGAACAGAATTATTATACGATTCAAAAACTTCTTCCAAAATGAGGCGTTGCTATCTTGAGGTGTTCTAAAGTCAGCCATTTATTAATACTATAAATTGTGAAATAAGGTTCTCCTAAAACAACGATTAAGATTACATGATCATAGATAATTTCAGACGAGCGACTTGATGAATTTCAACTTGCCAATATCTCTACACTGTTATTGAAACCCTAATTTAATTAAATAATAATAATATTTGAAATGGTTCAGAAACTTCAATGAAAACATGTCGGTATTGTTAGTAAATTGAGTCTTCAGATCTTTCTTCTTTGTGAGGAAATCTTTTTATATGGAACAAAAGATTACAAAAGAATAGTTATCGTTTTCAAGCTTTCACGTACTAGCCACATTTTTCACTGCAATTATTTCTAAAACCGTTTTAAAATTTTACAAATAATCATAATATTCGTGCATGACGAATTGATATCTAATTCTATGCTAAAGAGTTTTTTGTAGGGTTTGTAAGGTTTTGCGGGGTCGCAGTTGTCTTTGTGACAACTGTTAAAGCAATTATTTGAAAATATCAAATAGCACGTGAAGTGTCTCTCCTTTATAGGAGTAACGAAATCTTACTTTTGGAAGAAAATTACTCCTAGTCTTCTGCTCCTGCACTTCTTCGTTGTAGTAATCCTATTATAATTTTCAAGCTTTGTATATCCTGAGCAGGGTATATTAAATTAGCTACGAAGTTTGAAACACCTCGAAGGAAATGTCGAATACCCTATAAAAAATATGTATAAACGATGAACATGACGTGTTGAGTTGCTTTAGCCATGTTCGTCTGTATGTACGCAAATTAGTTCCACATTTTTTGAGGCATGGATTTGAAATTTTGCACACGTTATTTTCTCTCCAAAAAACTGCTCATTTGTCGAAACCGCTGCCATACAAACCGAACGATCGGAATCAAGTTCTTCTTTAGAAAACTCTTTTATTTGATGAAATATCGAGATATCTTCATGAAATTTGACATAATTTTTTAATCTTGAAACAAATTGTACAGAACGGATTACTACAAGTATATCATACATCCATATATCTGCCATACAAACTGACAGTATTATAGCTTCAGTGCAGCCGAAGTTAACGTTTTTTCTTGTTATGCTATCGGTTTTAAATATAAAATGTTCATGTATTAAATGTTTTTTCTTTCTTTTAAAGCTTTTCTCGTATATTGAATTCATTTGCACAACTTTTCTTCGATATACTTGGATTATAAGGAAGAAAAATTTAATAATCTCTATTTGAAAGCAAATAAGGACAAACAATATTTTTATTGCACATTTTATTCGAAATCTTTTTAGTGTTTGAGGGGGGGACCCGAATTTATCTGTGATAAGAATGCACATTAAAATGTCGCATTGATTTTAAATTTCGACAGAAACACGCTGCACGTGCCAAAGCGCTTAAGGCATTCTTTACTCGGTCTTCTCCTATTCGTTTTCTTTCGCTCTGATTTCGAATAAGCTTTTATGCTTTTATTGCCAAATGTTGATGCCGAATAAATAAATGTGTGTTGCAAACACAATGCAATAAACATTTCGTCTGTTTTTGGGCGCATAAAGTTTCATTTCGCGGAAAATGCTGAAGGAATAAAGGTTGTCTAGTACTTACCGAAGAGTTGAGGGGAAGCATAGAACGACGCTACGCATTGTCTACCTTGCTGGAGTGTGGTGTGATGTGAAAATGCAGTTCGCAATGATTTTGATGCTTATAGTGAAAGACAATTTATAAGTAAAGTAAATAGTTATGTATGTATAAATTTACATAATTATATATAGAAATCTCTTGAAATTATTTGGAATTATTATACCTTAAACAGGGTATATTAACCGTATATATTGTATATAAATAATCAGCGTGACGAGCTATCTGTCCGTCTGTATATACGTGAACTAGTTCCTCAGTTTTTGAGATATCGATCTGAAAATTTGCACACGTGCTTTTCTCTTCAAGAAGCTGCTTATTTGTCGGAACCACCGATAACGAACCACTATTGCATTTAGCTGCCACACAAAATGAACCATCCAGCCCTTGTATGGAAAACTTTTGTTTCTGACCAGATATCTTCACAAATTTTTCCATGGATTATTGCCCAACGCCACGGTAGAATCTCTGAACAAATTGTTCAGATCAGACTACTATAGCATAAATCATAGATCAAAATTAAGTTCTTATTTGAAAACTTTTTTATTTGTAAAGAATGTTCTAGATTCGGTGCTACCGAAGTAAATGTGTTTTCTTCTCACAACCCCTTTTAGGTGGTTTTAAGCTTTTGGTCATTCCTTCACAGAGACTGGAGCTATATTAGAGTAAGTTGGGCCCGTTTCCTGCTTGCCTGTTCAGGTTTTCGCATCATCCAAGTGTTGGTATTGATGAAAAGTTTATTAAGCTAGCTTTCAAACGATATAAAAATGATGATTTATATTCAAATACAGATAGTTTTTGTGCTTATTTATTACTTGTATTCATGCACTTCCAGGCTGATAAAATGCTATGTTTATATTTCAGTATCAAAAGTCAATTGTCAATATCGCGCAAACTTTAAAAACTATAATCATAAAAATAATTTTTTGGAAAATTCCTCAGATTGACGTTGAACCATGACGCGTCTTTAAAGAGTGGTCCAAATCCTTCGCTTCCGATTATGTAGAGCATTCCTGGTTGCGATGGGAATGAATTGGAGGAATAAGTCAATAATTTTTCCTTTTTATACTCTCGCAACCTGTTGCTACAGAGTATAATAGTTTTGTTCACCTAACGGTTGTTTGTATCACCTAAAATTAATCGAGTTAGATATAGGGTTATATATATATAAATGATCAGGATGAAGAGACGAGTTGAAATCCGGGTGACTGTCTGTCCGTCCGTCCGTCTGTCCGTCCGTCCGTGCAAGCTCTAACTTGAGTAAAAATTGAGATATCTTTATGAAACTTGGTAGACATGTTTCATGGTACCGTGAGACGGTTGGTATTGCAGATGGGCGTAATCGGACCACTGCCACGCCCACAAAACGCCATTAATCAAAAACAAATAACTTGCCATAACTAAGCTCCGCAATAAGATACAAGACTGTTATTTGGTACACAGGATCACATTAGGGAGGGGCATCTGCAGTTAAAATTTTTTTTTAAAAGTGGGCGTGGTCCCGCCTCTAATAGGTTTAATGTGCATATCTCCTAAACCGCTAATGCTATAATAACAAAATTCACTGGAAGCAAATGTTTTTAGCACTTCTATTGACGGTGTGACAATAGTTGAAATCGGGTGGCAACTCCGCCCACTCCCCATATAACGGTACTGTTAAAAACTACTAAAAGCGCGATAAATCAAGCACTAAACACGCCAGAGACATTAAATTTTATCTCTGAGATGGTATAAGATGACTTTATAGGAACCGCGTTCAAAATTAGACAGTGGGCGTGGCACAGCCCACTTTTAGGTGAAAACGCATATCTTGAGATCTGCTTAACCGATTTCAACCAAATTCGGTGCGTAACGTTCTTTTCATGTTTCTATGTCAAATGGGTGAAATCGGACTACAACCACGCCTATTTCCCATATAACACCATTTTCAATTCCATCTGATTCTTTCACTTTCCACTATGCAAATCAGGTAACAATGATTATATCGGGGTAAAACTTTGCGTGAATAATGCGTTTGAAGTATGCCACCTTGTGAGCAAAAATTGTCTAAATCGAGTCAAAACTGTTCAAGCCCCTAGGTAATTAATATGTTGACCCCAGTGCCTATAGCTGACTTTTTACCGAAAATATCGGTCAACATAGAACAAGGCGGCAAGATCCACAAAGAAATCTAAAACGAGTATACCATTTGACTTTGCGGGAGTATAAAATGTTCGGTTACATCCGAACTTAGCCCTTCCTTACTTGTTAATTGTTTACGTTCAATATGTAACTCTTTGTATGTAAATGTATTTCGGTTAAAATATATTAAAGGAACAAATTTGTACTATAATTCATTAATAAATTGTCAAAATTTCTGTGTGAACATTGTTTGCTTCGAGATCCCTTCAGCTACAAAGAAAGCGCTCCTTAAATCCTCTTTTCTTTGTCACTAAAAGTTTAGGAATTTTTTGTGTACAAGTTTTAAGTGAACGAACAAAAGAACTCTCTCCACAAACTCGCAGCCTTAGCCAGATGAACTGTGTGAAGGAAATGTTTTCAAATACTTTTATAGGAGCTCTCAGACAGACACATGATTTCCGTACTACTGTGAAAGTTGAGGAAGAAAAATAAATCTTTTACGCTACCTCTACGGGCATTTGAAAGGGACAAAGGAGCATAAAATATTTGGGCTTTAAACGACATTATTTTCTGTTTTTTTTTTTTTGAATTTTCACGTTTATTTTGAATTTAAAATTGTTTGTTGGAAGTCAAAATGACAGAAAACCAGTGATTCATAGTTCCCTTCTTTCCTAAGGGGTTCTTCTAAAACGAGAATAATTTCTTTACTTATTTCGCATGTTATTATATGTAATTACCACTGTTAAGCATCTTTCTCTTTGATTTGCATTTCATTTAATCATTGGAATTGAAATATGTTTGAGTAATTAGTTCCCATGAATTACAATAATTTACACACACTTATACAATAAACATATTTGATGTATGACTAAGAAAATAGACGGGCGCCGACACCATGCTACAGTTGGCAGGCATCCCAAGGGAAGGTCAAACATCAATGCTACCGAAAATTAGAACACCTGCTGGGCACACTATGCTCGTCTATTTGTATGCATGTAAATGTATAAACTAATAATAGATGGAATTTATGAGCGTCACCTATTTTTAGATAAAAACGCCAGTCAGAAAGCTGCAGATGCAGTTATTTATAGAAACATATATCTACGTATGTGTGTTTGTGAATTTTCACGTTTATTTGTAAATGTGAAATGGATATGGATGGTCCTTTGACGCGCCTGCTTGCGTCATATGGTGCTCGCCACTTTGATTACTCTTAGATGCAAGTGAAAGTGGTCGTTGCTCTTCACTCCCATACATACATACTTACACGTATTTTAGTTAGATGGCAGAAAACAAAACGGTATGAGTAAATAATATAAACAACGAAAACAAATTGTCCGCCAACGTATATTTTTATAGCATCATTCATAAGTTATGAAGTCGCCACTTTTACTATTTCAAGTGTTTAACCGAGCTAAATGGAGACATAGATAGTCGTAGTAAAATAGTTTCGTTCTGCAAATTGTTAAAGTTATGAAGGTTGCTAGAAATGTTTCTTTCGTACTTTGAGGTGGAAAAGGTTAATGTACATACATGCAATTTTACGCAGCTCTTGGCCTAAGCGATATAACGCAACAATATGTATTTTGAAAGCATTAACCGATTCAATTATGCTGAAAAGGGTATAGTAAGTTTGCCACGAAGTTGGTAACAGTGTGACGAGCTGAGACGATTTAGACAATATCCGACTGTATTTTTGCATCAGTCCGGTTCCCACCAAGAAGCTGGTTATTTGTCGGAACTGCCAATATCGGACCACTATAGCAAAAAGCTGCCATTCAAACAGAACGATAGAAATCAAGTTCTTGTATGGAAAGCTTTTTCATTTGATGAGTTATCTTCACGAAATTTGGCACAGATTGTTGTTCAAAGCATCGCTACAATCTCCGAAGAAATGGTTTAGTTCGCTCAACTATATTGTGTAGTTAGCATGCAAACTGACCGATTGAACTCTTGTATGGAAAACTTTTTTTATTTGGCAAAGGATCTTCAACAAAATTGGCATAAATTATTATGCGAGATATTGCTACAATCTCCAAAGAAATTGTTCCCATCGGACAACTATAGCATCAAGTCGTTGCATAGAAAACTTTTTTATTTTACATGGTATCGTCACAAAAGTTGGTATGGATTATTGTCCAAAGCAACAGTAAAAATTGCAAAGAAATTGCTCAAATCGGACTACTATAGCACATAGCTGCTATATAAACTGTGCGATCAAAATCAAGATATATATCATTTTATATCCTTTTATGCTATGCATAAATGTACCTGTAAGAAGGAGTAATTCTTCGGTGCAGTCGAAGTTAATGTTGTTTCTTGTATTTAATAAATTAATTGTGCTTATATAGAAACGGGAACATTTCTGGTATTTATGTGGACTAGGAGAAGTAAGTATTAACCAATTGAAGCATATTCGGATTAATAAAAACATGTTCATAGAATTTTATTTAGATATTGTGTTATATACTCGTATAGTTTTCTTATTCATATTCGTCATATTAGGACAATTTCAGATATTACACTTAGTTGCCATTTGTCAGAGCACTCTGCTAAGTTTAATATACCTTTGGTATATCTATTGTAGATTAAAAGAAGCTAAGGTATTGGATTAAACTGCTTTCTATGAAAAGTGGGCGTGTTTGCGGTCCGATTTCGACCTATTCAAACTGTGCTCGCAGAACCTAGTGATTATCATAGTTTTAAAATGTTGCCTAAAAACGAATTCTTTCACGCTTTAAGTTTAATATTTATTTTTTAATTTAAAGTTAATCTTTATATAAGTATAAATACATATAATTAATTTATCTCACTAGTTGAATGTAAAATTTCCGAAGTTATCGAAGTTAGAGAGTTATTGTAGTGTTTAGAAAATAGTCACAGGCGTACTAGAATTAACAAAGCTAAATTAATCCGACACAATATTCTTAGAGAAGGTAGATATCCTTCTTCTTGACGTCAAACTGAGATACTAACGATTATGTACGTATATGCGCAAATTTCGGTATTTATATCACAAATGTTAATGACATTCTCGTTAGAAACCAATAAATAATATATTTGTATATTATGTACATTATAAACAAAATCACTGGCACGTCGAAAGTGAAATCAAAAGAAATGACTTGGCTTTGGCATTTTTCTTGCTTTGCTTTGCATTTTATGGTCAGAGACGCGGCTGTGTAGCTCGAAGTGGCACAAGGCTACTGTGATCTTGTTGCGTGACACGGAATTTGTTCAAATTGAAATTGCAATACATTTTATGTTTAAATAAATTCGCTAGGTAAAACAGTGTAACGATGAAAAAAAAAAAATAAAAAAAAAAAAATCATATATGCATAAATCATTTGTTAATTGTGTTAAAATATTTATATATGTTATGTCTGAGACCAATGATAGTCTAAAGTAGTGTATATCTGTAGCTGCACAAGTGCCACTAAATTTATTACCCAAATTAAATGCAAAGCACAACCTTTCGCTTTTGCATCGCACTTCACCGCAGTTTGCAATTTCGGTATTCGCAAATCATTTTCATCGATTCTCGCCGAAAATTTGCATTCCATGCTGAACCGAACTACAAATACCAACGCCACAAAATGTTGATAACAACAACAAACTATTGTTAGAACAATAACGACAACAAAGTTTACAAAATTCTTCAACTGCTCGCCATCAACCACTTGCCATTTACCACTTACCATTAGCCACTTGCAACTCGCGCTTAATAACAAATTTAACAACAACAATAATACAGCAGCGTCGCAAGGCAGCACCAATACACCTTTCGTAATTTTGGTTGGCTCCATTGCAAATCTTATACAGTAAGTATGTGTTTATGTATGCATCAAAAATATGCTCCGAATTGGCCCAAGAGTGGTCTAAAATAAATAAAAAACGTTAACTTTGACTGTACCAGAGCTATAATGCCCTTCACTGGTGCATTTCTTATAACAAAAAATGGTAGAAAACCATTTTTGTCTTTATTTTGATCGGCCAGTTAGGAAACAGCTGAATAGTTTCCTGGAAGATTGTAGCGATGCTTTGGATGATAATCTCTGACAAATTTAGTGATGATAAATCCTCAAATAAAAAAGTTGTCCATATAAGGACATGTATTTGATAGAACAGTTTGTATGGCATCTGTATGCCATAGTAGTCCGATTTATAAAACGGATATGCCGATGCTTTAGATAATAATCCATGTTAAATTTCCGGAAGATATCTTGTCAAAAAATAAAGTTTTGCATATAAAGGCATGATTTTGATCGGTCGGTTTGTATGACAGCTATAGCAACAAACTATCCTGGGGGTAAAAGGATGTGTGCAAAATTTCAAATCGATATCTCAAAAACAGCTCGCCACGCTGATCATTTATATACATACAAGTATGTAGGGCTGCTCCATAAATTCCCACTCTGCACAACTTGAGGGTACTCCTCGGATTATTTACTGAAAATTACTTTTGTAACCGCTCTTGAATCATTATTCTAAGGAGTAAGAGACAAGAGTTGGTCCACAGCTGCATGGTGGTTTTGTACGAGTACTTCAATATGAAACCAATATACCACATAGTGTAACAATTTTTGAGGGCCCCTTCGACATCAAGTTTATTTATGCGCTGTCTATTCTGGCTTAATATAGCTTGCTATGGTGGTCGTGGTGAATGGATACCTTTGTTGTAGGTGTTGTAGGTTGATTTCAAAGTCAATGCCACACCATTTAGCACTTTTGCTGTTCCTGACGTCTCGCTGTTGTTGCTGGTGTTAATTTGCCGCTCATTCTCGAATATATTAGCGGTTAATATATTAAATATAACATATATAATCCAGCACGAATGAGCTTTATTTCAAGCTATTAAAGGCTAAAACATACTAGTATCTATAATGTAAAATCGTGTATAACTTCAGAACGACTCAAGCGATTTGACTGATCCTTTAGCCCATTATAATATAATATAATAAGCATAAAGGGATGAAAGCATAGAACTGTGGCAGCTTATTTTACTTTGTTATGTCCATTATGATAAACTTTGACTATTGGCGGTATCGTATCGCTGCTATATTTTACTACAGTTTAATATAATATACCTATATAGCTCCTGATATACAAGGTACAATTCAAAAGTTCCAGGACTTTTTAAACAACTCGGCTTCTAGTGGCGCCATCTGTCTGAAATTATTATCCCTTAATTGTGTATTCTTCAGTGTTGGCGTATAAAATTTATATAACAGCTCACTTGTATAACAGCTGAGATATCGCGCTACATTTGACATTACATTTGTAGTGTCGATCGGAAAATGAGCATCGAACAAAGAGCCAACATTAAGTTTTGTTTTAAACTTGGTTAAACTTTTACCAAAACTCATCAAATGATGAAACAAGTTTATGGCGATGATTGTCTATCCCGTATCCGTATTCACGAGTGGTTTAAACGTTTTCAAAAGGGACGGGAGGACTTGGAAGACGACGAACGTTCGGGCCGGCCAAAAGATGTTGTGAACGAAAAAAACACGGAAATTGTGCGTGAATTCATTAAAAAAGAGCCGAAATCATCGCTTAAATATATGGAATCGGAATTATCAATATCCGCAGCGTCGATTTATCGTATTTTGACAGAAAATTTGGGCCTCAGAAAGGTTTGTGCTCGATTTGTCCCGTACACTTTGAAACAACTCGAAAAAGACCTCAGAATTCAACATTCAAGAGACAAGAGACAACATTCATATCATCACCATTCACCCTATTCGCCTGATATGGCACCCTGCGATTTTTTTTTTTTTGGAAAACTACATTTGGCCATGAAAGGAAACCGCTATGCTGACGTTGATGCCATCCAAAAGGCGACGGCCGCCATCCTCAACGCTATACCGACAAATGACCTAAAAAAGTCATTCGATAACCGTCTTGAACGTGCAAAACGTTGCATTCAGGCAGAAGGAGACTATTTTGAAAGCGACCAATACATTTTCAAAAAAAAAAAAAAATAATAATATTCGTTTTTTAATAAAAGTCCTGAAACTTTTGAATTGCACCTTGTATGTAATCTCTGATCCGATCATCACATTCTGAGCTTATATGGCGAATATAAAGATCTCCGTCCATAAAATGATATTTTAGCCGCCAATGGCTTCGATATCTTATTGATATTAGGTAGACATGTTTTCTTTTTAATATGCTCAAAAATTGTTGAGCGTGTCTTTATTCGGTCCTTACTTTATTTTTCCTTGTCAGATATGCAATATATAGATATATATTATTAACAATTCCATTGTGTAGCTTAAATTTTCCACCCGCTATAAAGAGGCATGCGATTATTCCCACATAACAAGTGCAGACGTACTAAAGGCTTCAGATCTGAGCATGATAACGATTTGTAGAATGAATATAGAATAATTAGCTGTTTCTGCAAATTGAAGTTTTAACTAATTTTTTTGAGGAACCATAAATGCATGGGGGCGTGGTTAGCATTCGATTACACAAATTACTGCAGGACTACGTTTACTGATATTATATATTGCTATTACCGAATGTGGAAAGACATTAATATATGTTGTCTTATTTCACACTTAAGTTCAGTTATCTTTCTTTTCAATCGCAATCTTACCGTTGTACAAATTGATAGCCGAACAAACATGCCGTACGAGTATATCAATTCGTTAGTGCATTTAAGTTATTGGTTATTTTATTATTATAAATAATTAAGTAATTAATTTATCCTTTTGTATAAGTGACTGACATATTTTCTTCAATAACATAGTTGAGTGATTACATTTCAAGTGTAATAGCCGATTCACATACCACTTTCCACCGACAAATCATACTTTAACAACGAAGCGAAGAAAGTAAAGGGTATGTCAGAATGAACGCTTTGCGTGTATCTCTCCATTAAAATGGCGACTTTTGTTTGGCAAAGAGTAAAAAGATGAGAGTTGCCCAACATTGTTTTTCGCTTTCATTTGCTTCGTCTCGATGTGAAGGAACTGAAGCCAAAGTTGTTTGTGAATAAACCATTAATGTCAATTTGTCAAACTATTTATTATTGCATTTTCCTTCCGTTTGATAGTTATCTGGTAACGCAGAGCTTAGTTAGAAGGGTACATAATTTTAATGGATTTTAAACTTTCCAAACATAAAAGGCGATTCGAAAAGTACATAAAGGGTGTGTTCTAAGACATGTGGTTTTCGCGAAGAAATAATACGAACCTAATTTAATGTTATGACCAAGAATTTAAGTTTATTATAAAGATACGGGTTTGGCATTATGTTTTAACAATGACTTCGGACAAGTCATCTCGACCACTTTTTTTAGCAATTGGCCGAATATTTTCTTCCAAGGAGTCAATTGTCTCGGGCTTATCTGCGTAGACAACCAACTTCACATAACCCCAGAAAAAATAGTCTAGCGGTGCGAAATCGCACGATCTTGGATACCACGCCACAAGCCCACGACGTGAGATAATGCACACACCAAAAGTTTCCTTCAATAAATTGATTTCATTGGCTGTATGGCATATAATCAAAGGTCGTCCACATCAACATCCGCTAATTCAGACACGAAAAAGGCATTAATCATAATTCCATATCGTTCTCCATTGACTGTAACATTATGGCCGGCTTAATTTTTAAAGAAATGTGTGACTGTCAAGGACTTTTTGAGGATGTAACGGTGTCTCAACAATGGCTTGTGGATTATTATGACTCCAAACGGGACCATTTTTTTTATTAACGTACTCATTCAACCCAAAGTGAGCTTCATCGTTGAACAAAATTTTCTTGTGAAAATCGGTTTCGGAGGCTGTCTTGTTTTGGGTTGGATTACGTTGACCGAATATTGGCCACAGGGAGTGAAGCGTAGCCCGAACCAAACCATTAATTTGGTAATAAATTTGCACGATTTGCGAACGTTGTTCTGGAGTAATCTGTTCATTATGAAATGACAAACCAAACTGAGTATAAATCAAGTAACAGTAAAAAGAAAAAGTTCGAGGTCAGTTAAGGGAGTTCACAATTTTTATGGTTTTTAAACTTTCAAAACATGAAAGACGCTCCGAAAAGCATTATTAAAAGTTTACAATGTAAACATAAATATGCGGGTTTTATATGAAATGGCTAAAATAATGCTCAACTGTAAATAAATTTAGCTTGCCATTGCCAGTATCTTATAGGTCAATATTATTCGCATTTGTTTTTGTTTGTGTTTTTAGATACTTTGACTGTGGTTGTTTGAAAATTCTTTAGTCTTAATTGTGTCCAGTTGTATAATGTAACCAACCATTTCAAAAAACTCGAAAACAAATAACGATGTTTTGTTGGAGTTTTTATTTTAGCGATTATTCTTTTGTCGCTCGTTTAAAAGAGACACATTGCTCCACGTTCTCACAGAGTTTTTATTATGTACTTATATGCAAGTTTGTTTCGCGTTATTTGGAATTTTTAAACGATTATTGGCATTCGCGGAGCAAACAAAAATAAACACGAAATGTTAGCAACAACAAGGGCTGATGTGAGCGCTGTGAAATGACGTAGAATTTATCAGTGCAACGAAATTCCCAACTCACACACATGCGCTTACGCACACGTGCAAACCCTTGCAGTTTAAGCGTCGTTGCTGAAATTCCATTTAATTTTCGACAAGCTGCATTCAGTGTCAATTGTTTATAGGTAATACTAGTACGTGCATTGAGTAGCCTAAGCCTCGGTCACTCAAGTATTCACTCGGCACCGCAACGATTTTAAGCGCGTGCGCGGTGAGCGCCGAAATCACAACACTCAAGTGTATTTCCGCATAACGGCTGCTGCGGCGTGCGCTCAAAAGCTAAAAACTCAATAAATTCGCATCGTTTGGGGAACATGAGTGCATGTGTGTGAGTGGTTTCACACATGAGCATCATAGTGCGGTACATTTGTTGTTTACTCACAACAAAACACCCCCAACCAGTCGGTTTTAGGGAATTCGACTTTAGCGCGCTGCGGCGTTAATATTTGAGCTCATTCAGTGAGTACCCTTAACTACTCACTCAATGTCCAAAACAGCGACTCAATCACTCACTCACTCAAACGGTCAGTGTCACCATGTGCCATCGCGCTCCATTTACACGCATTGCCGGCGACTGTTTGCGAACTGGGAAACATATTTTCATTTTACTTCGCTCGAGGCTCATTGGGGCTTTGTTGTGAATTCAGTACAATTTTGCATTTCGCGGCGTCGTGGCACGTTTCCGGTAGTTCAGTGACATTTTCGTGACACCAAACGAATTGGGTGAAGTGGACCTTTGTAAAACTCTCTGAAGCTCTGAAGTACACATACATATACAAACACACAAAACGCCGTTAAGTGAACATATTTTGGCTTGTAACGTGCAAATCGCATCCGGTCCGAGAAGCCAGTTCGCTTTTGGTCATTACATTCGACGTTTTAATTGTGAGAAATTCTTAATAGTCATCAGTGAATTTTCCTCCACTCTTTGCTGTGTTGTGCTTCATCTGGCCTCCCGACCGTCATGTAAATACAAGTCTTTAATGCGACCCCCGCAACACAGGTGTGCATGCGTTTGTTTGTGCTTATGTGAGTAACATCGATTCGCCCGCACTCGTAACTACTTTTCGCTATCAAATTTGTGGTGTAATTAATTTATTTACATTTCCGCTAACTGTCCAACTGTGCCAGTAGCGTACCGACCGGCGCGTGTAAAAGAGGTGGATGTGAAGACCCGGTATAAATATGTATAATACATAATACAAATATATAACAGGTATAACAACACCTACTTAAGTGTCTCTCACATAAAATCTTGATAACAATACTGTTGGCATTCCGGCTGGCGATTATCTGTGCGTGGAAAATAAGTAAAATTTAATGATTGCAACAATTCCATTGTGTAGCTTAAATTGCTCTCCCGCTATAAAGAGGCGTGCGGATATTCCCACATACCAAGTGCAGACGTACCAAAGACTTCAGACAGAGCAGAGCATGATAATGAATTGAGAAAAAAATTTATAATAATTCGCTGCTTCTGCAAATTGTAGTTATTGCGCTATTTGGCGTCGCAGTCATTGTGCGGGGCAGTTGTGAGCAGTTCTGCTGCTTTCGATGAAAATAATTGAATGTAAGTGCTGTTGTTGAAACATTTCACTTTTATAACAAAAAGTTGGTTTAAAAAAATAAAATTACTAATAAAAATTATATATATATATATATTACAATGCCAGTAGCGTCGTAATATTTTCTTTTAGTACCTCAATTTTAGATATCTCTTATTAAAATTTCTTAAGTTAGTGCATTTAAACGAAACCCGTTTTTTATTCGTCAAAACTTGTAGAGTGTCGAGTCGAACAAACAACTGGCATAATTCAAGAGACTGGCATACTCAAATAGCAATAATATAGTTAGCCATAATAGCACTTCAATGTTGCATACACTTACTCTGTTGGTATCAATTTACATCTGTACATTCGCTTTTATAGTCGTATCACAATAGTCATTCCATTCTATCAACTGCAACAAATATTTAAAATATTAGTCTTGTTCGAAACGCAACTCCGAAAAAGCGGTAGATAAACAAGGTAGATAGAGTATGAACAAATGATCAGCGTGACGAGCTGATTCGATTTGGCCATGTCCGTTCGTCTGTATATATGCCAACTAGTCGCTCAGTTTTGGAGATTTAGAGATATCGATCTGAAATTTTGAACATGTCTTTTTCTCTCAAAGAAGCTGCTCATTTATCGCTCAATACAAACTGAACGATCAGAATTAAGTCCTTGTAAAAATCTTGAAAACTTTGTATTTGACTAGAAATTTGGCATACATTATTATCCAAGGTAAGGCTATAATTTCCTAACTTATTGCTTGAATCGGACAACTATACATACACACTGAACGATTAAAATCAAGTTATTGTAAGAAAACCGTTTTTATTAGGCCAGATATATTCACGAGATTTGGCATGGATTATTGTTCAAGACAAGGCTACAATCTTCGAAAAACTATTCAGATCGGAGCACTACAGCATATAGCTGCCATCAAAACTAACATCTAAATAAAAATCTTTATAAACACTTTTGTGCTATAAGAAATGCATTTATGAAAACAGGTTTTAGCCAAATTTGAAATCTATTTAACTTTATGGATAGAATGTAGAAAACTTTGTCTGTATCGTACAATTCGAAAATGTGTTCAATAAAAACTATTTATTTTGCTATTTCTTCATTGAGCTGCTTCTAACTTTCATTTGCACCCTGTTATGTAAATATATATGTGATACCTTTATTTGCACATATTTCCAAAACATATGGCCCATCAAAAAATGTTTACGAAAGGAATAATAAATGCCTCTACCTTTTATTGTTTGCATAGATAATTTTACTCTAATAATAATCCTGTAATAAAATTTATCTGTTGCGAATATGATCTGATAATTCAAATGAATAAAATAGGTATGAGTATATACAATACAATACATACATATGTATGTGTATAAGTTTATGTAGCAGTGAGTTTTATAAAGTAAAAATAAATTACGGAAACTAGACAATTTTAGAACTTTCATTTATTTCTTTACTTTTCAATTATCCGAGCTGAGTGGCTCATAAAAGTCGTTAACTTTCTTTACTCTTTGATAGTACAATCTCTCATATAACGCTATCTCTCAATCTTGCAAATTTTATCATACAAATACCATATATGAGCATACATATGTATATCTATAAGCGATACTTCGAACATAAATCCTAGTTTCATGCAACGCCCAAGTCATTAGAGGAAGCTCAAAAGCAAAAATCTTGGAAAAATAGCTAAGGCATGTTCCTTAACTAATATTCTCCAGTATATTGTTTTCTCTTAGCCTCGTACTCGAACTGTGACTAATCGGTATCCGTACGGTGATATTAAACGATCCATAAAAGAAAAATCGCATCAACACGTCCTACTGGAATAGTCTTGTTTTTGCAAGACTAAGGTGTAAGCAATTTTGAACTCACTTTTTCAACCATGGAGAATTACATCTGCGATCAGCACGAGTACGTATATATTTGGGTATTAGGTCATCATATGTTTGAAAGTAACCCTTGATTGGGAATAAACGGCAGTAACTTAAGATAACCTATGTAAATGTATGACGTCACGATATGTTTATACCACAATATAAGCGAAATTAAGTAATTGTAATTTCTATCATTCGAAATGTAATACAGTATGTCCTTTCATGTGTACATACATACCATATATATGTAGGCATCTGAACTTCAATTTAATCACAAACCAATAATCTAAGTGCATAGTAATGTGCTATTATGACGAAATAAATATTATTGTTGCTTTGTTGTGAGGTGCGATAGTGTCTATTAAAATGGTTGGCATATGTTTCATTGCATCATTGAAAAACATATTAACAAATAACACTAAAGCATTAGTTTGCGTCACATATTTAGAAACAAGCAAGGAAAGGCTAAGCTCGAGCGCAACCCTTAAACTTACGAAGTTGATAAGAATTTAAGAAGCAAATTTTTGTATTTGTTATATTAGTACTGCAGTAAATTGTAGTTACGAATATCACTTATTTTTGGTATCGAATCACATAACTCTAATATAACCATGCTCACTAATTATACCCTGAACAAGGTGTATTAAGTTTACCACCAAGTTTGTAACAACCAAAAGGAAACGTCGGAGACCCTAGGCATGACCGTCTATGTCTTCGAGTGTATATTTTTTGAGATAACGATCTAAAATTTGCACACGTCCTTTTCTCACCAAGAAGAAACCGCCACTATCGTACCACTATAGCATAAAGCTGTCATACAAACTGAACGATCCAAATTAAGTCCTTATATGTATGAGCAATTTTTTTTGTGTGAAGAGTATTTTAGCCTCGGTGTAACCGAAGTTAACGCGTTTTCTTGTTTTTATTGTGATATTTCCCATTCTAACATATACATGTCACAATGTCACTCTTAGGGGCGAAAACTATTATATTGAACATACCATATGTGAACATAACTGAACATAAATCATCCAATTTCGATTTCAAACCAACATACACTTAGGTATACATTTTATCGGAAAGGTGAAATTTTGGCGAAGTGATATAAATCCTGATAAATTCACTATCAGTTAAGTAGGAATGGGAGAAAATTTCAGCTCACAAATGGCGATAAAAGAGAATGCGTAGTGCCATCGTTGAAAGGGAAAGTTTAGGAATACATACATATATGAATTATTTAGTTTTTCTATTTTGTTGAGAGTTTTACTCTTTTCTTATAGCCGACTTTTCGAAAATATTAATATTCATTCCAATTTCTGAAATACACAACTACAAAGTTTCATATTCCGGTAGTATTTTTAAGTATATGAAATAATGGTATACAAATGGATTTTCAAGTATTACTCTGAATTCGTGAAGCCAAACTAAGAATGATATACTACATTTTTATAAAGTTTGATGTGCGGTGGAGAAGTACCTGGCTGCACTTGGTTTCTCCAATTTTCGCCAAATAGCGAAAGAAGAAACAACTGGCGCGCAGTTGTTTACTTGGTTATAACCGCGTAGTCAGTAAAGAAGAAGAAGAATAAAGAAAAAAAATTTTATTATAACAAAGAGGAAATATATTAACCAGAATTTTCAAACCAAATGTATAATATTTAAAACTATATTTGCTCAACACTTTTTCATGCAAATCTTCGTTGAAAACATCTTCAACAACCGAACTTTTGAGAGATTTCATTTAATTGTTAATCGTATCAACAGATAGAGCCAATTATTTGGATTGGTTCATAAATATCAGTCACAAATCAAATTATTATCGGTCTTAAAAATTATATAAAAATATTGTAAACGCATGTATTATATCTCATTACACGAATTTTTATCACAATGTGAACGTTCCAAAGCGTCTATATCACGCTACTGTAAATATTATTGTCATATGCATAAAATAACATATTAAGGAAACCTCAGCTCCGCATACGAGTATACATACTTCCACAATTTACACATGAAAACGCTTGCGAATAAATTTACAAACATAACTCGGGAGCTATCTGTGTGCCTACTAAGCCGTACACCAGCGTGTAAGTACCAACTCAAATCTGTGTTACTAGCAGACTCCACATAGCGCATGCTCCACACAAAAGCGCCATGAAAAGAATTAATAAGATAAAAAACTATATTCAGTATTCCTCAAATGCCACAACTAACGGTTTTTATCAGCGCTTTGCATTCATGCTTGTTACTATGTACAATACTATACAAGTATAGCCATGATATATCCCTTCCGCATTGAGCAAACGAAAACTATTCATCACCGCAGTGATGAAATATTGCTGGATAAATGTACATACATACACACCTACTCGCTTGTATAGTCATTTAAAAAATAGCTTAAAAGGAGTGCTTTGCTTACATGCTTCCCAGCAAGGAAAATTTGTATTACATTATGGCGAGTTTATAGAGTGGAGGCCAATGTTGCCGATAAATTGATTATTGCAATCTGCATCTCTATTTCTTCAGAATAAGCTTCGTCAGGGCGATTTCTTTCTAGCGATCCTTCCTTGGAGGTCTGAGAGCAGGAAAATGTCGCTGAGGGCCATTTTCGCAATTTTTGGCAGCTTTTGCTCTTTTCAATAAAGGTTGTGTTTTTACATAGACATTTCCTTTATCCAGTTCGGTTTTTTTAATTAACCAACACTTTCATCACTCGAAATGCTAATAGATAGAATCAGGCTACAAACATTGACTTAAACAGGTTTGTTTTCTTCGTATTAGTTTATAATAACTTTCCCTACCCGCATTTAGTTTTTGTATTTCGATTATCCAGCTCTTATTATTATGGTTGCATTATGCTTTTAAGGTTGCCAAACGATCAAGAATTTTTGATTCAAATAACAGTCCGTTCGTCTGTCAGTACATACGCGAAGTAGCACCTCCTCAGTTTTTGAGATATTGATCTGAAATTTTCCACATCTCCTTTCCTCCCCTAGTAGCGGCATTTGTTTGAACCGCCGATATCGGACCACTATAGCATATAGCTGCCATACAAACTGAATGATCGGAATCAAGTCCTTATATGGAAAGCTTTTTCATTTGACATGATATCTTCACGAAATTTGGCATGAGATTTTGTCTAAAGAAATAATGCAAGGGCCCATTATTTTCGAGCAGTGTCCATATCTCTCGTTTTCTATAAATTTTTTTTCGAGCTTTAAATTTTTAAAATCAGGAAGAAAATATCATTGAATTGAAAAGGACTGCATTTGTGTAATAAAATGTATCAAGTAATTAGGAATGGCATTCCCTACCGGGCATAGACACAATTAAAATAAATATACTCATATGTACCGTACATATAGTTGTGCACATATTGCGGCTTTTCAACGTGTTGACTGCGTTTTTGAATGACAGTATTTCTTTATGTTTGCCAACACCACAGCGTCAGTACTTTGTTAAAACTCCCGCTGCTAAACAACTCATTTAGTTCTCATCAACACTTCCATCACTCCCTTTCATACTCATAGGTGTACTTCTATGTATGTACTTTGGCCCCGCTTTTACACAGCCAATCACAGAGTCTCGCACAACTGTCTGACAAGCGCTGACACTTGGATGCTCGTGAAAGACAATTTTTGTCTTCGAAATGTCGCACATTTTCAGCTGAACAGCTAAAACTTCATTGTTCTCTTTCCATTCATCGCCCGGCGACTATTCACGTAAGTTGAAGGATATTGCAGAGGCTCTCCAGCAACCGGACACAAAACAGAGGAAAATGTTGCCATTGGCCAATAACACACACAGACAATAACGTAGAGGCACTCATACTTACAGCCACACATAAATTCATATAGATGAGTAGTATGCGTCAAAGTCTTAGAAAGTGTTTGAAAAAATTTATGAAAAACGATCTCGCAAAAGCGTTTACTGCTCTGAATGGAAAAATGACGACACAATTATTATACATATAATATGTACAATACTTGTATACCTCTAGGTATGTACGTATGTATGAGTCTCTTGAGACTACTCGTGGAAAGGAGCTCCTTCCTTGCTTCTCGTAGCGCAAATGCAGATATTGAAAACGTCAGCAGTGTATGTTTGTCTTTTGTTTTGCAGGTAATTAAAATTTAAGGCGATTAATTTGTGATGCGCTGCTCCACTATCCCACTTCCTCTTTTACACTCTCCGCAACGACGCGAAAGCAATATACATAAAAGCGCGCTGTAAGTGAATTTAGTCCAACTTAACTCTGTTGCTCGAAATCTTTCAAAATAACTGTTTCACAAAAGAAAGAAAAAAGAATATATTGAGCAGTATGACAAAAATTTTCCGACTTGGAAGTTGACAAACACTCTAGGTATTTGTTTAGCTCGTCGAAGGAGCGGCAGCCGTGAATGACTAGGCTAGCGTAGGGAGTTTAACTTAAAATATAAAGAATGCATTGCATTAGAGTTCTTAGTATTAGTGCTGAAAGCTCGTTAGTTCGCAGCGCAGTGATGCATTGCTCCTGAAAACTATGACTATTGCTACATTGTCGAATTCGCTTTCTACACTTTTGATTCATTCTTACCTAGCAATTATTCGATTCGCTTTGATTTAATTCAATTATTAAGGCAATTTTTTATGTAAAAGCTCACGGAAGCTTAAAAGCTTCGTTAATTGTTAACTTTATAAAGTAGAGCATAAATGTATGGTCGTATAAATATAAAGGCTGTATTGTGCTGTAAAAAATGAAAAAATATGTTAAAAACAATGTATCAAAAATTATCATTTGGAAAGTCTATTTCAATCAATAATTTCAAAAAAATATATTTTTAGCTGAGAATCTAACCTAGAAATTTTGGATGCCTGAAGACTAGCTTGCAGTGTTATCTGTTAATTTTACTTTAACCCTCGTCCAATACGGTTACTGCGCTTTCTATCGAAATGTCAAGTCTTTCGAGCTATTCGCGACATAATCTATTGTTAGAGCGCATCGGAACAAGTACAAGGTGTATACTAAAAATAGCCATCATTCAACAAGCAGCATTATCTATTAAAAATTTGCTGCTTTAAATATTTTATGTCTAGAAATACTAATACATTAATCCTAGAAAAAGTTAGGTTTATACGTGGTTTACACGATTTAAAAATGGTCGTGAGAATTTAAATGACGACCAAAAGCTAGATCGTTTATAAAAAAATTAATTTTTTTTTTAAGTAAGACTTAGATATTATATTTGAAGTGTCCGACAAATATTGTACTTTTCATGTTATTCGATAATTAGCAAAGGGTTCTCGGGCGCCTTGAACGTTCGTGTAAAACTTCAAATGCGTTTTTCTCAAAACTATGTTTTTTGAACTGGTGACCACTGTAGCTTGAAACTGCATGGTAGACTTCAACGACATTTTTACAGATTTTTTTTGGCATATGAAATTAACATTTTGATGATCGAAGGTTTTTTTTTTAATTTCGAGTTTTTAGAAATAAATAACTCTTGGTTTTTTCCCGAAAATATGGAAAAACAGCTTCGATCAGACACTAAATTATCTATTAATCAAACAAATTTTTTTTTCCGATTAATTTTAGACAAATTTCCAAGGATTAGTGATGCTCGCCGCAATGCGCTTCAGTTGAAACTATATAAAAAAAAAACTAACTTACTTTCAAAATTATTTTTATTCTATATCCAAAAAACTCAGTGATTTTTAGGACATAGGTTTTATGGCTAAAGTTATGATAAAGTTTGTCAAAAACAGCATGAAAATTCAGTTTCAATTAAAAATAAAATTCAGATTTTAAACTGTTAACAGAAAACCGAAAATATTTATTAATTTTAAAAAATACATACTGATTTAAACACAATGCAAAGTCAGGGTTTCGAGTTTTTTAATTAAAAAATTTGGGACTAAAAATTAAATTTCTGAATCTTCTAGTAAAATATAATAACATCGCCTATTCTAATATTCAGCAAAGCAGCGTGATAATTTTTACAAATTAATGATATTTTTTTTTAACTTCAGCCCCAATTATTCTGTCATTTCCATCACTTCCATGAGCATTTTAATTTGTTGAAATACAGTTATCTGAAGACCACAAACAGACCTGCAAAGAACGAATGCACATATGTATATATGTATAGGTACTTAGACAAGTGATGACAAAGGGGCACAGAGGTAGAAGCGGCAGCTGCAATACAAAAAATTAATTTTTTGGCATGTCATGGAAATTGGTTAGTTGTCTGGTAGCTCGCCTACCCATAGAATAATAAACATGGAAGGAACATGCATATACTCAGCAGCACTCAGATATGCTCGTGTATGTCACAGACTGTATAAAAACCAAAACAAATACAAAAACATAAAAAATAATTGCTGTAAAACATCAAATACGAAAAGGCGACCACAAATTTGCGCCCATTTCCCTTGATCATCGTGGTTTAGTTGTTAGTTCGCTTTGTTCTTTTTGCATTTGTTGTTATATATGTAGTACCAGCAGCATGACCACACCAACAGCAACAACAACTTCATGGCGTCAGCATGAGACCAGCGACGAGTCTACAAACGGACTGCCCATTTGCATGAATTTGGAAAACTATGAATTTATGCAAGGCTGAGAATATTTCGTAAATGTTTGCTTTAAAGTTTCATTAATTGTTTTGCCATTATTTTCATATACATTTGTATGTATAAATTATTATTATTATAGTACTATTGTACATGGCTTTGCACTACTAAAATGTTACTCATACGCAGGGTAGTTCCCATTGAAAACTGAAAAATTATAAAAGTTGTGATTGAAAATTGCAAAAGTGTAGTTGGATGCTACAAAAATATTATGGTCATGAGCGATAAAATATCATGTATAAACACATTTTAATTATTTTATTTATCGTCATACTCTTTATATGTAATGTAAAATTCATAACAAAAAACCAAGAAAAATCAATAACTTCGGCTGCAACGAAGCTACACTTCACTCTGTAATCTCGCTTAAATGGGAGCTATGTGCTATAGGGGTCTGATATCGGCATTTCATACAAAGGAGGAGCTTCTTGGTGAGAAAAGGATGTTTGCAAAATTTAAGATAGATATCGCAAAAACTGACGGATTAGTTGGCATATATACAGACAGATGGACGTGGCTAAATCGACTCAGCTCGTCAAGCTGATCATTCATATATGTACGTATGTATGTATATACGTTTCTTTCAGGGCTTACAAACTTAATATACCCTATTGAGGGTTATATATGAAAATATACATGTAAGCTTGTGAATTTCTTAGCAGAAGCTCGAACAATTTTCCAAGTCTCTAAAGCTTTCATTACATTTTCACATCCCATTAAAGTGCCAAAGAAGAATGAAAATTGGGTCAATAACAAAGCAATAAAGTGTTAGTACAGCTCACGAAGATAAGGCATTGACGTGTTTGCCAGCGTTTGATGAGTTCATTTTGCATTATTTTTCGCGCTTAACGGCACATTCGCTAGCCGAGTTGTTGCCGCTGGAAATGCAGAGTGAAAATTAAACGTACACACAACTTGGTGTTTTATGGCAATAGCATGACACTCGAGAAACATTTAATTTGACAATTTACAAAATATCAAATTCGCTTTTTTTATTCACTTCGCACTTCATTCACTATTCACTATTATTTTTGTTTGTATTATCGCGAAATTAACGTCATTCAAATGGCATAATCAATTTTAATTCATTTATTGTGTGATTTTCGCTTTGTGCTCATGCAAATTATTCAATAAAACGCTCGCTCTCCCGTTCTAGTGCGCTTCACGCTAGGCAAATTGCAAATTAATGCTCTTTCTTGTTGTGTTTACCGTTGTTGTGGTGTAATTTTTGTGAGTCGGCTGAACTGAGTTGATTGTGATTGCCTGCCTTCTAGGCTGTCTGCGTTGATAAAGTCAATAAGCCACAGATTTGTGGTGTTTGCGGTCAATTTAAGCACTGCACTCTCTTGACTATACACACATATGTAATCACACATTTGTATATTGAAAGCCGTAGCTGTGCAGTTCGTCGTACTTTATTCAACCAACTGGAAATTAATTTATTTAAAGTCTCAATATTAAATTAAAATAGAAAAAAAAACATTAACTTCGGTTGCACCCACGCTATAATATCGTTCACAGCTCAATTTTTTTTTTGCATAAAAGGGTATAAAACATCTTTTACTTGATTTGGTTCGGTCAGTTTATATGGCAGCTATGTGTTATAGTAGTTCAGTCTGAAAAATATGTTCGGAGATTATAGCAATGTCTTATATAATAATCTGCGCCAAATTTTGTAAAGATACCTTGTCAAATAAATGATTCCACATAAGGACATGATTTCAATTGTTCAGATTGTATGGCAGCTATATGTTACAATGCTCGGATATCAGCGGTTCCAACAAACGAGCAGCTTTTTGAAAAGAAAAAGACGTGTGCAAAATTCAAAAAATATGGAACAAATTCTGGTATATACAGGCGGACATGGCTAAATCGAGTCAACACGTCATGCTCATCATTTATATCTATATTTTTATAGGGTCTTCGGCGTTTAATTCTGGGTGTTACAAACTTCGTGGCAAATTTAATATACCCTATTTAGGGTATAAAAATTGTTCATTTTGAAGTATAAAGAGACTCAAAAAGATTTTTGGGCTGTTGTTGTTATCTTTGTATTAATTTATTAATTTGTTCGAAGATTTAACCCTGAAATTAATTCAGGATGTATTTTTATTTTACAGTTCCACAGTACTCGGTACCAAATGTCATTCATTTTATTGTGGGTTATTCGGTATTTTCGCGAACTTCTCATCAGAATTGAATACTTACTTTCGATATGCTTGTGACTGATATTGGTCTGCCTGTGTTCATCGCTCCGTCAATATAAAGTTTTTTTGGGTGCTTTCTTGAGGTCGTAGGATAGGCGCTTGAATCTACAAGTTATGTACCTTTAAGGCCAAATGATTAAATTACCATTTGGTATTCATTCTCTGTGAGTATATGTACTTGGTAATTTTTTCGGTATTTTTATTACTCAGGCACACACCTTAGGTTTTAAAGCTGTGTGATATATAAAGGAATACTTTATTGACTTTCTAGAGCATTTCTAATTATTTGTTTTACTTTCTGGAGTCTCACTACTTGATAGCTAGGAACTTTCTTGCTCACTTGTTTGACAATACATCGTCACCATCAAGATGTACATATGTTGTATTAATCCTGTCATAAAAACGATGAGAATCTATGCTATTAGAAAGAAGATAAAATCACCACAAAAAGTTATAAAAACTATTCAGTTCGCTCGTCTGCAAAGACGTTGTTTTTCAGCTGATATTTTCGAGGTCCGCTGCCGTTAGTTCTTATCACTTCAATGCATAAGGTGAATTTGAAAAACATCAAAAACTTTATCAGCATATTTGTTTTTGTATGCGGTAGAGAGTTAATGTAATTGGCTAAATTTGTTCTTTTTTAACAAATATTTTATTAATTGAAATCATTCTAATATTTTTTTAGAAATTTTTGTAAGCACTCAGAATATTATGGTAAAAGAAAACCTCGTTTGTAACATTCGAATTCGTCCGAGCACGATGCTGTAGATCAATGCTTTTTATGAAGTGCTGCCGATTCGCTTAGCGAGAACCCAAATCTCTGTCTATAATGTCCTACGATTTGTAATATACCGTTTCGCCCGCACATAGTGCTTCCTCACTAGTTACTCTTGTTTTTTACCAACAGCCTACATCTCAATGAACTGCATTATTGCTTAATATTTATAAATTTCGTTAAGCGTGCGTACAAATACATAAGTACATTCTCACTTGTAATTTTCGTAATCATTAACAAAGTGCTAAAATTTTATACAATAAATAACTGTTTTTTTATAAGAAAATTAATTACGATAAATCTACAATATAGGCTTTATTGCGAACAATTGCAATTGAACATTGCCGTAAATTAATGTAATATTTTCTTGGAAATTATATGAAATATAAAATATAAATTATGTTCAAACTGCAGCGGACTAGAACTTCAAATTTTAAAAAAGACGCCAATCGCTTGGTTGGTAATGGCAAAATATGATGTTACAATAATTGTATTAAGTAGATTTACTTGAAAATTCAAATGAAGGAAATAGGAAGTTGTTCAACTGCTTGCCTTTCGTTTTATTACACACATTTTAATATTCCTTACCCATGTTAGGTTAGGTTAGGTAAATAGGCTGATTTTTCCAAAGGCCACCTATAATCCCACTTGGACAGCTAGATACGTCTGTCCGCTATGATGCACAGAACTCCTAGATATAGATCAAAATGACTTCTTTGATTAGTGTTGAGCAGCTCTGCTATCAGAGTGGATACATACCTAAAAGAAGTCGCTCTTCAGAGAAGTACATCAGCTGCTACCTTGATGGTTGCCACTTCTGCTTACTGGAAACTCCAGTGGTCTGGCAGTCTGAAACAAGTGTGGATTTAGAGCTCTCGATAGTAGGCTCCTCTTCCAAGCTGTCCTTGAGTTTCGAAACATTTTTGAATATAACTTAAACTTAGTGTAGAAATGTATTATACAACTGAATTGCTGAATTTTCAATGTAAAGAGCCAGAGTCTACTTATAAAACACTGTTGAAGTTTGTAGCAAAAATAATTTAGGATATCCAAAATAAATCACAATTACATTTTTGAATGAGCAAGGACGATGAAAATCAAACTCACTTTTAATTCTGCAGCACTTCTTCCAGCCCAAATATGCACTCTTTAATCAAAAGTCCATTCGAAGTAACCAACAGGGAGACAATTAAATAAATTCCCCAAGTATCAAACTTCGCTTACTTAATAGTTGGACTTAATTGCGTTGTTTCAACCTTAGCATAAGTCATATAAATTTTGATGTAGGATGTATCGCATATATCATCATCATCCCACATGCACACAATATACTTAATTCACATTCATTGTATTGTCTTTTTTCGTAAGTTTTGAGGAAATTGTATAGTTTTTGTATTTTGGATAAATATGGTACCAGCTGTACTTTTGCTGCTCAAAGAACCCTCAAGATTTAAAGTTACAACGACTTATATATGAGTATACTACCATATAGTTTCGGACTAAAAATACACTTAAGCACATACAGGGTGCATCTTTAATTTTGTCGGTATGTTAATAATGAAAAATATTTGAGATATACTATATATATTCATGGTGCGCAGCGTCGTTTTAACCAGCAGCAGAAAGAAATTTGCGCTTTTTATATCACGAGGTTTGTAAGATCAAAAAGGAAACGTCGAATAAAGTATATATTTGTATATGTAAATGATCAGCGTGTTGAGCTGGCTAGTCAGTTTTTGAGGTATCGATCTAAGATTTTGCACACGTTCTTTTCTCACCAAGAAGCTCCTCCTTTGTCCATATAGTTGTCATAAAAACTGGCGGATTAAAATCATGTGGAATATTTTTTATACGTGAAGGGTATTTTCTTGTTGTTGATTAATGTCACTAGACAGTGTGAAAAGGCTTCGAAAATATTTTCTTCCTATTTTAAGGACAATTCAATCGCTGAGTCAAACTCTAAGTTACTCCTTGCTTTCATAACGAAATGGTTCACCCTGTACACATGTACATATGTATGTAAGTGTTTCGGTTCACCTGTATCTCCGCTACTTCGCCGAGTTTTGCGACTTCCTTACAGCAATTTGTTCGTCTATATTACGTTACTTGTACGAATAAAAATTTATTTTGTATCAGTACAATTTTTGTTTAAAAGAAAGAATTTCATCTAGAAATATTTCGAGGTTTCGTTCCCCGGTGTTTGTGTCTATTTTTACAAAGTTGAGGTAAATTGAATATACTGAATAATTTAACAAAATAGAAGTTCGAACTTGTTTACGTGCAATAAAAGAGTTTTAGTTTTTGTTTTTTAAGTTGAAAACATATTTCTTGCGAAAAAAATTAGTTTGCAGTACGTCATATTATAACTGACGCAGCTTTGCTGTGAAAACTGGTCATACTAAGAAAGGATGGATTAATAATGAAGAGGTTTTCAAGCTACAGTGAACATCAATTTAAAAATGTAGATTATCGAAGAATATTTCTAAGATATTTTACTTTAATAAAATGCAAAAAGAATTAAGATTTTGAAAATTCAGACTACCCACCCCTATTCGCTTAAATCTCTAAGTGAGCACACTTGACGAAAACAACTCTGTGTACGTCGCAAATTTGAAAAGTCTCCTCAATTTTTAAACGCAATTCGTGAAATTGCCGCTTACACCCTGCGGAAAGTGTAACCGACTGCTAAATGCTAGACATAATCACAAGAGAATTTCGAGTCCCTTTTGACAGAGCCATTTAAATTTATATACTCGTCATCAGAAAAAAACGTTAATTTTAGTTGCCCTGAGTGTACACAATCACACTTTATAATCCATCAATACAATAACTTGATTTGATCGTTCTGTTTGTATGACAACTATTGATATATGGTACGCTAAATTGATCCGATATCGGCGATTCAGACAAATAAGCAGCTTCTGAGAAGAAAAGGACGTGTACAAAATTTCAGATCGATACCTCAACAACTGTGGGACTGGTTCGCGTATATACAGACGGACGGAGGAATAGATAGACGGACATTTCTAAATTGACTCAGCTCGTCATGCTGATCATTTATATAGACAATAGGGTCTCCGACGTTTCTTGCTGGGTATTAAAAACTTCATGACAAACATAATATACCCAGTTCAAGGTGTAAATATTTGAGAGTTTACATTTAAGTCAGCACCCATAGTTGTAAACATCTTAATATTTTGTTGTTGCATCAAATTATATTAGCATTTCTGATTCACTTGATTTAGCAAATAAAAAGCTATTTAACAAATACTTTATATTTTCTTATTGTACAACTTATTATTATCATCGTTATCGCCAACTTATTTCTATGGCAAATTTACAAGCTATGCGTTTTTAATTTCCGCTTTCGATCGCTGTTCGCTTTTCGCGCTCATCGTATATAAGCGCCCGCATGAGCTCATTTAATTTTTGCTTCTTCATTTATTGTTTTTGTTTTCTTCTCCATTTTACTTGTTTCCTATTTATCATTTACTCACATCGTAGGTGTGGTGGTACCGTTATAAATGTATGTATACTATCTGCAGCCGTGTGCGGTAACAACAAGTCCAATTTGTTGCCTTTTTTGCAAAACTACAAGAAGTAGCGGAAGAATCTCGAAAAGTCAATAAAATGTGGTTCACGCTCCACAACTGTAATGCAATCTCCAGCAAATATGTGATAGCAATTAGCTGCTTTTTTCGCTGTACATTATAAATACAAATGTATGTATGTACATAAATACATATATACGTACAAATAGACATACATACATATAATGCGAATAAATACCGCTGGAAAAGCTCGTGAGGGCGTGATAAAAATATGTGCTACAAACGTCTAATATTGATAAAAATGCTAACGAGCTACCATATGTACCTACATGCACACATACTAGTTATGTATCAGCGCCCTAAGCAATAGCTACAACTCCGTACAATATATCAGTTTCAGATGTGTTGTAATTAAAAACGCTTCGTATGTTAGATGTTGAACACTTTTCAATTACTCACTTCTGCAGATTCTTTAAAGCTCGTGCAATATTTACCATGTACCTATATATGTACATATGTATGTGTGAGTGTTGGAGTTCATCGGCATGTTTTCATCAGGGAAATTTTTGTAGATGTCTAAGCTGTTTTCATGTCATTGTGAGTCGATGATTCATCTCACACGTACAAATTGTTAGAAAAAACAGCGTAACTGTAAAATAAAACAGGAAAAAAACGTTAATTTCGGCACCGAAGCTATAATACCCTTCACAAATACAATGGTTCCTTACAAGAACTTGATTCCGATATTTCAATTTGTATGGCAGCTACATGATATAGCGATCTGATCTAAACAATTTCTTCGGATAATACATTGTGGCTTCAAATAGAAACTCGTGCCAAATTTCGTGAAGATACTTTGTCAAATGAAAAAGTTTTCCATACCAGCACTTTACTCCGATTGTTCAGTTAATATGGCAGCTATATGCTATAGTCATTCGATCTATACAATTTCTTCGGATATTATATTCTTGCCTTAAATAATAAAGAGTTTGCCATACATGTTGATCATTTTTGTATATATGTATTTTATAGGGTCTCCGCCGTTTCCTTATGTGTGTTACGAACTTCGTGGCAAACTTAACATACCTTGTTCAGGGTATAATTAAGTCTGAAGTAATCAGGTAGGATACCCCGTTTACCCCGCGCAAATCGGAAACGAGTTGTCATGTTGCGTTCTAGTAGAATGTATGAGATCTACTGTATCGAAAGATTTCTTTCTGATCATTGACCAATAGGCATTCATGCCCTAAGGCTGAAAATCCAGTCGAACTCAAATTGTCAAAGTTGGAAGGAAGAAGGGGAGGTGGAAACATTTAGATACTTTCCAACTTTTGCAACACTGAGGTTGTAAAATCTCCGCAGTCATACCAGTAAGTCAGTGAACCAGGAAACATAGCCGAAACTAGCATTAGTCGCCTCAACAAATTTTTGATCTCGGCTCAAAGCGCTTCGTAGATTTATGAAGGTCTTCATTATAATTTTAAAGGAGTTCTACGTACCACAACGGACCGGCGTTATAAGCTATCCAAGTAGGTTCCCTATTAGCATCGAACATATAACCTAACCTAACCTAACAATATATAAAATCTATTTGCTAGTGGTAGATATTGTAGTTTAGTTTAGCTTACTTTAGTAATTGTAGTTAGATATTAAAATTAACGTTTGGTACATAAATTCATACATGAAGTTCAAAAATATAGTGATTAGGGTAATATCGTGTACTTGCCACGTGCCTGAAACTATTAAGATGTTAACTCATGTGGACTCATTTTGATACGATTATTAAGAGTAGTCCATTTAGCTTCAATCAATATTATAGCATTTGACAGCTGCCAAAATACTTTGATTTTAGTTGTGACAACTTTTGTGCCATTAAAAGGTCAATAATTGCTCCTTGTAGCAGCATAACAAAATTCTAAGGTCTTTGTCAAAAATAATAGGGGAAATGAGCGCTCATTCTGACCTAATAGATGTTTGCTTCATTTCGGTATCAAAGTATGTGTTTGAATCGTCAAGGATTGTAAGGCAACTGACAATATTATAAAATATGAAATTTTCGGACTTGGTTGTTATACTATCGCAACTTGTTGCTATAGATTATAATAGTTTTGTTCACATAACGGTTGTTTGTATCACCTAAAACTAATCGAGTTAGATATAGGGTTATATATATATATAAATGATCAGAATGAAGAGACGAGTTGAAGTCCGGATGACTGTCTGTCCATCCGCCCGTCCGTCCGTGCAAGCTGTAACTTGAGCAAACATTGAAATATATTTATTAAACTTGATACACATATTTCTTAGTACAGTAAGACGGTTGGTATTGCAGATGGGCGTAATCGGATGACTGCCACGCCCACAAAACGCCATGAATCAAAAACAAATAAATTGCCATAACTACGCTCTACAATAAGATACAAGACTGATTCTTGGTATGTAGGATCACATTAGAGAGGGGAGTCTGCAATTTTAATTTTTTTTAAGTGGGCGTGGTCCCGCCCCCTTATAGATTTATTGTGCATATCTCCTAAGCCGCTAAAGCTATAATAACAATATTTATTGAGAGAAAATGGGTGAAATTGGGTGACAACCCCGCACACTCCCCATATAACGGTACTGTTAAAAACTACTCAAAGCGCGATAAATCAAGCACTAAACACGCCAGAGACATAAAATTCCAAATTCGGTATATAATATTCTACTCATATTTCTATATTATAGTGCGAATATGGTCGAAATCGGATTACAACCACTCCTATTTCCCATATAACACTATTTAAAATTCCATCTGATTTTTTCACTTTCCGTGAATAATGCTTTTAATGTATGCCACCTTGTGACAAAAATTGTCTAAATCGAACCAAAACTGTTCAAGCCCCTAGGTACTGAATATGTGGACTCCACATGTAATTTTGAAGAGACGCGGTTCCTATAAAGTCGTCTCATACCATCCCAGAGATAAAATTTTATGTCTCTGGCGAGCTTAGTGCTTGATTTATCGCGCTTTTAGTAGTTTTTAACAGTACCGTTATATGGGGAGTGGTCGGAGTTGCCACCCGATTTCAACTATTTTCACACCGTCAATGTAATTGCTAAAAACATTTGCTTCCAGTGAATTTTGTTATTATAGCATTAGCGGTTTAGGAGATATGCACATTAAACCTATTAGAGGCGGGACCACGCCCACTTAAAAAAAAAATTTTAACTGCAGATGCCCCTCCCTAATGTGATCCTGTGTACCAAATAAGCTTAGTTATGGCAATTTATTTGTTTTTGATTAATGGCGTTTTGTGGGCGTGGCAGTGGTCCGATTACGCTCATCTGCAATACCAACCGTCTCACGGTACTAAGAAACATGTCTACCAAGTTTCATAAAGATATCTCAATTTTTACTCAAGTTACAGCTTGCACGGACGGACAGACGAACAGACAGTCACCCGGATTTCAACTCGTCTCTTCATCCTGATCATTTATATATATATAACCCTATATCTAACTCGATTAGTTTTAGGTGATACAAACAACCGTTAGGTGAACAAATCTATTATACTCCGTAGCAACAAGTTGCGAGAGTATAAAAATTGTAAATATATGTATATATAATAGGGTGGAGCGAAAAAAAATTTTTTTTTTTTTGATTAGGCTGAGGGTAAAATCTGTAGATTATAAAAAGAGAAAACTTTTGGACAAAAAAATTTTTTTTTTAACATCTACTCAGTTTTAACGTAAATTTTCGAGTAAAATTTTTTCATTATTGGAGTTTTAAAAAAAAGTCTTAAACGACAACATGTTTTCCTTAAGCGTTTAAATAAATTTTGAGTCAAAAACCGTCACATTCGGTAGATTTTATATAAATGTAAAGAATTTAAACGAAAAATAATTTTTTCTTATCCAAAAAAACTATAATATAATATATAATCTCCAAAAAACCATAAAAACTTTAAATTCTAACAACAAATTTGTACGCTAAACAAAGTGTATTAAGTTTGTCACGAAGTGTGTAACACCCAGACGTAACGACTCACAAAATTACCGAGCGTGCTTTTGCAAGTAAATTACGGACCTACGTAGTACAACCCCTACAATCCACATAAATTCTTATAAAGAAATGTTGATTTATATAAAATAACTGAAAGCATCTCTACTCTAGACTTTATTATATAAATAATATATTTCCATTATATTAATAATTTTTTAAAATGTTATAAATATATATTTATTTGTTATTTTCTTGAATTGCAGATTATCGTTGAACGTTTAAAAATAAATATACACATTGGATTCGTAATTATAAATCTGATAAGAAACATTAAAAGGTATGGCAAAAAATAATTAAAAGTTATTGGCATTTTTACAACATTTGAAAAGAACACCATGACCACCCTACTGTCACAACTCTATTGTACATATTTATGTTGCAATATATAAATGCATGTGAACTTTTATATAATATATGAAGTTATCAAAACTATTTTTTATGAAAAATTTTATACAATATGTATTAAAAAACTACTATATCGAAGCCATTTACCGTTAAATATTTCATTTATGTATATATGTATTTTATACTTATAGGCATGTGTGTCCCGTACGTATTATTTTTAATTCATTTACCATAATCTGCTTATAGTGAAATTTCAGTCGAATTCATTTGCCTTAATTACTTTTTCCTTTCAGCATTAAAAAGTGTGAATGCAATTTTCACTTTAACGCCAAATTAATAATCACTGAATTGTTAATTAATATTGAATAAACGCACCAATAATGTCATTTTACTTGGTGAATTTAATGAATGAGTACACAAATAACTTATTTCTCTAAATGAATTCGGGAAAAACAAAAAAAGGAAGGGCTAATCTTAAGTGTAACCGTACGCTTGATGCTCTCGCAAAGATCAAAGCCGGGAAAATACTTTCAATTGAAATTCAACATTCATTATTTGACGAAAGAGTGAAAAGAATATAATCATCTAAAATACTGAATAAAGTCAGCTAAAGTTTACAATGAGTAGCGCTATTTGATTGAAAAAAGGGCAACGAAAAAATTTAAAGGAAGATATTAAGAGATCACAGTAATTCACTTAATGCACCAAGGGAATCGCATGTAAAATTTGGCTTGCATTCACTTGTTCATTGTTTGTACATAGATACCGATATTTATTAGTATGCAGTATGCACGATTCGTACTGGCCGCTAAGGGGTACACCTCTTTCGGGACCACGCCCAGTCAGGAGTATCGTCCCAAGTTGGACTTGCGGCGCAGTACGCCTACGTACTAAACCCTGAACTCCGTCACCTGCAGCTTTGGTGAAAGACCCTGCGGTACCGCCGTTAGGCATTTTATCGCAGGGTCAGCTTAGCCTTTTGGCTCACGTCATTTGTTCGCTATTCGCGGCTCAAGCTTCACTGCTTCTCTGTCTATCGGCTCTTCTCAGCTCTTGGATTATCAGAGCTGTCGTCTTTTCCATAATGCTCCATACATGTCTCGATTCCAACATATAAGGCACTATATTATCTGGAGTTATTTGGTCTGCCACTTCTTTTTCCAGATTCTGTCTTTCTTTTGAAAATTTTAGGCAGTGAAAAAAGATATGCATTGCATTTTCGATGATACCACAAAAGGAGCAAGCGACTTCATTGTCATGTCCGTACTTTTGCAAGTACTCTCTCACCTATGCCCTGTTAGGAACTGCGTCATATAGAAGTCAGTTTCCCAATGTTTTCTTTCCATCCATGCTTGTACATTACCAATTAATCGGTGCGTCCATCTCCCCTTGACTGATGCGTTCTGCCAATGCCATTATATCTGGTGGCATTATTCCTGATATAATGTTAACAGCTTCATGTGACACCGTACGAAATACACTGAGGGTTCTGATGGCACTCAACCGGCATACCGTTTCTGCCATTCTGGCGTATGTTTTTTGTATTAACGCTGGTCCCCATACAGGTACGGCATACATTATGATTGACTAGCTAACCTTAGCCATGAGCTGCTCTGTTTTGGTCCTCCAATGTTGGCCATTATTCTGTTTAGGGCCGCATTCACACGGGCGGCTTTTTCGCAGACTTTCTCGATATGGACTTTATAACTTAGTCGTGCGTCTATCATTATCCCCAGATACTTCAAAGATGTTTGTGTCGAGATGTTATGCCCATCTATACTAAGAGAAATCGTCTCCAGTTTTTTTCTGCTTGTAAGAAGCACTGCCTCAGTTTTTTGTTCCGCAAGTTGAAGTTTTACGCTTGCTAGCCACTGCTTTATCTGTTGTACTGTATCACTAAATATATTTTGGATTTGGTGTAGTTCTTTAGCTACTATTGTCACTGCAATGTCGTCGGCATATCCGATTATCTTTACTTCTTTAGGCAACGGGAGACTCAGTATACTATCATACAGTACGTTCCACAGGATCGGACCCAATACGGAGCCTTGTGGTACCCCACCCGTGACTTTATATTTTTTTGGTCCGTCTTCTGTTTCATAGAGCAGCAGCCTGTCAGTGCCTCTTGTTTTCTAGTGATTGCAGTATATGGGGCCAGCTGGCCGAATTAAACGCGTTTTTTACATCGAAAGTAATGACAGCGCAGTATTGCTTTTTGCCGTACATTCACCTATCTCCTTCAATGGCTTTTTCTGCTATCTCTGTCAGCTTCTTGATTGCATCAACGGTTGAGCGTTTTCTGCGAAAACCATATTGGTTGTCGGATAGGCTGCAAGTTTCCCTTTCCAGGTGATCTTCTAAGCGGGCGCAGATTAGTCGCTCCAGGATTTTTTTCATTGTACCGATCATGCAGAGTGGTCGATAAGAGCTCGGTTCCCCTGGCGGTTTGTTCGTCGTTGCATTTTCCATATCTTTGGGAGGACACCTTCTCGCAAGCATCGTGTATATAACGCCGTGAATGGATTTGTGTTAAGTTTTACTGCGAGTTTAAGAGCCCTGTTTGGAATACCATCCAGTCCTGGCGCTTTAGAATTTCCGAACCGCTCCACCGCTTGTAGTACTTCCATGTCATTGACCTCTGGCGCATCTGTGGCTTCTGGCTCTTCAAGGCTTAGAGCTCTACTTTCTTGGTTTTGTGTAGGAAACAGTGTGTACCTTTTGGAGTAATGAGGAAGAGGTAGGTGCTGGCCCTTTGCCCCCTCCAAACCTTGACATTACGATTTTATACACTTCGCCCCAGGGGTTCTCGTCTACTTTGTCACATAGAGCTTTGAGCAGGCATTTTTGCTCTGTCTTATCGCCTTTTTTAGCTTGCTTCGTTTTTTCTTGAAAATGTCACGGAGTACCGTATATTCGCCTTTTCCTTGGTTCCGCTGACATAGGCGCCATGCTTTGTGACAATCGCTTCTCAGTATTTCGATTTCACTGTTCCACCAATATGCCGGCTTTCTCCGAGCAGTATGTTTCTTTTTGATCATGGCGGCATCGCAAGCTTTAGTAATATGATGAACCAGAAGTTTGGCCTGCTGGTCTACGTCATTAGTTTCATTGAGGTTTTCGTCAAGAATAAATTGGAAAACATCCTCGTCCAGTGTTCCGATCCTCCATCCTTTGGCCTGTATTTTTTGTTGGCAGATGTTCCTTCTTGGCCGTTCCATGTCCTTGTTGATATTTATCACGTCAGCCACGTCCTTTCTTCTCAAAAGTGTTTTGTGTCCCTTTGTTCAACAGTACAACGTCTAGCAGACCGAAGGCTTTGGGCAATGTACTGCCTCTGCGGTTAGTGGCTCTGCTTCCCCATTCTAGAGCCCAGACATTAAAGTCCCCTGCAATTATGTTAGGTGTGGTTGTCATTGCTTCTTTCACAACTTCGTCCAGTATTTTTTCGTAGTCAGTATGCGATATACTTGGCGGTATGTAGCAACTGTAAAAATAAATCCTACATATTTTATCCCGAGTGAAGTACGCATTTTGCGTGAGTGGTTTGTCTTGTATCACTTTATCTCCACATGCCCATATTGCAACCTTATTGGTGGTATCTGAGATCCACGTGTTAGTGCCTTTATTTTTATATTGTTCACAAATTATTGCTACGTCAATATTGTTTTCATACGCCGTTTGCGTTAAGAGATCCTGAGCTGCCTCGCAGTGGTTCAAGTTTATTTGCAGGATCTTCACTTCTTAGTTTTACTACATGCTGCTGTGAAGATGGGGCATCTTCGGCTTCCTATTTGGTGGTCAGTGTTCGTTCTCCCACTGTTTTTGCACGCAGTACAAAAAGGTTTGTTAGTACAAGTTTAGGCCCGGTGGCCCGCTTCTCCGCATTTAATACAGCACTGACTCCTGTCTTCCGTATTGTTGCATGCTTTCGCCATGTGTCCATATTCCAAGCATCTAAAACATTTCCTCAGTTGTGGCTTTTCTCTCATTCTGCATACTGTCCAGCCGATCTTTATCTTTTGCGCCTGCAATAGATATTTTGCTTCTTGCACCGGAAGATTTATCATTGCTTTTTGGGTACCTGCATAGGCCGCTCTGATGCTTTTTATTGAAGTGTCGTTGAAAAGACTAAACTCTTTAATTTGAAGACGGATCGCATCTGCAATATCCTCTTTCGTAGTGATATCGTCCATGTCACTCACCTCCACTGTTGTCTCCTGTTGCAGTGTTCTAATTTGCGCCTGGTCGCCTAGTATTTTTCCTATGTCCTCCTTGTATCCTTCAGTGCTTCCTGTTTGTGTCTTCTTTAGTTCATGAAAAATCTCTCCTTTGGCTGTCTTCTTGTGTGTTTGTACACATATGTATGCACATGCTCACTTTACAGATTTATCTAACTTTATCAACTGCATAAAGACTTTTAGATGTTAAATTACGTTTATCACGTTTTGTAAATCCTCAATAATTTTGATATATTTTTTTTATTCTAATGTTTTCCCCTATAGAAATAAAGATAAATTGAATCGTAACAATAATATAAATAAATTTCTTAACTTAAATTCAAATCTGTCACTAACTATCCTCTTGCTTTGTTTCTGATAACAAAACCAATATAATCTTATTTCGAAAGTCAAACCAATAATATCTGAATTCGTGACTACATTTTTTTATTTCGATAAAATGAAAACAGCAACAATAATTGGATAAGGTTATGTGTCTCTTAAAATATTAATATTTCCGTCTCACCCTAATGTAAAAATGTAGCACTTTATTTCATCCCTATTCATATTAACTGCCATACTTGCATGTACATAACATATGCTTCTACTTTTCACCAGATATTTTCTTCATCACCACAGACCCCACTCGCTGTCTTGTGAAACCTCGGTATTAAAACGTGCTCTGCACAATTAAGTCACAAGAGTGAGCAAGTGGCAGAATGAAATTTATTAACTAATAATTGTACGTGTAGACTTACACATACACATACACCCACACACACGTAAAAGGAGAATACAAGCAAATAAAAACAGTTTCATTGAGGGGGTAGCGCGATTAGCCGTGTCGTGGCACCGGCGACGCTGCCACTGTGTCATCTTGTCACACGAGTGCCATTTGTGGCAGTGACAAATGTGCGGGCGCCAAACGGGCACAAGGTCATTTTAATAATTCGCACATTGATGCTACTGCGCAGCGATGCGCTGATGCTTAGTGCTTAACAATTTTGTTTTGCCACTTAAATAAATATTTATGCAGCATAAACTATTAGCGAATCGCGAAATTTGCGTGGCCAGCTAAAAATAACAAAACAATAAACCGCTGTAATGTTTATACTTTTTTTTTAATTTTTCACGATTTCTTATGGAATCACGCAGTGGGCACACTCACTTGCATTGCTGCTGAATCACTTTCGCTTCACGCGTTGAAGAAATGCGCCATAGTAATGCTTAGCTCTATATCTATATCTATTTATAATATATATATGTATATGTATATACATATATCAGAGGCGGATGAACACGTGTGGGGGCTGGTTGGGTCACTTTGGGTGTCAAAACCCCCCCAAAATCGGAGAATGATAGTTCGGTAATAATAAAGGATTAACGAAAAATTTATATTATGGGAAATATCAGTAAAAATCTTCAACATTTATTTTATTTTATAAGATAAAATTGATATACTTAGGTATTTAATTCTTTTCTTCACTCATGCTAGTGACAAACTTTTATTCATTTTAATTCTCTACGTATGCAAAAAATTATCTCTATTCCCGATTTTTACTTTCAAGTCAGTACCAAAAATAACAAGGATTTCGGAGCTTAGTTTACGGTAATTATCATACTACTTGCATCATAAACTCAGAGCGCGGAAAATAATTTTAATTGAAATTCAGAAGAATTTACGAAGTAACATCAATTTTAAATAAAATGTGTTGGAAGGAAAATGTTTTGAGTAAAACCCTCTCCAGAAAAAATTCTGAACCCGCCACTGATACATCTACTTATACATCGGGCACTAGATTATCTGTTAATAAAACTATTCTTTTTTTCAATGGATATTAGATGAAACTCCAAATATAACTGATGTTCCTTGCCTTGAGTTTCGGTTTGAACTGGATTAACACAAACAGCCATTACTCTTAAAATTATTAAATTTTTTTTCAAATTTCTGTCAAGTCAAGTCGAAACTTGCTTTATAAAATAAAATAATTTACTGTCTGACTACACCTAACCCCCTAAATGCGACTCATACGCATTGGCATTTCAGATATGAATGCGAAAATCTAATTATACATAATTTACTTAAATAGAATAACAACAATTTGCGGCAAGTGGCACCTTTGCGTAAATGCTACGCCTACGCCAACACTCGAGAATGCCTTCGTACTCAACCGTAGCATTGCGGCAAATAGTGCACACATGCACTCACATAGTATAGTTGTAGATGATGATGATGATAAATGCAACGGTGTATAACTGGCAACATGCAATCACTTACTCGAGTGTGCTACCATACTCTTACTTGCCTGCATGCTCTTCGGCTGCCACACAGTCAGATTGAGTGCGCCATCGCAGGCAATGAAAACTACACGCAACAATTAGTGCAACACGTTCGCTCACCTTGTAGACATTGTCCACACACATTCTAACCAATGGGGGTTTTTTGTTGTTACTGCTTTGTTTGTAAACAAGCGACCGCACACAAAGCCACAAAGCTTAAGCCTTCAGCTGTGACGGCCGGAGATGTCCTGTTGCACGCCCGCACCCTTGAATGCATGGAAAAGCTGTTGCACTCACGCTACACACGAGTTAGCTGATTCAGGCGAGCACTCACGAACATACCATGTAGTGGCTATTTATGACAGGGGCTTTATTTTTTTCAACTTTTCGTATGAAGGAAAGAATTGTATAAAGCATTTTTCATTTCGAAGTCTGGTTAACAAAATATTAAACACTTGTTCTGTATCTAAAGTGAAATATCACAGCGTAGACTGAAGAATATTCTTCAAGAATACGCTATCAGATTTAATATGACGAAATCAACTCAAATCTGCCTAGCGAAATGATTAGACTTTTAAATCAAGGAAGAGTGCAAAAATAGGCAGCTTCCAAAACGTCTTGTCGAACACCTTACTTACTTATTTTAAAAATTAGTTTTAGAAAAGACAGACATATATATCAATAAAAAGCATGTCATAGATTGTTCTCAGAGATAGGCCAACCCTAATTCAACTACTCTGTTTCTATAATAATATTTTGACGCGACGTCATTTTAAGTGGCACATCTGGGGTGAAATTGATAAATAAACGATTTTTTCATATTTCGATAGGTTATATCTTTAAAAATAACTTATTAAAATTTTAAATTACCACATTTAGTTTCGGGTTTACAACCTTCTAAAATGTAGCCGTTTAGTTCAATCAGATCCAACAGTTTATCTTTAAAAGCGTTTTTCTCAAAACTACATTTTTCATATTTGCTGTAGTAATTGCTCGGAGACAAATGTTCCTAAAATGACCAAAACGGGTAAAATGAAACATTTTTTTAATAACGTCGCCATTTTGTAAATTTTTGACTTGTTTAGAGGAGGTCGGATTAACTACAGTAGGAACTTTTTTAGCGCCGTCGGGGATCGCGTGAAACTCGAAAAATATTTAATTCTGTTCGACGTTATAATTTTTCACTTTGAACTTTTTTGTAAAAAAACGCTTTATTTGGCTACTTAAAGTTTTTCGGTGTCTTGGAATTATGTGCAGTACAATGCAAGAACAAAGGTGTTCGTTCAATAACTGAAGAAGTCGTAATAGAGCAAGTACGAGTATTTATAATTATTTCAAAATTAGAGGTCGACATAATCGCCCAGCAAAGTCTTCAACTCAAGCAACCAAGGATCGGTCTCGTACCATGTGGAAATTCTAATGGATAATGCGCATCCCCAGAGACGCCATACAGTGCGTACCGAAGACACTCTGTGGAGTATCAAAGAAGACCCGAATGAATCCATTCGCCATAGCGCGCAACAATCGGAGCTGTGCCTACCCACTTTATGTAAGATTTTGCTGAAGGATTTGAGTTTGCGGGCCTACAAATTCCAACTCGTGCAAGAACTGAATCCGAACGACCATGCGTGTTGTACGGTCGGTGAATGGGCCCAAAAAGAGATGGCCACCGATCCCGATTTTCGCAAGAAAATTTTATCCCGCTATGAATCTCACTTTTGGTTGAATGAGTATGTTAATAAACATAATTGTCGTGCTCTATGGGTAGACGGAATCATTGGTCCATAAGAAATCAAGCCGGCCATAATGTTACAGTCAATTCAAAACGCTATAGAGTCATGATTTATGACTTTTTCGTGCTTGAATTGGAGGATGTTGATGTGAGCGATGTGGTTCCTACAAGGCGGCGCTACATGCCATATAGCCAACGATAAAATCAATTAATTAAAGGTAACTTTTCGTAGCGCATTCGGAATCAAGTGCTTGTATAAGAACATTTTTTATTTGACGTAATATCTTCACGAAATTTGTTCATGAGAGCACTACACTAGAGTATATAACTGCCATATTAACTCAACGTTCGGAATCAAGTGCTTGCATGGAAAACCTTTTCATTTGACGAGACATCTTCACGAAATTAGGCATGATTTATTGTTTGAGGCAACAATGTGTTCTCCGAAGAAATTGTTCACATCAGATCAGTATATCATATAGCTGTCATATAACTGAACAATCGGAATCAAGTTTTTGTAAGGAACCTTTGTATTTGTGAAGAGTATTATAGCTTCGGTGCATTCCAATTTAATGTTTTTTCTTGTTTAATATTAAATTAAATTGCCACTGGCGCAACACAAACTGTATCCGATTTGCCATTTCTCTGCTCGCTATCTTTGCTCTGCTCTTTTCTCAAAAAATTTACATAATATAAGAGAACAAACACAAAGTCATCCAGTTGAATTCAAGACTAGAGACTATGTGCACATTACTTTAAAGTGTTGTTACCTTTTTCAATATATTACCAATCGAATAATTTTTTTATTCGATTCGCCATCCTCCAATGCTTGTAGAGTCGAGAGCTGCATTAAATATGTATATGTATTGTACATATGTTTATATGCCTTTGTACCAAAGTGGCGATGCTACTAACACAAAGAGTACCAGCAGTTTCGTCAGGCATCCATTGCTGTTGTAACTACAGTGACGCACACACTTTCTAACGTACATATATCTAAGTTGTAGCTGTATTGCAAGTGTGCAACGGACTTGTCCGCCGGGATGTTGCACCATTTTCATGCGAAAGTGTGATTTTTTGCGCTTTCCGCGCAGCTGCTTGAGAGTGTGTAAGTGTCGCTGCTGTTGCAAAAAAGCAAAACAGTTTCAGTGCAAATATGATTGTTATATGTGAAGGCACAAGTAAGCATTTTTATGCGAATTTACTCCATGACCCAGTGGCACAACAGTAGTTAACAGACAAAGTGCCAATTCCGGTTTATTTTCCAGAGAGCGAAGCAGGGCACAGTAGCAGATAATAATGTAGGGAATAAAGAAATTCCAGCAAAAGGGTTGTTTTACAGTTATTTTCTGTTTGTGTGTGGGACAATTGCATGTTCTTAATGCGATCAATATATTGAAACAATTTAATACGAACAAATAAGGAAAAGCTAACCTCGGGTGTAACCGAACATTTTATATTTTGCAATTTACACTGATATAATCAGGAGAAATTCTTTCTATTTAACATAGTGAATATAAGAGGACAAAGTCAACCAAATAAACGGATGTCATTATACTAGGGATAGGAGGCTTTAGCCCTTGGCTTAATTCGATTCATATTCAACAATAAACCACGTTTTTTAAAGAGTCTTTACGCTATAAATGGTATAAACTCAACTGGAAGTTCGAAAATCTTTCTATCAGATATATGGGGCTTGGAAATTTATTGAACCGATGTTATCTATTTTAGGCAACACTATAGACTATTTCAAGAAAATAATGTTTAAGGTACCTCACAGATTACCGATATTTGGGATATTAAAAAATCAGTCATAAGCCTGAGGTCCACATAGTTGGTATCTGGGGTCTTGGAAAAGTTATGGTCCGTTACGACTCTTTATAATTTATAATTTATATATGTATATATATATATATATACATATATATATACATATATATACGTATGTATACGTGTCCTTATCCCGATCTCTAATATAATACATATATATGTATATATCTCCATGTAAATCTCGATTAGTTTAAGCTGTTACAAACAACCGTTAGGTGAACAAAACTATAATACACTGTAGCAACATATTGCGAGAGAATAAAAATATGAAAAAGCGATATTAATAAACTAGTCAATATATTGTATATCATAGGCATTTTTGAAGTACACAATAAATAAAGTGCTTTAAAGTTTCCGGGGTGTATGAATAGTTATTAAATTTGTTTGTCACAAATATGCTTTGGTGGCAAGTCCGACCTTTCAGCCTTTAGTCACGATGTGGTGCTGTAAGCACATACACACATATACGATATACTTGCGGACATACGAGTATACTTTAGTATATACAAGTATGTACTTGTATATTTGAATTTGCGCACGCTTACCCGCACACCCGCTCAAGTTCGCTTGTTTGGGGCTGCTGTGGTTAGCGTGTGTTCACCGGCAAAATTAATATTACATTACGCGAGCGGGCGAACAGCCTCTTTAATGCCTCTAAATGAAAAGTTCATAGCGCCACAATATGAAATTTACACTGACACACACTGTACGTGTATGTGTGTGGATACGTTTGTGTGTTTACGTGCTGCATTGAACTTTGGAATTAAATACATTATTGCTAAAAGATTACGTGCAATGTTGCGAATGGGCCAGCAGCACGTGTGGTGACCCCAAATGTACATAATATTATATATACACGACTCCACAAAGTGTGTATTCGTTTGGCACGTTTATTGCTGCTTAAAAGTTGAAAAATTGTCTTCGCCACGTTTCAATGCGCTCATTTTTTTGCTTTTGTTGTAGTTGTTATGTTAGTTTATACCTTTTTAGTTCCTAAAATCGACACTGGTATGACACATCCTGTAACATTCTTTTAATCCTCTTTCTTTATCTACACATATTTATCTATATACAAGAAAGTGAAGTTAACTGGTAACCGAGTAACTGATAACCTGTCCAATTGTCAACCGGTTACCTGTTTTCCATTGCTGATTTTCTATATAACGAAGTCCTTCGGTCAGTCAGTCAGCATTAGCCTAGTGTTTCCAACTTCTAGGCTATCATGGAACGTGTAATAAACGGCGAACTCTGGCAACTAAAGCTACTACGGATTAAGCAGGTGAATGAGGTATAGGTCTCTCGACAAACGAAATTAACACTTTGTAAACCTATCAAGATGTACTACATTCAAACATTGATAACGGTGAATATCGCATAGATTGTTAAGCTCGGCTTGGGCTTGTCGTTCAGTATTTATAAAATACAGTTTCACAAAAAAGTATATGGAAAAACGATATTTTGAGTATCAATTTGTTTATTTTTTCAACTGGAGACGTTCGTAACTAAATAAAAAAAGGAAAAGCGCTAACTTTAGTTGCACCAAAGCAATAATACCCTTCACAGCGACATTTTTTCATACATAGCATAAAAGAGTATAAAAAGATGATTTTGATTGGTCAGTTTTTATAGCAGCTGTATGCTCTAGCAATCCGATCTGAACAATTCCTTCGAATATTGGTGCGATGGCTTGGATGATAATCCCTGCCAAATTTGGTGAAGATAACTCGGTTGCCATGCATAATACAAATTTTGTTGTAATGCTACCTTGCGACTACTGTACCTCCGCTAATCGCGATACATAATAGGGATATTTTGGTTAATGCACACAAAGAATAGAGATTAAACAAAAATATAATTAAAAGCTCATAATTAAACACAAAAATTAAAGTCAACAAGAAATCAGCATATCCCCTTAGTCTCGCAATTAATTTTTTTATATTTAATAAATTTTACCTAGTTTGCTGCTTCTACACCACCTATGTGGTTAAAACATATTTGTGATATTTGCCATATATTTGGCAAAGCTTTTACTGTCATGCTTCCTTTTTTTGACAGCCGATTCCAATAATTTGTTCTCAACTTACACCAACACTTACTTGTTGTTGGCAACCAAACGGAAATTTGTGGCTTCAGTTATTGTGGAACGACGGATGCTCTGTTCACTTCTCTTATTTCCTTTATTTACGACAAAATTTTTGCGTGCGGTTGTGTACGTGCACATTTCCAGAACTCCTGAGTTCAAAGGGATAATGTCACCGAACATTAGACATTCGCCTGTTTTTGAAGCGCCGAAGCGGAACTGAATAAATGAAAATTGGCACGTGGTAACTTTAAATTGTATTTAAATTTTAAATTAATTATAAAGTAGTTTGTCCTTTTCCATAATAAATCATTTATCTTAAGTAGTTGCGAGCCGTTGGCCTACGTATATAGTTTTTGATTGGGATTTAGGCATCGTTTTGCCACGTCTTAGATGACGTCTACGCTGTAATAGGATTTAGATTCTCTAGTCATTCATAGTAAAATTGATTTTCAAGTTTGTCCATGAATAAGCCAATTAAAACGCTTAAAAATATACCGCATATTTACCAATATCAAGACGGTATAGTATCATATTTTGTTAACAGATTCAATACTATCATTCCATAGCAACAATTAAAAATACTTGTAGGTGACCTTGGGAGTCAGCGGATATTAATTTATTTTCAAATTTTCGTTGGAGCTCCGCAGTAACGAGTCTGGCAATATGTGCAGTTGCTCCTTCTTGCTGGATCCAAACGCTATTGAAAGGGATACGTCTTCGGTGCAGTTTTGGGTGAACAAACTCATCCAACCTCTTTAAATAACGGTGCCTATTGACAGTTACTGTTACACCGTTTTATTAAAAGAAGTATGGCCCGAAAATACACCTTGATGAAACTGCGCACCACACAGTGACTCGTTCTGGGTGAAGTTCCGTCTCGGGAATTATTTCTGCAATTTTGCTTGTTTACATTTCCGTTTAGATTAAAATGGGCCTCATCAGGCATAAATAAGCAATTTATCAAGTTATTGTCCTCTTCGGCCACTTCAATCATTTTGGCGAAATTCGAGGCGAATAGGCAAATGTAGAGGATTTAACCGGCTTGTTATTTGAACTTTGTACGGAAACAGATATAAGTCATCATGAATTGTCCATTGTAATTGCCGTCTACTAACTCCAAGTTCCGCCGATAAGTTGCGAGTCGAAAATTTTGGATTTGCCTTAATCGACGATGCAACAGCCGCCATTGTTTCTTGAACACGAACATACGAATCTTCTGATACTTTCAGATTCGGCAAACATGTTTAACCACCATCCATCTACTCGGGGGAGTGCCGCCAAAATCACGGTTTATTTTTGTAAAACGATACGTGAGCCACCCTGGCACAACAAACTGAGTATAAATCAAGTAACAGCTGTCAAAAAGGCAAACTCCGAGAAAAGTATTACCTCATGGACAACCACACGCCTACAACAATAACTCTTTACTTTAATTTTATGACATTTTTATACCCTGAACAGGGTAATAAATCTTGACATTATAGCATATATGTATATATAATGATCAGCGTAACGAGCTGAGTCGATTTACCAAGTCCGTCATTTGTCGGAATCACCGATATCGAATCTATATAGTATAAAGCTGACTAAAAACTGAACATCGAATGTAAGTTTTTGTAAGGAATTTTGGTTCGTACATATATTTGTGAAGGGTGAAAAAGCTTCGGTGCAATCGAAGTTAACGGTTTTTCTTGTTTAACATAAACTGTATGAGTATTTAATTTACACGGCCTGTCCATACAACGCCTTCCTTTGTGCATTTTCTTCCTCTCAGCGATTTTTTACCACGATTAAATTCATAAGGAAGTTTTCCCTTATATGGATACTAACTTCAACTTTTTCATATAAATACCTTGCAGAAATTGTTGTTTATCGGAAATCAAACTTTTTCTATGGCTTATTTGGTATTTTAGAGCTGAAACTGCAGCGAAGATATTTTCGAAAAATAAGTTTTGAGTTTGTTACCCATCCAGCGTAAAACCTAGCTGGATAAAATTTTACCATTAACAACAAGTCGTCTGATTTTAAGAATATTTTCCAAATTTCCTCTCAAAATAAATTGCGATTTCAATTGCACTATATTGTTAGTTACGATTATTGAAAAGCAACACAAAAATTACTTGCCTTTCTGCATTTAACAATTGTTATCTTATTAAAAAAATTAAGTCGTAAGCCCTTCTACTTGCTTCAGCGTAGTTCCAAAGTAAGTAACTACGGTTTAGTGTTGTGAAAGAAGCCTAACATCGAGGTTATCTTAATAAGCGTGTAGTAATTTATAAATGAAATGAAGATATTTCAGAAAAGTTGTATGAAAAGCGCATAACGCTGTTTTTGTTTTTGTACACAATGTACAAAATATTTCTCTTTTTGGCAATTCTTTGAGTAGAAGAAGCTTGCAGCTTATGTGTGGCGAAAACTGTGAAAATTGCTTCAGTACACATTTCGCTGGCCACTTACATAAAAGCAAGGAAATACAATGCTTTACACATTTTATTAGTTGGCTGTGGTTTTGGACAGCTTAAGTGGCTTAAAGAAAGCGAAAACTATCCCAAGAATGCGACAACGTCCAACGTGCAAATGGATTCAAGCGGACACGTGAGCATTTTAACTGTATATAAGTATGTATGGTTGTATCGTGACCCAGCGAAAGTAAAGCGCTTTTTAAGTTTGCGGTTTTTCTTTGGCGGACTGTTGCAGACACCTTGGCGCAGGGCTGGGGCGTTGTAGCACTTTTCGCAGTTCTCTTTAACACGATTTTCTACTTTTTTGAATGCAAAACTCACCATTGCCCCTAATGTGACCATAAACCAAATTTCTGTATAAATATGTATATACCAATTGTACGATTGTTCATATGTACAAGTACATTTACGTGAATACATTTGCATTCTACTCATATTCAAATGTTGGCATATACGAGTATGTAATACATATCTCGGCAAGTATGTAAGTGAGTATGTCAAGAACGAGGTCAAAAGTGCTGATAAGGCTTTTACGCTCAAGCTGGTATTTTAGTAAAACTCATCAACCAGCGTTGACAGCTGATTTGCGATAATTTTCAATGCTTCAAATATTTGCTCTTGAAAATCTCATATTTTTGCATTTTTATTGCTCTGATGAATTTATTGATCACATAGAAGTAGCTTTTGTGCAGTAATAGGTAGGTAGGTAGAGTGGCTGTCTAACGACGCACCTAGGCCTATAGAAGACCCATTGTGATACCACCGGGACTAATGTTTTCTCACTCTATCGTCTCCTCTCTGAACCAACCTGTGCTCCTGATGAAGCTCATCAGTATAAATAATTTTATATTAGCAACTTCTGATACGTCGTCAAGAAATCCACTACCGATAGTTGCGATTCTTTTCCTATATAGAGCTTTACATTCGCATAGAAGATGCTTTACAGTCTCCTCTTCCTCTACTTCTTGACAGCTTTTACAATAGTCGTTGTAAAGTACACCTAGCCTGCTGGCATGTCTGCCAATTAGACAGTGACCTGTTAGTACCCCAATCAGAGTTCTTATATCATTCCTTTAGAATTTTAATAGTCGGTTTGTACGACTCACGCTCCATTCCTGCCACGTTAGTCTACTGGTTGAGCAGGTTATTGACTCTGCTATATTTATAGCATGTTCGCTGATTAAGTGTTTGCAAGTTGCCAGGGGCATAAAAATGCCCTCTTTTTCAGGGGTTAATTGTAACTCGGTGCCTGTTCTGGCCAGTTCACCTACTTCGCAGTTACCAGGGATATCACTATGCCCTGGAACCCATTGCAGGATTATCGTGAAGTAGGATGTTAGATCCTCTAATAGATCAAGACATTCTTTGACTATCTTTGTTGAGACCATAGGAGACTTGAGTGATTTCAAGGCCGCTTGGCTATCCGTATAAATATATATGCTCCTTGTTGTGAGCACACTTTTTGTCAATACAACAAGGCTTTCTTTGATTGCTGTGATCTCCGCCTGGAAAACACTGCAGTGGTCTGGTAAGCGAAAGGCGATTTTGGTGTCTAAAGTTGCGAAGAAGACACCACCTCTCACTCGATTATCTAGTTTGGATCCATCCGTGTAGATGCTAATTCCTATATTCCTGGATTCCTGTCCACCTAGTCCCTTTCCCACTTCTCTCTGGTGGGGAAGGCAGCATTGTGGACGGAATTTAACTTCAATTCTATTGGATTGTAGAAATTCGTGGTTTTGGGTAGATCTAAGTATTCTAGAATGCCCCTTGTTTCAGGCGACTAATTGGGAGGATTCCCTTAGTCTGAGAGAACAGTTCTGTTGGCAGTAAATGTATAATGACGTTTAGAGCCTGACTTGGCGTTGTTCTAAGTGCTTTCCATTATTGGCCACCATACCAATATACCGTATGTCATGATTGGTCTGACAACTGCTGTATAGAACCAATAAGCTATCCGAGGCGTTAGCCCCCATTTGGAGCCCACCATCCTTTTACAAGTGTAGAGTGCTGTGGCTGCTTTCTTCACCCTAGCATCCAAGTTTTGTTTCCATTAAAGCTTCCTGTCTAAGATTAGTCCTAGGTAGCTTGCCTTATCTCCAATTGTTAGTTCGCAACCATTTAGTACTTGCGCCGTAACTACTGGAGTGTTATGCTTTCTGGTAAACAATACTAGCTCTGTCTTACCAGCATTTAAGTTTAATCCGCACGATACAGCCCAACGGTTTATATCGTCCAGGATCTTTTGCCTAAGGTTTGCGAGAGTATTAGGGAATTTACCTCTAACCGATACTGCCACATCGTCAGCGTAGGCCACAACATGTACCCCCTTCTTCTCTAGATCCCACAGCAACTTATTCATTGGCAGGATCTAGAGAAGTGGGGATAAAACGCCTCCTTGGGGTGTACCCCTTTGGATGGATGTGCACATCGTTGACGCTCCCAGCTTTGAAATTATTGACCTGCTCGTGAGCATTTGTTCAATTAATTTTCTGAGAGGTTCAGAGATGTACAGATCCTTAAGCGCGCTCAGTATGGCCCTAGGCTGGATGTTATTGAAGGCTCCTTCTATATCTAAGAAGGCAATTAGAGTGTATTCTTTAACTTCTAGATATTTTTCAATCTCCACCACAGCAGAGCTCAGCGCTGTTTCTGTGGATTTTCCTTTAGAATACGCATGTTGTGAACCAGCCAACTTGTCTGGTTTTAGTTTGTTTCTTATATGTAGTTCTATTAGCCTTTCCAACGTTTTTAGAAGGAACGAGGAGAGACTAATAGGTCTAAAGTCCTTTGGATTTATATGCGAGCTTTTGCCTGCCTTAGGTATGTATATTACCTTGACTTCCCTCCAAAGCGAAGGGATATAGTTTAATTGCAGCGACGTTAAGAATAGTAACTAGCCAATCCATTATGTAATTGTGCGACTGCTGTAATTGAGCCGGGAATAGACCATCTGGTCCTAGTCGCGACGCTTCCGCCGTATTCTCGATATCATTACAAAAAGATTTCCAAGAATTTCTTTTTGCTCTCCTAACTTTCTTCTTGTAGGACCTAAGGAGGTTGTAGTAATAATCCCAGGCTGACTCGCCTTGGGACTGCTTAGCTAAATTGAACTGCTTTCTGCATTCTTTCTGTAACTTTTTAAGTTCGAGAGACCACCAGGGTGGCCTAATTCTACCTCTACTTCGTGTTATTGGACAAGTCACTTCTAACGCTTGCCGGCAAGATTCAGTGAATTGATCAGCGAGGATGTCGAGATCCTCCTTACTATTTGGCTGAAACGGCGTAATCATAGGGATACGTTTTTTTAGCTCTTACATGTGCACCTGCCAGTTCGTTTTCCTATGATTCCTGAAGTCCATGCCTCTATCGGCCCTTTCTTCTAATATACATTCAATATATCGGTGATCCGAAAAGGAATGTTCTTCGAGGACTCTCCATTGGGTTACCCTGTCAAATAGTACTTCCGACACAAGTGTGATATCCAGTACTTCTTGTCGGTTTCTTGTAATAAATGTTGGCGTACTTCCCTTATTACACAACAGTAGCTTAGTGCCTAGTAGGTAATTGAAGAGACACTCACCTCTGTCGCTGACATCTGCCCCAGACTGTGTGATGCGCGTTTGAGTCGCATCCAAGTATGATCATGCTCCTCTTTTACCATCAGAGGGGGAACCAACTTCTCCTCGTACGGCATATAGCACGACACCAGCATCAGTTTTGCGTCTGGGTATACCTCCCCTACCTTGGTTATAGCAGCTTTGTATAGTGCGACCGATCTCTCATCACATGCAATCATTTTAATCTGGCCCTGGTACCAGCGGGCATCTGTGCATGACGGTGGCGGACCTGGATTGCTTATTAGCACTTCCAGCGCCACATTTGTCAGTGCAGCCATTCCCATTGGGCTCTGGGGATTCTTCCTTCGGGGTCCCCCTCATCCAGAACGCCAATGACAATTCGGTTCCGTGCCACTTCTGCAAATGATTTTGCGGGCGTCACGCCCTTTGTTTTCGGTTGTTTGGCTGACGGCTTAGCCTCTTCAGCTGACCTCTGACGCTTTGCTGCCTTTACTGGAGGTTCCAGCTTAAATTAGGTATGACCGCCCTCGCGCAGTCAATTGATGCTAGGAGCTCCTGGGTTAGCTCCTCTTTGGGTGCCGGTTGTAACTCCACTAACCACAATAGGTATGCGGCGCGTCGTCTCTCCGCATACCTTGCCTTTGCCGGTTCCTGAATATTGAATGTACCCACTCTCTGGTAGATGCACTTCCAGCAGCAGCCCCTTTGACATCTCCCCCCGCTTCTCAGTCGTGCTTTGACTACAGGGTTTGGGCCTGGCTGCCTCCGGCGCTACTACTGTCTTGGGGCCAGCCTTAGCTTCTGCCCCCTTCCTTGTGCCTGCCTTATCTACGCGACCAAGCTATGCTCCCGTCCTCTTGCTGATTGTTGCCGAGCTCGTTGCAAACGCTGCTCTTTTATGGCAGCAACTAGCTCCCTTTGGATTTTTTGGTGAAGATCCGGGCTCCCTTATATGTTGGCAGGGTCATTGTGAAAAGTACATAATATACTTCTTAAATGTGATGGGATCAGGAATATCGTAAACGCCGAGGTGTTACAATTGGCACAAAATAACAAATAAGGAAATTCTAAGTTCGAGTATAACCAAACATTCTAATACTCTCGGAACTTGCAAGGATCGAAGCCCCGGAAATTACTTCAGGTGTTGACAAAATTTTATATTAAAGGAAGTATTGATAGATTCAACCAATTTTTGACACAAAAACATAGTATTACCGAGAGTTTAATTTATTTATTTTATTATATGAATTTCAATTATACATATACAGGAATTTGGTTGAAATCGGTTAAGCAGATCCCAAGATACGGGTTTTCACCTAAAAATGGGCGGTGCCACGCCCACTGTATAATTTGGAACGCGTTTCCTAAAATGTCATCTCATACCATCCCAGAGATAAAATTTAATGTCTCTGGCATATTTAGTGCTTGATTTATAGCGCTTTTAGTAGTTTTTAACAGTACCGTTATATGGGAGTGTTCGAAATTGCCACCAGATTTCCCCCATTTTCACACTGTCGACAGAGGTACTAAAAATGCTTGCTCTCAGTGAATTTTGTTATTGTAGCTTTAGCGGTTTAGGAGATATGCACATTAAACCCATTAGGGGCGGGACCACTCCTACTTTAAAAAAAATTATAACTGCAGGTGCCTCTCCCTATGGTGATACTGTATAGAAAATAACATTCTTGTATCTTAGAGCTTAGTTATGGCAATTTATTTGTTTTTGATTAATAGCTTTTTGTGGGCGTGGCAGTGGTCGGTTACGCCCAGCTGCAATACCAACCGTCTTACGGTACCAAGAAAAATGCGTACCAAGTTTCATAAATATATCTAAATTTTTACTCAAGTTACAGTTTTACGGGCGGACGGACAGGCAGTCAACCGGATTTCAACTCGTCTCTTCATCCTGATCAATAATATATTATATATATAACTCTATATCTATCTCGATTAGTTTTAGGTGATACAAACAAACGTTAGGTGAACAAAACTATTATACTCTGTAGCAACAAGTTGCAAGAGTATAAAAACAAGGAAAAGCGTTAACGGTTGTCCCGAAACTTTAATACCCTTCATATATAGAAAAAATTCCTTACAAGAACTTGATCTGGTTCGTGTAGTTTGAATGAAAGCTATATGTTATAACGATCCGATATTAACATTTTTTTTCCGGAGATTGCACTATTGTCTTATGCAATAAATCATGCCAAATTTCTGGAACTGGACCACTATTGCATATAGCTGCCGTACAAACTGAACAATCGAAATCAAGTACTTGTGTGGGAAACTCTTTCATTTGACGAGATATCTTCACGAAAGTAGGCATGAGTTATTGTCTAAGGCAACAATGTATTCTCCGAATGTTCAGACTACTATATCATAAAGCTGGCATACAAATTTAACCATCGGAATCAAGTTCTGTGAATGGTATTATAGATTCGGTGCAACCGAAGTTAACGTTTTTTCTTGTTATATCTAAAGTTCCACCAAGTGCAAAATAATAGTTATATTGGATAACAATTAGCTTCTGCTCTATAATTCAAGAATTACTAAGCTTATAACATTGGTCTAGGAACTCCAAAAAAGGTCTATAAAATAGAAAATATATCTGACACAATTAAATATCATTTTCATTAGGATCAATAATTATTAGCTATTATTGATTATATGTAGGATTTTATTAGGAGAATCTGTATATGAACTGAATCATGAAAATCATGAATGAAATGAAAACATACAGGTTTACTTTTTTGTGATAGTGAATATCTACTCTACAGTAAACTTACTTGTGGCTGACTAACATATAAAAGCTTGTAAGTATAGGGCCAAGATTTGATGAGAGTAAATTTTTTCTTGTTATTGTCGCAGTGAAAGCGACGAAGCCGCATAAAATATGCGAAACGGCAAATGACAAACAGAAAGAAAATTCGTTTAAGTGCTTAAATGGAGCTGATATTAGAAAAGATTAAAATGTGCATGAGTGCTTGGACTGAGCTCTATAAGCATTTGCTTGAAATTGATATTGAAAATAAGTTTGGCTATTAGTACTAGTATTGAGTTTAGCGAATGTGCGCTTTTATGTAGGATTTTTATTTTTGGATACTAAGAAAATTCATTACAATTATCTCAGTTCTTTAGGCTTGATTTAATTTTAAATAACTAATTCTGGAAACTCTTTAGCAATGTTCAGTTATTTATTTTTGCCTATGATTTAATTATACCCTGAACAGGGTATATTAAGTTTGCCACTGGGTTTGTAACACACAGAAGGAAACATCGGATACCCTATAGAATATACACATAAATAATGAGCATGATGAGCTGAGTTGGTTTAGTCATGTCCGTCTGTCTGTCTGTATATATACAAACTAGTCCCTCAGTTTTTAAGCTATCGATCTTAAATTTTGCACCTGTTCATTTCCCCACCAAGAATCTGCTCATTTATCGGAATGACCATTATCGGACCACTAAAACCTATAACTGCCATACACACTGAACAATCGAAATCAAGTTCTTCTAAGAAACCGTTTGTATTTGTGAGGGGTATTATAGCTTCGGTGCAACGGAAGTTAACTTTTTTTCTTGTTCTTAATATTATTTCTGCTTCGGCACTTTATTGAATTTGGAGAGGTTTACCAAAAGTTATTTCATTTAAATGCTGTAGCACAAAATTCGGGATGTGTATATATGTATGTAGTATGAGTATAAGTTTATTGAAGGCAAGTGTCTTTATTTAAATTTTTTATTCACAAAAATTTAGGCCAAATTGAAAAATTTATTCTTTCGGCTAAGAGGAGAAACAAAAAAATAAAATGCCGTTGAAACTGTACGAAATTAACTGTAACGATTTACGAAACAAATGATGTCAAATCGATACAATTAAAGTGGGTCACTTCAGAGTTTATTTTTGCTTTGAGAGCATACTTCAATACACTCGCATAGTATAGCTGGTATTTGTTAAAAAATAAATTGAGTGTTTTTACGTAATGCAACTTGTTTACAACTGATGAAAGTGGATGCAAAAATATGGTATAAATATAAATACGGTTATATTTTTGAAGCTGCAATTGACAAAAATCATATTTATCGCACTTCGGAAAGTGAGAAAATTTCTATCTTATCTCTTTGCCTTTCAGCGACATCTGTTTTTTCAGCGAAATTGATATATGAGCGCCTGCTTGAACCAAAAACACATCCCAGGCATATTAAGAGGGCATTTCTAAAGCTCACCGATAATGTTCCACGCTCTCTTCGTGAATGGCCTCCTAGGCAGACCAACTATCGCAAAATTAGACAAAAAATATAAATAAACTGGCGTTCTAAATAAGGTAGTATGTCAGACAAATATGCATTTAAATTTACAGACTTATCTAGACATAATGCCACAAACTAACCATCTCTATGCCATCTAACATCTCTCTCCTTATAATTCTTTAATTACTTACCGCCAAAGCGAGGTAGTCTCTACAAACTCATACCTGTGTACTCACATAATCTTCTTTACTACTCAAATTCCTTGAACATACTAATATGGCATGATTAATTTCCTACATGACTATGCAGATCAGATTAGCCTTCCCTTTATTTGCCTTGTTGGACCAGAATTTAATTTAATTTACTTTCTCAATAAAAAACGTATGTATGTATGTTGTATTACTTGCAACCAACCAATTTTGGTAGAATAATATGCAAATGTTTTTAATGCTCAGTCAATTGTAAAAAATAATCTCTAAAATGTTCTGGCAGGCCTTGGAAATCTTTTCCGTCCTCTCAAAGGCACTTAAATATCTATATATGAGCACACAAGCACACATCAAGCTAATTTGGTAAGCTTCCTATTAGGAAGCGTTTATTGTTGAAGTTTAACCCTTTAATATAATTACATACACATTTTTAGGATTTTATGCGAACTTTTACGCTTGGGTGCCTTTATAAGCAGAGACATACAGTACCCTACCGAAATATTAAGAACGCTTTAGTTCAAGAGGAAAGCACAGAATTCAAGTGTGCTAAAAGTGGTTGTAGAGGTAACATTATATATATTCTCGCAAAGATCAAAGCTAGAGAAATAAATTCGGTATTTAACATTCATAATTCGACGAAAGGGTGAAAGGATTACAATCATGGTTAGTCTATTATTTAAATATATTACAGATCATAGATAGCTAGGCTAGGGCTTGGCATTACGACATATTGTACCCAGAAAAAGATGCTCTATAAGTTTCATTAAGAAACCTTGCAGATTGGCCGATATATTGTATATATATATGTATATATAGTTAACTGGAAGTTCGAAAACCATTTATCGACCCAACTTTATCTAATTTTGACACGAGGATGCATTATTATCAGGAAAAGAGTATCTCCGAATTTCAATAATATATCTCACAGATTGAGCGACATTAAGTCAGCCACTGAGGTTCACATATTCGGTATGAAGCCCGCTCATACCATCTTGGGTGTAAAATTTAATGTTTCTGACGCATTTATATAGTGGATTATCGCACTTTTAATAGTTGTCAACATAATCGAAACATGGGGAGTGGGCGTGGTTTAATCCGATTTCCCCCATTTTCACACTGTATTAGGAGATACCAAAAATATTTGACCTGAGCGAAAATGTATATTTAACCTATTAAAGGGCGGAGCGCCGACCACTTTTTCAAAATTTTTCAAACCACAGAGGACCCTACCCAAAGCGAATCGTTGTACTAAATAGCAGTTTTCAATCATAATGTGGAGCTTAGTTATGGCACTTTATAAGTTTTAGTTTAGTCGCATTTTGTAGGCGTTGCACTTTTCCGATTACGCCCCTTACCAACCGGCTTGGGTGCCAAGGAACATGTGTTCATCATGATATCTCAATATTTACTCAAGTTATCGCTTTCACAGACTGATGGACGGTCGTCTTGTCATCCTTATAATTTGTATAATACATATATAATTCCATATATGTCTTAATTAGTTAGGGTGATTCGAACAACCGTTAGGGGAGCAAAACATTATATTCTCTGTTGCAACATGTTGCGAGAGTATAATGAGGCTATGGTGTAATATTTCCCCATCACTTATGATGTAAGGCGAGTAAGTATATTTTATGTCTCTAAGAATACTACAACGTGAGTGTCAAGCAAGCGCAAAGAAAAGAGAGTTAACGGATGCAGTTTACACACTCACGCTTTACGGTGTAAGCAAAGCATCTGTTATGGTTATGAATTGCGCTCGTTAGAATAATTTATGTGAGCCACATAAATCTGATTTTATTATTTATAATTTTGTAAAAAATAAAATGTATTTTCTCCAGCGACCATCTAACTATCATCTATTGAAATTTTGTTGTTGTTTTTTAGCGTAAAATATTTACTGGTGTTTCTAGGAAGACAAGCTGAACACCAGCGTGGGTGTGAGTTGTTGAAGAGACATCAAGTGTAGAGTGTAACTAAAAATAGATCAACTAGCAGAGATAAATTGTGGTCTTTATGTAAATTTAGGATGTACGCTTGCCCTGTCATATTGATACCAACTCACACATGCATGTTGTACCATATGATTTTCTCCGAAAATGGTATCATACATACAAGTAATGATTTCCTAAATTTAGGAAATTTTTATTTATATACTACGGAAAAATCTCTGGTATATTTAAACCTTGTCTTGAACCAAAAAAACAAAAATATAAGATAAAATTTCATAAAAATGGTTACCATAATCACCTAACCTAATCAGTCCTTCCCAAAAAAAAGATAATTAGTCTCCAAAAGTTCAATATCGAAAATTCGCAAGCTGAATGTATTAACTATGTTATGCTCGACTTAGGTTCCAGTTACATCTAATACGTCAGAGTAATATACAGTCCTTACCTACACATATCTACCAAAATCTTTTTTTGCAAAGAACTTCATATAATTTCATTTAATTTCAGCTCAAAACGAGTGTTCAAACTAAAGTGCCACAAAAGAAAACCTGTGGAGGAACCTGCATCTCTGTACTGTACAGCTACTCCGTTTTGTAATACGTTCAACCCATCAAGTAAAAAAGGAACTAAGTAAGATATGCGCTGATGTTGTAGCGGAAAATTGAATGCAACATGAAAGATGTTGGGCCAAATTGAAATTAACCATTATACATAGGAGTTCCACGACGAAACTGTCAATAACACGGAAAATAGCAACTTTTCTCATAAAAAATAGTCAAAATATTGTGAGTCAACAAACAAGCGACAACAAAGGAAAATAGAAACAAATTAGGGCGGAAAATAGCGCAAATAGCGCCAGCAATAAAGAAAGCCATAACAACTACATTAAACAACAAAATCAACAACAACATTAGGAGAGTCAACAGGCGATTGTCAGCAACCAAGAACATCCGCCGCGGACACACGGCAACCTTCTCTGCCCACACCGAATTCCTTCGAACGATTAGTATCTTGTTTGATATTATCCCACGCCAGCTTAGCGTTTATCCGTTGAGGAACGTCGTTTTTTCACTCAACGCAAACCAACGCATCGACTGACGGTGTATTAGCACTTTGCTTTGTTTCTTGTTACGACATTGTGTATTTCGGTGTAAAAGGTGCCATCAACAAAACAGCAGTCGTGGATACCACCGGTGATTATCACGAGTCAGTGCTAGTGCCGCCGCCCTGTCCACCCGCCACACCGCCCTACCAGCGGCTAACGAAAGCGCTGCAGTGCGATCCAAGATGCGGACACGAGGTAATTATGCACCTCAATGAGGAGGGAAATTAAAATAAATAGCGAAAATTGTTAAAAGAAATGGGATAAGGAAATACAAGGTACACATAAATTAGGAGCACTCAATTGCGTTAAGTTTTATATTCAATAAGTTGTTAGGCGGGGTTAAACAACATTATGTTCAAGTCATTAATAACGAAACATTTTCAGAAGGATGTGGTACTAGAAAAAGTAATAAGTCATCTCTCTTCAAATACTTCAATTGAAATACAATTAAATGCCTTCTTATGTATTAGATAAAGACTAAAATTCTGGATCCATAGCGAATTTAAATATGAAGAGCTAACAAATTACTCTAATATTGAAGTTTTTCTGCCAATAAGTATAAGTAGATCCCGTAACAATGACTCACCAAGAAACTAAAGTACTCAAGTCGGTGTTTCTCTTCTGAATTTTAACACGTTGTTGATTTTCTCCCCCGCTTTTCATGTTACTTTTATTCCATTAATCTGACTTCAGCAAACTGATTCAATATAAATTTGTTGCGTAAAAATTTTAGTTTCTTGGATCAACTTGAGTGAAAAGTTTATAATATTTAAAAGTGTAAACGGTGTTGTCTCTTTAAAAAGTTCCTGTCTTAATCTTGAACCAGTTTGATGGAAACTTGAAACTTTTATTTTAATAAAAAAATCAAATTTTTATTAAAATCAAATTTTTATTACAAAACAATAGATTAGGTTAAGTAAGATGACTGATCCCTCAGCATAGCGGGAGATCATAGTTAGACTGACGTGTACAGTCCTTTGTGAAGCTCACCGAAAAAACTCCTGTAGTTGGATCTCAGCTATTGCCAAAAGCGCTCTGAACTTAACACAAATCTGCTTAAGCTTTTTATTTATATTTCCCCTATTTCACCTAGATGTCTAAAAGTATGACATACGAGGTGTTTTTGCCTTGGTCTGACAAAGGCGGGACATTTAATAAAGAAGTGTTGAGATTCTCATCTTCTTCCATACATCCATACTGGCGTCCGGTAAGATATTTAATCTAACTACAGGAATCTCGACCGGGCAGTGTCAAGGTAGAACTCCTACAAACATTGAAAGGTGACCCTTGCTTAAAGACCTCCTGGGCCATAAGGACTATGCGATTGCACAGCTGCTGGTAGTTTACCAACGCTTTCTGATTTGGCCTGAGACCCAACAGTCCAGTAGTGAACCACAAGAAGCCAACGGAACTTCTACCCGTTTCCCTACAGAGAATATAATACATGTATTCCATTAAAAATACTATCCATTAATTCAGATTATGACATATACTTAATATACATAAAGGAATTCTAAGTTTTCATATCGTGGGCCGATAAACGCATGTATCGAATACCTAAAAGCACATGTGGCAATATCTTGTGGTCGATTGCGCAATTCTCATTTATACCGTTATATTTTCTTAATACACACTCCCGCAACGGTATGCGGCAAGAAAAGAGGTCTATGAACCTAATAGACTATACTTAGGCGCGAATATATAGGAAAGTGCGTTAAACCCGCAATGCCGACAAACCCCACAAATAGCGGCGCATCGACAGCTTTGGACTTGAACGTCGAAACGGTCAAGCTCGTCGAACTTGTAAGGCTTTTCCACACAGTGCAAGTACTTAGTGAGGAGAATTACAAAATGCGCTTGCAAATGTTTTTGTATTTATTTTTATTGTACCGAAATCCAATTGCCGTAATTGTCGGAATGCTATAAAGCAGCAAAAGTGAAGCAATATATTCATAATGAAGGCAGAAACAGTGGACCGAAAAATAAGAAAAGCTTTGCAAATTATGTCCACGTGTAACGGTAATCGGCTTTGGTGTAAAATCAATAATAATTTATTCTATATGAACGAGTTTTACTGTGTTCAGTATGGTTGAAGGTAAAGTTTTATGCTTTTCACTGAAATCTCTTCAATTTTAGAATAAATTAAAAGCCATTAAGTTCAAAAATAAGACAGACAATTATGAAAATATTAACATTATTAAAGGAATTCATAGGATCTCCAAATTTGAAACTCTTGCGGATGGTACATATGTACATACATAGTGCCGCGCCGCGGTGTTGGTCTTCCAATGTTGAATAAGTTATATAATATATATGTAGAATCATAGTAAAAATTTAGCTAGTTATTCACTTTTTGAGATATCGATCTGAAATTTCGCACACGATATTTTCTCACTAAGCAGCTGCTTATTTGTTGGAACCGCCAATAGCCGACAACTATAGCATTAGCTGCCATACAAACTGAACGATCCGAATCGAGTCCTTATGTGGAAAACTTTTTTATTTGGAGACGTATCTTAACGAAATTTGGCACGGCTTATTGCTCATGGCTTATTGCAGCGGTACAACCTCCCAAGAAATTATTCAGATCGGGCCACTGTACCATATAGCTGCCATACAAACTGAACGATCAGAATCAAGTCTTTGTATGGCATCATTTGTACTTGAGAAGGGTATTCTAGCTTCGGTACAACCGAAGTTGCCTTTTTTTCTTGTTTTGAACATATCTTTTGCAATGGAAGTTTCAATGCTTAATTTTTTAATGAGGTCTTTTTAGTCGGTATCTACAAAACTAGATTCCAGACATTTTGCCAGAAAAAAATTAAGGTGGTCACATGATATGTCACATATTACTTTCGTAATATTTCATACTCAAATAAAACAATTTGACATATTTCGCTGTTTTCATGAATAATTCTTAAAAGTAATAGAATTTTGGTCTGATTTGTTTAACATTGATATCGTATTGATAAGTAGGTCTAACCATATTCCAGTTCCATATTCATTTCTTACATAATTTAAAATGCGAGATATCAAGATATACTAAAACTGCAATTCCGCCCTTTTAGACTATTAAAAATCTTATCTTTTTTTTTTGTAAAATGCTACTTAAAGTCCTTGAAAATATAATAGTTTATAATATGTAAAAGACTTTAAAGTGTTTATAGTTTGCTTACTTATTTATAGTTGACGGTATTTTTCAAGCAATATTATCTACATAAGCCGGAAAGATTTTAAATGATTATAAAAATTATTATTGTATATATTATTTCTGTTCAAAAAATGTTCAGCATTGTAATATAGAAGAAACGGTATGTTTTCCGTGTATATCACAACGGGAATAATGTTTCAAACTCAAAATTACAGGAAGAATTACAATCGCATTTCTCACCGACCTTGCCATCAAATTGTGTGCGCTGTTCCCCCACATAAAACATATCCATGCATGCATTTAAGATGGCGATTACACCAGTCGAACAGTCATGACCCAAAGGTGTTAAGCCAAAGCTATGAAATTACAAAAACAATAGACGAAAATGCATAGGAACAGCAATAAAGCATGCTGTCAAATTGCCTTGGTAATAAATGCTGAGCGTTGAAGTGTAAGAACTTTGCTCAAAGCACAGACACAACAGGGTGGATGAGGGCTAATATCGGTTGAGCGTTTGGCTGTTACTAGGCGCCCACTCGGCACGCAATCACTGAGGCGTTTAGATTTAATAATCAAAAACGTATAATTTCCTCTATTGGAATAAGTGTGTACCGACTTGTGCAAATATTGTTATAACGGTAATGTTCGTATGATGTGTACTTAAACAACAATGTTGGCATGTTCGTCAGTTTGTACCCCTTATATATGGAAGCTTACTTTGTTCTTTTCCATCTTTGCCTTCGTGCAGGACTGGTGGCCTAATAAGCCTTACCAAGCGCACAAATTCGTTCCATGCATGCAAATGGCGACTGAAGCAATTAAAGCTCTAGCAACGGAAATAGAACAAAGAAAGGTAAAGCCGCAGTAACAGTTTGTTAAAGCCAGGAACAAGGCAATAAGTAATATCAGTTCAGTGGCAAAGGTGTTGGATAAATTGGCAACACTTGGCTTTAGGCTTTCAAATCTCCGATAACCTTCGAAAGCAACAACTGCAGTGTGATGGTAAAGTAAATATTCATGTAAAGAAGTACCTGTAAAGCAAGTAAACTCCAAAACAATAATCTACAAGTAATTCATGCAGTAGGCAAAATCCCATAAGAAGTTAGTTTAAGAAACGACACATTCCACTTGTTCACTTTAATTTAATACGCGTAGCAATAATTGATAAAAGTGAAGATAATAATACCATAGTGTTTAGAGCTCTTTGAGAGTTTTTTGTATATCCTATATATACTCTCCTTCGTAAATGTATTACAAGTATATATTAGAGACAGAACAGCTTGGTACAAAAAACCCGGAAATAACGAAAGTTTATCCCTTGAAATCTCCTGATTAACTTGCAAATACCCTTCCGCCTGCAGCATATGAAAACTCAAATGACGTGTCAAGTATATGACATTTTAAAGTTGTCAACAGCAGAAGGCTGAGGGTAAGAAACACAAGCGACATAGCAACGCTTTGACACAGGGAGCATTTGAAGCCAGGGCGTATGAGTGTTGTGAAATTCAATTCCTTTATGCCCACATTGCAAACATGTATAAAATTATTTTGGTATGTGCATACTATATACTTGATGTTTATATAATGTGTATGTTTAAAATACTCATGTGAATTTCACTTAGCAAGCGTAGGTGATAATCAATAATTATTAGATACCGTTAATAAGTAACCCATGGCGTTAAAGTCACGATATATGCATATGTATAAACTGCATATACTGGTACATGTGTAGGGTTGCATGCAATTGAATAAAAAGCGTTCATGTAAGCTCATGGGTATTAAGGTTTGTTGCATGCAGCTTTGTTGCATGAAATTAGCAATTACAAAATGTTTCAGATATGTGCATAGCATGTATTTATATTAACAAGTAAATTAACTTAGTTACTATGTAGAGTTTAAGGCAATCCGTATCTCTTGTTGGTTTAATAAGTCTACAAATTAAAATAAATAAAATAAATTAGTTTTTAGCAGCGTACACTTGTCAAAAGTCACAACACTCATTTTGATTCCTAAACTGATATTATTGTACTTACATATGCATTTTAATGCTTATACAAGTTTTAAGATTTTACAAATATCTGTAATCTGCATTAATATACGTTTCGCCGTTAGTTTTCCACCTTTTCGCAAAATCAACAAAATACAATTTATTTGACAGCTGGTCCTTGCAACGACTCGCACTTTCTTTATTGCCTGTAGCTGCTATTGACTTGAAAACCTCCAGGATAGGAAGCCAGAACTAATTTGCTAAGTAATATGGGGGTTAATACTAACCCCTTATCTCTTATTCTTCCATCCAAAAAGATACTTGCTATTGCGGAAAGCACATAGAGCTACGATTTACGTCATCGTTACCACTATTTCTATAAAGGTATGAAGCCGCTCAAAGTCTTTTTTAGTTTAATTATATTTGATAGATCTCCATATATATTTGAGTTTCATTATTATTATTCAAACTTGCGCTTAGTCACATAACATTTATCAAAAAGCCTTTTGGGAGAGTCGGGTGAATTCGTGTAAAACGAGGCCCATTTTTTTATAATTAAAAATCCTTTTTAAAAACCAGTAGTACTATATAGTATGACATTTGGAGAACATTCTACGATACTCTCTCTGATCTCGGAAAAAATACAATTCCGGTGCCTCTTATAACTTGGTTCTAGATCATCTGAAACAAAAATATGGAATACCGTTAATTTCAGTTGCACTAGTATACCCTTCACAAATAAAAAAGTTTCCCATACAAGCACTTGATTCTGAACGTTCAGTTTATTTGGTAGCTATATGCTACATTGCTCCGATATCGGCGGTACCGACAAATGTGTACCTTCTTGAAAAGGTAAAGATTTGTGGAAAATTTCAAACAGATATCTCGAAAACTGAGGGACTAGTTTACGTATTATATATACAGGCGGACGGAAATACAGACGGACATGGCTAAATCGACTCAGCTTGTTATGCTGATCATTTATATACTATATATATTTTATATGATCTTCGACGCCTCCTTCTGGTTGTTACAAGCTTCGTGGCAGACTTAATATACCCTTCGTTAAATAATCGCTTTGTCTAGCTAAAACTGGGGGTTTTACGAAATATTACCTTTTCTTTTTTTGAGAATTTGCGAAAAATCGTTTCATTTATTATTGTAAAATGAAAACTATTGATAATTTTGAAAATTCCAGAATTACCTCTTACGTTATGTGTAGAAATAGTTTTAAAAATGCCAAAACGATCGGTACAATAGCTCTGAAGTTATGAGAGGCACCAAGTATGAAAACGTGAGTTGTGGGGAAACGCTTTAAAGCTTTGAAATGCAAATATTCTGATGTAGCACGTTCATAATACAGGGATAAAAATAGCTATAACTTCGTCAGTTTTGCTCCAATCGACTGAACACATTATTGAGATATTATTTATTTTGCCAAAAAATTAAAAAAAAAAAATTAAAACAAAAAATTTTTAAAACGAACAAATAATTTTAAAACGTCCTGTGTACAAATTAAAAATATTGCAAAAGATTCCGATGTAGAAAATATAACGTAATTTTAGATAACCTATCCTCTAGATCTGAGGCACTAAATATCTAACATTTTCAGGAATAGATAAAAAATGATTTTTGAGAAAAATTTCGGAATAATTTCAATTAGGTTTCTTATACGACTTTCAGTTCCTTATTAGCATCATAAAGTAGTGTCCAGCCAACTCTCGAAAGCTGATGAAGATCCGATGTATAATTTGTCAGGGCAATACAAATATATTTTTTTATCACATTTTAGTCATACCATTAATTCAATCTTATTTTATCTTTTAGGTAACCATCGGCCGGCGCATCGGTCTTTACAGATTTTGCGGCGATATTGGACGTGGCAACTTTTCCAAAGTCAAATTAGCTGTACACCAACTAACACGCGGTAAGCGCTCGTATTTGCGATAATAGTTTTGTGCCTTCTTTTGTAGGCGAGTATGCAAAAAACGTAAAACTCTGATAAAATCACCATTAAAAGATTTTACAATACTGGTAACATCGATTTTTCATTTACTACGATTACTGAAGTGAATTATTTAACGAGTATTTTTTTGTCGCTCGCTTAAAAAAGAGATGATGCTTAAAGAAGTATTACGACTTTGTCTTACAACAAAACCAATTATTGTAATATTAGAAAATGCACACTACACAAAGTTCACCGAACATTTCAATGGTGACATGTTTCGAAGTTTCACTGTGATCCACATAAAAATGGTCGCTAGTCCATAGTCGCTCAAATCATATATCCATTAAGTCGAGTACCATTCATGTAAATGCCAAAGCCAGTACAATCGGTTGTTGTTCAAGGCTCAGCCGAGAAAAAACTGACTCAATTCTGACTTTGTGTGTCTTTCCACTCTTTTATTCTTATTCACTTTGATTTGCCTTATTTTTTTATTTCTTTTTTCCTTGCAGACAAAGTGGCTATCAAAGTAGTTGACCGTGGTGGCTTGGATGCAAAAGCGTTGCGTATGCTCTCCAGTGAAATAGCGACGCTCGAATGCGTGCATCATCCCAATATTTTAAGGTAAGGGGTGAAGCGGGGGGAAATGGACGGATACTGCAAAAAAAGGGGTAAACAAGCTCTATGAAACTCATGCAAATCGGTGTATATTTGTGCACGTATACTCTGTCAAATAAGTAACTTGTCTTTTGTGTCACATGATGAAATATGTTTATATTAAGTGATTTGAAATTGAAATATGGTACAGATTTGGAAAAAAATGACATGTCGCAAAATGCTGCAAGGTGGTCGGCATTTTATATAGTACACTCCGTAAAAAATACAGAAAATGTTCTCCGAGCAGAACAATTGTTACTTTGCAAAGATTGAGCAATGAATACGGTATTCTTAATAAATTAAAATTCGTTAAAGAACATGCTTTCAATGAGTATAGAGTGAAGGGCATTGTCATCTGAAGCTGTTGCAAGGTTCCAATCTAATCTATGGAAATCTCGAAATTAAACACACGTTCATGGAGCCAAAGTCGTTTGTGCTACAATTAAAAATTTTTCTGTGCATCCCCGCTGAGCAATTTCGCAATACGGACCTCAATCAACTGTTTCAAAAAAAACGTTACTTATTTGACAGAATTTGAAAAAGAGTCTATACTCATATGAGAGTGTATAGTGTAGATACATGTAATCATATATGAATACATTACTTCGCAAGGAACAGCGTAAAATGCATTTGCTTTTAAAAACCGAGTGAAAAAAAATAACGACGTAACGGCAAAGTGGCATAAAAATCTGACGTTGACTCTGCCACTTTGCTGCTTCCTCCCGCTTTTAACCTGTCGTTCTGCTCTTCACTGCATCAGCTTTTATATATGCATATACATAAGTATAGAGCAAACGAGTGCTTGTTGTATAAGTTTCATTTATTTCTCTATTTTCCGCTTTTATCTCTGACGCAGGCTTTTCGAAGTGGTGGAGACATTGGGACGTGTATATCTTGTCACCGAGTGGATACGCGGCGGCGAGCTCTACAATCACATCGCCCAGGGTGGCCCGCTGCGGGAGATACACGCTGCGCCCTTGTACAAGCAGCTGTTGTTAGCCGTAAAACACATGGTAAGCAGCTGGCAATTATATTTTACTTTATGTGTGTGCAGGCATTCAGAAGTCTGCCAGAAAGCAGTCAGACAGCGACGACCAGCCGGCGGCAATACGAAAGGACACACTTATGGGAGCACTCGGCCATGTGGCCATAGTGGTGACCAGTTGTCCATTAAATTGCGATTTGTGTTTTCTGACACTGTACTTATTGCCCAGTTTACCTTCTACTCTTCTCCCGCTGCTGCTTACTTACATATATTTTGTTTTTATTTTTGTTTTTGCATGTTTTCTCGCTACCTCCATCTACGCCTGGCGTTTGGTGATAAATTACAGCACAGCTTGGGCTTTGTGCATCGCGATATTAAGGCTGAAAATGTGCTACTGCTATCAGAGGATCGCTTGAAACTGGCTGATTTCGGTTTTAGTACACAACTTATCAATGGTGAGTGACAATGGTGTGCTTGTGGTGTTTGTTTGTTGGTGAGTGTAAAAAATTAAAATTTGTTTCAACAAAGGCGCTTTAAATGGCGAGGGCAAATTTATGAGAAATGCGAGAAATATTTCAGTTCTTAAAAATGCTTCAGAAAGTTTTGTTGTTGCAAATAATTCATGTACCTAGAACGCGGTTTATTTGTTTTAAGTTATGAGCAAATGAAATATTCACAACATTATTAAAAAAATTTTGAGCCAAATAATGGTAGTCGGTTGGAAGATTTGTATTGTATACAATCACCATGAAGGATATTGCAATCGCAACGTTATAGCTTGGTCCTGAGCATATTTAGCCGCCAGACTACTTTTGAATAAAGTGCGGTTTTTTGCGAATTAAGTACCCCAGAAATACTAGAGTAGTTACACTGTGGTATATTTGTTATTTAACCCGTCTCTTCGAACTTATACATTCATGAACAGCTCTAATATTTTATAGGGTGTTTTTTCGACATGTTGTTTTTTAAAAAAATAAAACGCATACCATTTAATGTTATGGCCAGAATTTAGCCTTATTATAAGTGTTTGCCATTATGTTCTGAAAAACGATTTCGGGAAAGTGACCGCCGCTTGTGGCTCGAATAAATCCCAATCGAGAGGTGAAATTATCGACAACTTTTTGCAGCAATTGGAGCTGTATGTCAGCAATAGCACGCCGGTTGTTATCTTCCAAGGCGTCAATCGTCTTGGGCTTATCTGCGTAGACAAGCGACTTTACATAACGCCACAAAAACAGCTCAGCGGTGTTTAATCGCACAATCTTGGAAACCACGCCATAGGTCCACCACGCGAGTTTCCAAAGTTTCTTTCTAAAACTGATTGTATGGTTGGTTGTATGGTATGTAGCGCCATTTTGTTTGAAGCATAAGTCGTCCACATTAACATCCTCCAATACAGACACGAAAAAGTCAATAATCATGGCTATAACACGTTCCCTTTTGACTGTAACATCATGGACGGCTTCATTTTTGAAGAAATATGAAATTATCTCTGCCCATAGAGCACAACAAACAGAGACTTTTTGAGGATGTTACTGCGTCTCAACAATGTATTTTGCATTAGCATCACTCCAAATGCGCCAATTTTATTTATTACCGTACCCATACAACCAAAAGTGAGTTTCAGGATCGGTGGTCATCTCATTTTGGCCCATTCACCGAACGTGCAACTCACTTGATGATCATTCGGCTTCAATCCTTACGCGAGTTAGATTTTGTAAGCCCGCAAACCAAGATCCTTTCGCAAAATCTTCAATGAAGTGGATGGGCACAGATCCAATTGTTGCATGCGTTGGCAAATGGACTTATTTGGGTCTTCTTCGGTACTTTGCTCCATAGCAGCAATAGCGTCTTCGGTACGCACGGTATTACACTGTACACTGACTCTGATTATGGGTATTATCCACTAGAGTAAACGTGGTGCAAAATCAATTCATGGTTGCTCGAATTACCTTCTCTGCTGAGTGATTATGTCGATCGAATATTGGCGCGATGTTTAACCCGAACGGAACCATTATTATTAACAAGTATGTGCTATTTGCAAACGTTGTTCCGGAGTAAGTCTGTTCATTATGAAATGGCGAATCAAACTGAGTATAAATCAAGTAACAGCTGTCAAAAAGACCGACTCTAAAAGAAGTATCGCCGTATTAAAAACCACACGTATAGAAAAAATCCGGTGTAATTATGAATTACCGAATTAATGGACATAATAATTATACACTATTCTCACCAAGAGTTTTTGTTGATTCGTCTAACTGTCAGCAGTCAATCAATTATCTGGACAAACTTCACTTTTCTCAATTATTGGAGACCACAGTTTAAAACTTAATGTATGCCACCTTCGCCTTATAAATATACGGATGGCAATTGAATATATCTTGCCTTGGGTACGCTGACGTGTTTGCACTACATACCACTTACCTGAATAACTTTGTAATTATACACTACTCATTTGCTGGCACTTGTCATCAGCTCATCAGGAAGTTAGTTCAAAACACAAGAGCACTTTGTTGAGCTGAAAGAAGACACTACGTTTGCGGCAAAATGTAGTGGAAACGACAGATTTAGTACATATAGTTTAGCCAAGCATCACCAGTAAAATTATAAAGTAACAGTATAAAAAATAATGCGTTTATGTTTGTATCGTCCTATTTCTAAAAGTATGTGCGAGTTTTTGATTTTTCTAATTATTTTATTTTTTAACCTCACATGTGTAGGTGCCAATCAGAAGCTGGACACATTTTGTGGTTCTCCCCCGTATGCTGCTCCTGAACTGTTCTCCGATGATCACTATGTCGGCGCGCCGGTGGATATTTGGGCGCTTGGTATTTTGCTTTATTTTATGGTTGTCGGTAATATGCCATTTCGAGCGCCCACAATACCCGGCCTGAAAGCGGCGATATTGAAAGGTGACTATCTGCTGCCCGGACAATTGAGTCTGCCATGCATAAGACTTATCCGTAAGTATTTATAAAAGGTAAAAATAGAGATTATTTTTAAGAAATATTTTCAAATTTATGTAAAAATATTTTATACATAGTTTGCGGCTCTTAAAATTTAAACCATCGACAAGCTTATCCGTTAAATAACTTGAAGATATCTAGCCGTTGCACACCGTCGTAAAAGCAGAGAACGTACTAGTCTACATGATCTTATGAAAAACTCGACTGATCAGTATGAAACGCTCAAGTTTTGTTATTCTGGATATTATCGCTCCCAAGCCTCTATATTTATATTATATACTTGTATAATCAATGGCAGAATAGACTGAACTACAATCATATTAGCCAATGTACAATATTATACAACAATTTTATTTGCTACAGATCTTAGTTATTACACTTAAAATCTATGTAGAAGAACTAGAAAAGAAAACTAAAGCAAATTTCTCGGTTGTTAATGCAAATGTTATCTGAACAGATTTTTTTAGCTATTGCATAATCAGTCCAGAAATTCCGTAACGAAAATAAACCTAACACGATCACAAAGTATGCCCAAAATGTTTGCATACTTTCAGGCGTATTTTCGCATATCTCAAGGCGAACAAATCAGCTGAAGAGACAGCAGGTGATTTAAAAATAATAATATTGAGGATACAACTTTTTTAATGGCAAATGAAAATAAGGAATTTAATAAAATTTTAATTAATAAAAATAAATTAATCAATATTCGCAGTGATAATATTAGTAAGTATTTTGGTAAATAGCTACCCCACCTTTTGGAACAGTATCTCGTGGCGTAGGACATATTTTCTTCATGGTATAATATTCTAAGTTGCTTAGATACTCTTTAATCCTTAGTTGCCTTGTTTAAAATTCTTTTATCATGAGAACTCCGACTGTATAGCATTTTCTAACTGCTTAACTGCTAGGGCAATCTCTTCGCTACATTTTGGGGGTAACTTCAAACTAATTGGATTCTGAAGCCAGTTCTTAATATTAGTATTTTTACTATTATTGATGAAGGATCAACGTTTAAGTCAAAGCTCTCCTTAATGTAGAATTGGTGTTGTTATGTGCCTTTGCATTGAGCCACTTTTATATCTATTTAACTTTGCTGAAGTAATTATACAACTAAAATTTTGTATTCTTTAATAACCATATTTTTATTGCTCTACTTTCAGAACGCATCCTTATACACATCCCCGCACGTCGTCCCACTATTGACGATATGCTCACCAGTCAATTCGTTTGCTATCCAAAACTCAGCGCCGAACTCATGCAATATGAGATCAATTTACGTACGAAGCCCGTCAAACGTTCCGGTTTCTGGGTGCGTTCAAAGTCACGACGCATGCGCAAATCGTATTCATTGCGCGAACGCTATATGGAGGTGACCAATAAGCCGCCTATTAATATGAATACACGCAAAAATGACGGCGTATTCGTCGATAATTTTTTACATCCGATCGAAATCAATCGTGATCTACCCAACGAACTCTCGAAGGAACCATCAAAGCCAAACACGCCAAAACGTTCATTCTTCTGCGGTACGCTAAAGAAGAAAGTCAGCCCAATGGAATTGGAGAAGGAGCGACAATTGGCCAACGGTAACGGTTGTGAGAATCGTCAATGGAATGCAGATGTGGCCATTGATTGTTCGCTTTTCAAAAACTACGATGTTGAGACGGGAGATTTTATCATGCTGCCAACAAATACCGATGATTTGACATTGGTGAAACCGCTAGAATACGAGGCGCGTCAGCTGCTCGACGAGCTGGGCGTCAACTCCGAAATGTTGCGTGCGGCCATACAAAATGGTCCACGTAGTGATATAATCGGCACGTATCGAATTATTGTGAATCGCCTGCAAAAGCAGTCGTGGTTGGCGCGAAAGCATGTCGAGCTGGCGCTACAAGAGATGCCAAAGATAGAGAAGAAAATTGAACGCTCATGCTGCATACTTTAAAGCGTACAAAGTGCATGCGTTGACCGCTTTCTCTCTCTCACTTCCACTACACAAAAATATTACTTGTGCTACTCACAATCTTCCATAAACTCCTTGTCTCTCTCATTTTCTCTCTAGCTATATATATATATCTCTCGCTCTCTCGTATCAGCCCATATGGTTCTGTCTATGTAGTAGTAGATATTAATCAGTTGCATCGTGTTTGTCACGTGACGTGTGTCTGACACGTGACAAGCGACAAATTACTACGCGTACAAGTATATTGACATGTGTTACATACATACGTATGTAAGTGTAGTTGCGTTAAAACTGTGTATACGTGTAAGTAGTGATTTTAATCGCTGATCTCGGAAATGACTACTCAATAATCCCACTTCGCAGAAAAAAATGGAGTGAAACGAAGTTATATAATACATTAGTCGAATTTCATAGCGGTAGTTATAATGTAATAAACACGTAAATAATAGTCAAATTGATAAATAATCGTTAGCTGAATGTACTCGCTCTATTTGAACAGCAAGAAAAGTGTATGTTCATATAGACTAGTTATACGTTACACTCGAAATAAGAAGCATAACACATATATACATACATATTTATTATTAATAATATTAGACACACACGCGAATGTGTTAAGTTCGTTATATTTTGTAATTTTATAATTTATAAAAACTTAGTGTTAAATGTCAAAAATGTTGTATTTTAGTTATGAACTGTGGCAAGTAAATATTATAAAAAGAAAACCAAGAATCTTTTAAACTGAAACTGTTGGTCCATTTTTAGTCACAAATTTGTGTCGAAAATCCATTAAAAAAAAAAAATATATATATATATAATAAAACGAAAAAGGCAGCAAGCATTTTGCATATTTGAATTGTCTCCCATGGAGTCATTTACATACCTTTATAAACGTTTAACAGAACTTAGTTTCATAAATAACTATTGTATATCGTTTAACTATGTTCGTTATGTCGATTTTGAATGTAATTCAGTCTAATAAATAAATGACGAGAGTCTTAAAAATAATATTGGATTTGGCATATTTGTTTTTTCAAAAAGGGATAAAAATAGTGTTTTTTGAGGCTCTGTAAAAATTAAAAAAAAATGAGTAAGTATGCCTTCTCATTAGGAGATAATTGCGAAAGGCTTTTCTAGAGTTTTCATCTGATCTTTATTTTACTACGCCCACGTAGTTTCCTATGAAAAGTTCAGGAATTCACAAATATATCGATACAAAACAAATAATGTAACGCGTGTGAGACTGCTATTAAGTTGGGCTAAACAAGAACCCAGACATATGCTATACCAATGACTTGGACCGAAAGGATCATGTAAGTAATTGTTATTTTTGTTTGACTCAAACAAAATTCTACAACCAAGTTTTAACACACTACCCCGTATCCAAACTTGCCTTCGGCCAACAGAACCATCCTTCATAGTGCCGTTCTGGAATTAAGTGAGACTGAATCATCTTAGCATCATCATTTTTTGTGGACTGCCCAGCTTGCGCAACACTATGATTTAAATATTTTTGATCTCATAGTATTAGAGGTGAACTAACTTCTATCGAATATAATCTTCTCAAGGGATCTATGATGGGTTTATCAAGTGTCAGCCCTAATACCTAACCTAACCTACATTATCGCCTTTGTGGTTGACTTTTTAGTATTTATTATAAAAATAATGTATTTTTACTTTTACTTTCAAAGGAGAGAAATAAATCTTGCACAAAGTTAGCATGTTCTCAAAAAATTTAAATATTTCAATATGGCTACAAATTTACCTCCTTATTTGAGTAAGCTATAGACTTCAAATTGGGTCATATGTATTAATGAGGGTAAGAGACTATATAGGGCTCGATTTTTTACCAAAAGTCGGCGCTGGTCAGTTGAAACCTAAATAGAAACTACTTTATTTTCTATTTATTTATTGCTGTTAAGGCGATAGATTTAATCAAAATATAACTTATAAATTATTATAAATCAGTTTGTATCTTTCTAGTTTACCTCGCACGTCATTTGAATTAAACATTCCACACACATTCGAATCATATTAACCAAAGATATTTGCCTTGGAGGTGGGCCTTATGATTGCACAAATAGACAACACTCCATCAAATGGAATGACAGCAACAGCGCCAGCACTTACGACGAAGAGAAATGCTTACTTGTGTGAGTGCCCATGCTCTACCACGAAATATGTTTACTTAAGTGGGAGCAATGAATGTCGAGCTCATTTACACCAGCCTTATGCCGTATTCAACCTCCGCTACAGAAGTGTTGTGTTGATGGCAACAATCAAAAGACCAGCCAAAATAGGGAAAGCAAGCGAAGACAAAAAAGCGGCCAGACATGTATAATACTGACACGCAAGATATGTAGAAGGGCCATTGGCAGACGTGCGTTGAATGTCCAATACTTTGCGGGAAAAAGCTGCCACGGGCAATGAAATCAAATGGAAATGACTACACGTTTACGGAAATCTGCCAAACATCATTAACTTTGAATTTGACTTCCCGTGGCCTAGTTGGCTTCACTGCACACCAGGTCAGGTGGGTCACCTGATTACCGAAGCCTAGATCAACGGGCGGTAGTGTGTGCGTGTCATGGCAAAGAATAAAAGATGCCAGTCACTACTTGGCGTTGGTATGTTATATATGAAAATGTACTGATGTGGGCCTATAAGTGCTTATATGATAGTGAAACCTCTCGATTTTACGCACCATGCACTAACTCGTAACTCCCGCAGTTGTCAGTCAACATGCTCACAAAATGCCCTCCAACGATTGCCGGTTACAAGTGAAACACAAACAAGCAGCATTTGATTGCTATGCCTACGAATATATGCCATGTACGAAATCGGTATCGGTGAAATTTCAATAATACAATATATTAAAAACTTTATTGAAACACTTTGCGCTCCGAAATAAAAATTTACACAGGTCTACAATGGTTTTATTGTCCTAAATATGATATCGATTATTTATATACTATATTTGTGCTCATAATTCATGACACGATCAATAGTTTTGCAAAATATATTTGTAAATCTTTATTTTCATTTTACATTACCAAAATCAGGAAACGTGAAATAAAATAACAGATATATTTATAAAATCAGCGTTGTGTTGAAAATTAATGATACATCGAAGTAAACAGAGAGAAACATTTATAAAATGTATGCTATATCTCAGTTAAACGACTTTTATGAGCTTTTCCTTTATAAAGATCAGCAATAATCTGCCATAATGACATGATCCCATCAACCTTGATACGTTTCTTCTAGCACTTTTAGATTCAAGTGGGACCGCTCTCTCTGTTTCTCAGTATAATTTTCTAAATTATTCGAAAATTTATCCAAATGATTGCGAATATAACCTAATCTGATACTGATACGAGTATAAATAAATAAGAGGCGAACACATTCGTAATAGTAAAGCAGAAGGTCTCCACTACCTTGGAAAGACAAAATGAAGAAGAACCCGACTTCACTTTAAATTTAGAATTGGCGCTAACGTACATAACGAAAAACAATTGGCTTCATTTCCTGAGCTTGATCAAAGTGTCTTTCAATAGAAAAGCCAATTGAAAAGATGTACAAGCGGCGCACAGACAGCCACAGTTCAAACTGTTATAAAAGGGTTGATTGTTCTTTACCTTCTACATACCGTTTCAGATTATATAATGTTACATGATCAGACCTCAAAAACTACATTTTGTTCAACTCTGAAAAATACATTATTTCGTCCTTTTACGTCTAAATATTTAGTTAAAATAAACTGTTCTTTGATATAAAGAATTCAAATAAACAGTGTTTATTGTGGAGCCTCAAATTTTTTATTTCTAGAAAGGCTCATAAGATATATCAATAACTTAATATTACGAAGTATCCTCTAATCAGGAAGAATATTGAAAATGCAAGTGGCTTCATACTATATCCTAACATTCCTGCTACAATCTTCCCCAAATTGAAAAATAATGCTCTAGTCTTGAGGTCGCATGCACAAACGTGGGCAGAGTCGAGGTCGTCACATTCATAACTATCGGCGGAGCAGTTCCTGCTTGTTGGTGCAGTTGCTATAACTGCCAGAGCGTTGGTTCAACATTTACATAACGGGACATCAGTACAGATAATGTGCTCACACATTCGTGTTGATATATATTTGTGTATACCTATAGAAGTATATGTTTACGTCCTGCCTTTGTGAAAGTCATAAAAGGTAAAAACTGAATTGATGTACCTGCTATGTCATACTATACCTCTAACTCGTTGAATGCTCACAAGGTGATGTTCGTAAAATTTGTTTAAGTGCGATATTTGCAATAATTATTGACAAAAAGCTTCTTTTCAGTTTTATGATGAAAAAGCTCGTCAAAACTTAATAGCTTATATAACCACTTGGAAGGATATAGAATGTATGGATGTCATTAGCCATTATATGAGTTTCTGCAATTTATAATGCATATATTTGCCTCGCTGAGAAACAGTAATGCCACTCTATTACTTTTGTTTATTCTTAGTTGAGACTCTTGAGTCCTGTAAGTCCTCAAAACATTTTAAAAGGTTGGTTTAGTTATAGAAACCTCATATATAAACATATAGTATCAGATTGAGAAATCAAAATATGGAAGTCCGCAGATCAATACTAAATACGGAGATTTCGTGATTGTTTTTTCCAACTCCAATCGGCAGTATTTTGTTCTCAATATCATCGTTAATTAGATGGTAGATACGTTATTCGATTCAGCGTCATCTATTAGATTTTCAATCGGATAAAACACATCTTTGACATACATATATTTAGATTACAACGCTACCTAGCCTAATACCAAACTAACAATATACAAGTACATTACACGAAAACGTCCAAATATGTCATAAGACATACACTATAATAGCATATAAAAGAGGCTGAGTTCAATATTGCTACCTTTTATATAAGAACCTTCAATATACTAGTACATACTTGTATGTACTTGTCTAGGGGTTCATAAATATTGACCACCATAAATATCACAATTTATACACACATACCAAATGATATTTCTCTATCTATATGTGTTTGCATATGTATATTACTGCCTTTATGCGCTCGCATTTCTATTTTTTATTTTTACATAAGCTCTTCAGCTTGTCGGATGGTTCTTATTTTCACGCCCATTACGAATATTGATATTGATGGATGAGTTAAAATGCCATTATATGCTCCCGTATGTATGTGTTTGTACATGAACGCCCAGTTGCACGCGTAAAAACTGTATGGGAGGAAAATAATTTTGAAAGAAAATAGCAGCGAAACCCCCTCTTGGAATGTAGGTGGTACACGGCTCCTATAAATGTGAACAGAGCGCTCTAATGACCTTGGGCTTTGCCTATTAAAATGGAGATTTTATGTTTATTAATGATTTTGTTGGTATTACAACGATGCATCAACGTCAACGTCAGCTGGCGCTAATATTTTGCTGTTTGGCCAATATCATTGATTACGTCAGTCGCCCTTAACGTCACGCGGTAATAATAAACATCCTCCTTACTGTATATTCCATAAATGTTTGAAATAATAGATAACTGGAACATGGCTGAATAATTTATTGAAGACGTGTGCAAGCTTTCATTATTTTTAAGTAAACAAACACCATTCACAATTAGGTTATAGAAGAATAGGCGAAACACCAATTGTCCCTCTCGCCCTTCAAAATAAATATTTATTTATTGTCGCTTGAGTTAAGTTTAAAAGCGGGAGAAATATATACATATACAAGTATACATAAGTAATTTACTGGTCGTTGATGGAAGCTAAAAACAATTATTTGCAGGTAAACTATTTACATCAAAAGAGTTCATTATTGAGAGCCGTCTCCTCAAATTCAGTGCAACGTCCTTTTAATCTGCATGTGATTTGAGTTTTAAAATAACCCTTAACCAGACTTTAATTAAAAGAAACTAATATCAATTAAATATGATGGGATTATTATTTTCGTAGAAAGCGATTAAGGAGTGCTTTCGAGTTAAGTGTTAAGCGTAGAAATGTGTGTTCTAGAAGTATAACAAAACCGTAAAAAACAAGAAAAAGTTGAATTCGGCTGCACCGAAACTATACTTGTATATCCTTCACCCGTGCATTTTTTAAAGCATAAAAGTGTTTACAAATTTCTTTATCTTAACTTTGATTAATCAGTTTGTATGGCGGGTATATGCTATAGTGGTCCGTCTGATATGTTCGGAGATTGTAGCGATGCTTTAGACATTTATCTATGCCATTATTTCGTGAAGATATATTGTCAAATAAAAAAGTTTGCCATACAAGGACTTGAGTTCAGTTTGTATGGCAGCTATAAGCTATAGTTGTCCGATATCGGCGGTTCCGACAAACGAACAGTTTCTTAGTGAGAAAAGGACATGCGCAAAACTTCAGGTCGATATATCCAAAACTGAGGGACTAGTTCGCGTGTATAAAAACGAACAGGCAGACGGACATGGCGAAATGGACTCAGCTCGTCCGGCTGATCATTTATATACATATTACATATACATAACACAACAATATATGAATGGATATATGTTGTGTACGTCTATCGCAGTAATTCAGAGGTTAATGTTGCTTTAATATTAAAAAATAATTAGTCAGGTCCGCTTCGTACAAATATACTGCTATAAATTTGTGATTGTCTAAAAATAAATTATGAGAATGTGAATGACATGATGAGTGATTTAGGCTTTCAACCGCAGTTGTTTCTATTTTCGTGCTACAATTAGTGATAATAACGGAGAGGAGAATGACTGAAACGCTTTGTTGGAATGTGAAAATTAAATATTTATTTGCGTACTTTTGAAGTGCAGTATTAACTGCTAATACGTAGATGATATAAAAATAATTTTAATTTGAAATTTAGTTAAAAGGCACTATACACGAGCAGTAGATTCACTCTCCGAAAGAAAATATAAACTGCTTCTCGTCCAACGAAATATCCATCGACAGATTATGGCAACACAAAACTTAGATGATTATCGCATTTGCTCGATAACCCAATATTATTGCACAATAAAATGTAAGAGAAAAAGCATTTGAATAAAATATCAAAGCTACACACATCCGCGTATTCCTAAGAGCTAATCTACTAATGTGCTGATGTTACGTATACGCACTGACACACAACGACCGGCTGGCGATACGATTCTACGACTCGCTCCAGGTATATGTGCCCACGTACATAACCACATAATAGTAGTTTGTTTTCTTTTCACTGTTTTAGTTGTTGTTGCCATGAAGATAAAAAAAACACATCACGCGTTTCCTATGTCTCTAACGCCAGATTATACGATTGTCTGCGCACACGTGGATTTTTTAATCAAATACACACACAGAACTTCGAACTTTTTTCTCCACAACTGACATTTTCAAGGTCGGTGCATCACATAACTTCAAAACTACTGCACCAAGCGTTTTGAAATTTTTAACACTACGTTTTACGTGGTAACGTTGGAGAGATGTTTTCAAATTTGTTAATATTTTTTTTATTTTGTGATAACAAATTAACCGATTCCTTCACAACAAATGCGTTTTCCCTTCAGAGTGAAATATGTAATTTTCAAAAACATCCCCAGCGTTCCATGATCCATTGATCCATTACCGGGCTATGAGAGGACCCTCAATTCAACCCTTTTCCTAGATACTCCAGAGTAACTACTGTCATTTGCGTATTTTTTTCCATGAAAAATTAACAGAATATTCTTCAAATATCATACTATAATGTACCATTGCTTTTTAAAAATAAATTTTAACTGTTTTATTTAAAAACGGGATTTTATTTACAAGAATTAACTTACTCTACCCTTAAAGCAGCTTAGATTGAATTTCACTTTGGATGATGTTTGAAGGTACGTAGTGTTCAGATGGTTAACAAATAAATCAGAAACATAATGTCAAATAAACTTACAAGTATATGTCGCCAACTACACGGCTAATTTGAACCAAATTTAATGCATCGGTTTTCGTATGGTATTACCATAGGTTGTGAATATATCCAAACAAACGGACATAGTATCTCAGATATGTGGAAACTCTTATGTAAAAGTAGTGGAAATTAATAATGTGTTTTGAAGCTTAAGCAACACCAAATCTATTTAAATGGTAACCGAAATATGTCCCTCAATGTTTGAAAAAGTAGTACAACAGCGTCTGTGTATAGACTTTTAAGCATGTAAGGTACGAATCTGGTTGTCATTCAACTAGAAATACCCAGAATGGAGTTTTGGTTCAGGGAACGGGTGTTTTTCCTTGACACGTGGTTTTCAATAAGTCCATATCTTTTTCGGAGTTGGTCTTTTTGACATCTGTTACTTGCTTGATACTCAGTTGGGTTTGCCATTTTATAATGAACAGACTTACTCCGGAAGAACATTAGCGAATCATGAAAATTTATTATCAAAATAATGGTTCGGTTCGCGCGACTCATCACGCGCTGCGTAAAATATACGGTACCATGGATCGGTTTCGATTGATGATAATCCACAAGCCATCGTTGAGACGCCGTTACATCCTCAAAAGTGTGCTCTGTGGGTAAAGGGAATAAGTAGTTCATATATTTTCAAAAACGGAGCCGGCCATAATGTTATAGTCAATTCGGAACGTTTTAGGGCCATCATTAAAGACTATTTTGTGTCTGAATAGGAGGATGTTGCTGTGGCCTATGGTTCCAACAAAACGGCGCTACATGACATATAGCCAACGAAACAATCAATTTAAGGAAACTTTTGGTGAGCGCATTTCCTCGCGTCCTGGGTTATGAGAACTCGCTGGTCTACGCAGATAAGCCCGATAATATTCGGCGATTTATTTCTAACATACGGCCCCAATAGCTGCGAAAAGTGGCCGAATATTGGACCTCTCGACTAGAATTTATTCGAGCCAGCCGCGGTGGCCAGAGAATTTAGATCCACATAGAAAAGCTAGACAACGAATGAATGTAAGGTGAGGAATGAAATTCCGACTCAGAAAAGATTACTGAAACCATCACATTGAAGTGACTTTGAAGCTTTGGGTATAAAACCTAATCATAAGCAATTACATCACAAATTTTTACACTTTCAACAAACAAAGTGGCGCCTGCTTTACATTAAGCACCTCACACTCCTGAATATTAACAGCTGCCTGTCTTTGTGCAAGTCATTGCTGCTATTCTCGTGGTCACTGCAAGGCAACATGGCAACAGGTCAACATCTGAGCAACGACCGAGCGCTAACAGCATTTTGCTACGACAACATTCCGCACCCACTCGAAAGTACACACAAACATATATTTGCCTCTTCTCAAGGAATGTAATTAAATAGCGGCGAAGCTAGTAGAAAAAGGAAACATTTCCAGTTGACAGTAAAAAACTGAAAGGATTTTTATGGAAATTAGCGAGGAAAGGCAATATTTACACAAGAATGAGGTTAGAAAAGTAAATAAATGCATTTTCTTATAATTTGCATAAATTACCTTATGACCAACATTAAGAACACAGTGGTAAACAGAAGTAGAGAAAAAGGAATAAAAATAAAACATTTAAGTAGTTTACGTTTCTTCGGGATTCTGATGTGAAAATTATGCATTCACAGTCACGGTCATAGTGCGATTTGCATTTACATGCTCACCTAAACCCATCCACATAACTGTACAATATGCAGTGTATATGCTACATACCATTCTATGTTGAACTGTCTTTGTTTGGCACCACCTCAACTATAACAGCATTTACATATATTTTTATTCGATTCTTAAATTTGCATTTGACACTGGAAAATTGTTCGCAATTTAAGCTTAATTGTCGTATAATTTCCACATCATATTCGCGTTATATTCGAGTCATTTCAGTTTAATCATGCAACACGCTGCGCCACATTTTTCACTTGAATTTGACCAAATTCTTGCTGATTGTAACTTTAACTGCCACACGTGGCTCGAGGAAGGTATTTAAATTCATAACATATTGATTATGGGTTTCCTCGTATGAGGATTCTCATTATACTTGTCCATCTCTTTTGGGAAATTTCCACTCATGATAATTCGTTGTGATCTCTCGTAAAGTCGGCATAATATTTTTGTTGAACTTTTGGCGATATTTTAGTGAATTTACTAAATAACAGCAATTTTGGTAAATAAGTTTAAAAAATAGAAAAGTTACAAAATAAATAGCATTGGAAATGGATGTACAGTTAATCCCGGTTATGTACCACAACCAAAGATGCCAATTTTTGTGATACTAAAAAATGATTGGCACTTAAAAGAATCCCGCTATCGATTAGAAATATAAAGATGCAACCTTTTTTTAAATTTTTAATTAATAAAAACAGAAATATGCAGTTCTTTAGCAACAAAGTATAAAAAAACAAAACTTTTCATTATACGCAATGCTATATGAGATCATATTGTTTAAAAATAAAATTTTGTTGAACACAGGGACACATTGCATGTGCTTCAATAAAAAATAACATATAGATTTTTGAAATGGTACATAAGAAGGGAAATGTGTAAGTAAATTTTTGAATGAATGACAAAATTGTGTGGTACATAAGCGAGTGTGGTACTTAAGGAATTAGTGGGAAGTGGTGGAATCATTTCCATGTATTTAAAAAAAAGGCGTGAGATGCAGTAAGACACAGGCAGATAAGAGGGATTGGCACTTCAGCGGAGTTGTACTTAACCGAGATCGACTGTATGAATATCATGATTCTGCAAATCGTAATAGTATCTTTCCGTTTCGGTTAGTTTTGTCGATTTGGCCTTAGGAAGCTCATAGAAATTCTTAGGAAATCAACAGAAATGTATGGTAACGCTCTTAAGTTGACTCGGGGCTTTTATTTTGGTATTACTTGAAATTCTCCTTTCTTTTGTTACCAAGTTCAGTAGGAAAACTCGTTTAAAAAACAAAAGGTCTTCACAAAAACAACCTAAACTAACTTGACTATTCTTAGATTTAATCGATATCAATTAAAAAAATAAGCGGTTCCAGAAAGACTTGTACTTGGCAAATTTGGTCAAATTGGCTTTAATAGTTTGTGAGATATGTACTTTAAACCTATTAGGGGCCGAAGCTACGCTCATCTTTAAAAATCTTACCCTTCATACTTTGATGTCCTGTACGAAATTACAGTTTTTTATTTTAATTTGTGACTTAGTTATAGCCCTTTATAATTTTTCGCCTTACCGCATTTTGTAGGCAATGGTTCAATTCCGCCCATCTGCAATACTAATACATAAGATATCAAGGAAAACATATACCAAGCTCCATCCATATCGGGAACCAGAGAGTATAAAAATGTTTGAATTATAAAATCTACATCATATATAATATGAATATACCTTCGAGTAATAATATAGTTTTACTTAACTTAACTTAACGTCATATTGACCCAAGCAGCTTCTTGACAATATACTTGTACAATGCACTCTTTAGTAAACGAGGTACACATAGGTATAAGCTTAATTCCAGAACATACATAAGTCCAAATCAACAGGCATGATTTCGTCAGACTATCTTGACCTGGTGCCTTTACTCTCTTGTTTGTTCCTGATTAAAAAATAGACACGGGGCAAGATATTGAGTCGAACCGACATTCAGGATTGTTAACGATATCGACAATAATAATTCCATATATGTATTTACCAAGTACACAATTTAATAATGTTTAGTTTATTATTGAAAGTATAATTGTATTTAAACACTTTTTTGAAATATTTGCATGCTTTGTATAAGTTACATATTTTTCGGAAGTGTGAAAAAATACCTTTTTCTTTGCTCGTTCATAATTTATTTATCATGTATTTATGGTACTATCTGATAAAATAGAATGTTAAAAATAATAAATATGAATATTCATTGTATAATTAATTTCTTTTATTTGTTTGGAGCATTAAAATAAACGTGTTGCGTAAAGACAAATTTCTTGCAAGGCGTTCATTTTTTGGGAATTTTTACCATTCGTAAACTTTAAATAATTATATGCAATATATCATTCCTTCATAACTTTTATGTTATTCAATTTCCTTAATCCGTTGGAAAAACTTTTCTCGAGCTCATTAATTCAGCTTGCAGCTGCACACAATTGCCTTAATGGTCCAAGATTTATCCACTAGACCACTAGCAGTAAAAGAGAAAAATGTAGAAATAAATGTGGTATATTCGAAGCCACAAATTTTCTGCACGATTCTTCCTGAATTCAAGCCACATAGAAGGACCGCATGCAATTTATTGCATTTTTTAGTTAACCAAAACGTTTTTCCAAGTCTAAGCGCACGGCGAGAGGACGTTAAATGTGGTCAAGGAGAAATTGAGAAATCTAAAAGTCAAAAAGTGACTAAGCCAGCAACCACAACTGGTGAAGAGCTAAGAGTACATAGTTGAAAAACTGGCGAGACTGTCGAAAAGAATAAACCAACATAGTTTCAAATTCTCTTATCTAAATTAGCCACGAATTGCTTCAATAATTTGGTAATAATCGCTTTTTTATTGTTGCTGTTGCTCGAGCTGTTGTTCATAGTATAACTATTTAAGAGAATACACACAAGGAACACCAGCATTTAATTCTACGAAATATTTCATGTAACCAAAAAGAACAACATCTAATTCAGGACAGAGCCAATGAAAGGATGCCATCAATTGAATTAGCACACTGCCATATAAGAGTACATATGTGTGCTATCAACCCGAAGTGTAGACTAAGGCAAGCACAAAAAAACTTGCATTACTGCAGATTTCGTCTGTAAAATATGTAGTTGGGTTACTCTCCAGCTTCTAGAGAAATCAATGCTAAGCTACAACTTCACACATACTTCTTGGCATCGTCTTCTGATGACCAAGGTCCAAGCAAAACGAAAAGTACAATGCGATGACTGAAGTGTGCGAAAGAATACATATTCCCTGAGTTGAGCACTGCTAACCGACATACGGCCATTACCCAAACAAATGTACTCTAATGGTATCTAGGAGGAAAGTGGAGTAAATAAACAATGCAGGTACAAATGTATGTATGGACCTACAATATGTGCAAATTCGTTACATAAGATCATACAAAATGTAAGACAACTGCCAAAAAAATGTCACACGACAAATACACGAGATAGTTTGTGTTTGCGTACAGTGAGGTCCTGCGGCTCAGTCAAAGTGCATTTGTAGCAGTCAAACTGAGAAGTGCTTAACTGCTTAGCAGCCACAAAGAGGCCGCAACTCAAGCGAATAACGTAATTGCAAAATACCAGCGTGAACTTGTTCATCATTGTGAAGGAGTATAATGACCATTAGCTTGTACTTATGGATAACGGCAGCCAACTTTACTTAAGGCTATCAGAAGAGATTTACAATATTATATATCGTCTTTTCCCATTTTGAAAAATCAACCCAGTGTCAATGTGAACGGACAAAATCTTTCACATATTTTGTGGTTACTCAAAGGGAATTAACAGCCATATAAAAATCCTGGCACAATAATTCCACGAAATCACACTCTTATAATACTATTGCAACATGTTACTACAGTATATAATAGTTTTGTTCACCTATCGGTTGTTTTTAACGCCAAAACATAATCGAGATAGATATGCATGACGAGACGAGTTGAACTCTTAATGACTGTCTGTCTGTCCATCCGTCCGACCGTCCGTCCATCCGTGCAAGCTGGAACTTGAGTAAAAATTAAAATATCGTGATAAAACTTGGTACACATGTTCCTTGCCATCATAAAAAATTTGGTATTGGAGATCGTTACCGGACCACTCCCACAAAACGCCGTTAATCGAAAGTCTTTAAATTGCCATAATTACCATAAGCCGCAAATTGAGATACAAACTAGTTATTTAACACGACGAATTAAATTAGGGAGAGGTACCCGTGGTTTGAAAATCTTTAAAAAATGGGCGTGGCGCCCGAACAGGTTTAATGCATATATCTCCCAAACCATTGAAGCTATATCACCCGCATTTGCACAGGACGTATCCTTTCGGCACCTCTTCGACAGTGCGAAAATAGACGAAATCGGACAATTTTGTTAAAAACTACTAAAAATTACATAATTCAATGAATAAATGTGTCAGAGTTTTTAAATTTTACATCCAGGATGGTACAAGAAGGGCTTATAGGAGCCGAAGTCAAAATGGGACAATGGCCATGGCACCACCCATAAGGTGAAATCCTATATCTCAAGAACTACTTGACCAATTTCAACCAAATTTGGTGTGTGAGGCTACCAAAATGTTATACAAAATTGGATGACAACCACTCCTACTTCTCATATAACAAACTTGTAAATGCCATCTGATTCTGTCTTTTTAAATTATGCAAATCAAACATCAATAAAGTTATCGGAATAAAATTTTGCATAAATAAAACGACGAATTTTATCTTACGCCCAAATATCGTCGAAATCGGACTATAACTTTTCAAGGACCCAGACACCATATGTGTAGATGCCAATGCATATGGCTGATTTTTTGCCGAACATGACTGTCCACAACGGTCTGTGAGGTCTAGTATTGAAATTCGGGGATAATATTTTTGTGTTGACAGCATGCCTTTGTGCCAAAAATAGGTAAATTAAATATATAAATTTTCGGACTTCCGGTTCAATTTGTACCTCATCTATCGATCGAGATGTAAGGAATCGTAATGAAATTCAAATATAATGTCTTTCTTATAACATTGTTTCCTCTTATATAAAATGTTCGGTTACAACCGAACTTAACCCTTGCTTTATTACATTCCATAATTGGATACCTGCAGTTAATATATTCCCCTATAAATGTATTCAGCTGCATTTCTGGTCGTCATATACTTTTATCTTTGGTTAAGGGTTTCAATTCAATATCATTAGTTTTTGCGTTTGTCGGCAGGTAAAGAGTTTAAAACGCCAGCTTAAAACACAACTTTGCAGAAATTTTCTATAAAATTACGTAGAATTTCGAAATGTTGAAGGGTAAGTATTCTTTTGCTATGGTATATATTATGATCAAATTTTTAGATGAAGGTTAGGTTCGGATCCAGCGTACTCTTTGCCATGAACCTGGGGGGAGATGGAAATACCGTTCTATGTATATTATATATATTATTAACATTGGGCTTTCTGTAAGTCGAGAACAAGCTCAATGTAAACTAATGGTCTGAAACATTATTTTTGAACAAAATAAGCAGTTCTATTCAACCAAATGCAACCAGGTGCGGCCAGCTATAGTAAAACCTAAAATCAAAAGCAAATAATGACTGTAAAGTATGTATACAAGTACATATGTGTGTGTACATTCAATGGAATGCACATAAAAGAACTCGGAAAGCATACCTAAGCGAGGTCAAGGTCAACAGTCTGCACTAAAACTGTATGTCACATAACTACAAGTATGAGTGTTTCCTTTTCAGTGACTTTTAAAAGATACAACAATTTTAATTGGTGCTTGCAAGCCAAATTCATACTCATTCGAATTGAAATGAATTGGCAAAACACTAAATCGACTTGCAAAGTGTCCTAAAAGAATTTTCAACTGAAATTCGTTTCCGTTCCTCAATAAATCTATAGCCCTACAGGCATACTGCTTCACAAATACATGTTCGGATACATATTGTATATGTCCGTTAAATGAGATGAAATATTAGCATGATGTTATGCTTACTTTTGCTTGGGTGCCTTTAATATTATATAAGAGCATAAGGGAGTTCATAATATTGTGTTTCCCTGATTTTACCAGAGGGGCTGTGCAAAGATCAAAAAAAGGGTGTATCTACTTGTCTACCTTGAACAGCGTACACATATTAAGTTTTCCATGAAGTTTGTAACACACAGAAGGAAACCTTGAAGACCCTATAAAATATATATATATAAATGATCAGCGGTACAAGCTAAGCCGACTTTTTGAGATACTCGTGAAATTTTGTAAACGTTCTTTTCTCTCCAAGAAGCAACTCATTTATTGGATCCACCGACATCGCAGATTTTACGACTTAGCACATAGCTGTAATACAAACTTGTATGAAAACTCGGTGCAATCGAAGTTATGTTAACGTTTTTTCTTGGTTTCTTGTTATCCGACGAATAAACGTTAAGAGCTCGTTTACACATAAAAACAACATTTTCAGATATGAAACTAAATTAAACACAGGTTCCCCGGTATATGATTTCGATCATACTCCAGCATTTGTCGTCAACGTGAAAGAGTCTATAACTCTAACTCATATAAATCAAATAGAGCAGTTTAATTTTGTAAGATAAAGATCACAGCTTTTGTGTTCGTGTATATGGCATATACCTAAATCGTTTGGCATTAAGCGAAAAATTCCATACAATCATTCTTACGTGTAACCATTGTGGCATTTAAGCGTTGTCATAATAATTAAGAATTATAGTCGCACTAAATTGGCATTCCCCACAATCAATTGGTAGTTTGTAAATGTAACAACTGAACAAGAAAATTTAATGCTTACATGCAGCAACACAATCACGCAATTGCGGATTCTAAATGGCTTATGGTTTACGGGTCGCCTGGAACACGCGGCCAAAAGCGTTTGTACCAGCGCAATACTAATGCTATGTAATTTACGTCAAGGATTGCTAAATAAAAAACCAAAAGGAAAACAAAAAACAAGTAAGAAACTGCAAACACTTCATACAAATTTAGAAAATATTCTCTTCGGATATCTTTAAAATATCGCGCATATTTACCCTTTAGGTCAATAGGTAGGGTGCTTGTCTGACGACGTCCCTCGGCCTTTAAGAGGTTCATTGTGAAATCACCTAGACTAAAATCCCCTCACTCTTTTATGTCCTCTCTGAACCACCCTGTGCTCCTGATAAAGTTTTATCAATACAAAAAGTTGTATCAGTGCAACTTCTGAGACATCGTCAAGAAACCCTCGACGGATTGTTGCGATTCTTTTCGAATACGTAGCCATGCATTCGCATCAAAGATGTTCTATAGCCTTATCTTCTCCTACCTTTTACAATAGTCGTTGTATGGCATCCCCAGTCTGCTGGCGTGTTTTCTAATAAGTGACCTGTTAGCACTCCTACTAGAGTTCTTTTACCCTTTTGAATTTTAATAGTCGGCATATGCGGCCCATGTTCAATGGCACGTTATTCTGCAAGTTAAGCAAGTTAGGGATTGTCTCCCCCAAGGCTCAGCTATATTTATAACATATTTGTCGATTTATCTACAAGTAGCCAGAGGCATTTCTATTCCCTCTTAATCGGAGTCTAATTGTAGGGTGATGCATGCTCTAGTCATTTGTATGTTGTACGAACGGGAACTGGGTAAGTATCTAAAAACGTCCCTTTTTACAGACGACCTCTAATTGGGAAGATTCCCATAGTCTAAAGGTAACTTCGCTGCCAGTTGCTAACAGATCAAGTCTTTGGGCAGATCAAGTCTGTGGACAGTAAATATAAAACAACGCCTTACAATTGCACCTTGTATATAAAAAACAAAAGATAGATACTAACAAACAATTCTCATTAATAAGTAGTAAAATATTTAATGAAAATAATAAATGAATGCAGGCAATACTATTTTAACTTGAGCTGTCCAATAGTTAATGATCTAGACACTAACCAGCTTTAAGATTTGAAAATATAATTTGCATTTAGTTTTGGATTGATAGATCGGATAACCTGCCGATTAAATGGTATCTATAAAGCAAAAGTCAACGATTTTATTGGTATCTAATATTGAGTGGGAATTAGATTTTTCCTTTTTACAATATTTAAATAAATATGCAATTTATTTGCAGTTATTAATTGTTTATAATTAAACATTCTTACATATATTTTTCAGCCATATATTGAAGAAGACCCGAATGAATACATTCGCCATCGCGCGTAACAGTTGGAGCTGTGCCCATCCACTTTATGGAAAATTTTGCGGAAGGATCCTGGTTTGGGGGCTTACAAAATCAATATTTTACAAGAATTGAAGACGTTCGATGAATGAGATGACATGGTCACCGATCCCGATTTCACAAGAAAATTTTGCTCAGCGATGAAGTTCACTTTTCATTAAATGTGTACGTTAATAAACTAAATTGTCACATTTGGAGTGATGATAATCCACAAGCCATTAAATTCTCAAAAGGGCGCTGTTTGGTGTCCTCTATGGACAGAAGGAATCATTGGTCCATATTTCTTTAAAAATGAAGGTGGCTATAATATTACAGTCAATGGGGAACGCTATAAAGCTATGATTAATCACTTTTTCGTGCCAGAATTGGAAGATGTTGGTATGGACAGGCTATGGTTGTAGCTGTTGTTGTAACAGATGATACTCGCTTGTATGGTAAGTTTCAATTTGGTTGTCGTTGAGGCCATCTAACGGGAGGCCCTGGAAACGAGCTACAATATTTCGACGGGGTCGGACCATAGGGAGAAAGTTGTCAGATGAGTGAGGTCTCATTGCATGCAGGAGTAGTCATTACTTACGCTCGCTACAAATACATTCTAACAGATCACCCACGAGCTGCCTGCTCCTAATTCAAAAACATTACAAATTTATTCATCTTTTCTCCTCCGTCTTTCTGGTTGTGTTTATAACGCATATATAGTATATAAGGTCTTTAATGAAATCAAAAGAGCAGACGTATTGCAAATTATTGAGCATAATGTGGTTTCATTCCAAAAATTCGCGAAATTAGTTAACTTTTTTACTTAAAATCCGTATTTGAAGTGTTCATTTGTATATTGTACGACTTACTTCGTGCTTAAAGCGGCGCAATTTCGTTTTGAATACGTGATGGGTAAATTCAAATTGAATGGTATGTAATAAAAATTAGAACAAGTGTGGCTCCCTTAACAGTATGTAATTTGGTACCAAACTTTGTAATAAATGCGCTTCATTTAATGAATCGCATTTTTCAGTGGCCCAGAACTTCACTTAAGTAACCAAATTACAATTATACCCTTACTTTTGTTGTTTGGTCGTTTTATGGTGCTAAATTGTGCAACTAAAACAATAAACGTCCATCATTTGACTTATGGGTGCTCTAACGGGCAACGGCAGTCGGTGCAGGTGGATATGGGCGCACCTAATGCTGATGCCATTACGGCACACCATGCACTTCGGTGGTAATACCATATGCCTGTGCAAAACACATTAGTTAAAGAAACGCTACACACGCTTGCCTGCCTGCCTGACTGGTTGTTTGGCCATTTCGCATTTTTGTTTGCCTTGTAGACGCTTACATGATTGCCTGAATTACTTGGATTCCCAACAAAATTCATGAATGGCATTTTATTGTTCCGCTCACAAATGTTTGCACTGCAAGTACACGCTCACACACGTATGCGCGTATCCTTGTGGGCATATCCTGCATTGTACTTATTCCGCCTTAGTTGGTGCGCTTTTCCTGTTATTTGCTCGGCTTTTTCGTAGCAGCTGTGCTGTGTTTATGTTGTTGTGTTACCTTCGGTTTCATTGTTTTGCATATTTGTATTTGTAGAAGCCAAATTTTGATGTTGCTGTTTTTACTGCGATTTTATTTATTTTTCGTCTGACTGGATAACAATCGCAAAATGCCAACAACAGGAATTGCAAATATGATTTGTGTATGTGAGGTAATAATTTATGAATGCATTATGGCGATATGATATACTACACAAGCCTGAGCTCGTTGCTCATTGTTTGTTTGCTCATTTGCGGAGCGTGCAAGTGCCAGCGGCACTAAAGGATAGGCGTTGAGTACAGCGATGCACACGCTTTCGTTCATTGTCGCTGTGCAAGTCAGTACTGTTTAGAATGCACAGAGTAGGAAACATGAGCTCTTGTCATAATTAAGCCATTTTAAGTTTAATGTGATTATATTACCAAGGATTTCTAAATGAAAAGATGAAAGCAATAATTATATTACTTTGCGTTAAGTTAACGGATACGTTGGTTACCCTATAGCATGTATATATAAATGATCAGCGTGACGAGCTAAGTAAGTTTAACCATGTTCGTCTGTCTGTCTGACTGTATACACCCGAACTATGGTAGTCCTTAAGTTTTTGAGATATCGCTCTGAAATTTGCACACACTCTTTTCTCTTAAAGAAGCTGCTCATTTGTCGGAACTGCCGATATCGGAATATATAATATGTAGCTACCAAGTAAATTTGCTATAGCATATTGCTGCTATAGAAACTGACCGATTAAAGTCAAGTCTTATATGAAAACTTTTTTATTTGTGAAGGGTCGTTTTTTCTAGTTGTTACTGTAAAGCAACCAAAGGTAGTCATAAGAGCGCCCATATGACGTTTATCAATACAGTATTATACAGAGAAAAGAGTTTATTGTTAATTTGTTTGAGTTGAATAGGCTCCGAAATTACTACACGGATTTAAAAATTCTTTCACCGTTGGGAAGCTACACTTTCTTCGATGAGCTATATTATTTTTTCAAAAAAGTTAGGAATCCTTACTAAAACGCCAATAATGTAGTAATACAAGTATAAAAAAATTACCTGAATAATTTCTTACATCGCTCACTGTTGTTGTTAATGTACTACGATTTTGCAGAACATATACGAGGTGTGTTCAAAGGAAAAGGAGAATTTTGATTTTACGCGGGCTGTGTACATTCGATTATCGATATTTGGTTTTTGTTATAATCGGGCACATATGTTTATCATGTGCTTGCATAAGGAGCCAATTTCGATTAATAGTTTGTTTTTGACAACAGAAAAGATAAGTTACGTTTTTGGGCTTCGATTTTTTGCTTTGACAAAGAATATCAATGTTGACTGCAGCATTCGGTGAGTTCACTTTGTCTCAAAAAAGTGTTTATAAGTGATACAAACACTTTACAGAAGGCCGAGAAGATGTTGATGACGATGAGCATCCTGGAGGTGTGACCCTGTTAACAATTGAAGAAACATCGAAAAAGTGAAAAAAATTGTTATTGAAAATCGTCGCATATCAATCGGCTCATGATGTTCACATCTTATTAATCGTTATATTTGAGCGCTGCTTTCTTTCCAAGAATATTACACGTGAAACCAATAACAAAATAATCGTGTTGAATCTATTACAAAGAGTATGCCTATAACTTGATACATTGCTAAAGTGGTAAACTACTTTCTTCAAGTTTTGTTTCACACATTTTATACAAGTTTTACCAATGGTGAGGCATCATAATGACGAATTACTATCAAAAATTACCCTACAAAGATTTCTTTAAAAACTTTTAAGGACTTGAAATAAAATATATGTATTTGTTTATAAAAATGACGCTGTTGGAAACCAAGGTGTTGCTAAAATGTTATTGCCATGGAAAGAAGAATTTCTAATATAATTTCCACATCTCTGATCTTCTTAATATCGAGCAAGGTACCTCAATAATACGAGAGAAATTTTCGTAATGTGTAGCAACTCAAGTCTAAAAATGGTCGAAACACCATTTCAAGCCTTCGGATACCAATTATAAGCACCTATGCGCCCATAACTGACTTTATATCAAAACAAAAACGTTAACTCCGGCTGCACCGAAGCTTTAATATCCTTCACAGGTGCATTTTTTATACCATAAAGATCGTTATCTTGATTTTCATCGGTCAGCTTTAAATGGCTGCTATATGATATAGTGGTCCGATCTGAACAATATGTTCGGAGATTGTAGCGACGCCTTAAATAATAATCTGTGCCACATTTTGTCAGTTCTTTCAGTTCAGTTTTTGAGTTCGATCAACCAGTTTGTATAACAGCTAAATGCTATAGTTATCCGATATCGGCAGTTTTCAGCAATTTCAGATCACTTTCTCAAAGACTGAGGAACTTGTTCGGATACTCTGCGAGACATCTTAAGAAAATTAAGAAATATTTTTTCCCCAACAATTCTATGGTTTGGTACTAAAACCAGATAAAATTGGTTCAGGATTTCTTCTAGCCCACATATACACAGTATAATGAGATTTATTCTAGTTCATACCAAACATCGCTGAAGTCAAGTGTTATTTTAATAAAAGTGTGTGTATAATGGAATGATTTTCTTAATAATTTTTTAATGTCTCATATATTGGGTAGACGGGCTTAAGTAAAACAATTACAGTAATTATATGGATTTTCGCGATTAGTTTTTTTAATCACCTACTCTAGCTACTAGCTATCACGCTCTTTTTTGGAATCGTATACACCTACTTAACTCATATATCATACACAATCTTCGATTTCCGCTCCAAACGAACAGTTTCCACAAAATCTATCGAAATTGAGTCCTTGAAATTACTTTAACCACAACATCAACGAAGTTAAAATTACTTCAGTTCTATAAGCTGTACGCAAAGCTTTCATAAAATTCGCCCGAACTTCCGGTGTTTGCCAGCGACGGAAATTGTAGAGTTTTTACGTAATATTGCTGGCATGCACGTCGAAGCTGATAAATTAGCTTAAGTACTCACTCAAGTGTGCTTATATACACACACTTACAATTGAGTAAGCATCAACAAACGCATATAATGACTTGCCCCACATTACCGAGATATCGATGTTGAATCCAACACCGCCACCCAACAGCCAACACCGTGCGACGGATGTAATTCCGAAATTCGAAATCCCCTAAACCGCAAATGTTACGCACACGGCGCGAGCGCCAACATAAACAGTGCGTGTGTCTGACTATGAGGCGCTGTTGCATGCTGGCGCTAACTCGATTTTTTCTGCCAACAACGTCGACATCATTGCTGCGGCACAGAAAAATTCAGCACAGTCGCTTGGGCTCGTTATAGGAAAATTGAAGGGAAATTGTAAGAGCGCAGTGAAAAGATACAGAGGACAGAGAAGGAAAATGTAGAGCACAGCAACGCAGGGTTGTATGGACCGCTGTATGCACATGTAATTAAATTCGTTACGCGATTCACACCAACTAACACACAGATGTGCGCAAATTTACAGAGTCGCGTAAATAGGTGAACAGTTCAATATTGCACGTTCGTTTGTGAGATTTACGAAACAAAACTAATAAACCTGCTGCCACTTGAAAAGTAGGCATATTGGGCACTATGTTTTAGTAAATTTTCAAATCGCATAGAACAAATAGGCAAATATTTCTGTTCAGATCCGCGTTGTACCTCAGGTTCTATGTCGTGTTGCACTGCGAATCATATCTTTTAACAGCTCTTCAATTAGCCTCTTTATCAATGATTTTTCAATGGAAATTCGCTAATATTTACAGTGTTTTCAAATAACGTTTTCATTTTCCGAAGTGTAAGTAGCGTTTATTGGAAAAGAAAGTAATAATTATAGCAAATACATTTTTTATTATAGCTGACGTAGATTCAATACTTGCTCCAATCTTCCGCGTTGTCTATGATAGCCTGACATCTTTTATGGCAACTTGCAACTAAATTTTCCGCATATTCCATAAGAAGCTACCTCCAGGTATGTTGGATTAGCCGCATGAAATCTTTTGTTGACACTAAATGTTTTCTTGATATTTTGGCTTTCATTAAAGTCCAAATATTCTCTATTGGATTGACGCCTGGTGACTGTGCCGCCCAATCTAAAGTAGCAATATGGTTATCTTGTTTCCACTGAGTGCGGGGCTGCTCCTATGTTTCGGGTCATTGTGTTCTTGCAGTATACAATTAATTATTTTTATACAATTTTATAATTCTCGAGGTCCTTTTCTTAGCCAAACATGTCTCAAGAGGTTGAACAATAAAAAGTCAACTCATTCCGGCGATCCGATCGATTGATGTTTTCCTGCACCCAATGCAACCTTTTTTCAATGTGTGCTTTTAAAGTAGGGATTACAGTACTGCTGTGTTTAATGCCAGATCTCTGAAGTCTGTCCCGTATTGTAATAAGAGATATGTATGTCTAATCCCTCTTAATACTAATTTTTATCTTCTCTTTAACTGAGTAGCGGTTTTTTTCTCAAAAAGATTCCGATTCCGCTGTGGCCAGGCACCCAGACAAGTTTAATAATATGATGCTACCGTTGTGAGGGTATGCACTCCTTGACTAGCTTTAAGCTCACTATCAGCGATATCAAAGACTGTATAACAGCTTTGCTATCGAAGTGGATGCATACCTAATAGAATCCGAACATCAGAGAAATATAATACATTTGCTGCTACCTTGATGGCTGACACCTCTGATTGAAAGACACTACAGTGGTTTGGTAAAGTGTAATGAGAGCTCCCCACAGAAGACTCCCCCTCCAAGCTCCCCCTTAAACTACGATGCATCCGTGAAAGAGCTTACTGCGTCTCTTCTCCAGCGACTCCGCCCCACCCACATATCCCTCGGAGTTATGTGCGCAGAGAAGATGCCCCTAGGAGTATGCTCCGCCACGCAATATAACAGTAACCAGATTTTTAGTAAACAGCTCTTAGTTGCCATACTAGAACTTAAAGAGACTTTAAATTTTTCAATGCTATTTAAAAATGTCTTAACACACTTAAGAAATATTTAAGGCTGTTCCACTCTCGATTAACAATGACACTGTCTTCTCTAGCTCCACCAGTCAGCAAAAACGGAAAAATGCTTGTAATTAGGAAATGTAATGCCAAAGTGAGTTACCAATGTAAAATCAAATTATGTTGGGTCGGCTATTCAATATTTGTGTGCGCAACAACAGTTTTATTTTTTTTCCCCCACTTTACTACAGTAGAGATGTACTCGTATAATTATAAATGTATGAAGGAGACTCTCGTTCAATTTCTGCTTTTGATTGTTCCAGCTTATTGAGCGCGTTTCAACAGCAACGTTATGACGGTAAAATCATTCAATTGTACCATTGGGAAATTGTTACTAATTAGAGCGGCTGTAGTGCGTGGAAAAATTAGAAATTTATTTAGGAACTTTCGAGGACTACAAATCGCGTAAATTAGATTGCAACAGAATCTAAAAGCAAGAAAAAACAAGTAAGGAAGGACTGAGTTCGGGAGTAACCGAACATTTCATATTCTCGCAATTTGCACAAAAGCGGGGAAATAATTTCAAGTGTTGCAAAACTTTTTATTGAAAAATGTTGCGTGAGAATTCAACACACATCTGAAGAATTATATCGCGTATATTAGTTCTAAGGGAAGATATTGATTGATTGAATTAATTTTTAACATTACTCAGATATACTCAAAAACATGTTTCTAAGAAATTTTATGAAGATAACTTACATATTGAACAACATATTATACACAAAGTCTGCTAAAATAACGAAAATCATTATATATAGAACAAGGAATTTGAGATAATTCGTGCTCCAACTTCACACATTTTCATAATTAAGCTGTAGGATAACCAATATATCCTTTTAGTACGATTCAACATAACCGTTATATGGGGAGGGGGCGTGTTAATCATCTGATTTAACCCATTTTTACAATACAGATTGATTGAAAAGTTTCTGCGCTCGAAATGAAAAAATACTGCTTTTTTTATGAAATATATTTTATTATTCAATATAATCTCCTGTAACTTCAATAATACGTCTACGGCTTTTATAGATTCTTCATTCGACAAAAAACGCTTTCCACGAAGGAATTCTTTCAGGTTTCTGAAGAGGTAGTAGTCACTGGGAGCCAAATCTAGTGAATACGGTGGATACTCAAGCAGTTCGAACTTTAATTCGTTGAATTTTTTCATGGTTAAGACACCTTTGTGAGCAGGTGCATTATCTTCAAAAGGCTGCAATAATGTTCATATACCATAACCTTCTTTGCTGATCATTGTGACTTCGTCTGCTTTGCTAATTTTCCAAACAGCTTTCTCATATGCAAAATATGAAGTACTCATTCCTCTGAGAATCCTATGGCATTAGCAATTTCACGCTTAGGTAAACTTGGATCTTCACTAACAATATTATGAACTTGCTCAATGATTTCTGGTATGGTTGCGGTTTTTGGCCGTCCTTCGCGTGGATCCTCTTCAAGCCTATTATGACCACATTTAAATTCACCAGCCCAAAAACCTTTCAAAACAAAGAGTTTAATCACTGCGTGATATTCAATTTCCATATTGAAAAATACTCTGACACCTCAACTTCAAATGACTTGTAAACAAAGAATTAATTGACAAAATGACTTTTAATCTTGCATGTGTTCTCACGGTGAATGTACCAACTTGAAAAAAAAAATGGAGTTAGTAGTGCCTTTTCTTGGTGAGAACAGAAACGTTTCAAATACACTGTACATAAAGAAATGACCGAATGATTTCCAGCAAGTCACCTCAATTTTCACCTTTCGGACGAAGGGACAGACAGACAGTTATTCAGAATTCAACTTCCGCGCTATCCTGGTCATTTATATACGTATATGCACTCGTATAACAAACTCTTCAGTGGCAAACAAATAAATTGGGTGCCAGTATACAAACGACGAAACATTTGCAAGAGTAACTTTTTTTAACATATCTTTACATTTTGTAACCTATCTGATTTATATCCTAAAAATGATCTTTCATGTTAACCAGACTCTAACATAGTATCAAAATGTCAATCATACCGTTTACAAGACGAAGGTCACTGCCAGGCCTTAGAAATCTATCCCTTGGAGAGTTGGAGATAGCTATCATGGTCAAATAACTAGAGCTAACGCTGCATTCCACTCTACGGCGGAAGCACCATGACCTTAGTCAAGGCTACGAGATTATCAGGTGAATGTACACTATGATTGTGAGACCGATTATCACATATGGATTGGTTCAGGGGTGGCTGGGCCAAGTGCTAAACTCTCCATTCCCATGGGGCGTTTTCCTAGCATTTTCCAGGCGGAAGTCTATACTAGAAGTCGGTGTATAGAGATAAACCTTCAACCTTCACAATGAAAGTATTGTCATACGATATTGCGATAGTCAGACGGCACTAAAAGTGATCTCTGCATATGAGGTCAAATTGTTACTAGTGCAGGAGTGTATAGAACGGCTGAACAGCCTATCAAACCGCAACCAAGTGCATCTTATTTGGGTGACTGGTCACAGTAGTATAGCCGGGAATGAACTGGCTGACAAGCTGACCCGCTCTGTAGCCTCCACCAGAATGGTATAACCAGAACCTTGCATCGCGATTGGTCCACATACCATAAAGGAGCTGCTCCGGAATGAGGAAAGAGTAGGCAGGGAGAGACATTAGCAACAACTCCAAGACATGTGCCATGCCAGGTTGCTAATAGGGGGTTGCGTCCTCAGCAGGTTTAAAAATGTAATCAATCTCCCGAGAAACAAATTCCGGCCTTGTCGCGTTCTACCGGCCATTGCAGTCTCAAGAAGCATCCATACAACATAGGCTTAGGCTCTTGTGCGAACTGCCGGTTCTGTGACATAAAGCTGGTAACCACAGAATACCTGCTAATAGACTGCACAGCAGTCTGCAGACGCAGAATCAAGGCCCTTGGATCCATGTTAACAAATAGGGATCACACCGCTTCATTAGCACCTAGCAGTATATTGGAGTTCATCAATGTGCTGAAGCTAAGTGAGTCGTTGTGACTTAGGGAAGAGCACAATACACCCTAGGCCGCGGTGCATACCTCTATTCTATTCTTTTCTATTATAGGCTAATTCTTACTTTCCGCCCATTAGGTGTCATAAATTTCATAATTACCAAGATATATTTTTCAAACATTCGTCATGTAGATCCAACTTTATTATACGTATATTCGAAAATTACATTCATTCGTTATTTTTTGACTTTACAGTTACAAATTGTGTACCTACTAATGACTTAAGTTGCCATAATTCACTTCTGATCCGTGAGCTATTTTCTAATTTGTTTATTTTTACAAGACGTTAGACTCCCTAACATTGACAATCGAACTTCGCTTTGTTTGGTTCTTATTTATCATTAATTTATTTCTCAGAGTAAAAGTGATAAATGTGAAAATGAGGGATTAGAAAAATTATTTGGTCAATAAATTGGTGTTGTATTCAGAATAAGCAATAAACTAAAATCGCACAGAACATAGAAGCTCATACTCACTCTCGTATTACTCTCGGAGAAAACATTTAAGAGAATAAACAGATTTTCTAACTGAGAGATCGAGAAGGTTGCCATTTCCTTTTTGTTGGGTAAAATGTATTGAGTTGAATTTTCGATTTCGATCTTTTCTCAGGTACTAATATGGAATAAATAAAATAAAATAATAAAATTATCTCTAGCCTATATTATTTATACTAAACGGCAAAATTGTTTGCTTAGCGCAGACAAGTTATAAACGCAAAGACTACGTATATAGCCTTGAATAAAATAACTGTATTGGTCAGAGTTTAAACTTTTTTACAACATATTTTTAAACAAATAGTAATAGCTTTTATAATAAAAAATGTATTCAAAAAAAATTTTAATTGAAATTTTGCACGATTACTCCATCATACTCTTAAATAAACATGCACACAGGTAAATTATTATTGAAAGGATTGAACAACGTCAAATATTATATTTAATATAATCTCACATGCAGAACCGAAATTTTTTTTGATCGATTTCGCCTGTCCACCACATGACGCTTTGGCAGGTGCAACAATAGAACGAAAACTGACATACTTACACATATCACAGATATTTATTTTTTTACGTGTGTGATTTAATGCAAAATTCACCACGTCAACAAAAACAAAAGCGGTAAATGGACGATAACCGTCGTAGGCATTACCATAGTAAGCGATTATATCAACGAGGCAGCAGTGGTCAGTCACGCAGGCTGAACAAACAGCTCTGGCCGATTTCCATCCATGTCCTGGCATTCATTGCATGATTTGCTACACAGATCCTACGGTAGATAGAGGTTCACTGTTACCAGTTGTTATTTTAGCAGTTTTTAAGCTGAAAAATACCCAATCGGAAAATGTTTACCAAAATCTAAAACTGTGATGCACATTTAAAGATGGAAGCCAAAAATATATCTCAGTTGTTAAATTTTATTGGCGATTAACTTTATCTAAGAATAGCGGAGAATCCACAAAAAAAAATATTTATAATTTGTATAATGTAATTGTATTGTGTATGGAAGTTCGATGTTCTCTGTGCCAATTAATATCTCGATCACTTTCAGTGTTTGAGATATTTGAGCTGATTGAGATAATCGTGTTGTTACTTTCATGTGTAGTTTTTGTCAAGAGAACAGAGTACGAACATAGTACGAACATAGCATGTAGAAAAGTGGGGAAAGAAATTTGTTGGTCATTGCCTGAGTATAGTATTAGTTCAAATAAAAGCTAAGAATAGTTTTTACTTACTTAACAGGCAGACTCACAAGTTCATATCAGTTTTATGAGTAAATAATATAATTTAAGTAGCATCCATATGTTTATATCCTGAACAAGGTATATTGACCCGCATAACGAACTAAGTCGATTTAGCCTAACCGTCTGTATATACACGAACTAGTCCCTTAGTTTTTGATATATCGATCTGAAATCTATAGCATATGGCTGGCATACAAACTGATCGATTGGAATCAAGTGTATGGAATTTTTTTTCATTTAACGAGTCCGTTGGTATCTTTACGAAATTTGGCGTGCAACTCACCGCTTAAAATCAAGTCCTTGTATGGAATATTTTGTATTTGTGAAGGGTATTAAAGCATCGAACATGGAAGATCGAAAAAATGGTTTTAAGCATAATTCACTGTTTTACTATCAAAAGGGTTCAAATGCAGTTCAAGCAAGGCGAAAATTATTAAAAAAACGAAATTACTCAATGAACGACCTTATATTTGCATCTAACATCTAAGCAAGTTGTTGCGTTTTTAAAAAAACGTTCACTTATTTTCCTTGGACCTTAATATATTGTTTGCTGAAAGGAAATATTCGAGGCTGAGGCCTATTTTGAAATAAAGCACGTATTTTACCACAAAAATGTGATGGAAAACTGGATGGATTTATAATCAGCGTATCGTATTCTATGCAACTATGTGGGGCAATAAACTCGAATTTCCCCAGAGGGTATGTGAAATACCCTCTAATGCATATAGGAGAGCTATTAAATATTTATACTCTTCATATTTATTCTATTCATTCAATTCAATTTGTTCGAATAACGGTATCTCGTGTTGATTTGTTTGCTAATGCAATTTAGTTTTATTTACGTTCTATTACGTATGTGTGTGTATGTGCAGGTGTGCGTGCGTACGTGAAACCGCCTTTATTTATTCACAATCAATATGTCTGCTGGTTGTCTACGATTGCGTGAGATAATGCGCCATAAACAGACGGTTCCGTTGTATCTCTTACACCAACCGTCATGGTATCGCTTAAGCTCCGGGGTGTATTAGCATTTGACGGACACCTTTTGCTCTTGTTACATATTCTCTACCATAATTATTCCGATGCTTGTATAAATTGTTGCTCATTTCATGTTTGTTTACATCTTTGCTTTCGCATGTTAAACGCACGAGTATTATTTGTATAAATATTTGATCTAAGCTGCTACAGGTCGATAGTAAATGTCCAGAGCGGTGTGCGGGTGGTTCGTTTAAGAAAATCGGAAGTGGTTAGTAGAGCAAACATAAAAAATAACAACAATAAAATAGTCGTTAGACATCATGGAAAATGAACAATTTGATGCTTAACGGCTTTCTAACTTCCTGAGCTTTTCCTAATTAAACAAAACCAACGGACTGCGTGAGATACACATGAACATGAGTTTTAGTAGAATTGGTCTGAACTGTAAAAGCACATCACCTATTCCTGTTTTAAAAACGCTATCAAGGTTTACCGTAAACCACTGTATTCCTAACAACTGAATAATTGCTTCCAAATAGCTGGAATGATTTAAAAAAAAATAGAAAAAACGTTAAGGGATATTCTAGTGTAGAATTTCAAAAAAATCGATTCTTTTCTTATTTTCTAAGTTTAACTATTTCAGAATATGTCTACGAGAGGATTTTTGAAAATATAAATTATTTTCGGAGATATAGACTTTTTACTGACCCGGCCTCCAAACTGGTTCGACTGGGTCTAATCGATCAAAAGACTTTACGCGAAGCTTTAAATGCGTTTTGCTCAGACCAGACTTTTTCAATACGATACCCACGATTTCGGAGTTTTACTTGCCCGATTTACTTAAAATTGTCAAAGAATCTTCTTTATAGACTCCTCTCGAGTATGAACCAGCCTCATCCTTAAATTTTTACTACTTTTAAAAGATACGAGAAAATAATTAGACATTTTTTTTCTTTTAAACAGTCGCCATTTTGTCAAAAATATTTTTTTGAGAGACTAGCTAGCGTATATACAGCCAGTCGGTCACGCAGAGTGACAGACATCATTTATATGTATATTTTATAGGGTATTCGATGTTTCTTTCTTGGTGTTACAAACTTCGTGGAAAACTCATGTTCTGTTCTGGGTATAATAAAGAATGTTTTAGGACTGAAATGTGAACTTTTAAAGAATAGCGGCTAAGTTGGTAGTTTTTCCCATTCTTCCACCGAATAAATAAATGTGAAATTGGATATTTAGCTAAGACGCAAAGAAATTTCTGCCACAATCTACACCAATATAACTAAAACTGTTTTAATGATGTACAAAAGACATGCACGCGGCAAAAGCAACTCCACTTTCCATATCGATACAGAGGTTTCGGTCTTCTGATAGATTCGACGAAATCCAAACATCAGTTATGTTCTTGGGAGCTAAATGAACCACTGCCTAATGGTCCCAGCTATAAAGTTTTCAGGCCACCCTAATGGTTATGCCTTGCCTGACTATGTCGTCCATATACCTCTGTGAAGGAAATTTTACCTGTAAATAAATGTTTTGTTAGGGGAAAAATAGTAAAATGTTTAAGTTTGACCCAAGATATACATAATTACATAACTATCCCCAAATTGACTTAAAATTTATTATATTTGATTTGTATTATATATACATTATATGGTGTAAGTGTAATTCAATCTTGAAGGGAAAAATATATATGGTATACACAATGATGTATAAATAATAAAACATGATGTATTCAACTTGTGGCAATTGCATGCAGCCAAAACACCGGAAATATTCCCCTTATTTTCATTACAAGCCGCACAGCTTGGCTTTTTATAGACATAATCATAATTTAAATTCATTTATAGTTCAGGAATTACCCAACCCGACCCTAAGTAGCTCACTTAAGGTTACATACATCCACAAGAGTATATAACATTTTATTAAGGGCATAAAAAATTTATTTTGCAGCTACTTTCGCTTTCGTTATGAAATTACACAATTACCCGTGTGAAATGTTAACATATTCTGAAATTTATCAGGCAATAAAATGTCGCTCCGAAAGCTCAGGAAAATGTTATTACATATTTACATACATATGTAGAAAAAATCAGCCAATTGCCCTTGAGTTTGCAATAGCAATGTATGTAAGCTAGAATTCAGCTTTCGCCGATAGGCCGACAATAAAAATTATTGTCTACATGTATGTAAATAAATTGCTGTACTCGTATTATTGAGCCATTCCGCAATTATAATATATAAATCTTAGATCTTAGATAAAGTGGTATAAAGTTGGGAGTTCGCTTTATAAATTCAAAAGAGTTAGTTTAACTAAGTATAGCTGTCGGGGAACTTATAATTATCGCATTATGATTGAGATTTAATTTGAAATTTGGGACTATCATATCAATCATACCATCTATTTTTTATAGTACGGTAATTTTAACTGTAGAAGCTTGGTGAAATACGGCCTTTGTAATAGATGTTCTGCCTAACTGCGACTTTGGCATGTACAAGCCCGAACTAAAGCTCTTCATTGCCTAAAGTTGCAGATGAACACAATTTGTGTCATTTAAATGTCGGTTTAGCATTTAAAAAGGCATAAATAATTTCCAGAACTAGATCTTTTCAAAAAAGAACATGATTGACGTAAATATATGAATTATAGTCTATCGGTCAGTAAAAATTCTAATTTGAAAGAAACCTTAATTATATAAAAATGATAAAATCTAAAGTCTTCCCACAATTTAAAGCAAATTAAATCGAAACTGTGTTATTGTGATTGAATACTGCGAGTACTTAAATAACTCCAAATAGCTTAAAATGCAATTTTAACGCAGATGGCTCGTTCTTTTGCAGTCAGCTTACGTAAAATTGCGGTTATGTAGTTGCGCATTCAATAAGAAGGAAAGAGTTGAGCTGCTGTAGATTTTATCTTCTTTAAATTAACTAGTTACTATGTTAGACAAATGTAACTGGAAGTTCTTAAGAATGTCTGCACAAGCTCATGTTTGCTTTATCTGTCAACTGCATGTGCACTTTTCCTTGAAGCTTTCTTTCGAAAGCCAATTCATTTTAATTAAATTTGGCATGAAACATTTGTTGCTTGTCAATGAAATTGAATTACATATACGACGTTTTCATTTGCAAAGAGAAATTCATTGTGAATATGAATAAATAGTTGCATAATAGATTTTAATTAATAATAAAATAGAGTCGACTAATATTAGAAGTAGAACTATGCAGAAATATTATAATTAAATTTTTCGAGCATTCTTAGCAATTACAATATTTTCCTTCACAGTTAACGGTTGAGAAGCTCGGCGCGTTGGTCTTCATATTTTCTCTTTATATACATATGTCCCATATAAATTAGGGTAATTGTTTTTTTGCTAACGCCTCTTAAGTTTTAGCTTTTGTCCTAAAAATAAGGTTCCAATGCAAACAAGCTTTTATCTTTAATTCAAACCATGCCTAAAGCATTCTTCTTTTCCCATGATAAGGTGATTTTTTCCATAAAAACACTCCTTGAAAAGTTATACTCTATCAAAGTTATACCTCAAATGACCTGAGCATTCACACAAGTGAGTTGTTCATACGACATGGTGTACACTATGTATTGTATAAAGAACATTTGATGTATAACTTTAACTGCGTATAACTTTTAAAAGAATCTCTTTATGAAAAAAATCAGCAAAATCTTTCTTATAGAGCGGAAAATTTTGTATTGGAATATGAATAGAATATTCCACCATTGTAAATATATTTGCTTTTGAAAGAAAAACCTTATTGCAAAATATCAAAAAATAAAATATATGGGAAAAGTAAAATGATTTTGTTACGGTTAAATTGTTTACGTTGGATCTTTTAACCTTTTGGGACAAAAACTATAACTTCGGGGGGCGTTTTCAAAAAACAATCACCTTGGTAAATAACGCACACCCTAATATACATGCACATGTTTTTGGATAGTATTGTGGGTAAAGAGTTATTTACACGTGCCAATTGTTGCATGCGGGAATTGCTTTGAAAAGTTATTCACACATCCTTCAAAGGAAAAACTCATAGCGAAAAAAATATATATTTTCTGGTAAACCTTTTATCAAACCTTAGAAAAGTCAGGCAGTTGTTGACCCGTTCGCCACTTATACTTACATACATACATATACACTTATACTTACTCTACTACTTACTCTTACTATAAAGGACTGTTATATAGTAGTTCCACACCAACGACTTACCAACGTACAGTGGGCGAATTTCAAGTGTACAACACATGTAGATTAACGGCAACAAAAGTACGCAATGGTTACGCAAATTTCCCTAAGGAAGTTTATTATGTGTCTCCTAATTTGCTCTCATTCCTCTAGTTATACATGCGATCTACATAGCTGGAATCGAACTCAAATGATATAAGTTATTAGTAGTTTTATGAATACTACACCATTCAATCTTGTATCTTTTGATCCTGTGGTTATGCTGACTTCTTTTTATTAATATTGTACTATATAATTTCAATTATTTAATGAAGAAATTCGAATACCAAGTTAAGGTTTTAAATGTAGGTTAGGAAAGTTTATTTTCGAAAAATATGAGAAGCTCGGTCAAGTGTAGGTAATAAAATTAATATTCAATTCTGTTGAAAGTTGGATATAATTTATGAGTCCTCATTTGATTTTATATCTAATATCTGAAGGGAATTACTTTTATATAGCTTCATCTTCTCTGTACTACTATAAATAAGTTGGGTTTATATAAAGCAAAAATAGCCATTACTTATATAACGTAGAATAATGGTAATTCAACATACCCACATTAATCCTCCTAATGAAAAAGAGTACGTTCTATAAAATTATCCCCTATATTTATGAAAACCGGTTTATATCAGCGAAGCGGACCCGAATTTATATACTGTAAAAAGTTTTACTTGTAGCACTATAATGTTTCCCAAAACTATTCTAAACGCAATAAACTCCTGCTGAGGCCCTAGAACTTTCTAGTAATTATAAATTGTTAATTAGGTAGGGGCCACTGTATGCTCTCCATTTAACAAATTCGTTCACCTGAGCAATCGTAATTAATTACTCGAAGCAGCAGCGGACTAACCTCTTCTACAGTTTTACTACATAACATAGTTCTAATATGTAAGCACACATTTGTTGTTTTTGTAATGCTTTTCCATTTCTTTCGCGCATATTGCCTCATTAATAACACAAGTATATATACATATGTACTAAATACTATATGTATATATACCATAAGCAGGCGCAGAGCTCGATCCACATTCTCAATTTGTAACTTAAGTTGCTTTGCTTTACTTACTCTTAATTACATCTAGCCGCCTCACCAATGTTCTTACAGCGTAGAGTAATGCTGGCTGACACACTTCGTCTGGGTTTTATGAATGTGAATGGAGCGCTCTTAAAGCCACCTTGTGAGGGCTGTCCGTATGGTGTCTTAATTAATTTTGATGTTGCTGTTTTACGAACTTAAATTTCCCAATGGGCTGGGTTAAGGGATATTTTAGTGAATACTGACTGTTTCTCAGACGTAAAAATTTCAATTACCAATAATTGTTTAACAATTTCAATTTCATGATTAGTGCAAGAAAGCCGTTACACAAGAGACAACTCTGACATTGTTTTATACAGTTGAATTTGTACTTACATATATAACATATAGATGGCAGTAACTTGCAAGTGTTTGTTGCAACACACTAATAATCTTAAATTCAAACAAATATAATATAAATAAATATTGGTATATAACGAGTATTCAAATCCGTCATGAGAAAGAAGTTTTGCTTCTTAAAATGTTATAAAATAAGAAGGTAAAAATCACTAAGCAAATCTAGTCAAGTGAATTATTATGTTCGATATCTTATCACTTACGGAATTTTTAAGTATTACAGGAATATCTAAGTCTGGTTTTGAACCGAGTTTAAACTAGCACTCTACAGCAGATTATTTACGAGTATTCTGTAGTGATTACAGAATTTACGAAACTGAAGAAACAACAGTGGTCTGAAACTTATGTTATCAATTATTGAAAATAGCCAGATTTTCAATATGATCCACATTTTGGTACCTTTTTGTACATACACCATAACAAAGCTTGACTGGTGACACCTATTTGTGGTAGGCGACCTAATATTCGATTATGTTTCACAAAAGTATTCATTACATGAGCCCATTTCTTCAATTCCGAAAAATTGTCATTTCGAAGAAAACACTCTACATATACTGTTGAACGAATTTCATAAGCTTTAATTTTAATTTAAAGTTTTAAATAGGAATCATATTGGGAATATAAGTTATTGTTTTCAGGAAAATAAATCGTTGTAATTTTACATAAATTTTCGAAAAACATAAACTTTTTATTCTCTCGCAATATGTTGCTACAGAGTATAGTAGTTTTGTTGAACCAATGGTAGTTTATAACACCTAAAACCAATCTATATAGTTATAGAGTTATATATATATATATATATATGATCAGGATGACGAGAAATTCGAGTGACTGAAATTATTATACATATCTTCCTAACCTTTCAAGCTTTCGGAGAAGAAGTCCTTAATGCAGTACTTCATATAGTGTGAAAGTGAGTGAAACCAGATTATAACCACAAATAGTAGCAAAGCAGCTTAATTTTCGAAAAACATAAACTTTTTATTCTCTCGCAATATGTTGCTACAGAGTATAGTAGTTTTGTTGAACTAATGGTAGTTTATAACACCTAAAACCAATCTATATAGTTATAGAGTTATATATATATATATATATATATGATCAGGATGACGAGAAATTCGAGTGACTGAAATTATTATACATATCTTCCTAACCTTTCAAGCTTTCGGAGAAGAAGTCCTTAATGCAGTACTTCATATAGTGTGAAAGTGAGTGAAACCAGATTATAACCACAAATAGTAGCAAAGCAGCTTAAGTTTTAATTCAAAAATGTTCAAAATCCAATTAATTAATTTCGGTTTGTTCTTCTTTTATTGACTTAATTAATATCATCCAATTGTATATTTTCCGCATTTTCAATAACCTCTTATTAGCCTACTTTATCAAGTTTAGCCCGAATGATGTAACAAGATCGTGTATGATACCATGTGGCATGAAGTGCGTCTGTTCCAGGGGTTTAATGTACCGATGTACTATACTTCAGTATAAGAACTTTGGAGGACCTACATTTTTTTATTAAGAATAGCTCGAAGAAATTTAACAGAGCTCGAGTGTGTAATAATTTAAACTGCAAAGATGTAAGATTGAATTGCGAGGCTTTTGCAAGGGTGATAAAGTGACTCAGGATATTCGATTTTGTAAGTTCGATGCTTTTTGTTTTGGTCATACCTTATTCACAACATACAAGTATATGTATCTAGAGACATTTTTTAAGTACATCGTGCTAATTTCAAGATTCTACATCGTCAATAGATCAGATTCTAAATCGCTCAAAGTGAAAGGAACAGCCAAATCCTGAAGTAGAATTGTTGAAATTTCTAAGCATTTACTTTTCTCTTACAGCACAAGTCTTTTGAATAAATAAAATTGAAAGAATCAAATTAAAACAAAGCGCACAGTGATTTCTATTCGTGTTGCAAACTGAGTTCCATTGCGCCTCGTTATGACACGTAAAATGCATTAAATTCTTAACTGACTACTTGGCGCTGATTAAGGAATCCTAATACAATTTAATTGCGATAATCAGGTGTCACTTTCCTGTGATTCGAATGTGCGAAAGAACGACACAACGCTGAGGCGGATATGTCGGGAAGGGGGAACTGAGCACGCAAGCACACACACATGACATTAAGCGCGTGTGCACGGTTTTGTCAGCGCATTGCGGCTGAGTGTTGACAGAAACACCTGTGTTCAACTGCTTCCGATTTGGCGCCACTCTCTCGCCATCTTTTACATCTGGCTGGTGGCGGTGGCTACGGTACTTGCGATTGTTATTCGAAAACGGAAGTAGCGCGTTAAGGCAATGCCAAAAGGATATGCGAATGGAATGCACTCATGCATACTAATGAATAACGCATCCACACACAAATGAAACGCAAAATCGGGGAAGAAATTCGATGGACGGCAGTTAGAAGCCTCATTGACAAAGAAAGGCGTAAAGACTGAAGGAAATTACGTACTTATATTTCAGCTGAGTATGTTCAACTGAACGTTGTAACTTTTAAATGGATTTCGTAAAATATATTCATTAAAGCCTATATGTGTGTATGTGGGAATCAACGTTTTACACGTATTTTGTGTTTACTTATATGATTTAAGCATGAATTCGCATGTGCTTTATGGTAGTTCACACCTCATAAGCAGTTGAACCGCTACTGCATGCATAAAAAATTCTTAAATCTAAGTTGTGAAAATACTTTAAATATAATTGAAGTAAAAAAATTCTGAAAGAGAGTATGTACGTTGCACCCTCTGAACCTTTTGGGAATCTTTCTAAGAGGCTTTCATAGAAACACATGCAGCGGCCCGGTAGCGGAAGTACATTTTAGCTACCGCTTTAAAACACTCTAATACCAAATAGTTTATGCCGTGAAGATGATGAATAGAGAGTTTGATATTTATTATACTCTCGCAACCTGTTGCTACAGAGTATAATAGTTTTGTTCACCTAACGGTTGTTTGTATCACCTAAAACTAATCGAGTTAGATATAGGGTTATGTATATATAAATGATCAGGATGAAGAGACGAGTTGAAATCCGGGTGACTGTCTGTCCGTCCGTCAGTCCGTCTGTCCGTCCGTCCGTCCGTCCGTCCGTGCAAGCTCTAACTTGAGTAAAAATGGAGATATTTTTATGAAACTTGGTAGTCATGTTTCTTGGTACCGTGAGACGGTTGGTATTGCAGATGGGCGTAATCGGACCTCTGCCACGCCCACAAAACGCCATTAATCAAAAACAAATAAATTGCCATAACTAAGCTCCGCAATAAGATATAAGACTGTTATTTGGTACACAGGATCACATTAGGGAGCGGTATCTGCAGTTAAAATTTTTTTTTAAAATGGGCGTGGTCCCGTACCATGAAATAGCTTCTATTGAACGCCATTATCTATTTTGAACTCAAGTAAAGAATCTTATTGGCTAAACATCATGTAACTAACCGAATTTAAAAATAATTTTCTGATAATTTACATCTCATAATCAATTTATTCGAACAAATGTTAACGTTATGGCAGGTATAAATAATTGGCTTATCAGAAATTGTCCATACATTCCATCAAACATTTTCGGACAATCAAAACTAGTCGGCTGCAAAAACTCGATGCCAAGTTTGAAGTTAATTTAAATACGTGTATCAATGACATTTGCGTGCCAGATCCTTAGTTGTAAACTTGAGCATAAATAACTGACTTAAAATGGGCGTAGAAGTATGCCATTCAACCTTCAATCGTTCACTGGGTAAAGCGTAACAAAAGCTGTATTGACCAATTCCGAAAGAAATGTCTGGATATGAATAATGACCCAGTTCGCTATTTACCGTGACTGCAACTGCAGTTAAGACAATGTCCACATGTAACGCATTCAATGTCTCAATAACAGCAATTGCCATTTGCACTTTAACACTGAAGACCCTTGAAACACCAACAAACTCACTCAATGAGCGACGCATCGCCAATTCCGCACTTCAGCAGTAAATTTTCGTCTGTCACTGGTCGAGCATGCTTCCATAGACTTCATATTTCGCTAGCAGTTGTCTCGATATTTCAGCAGACCCCTTGAAGTCATTGTTATGCGACAGCTGCTGTTTTACACTCGCCCACTTAAGTTGATCGTCAACAATTCAAAGGTGATTGAAAAGACAATTTCATGTAATTTATTAAGGAATTGCATTTATTTGCTTCACTTGTAAGGAGCTCGACGTCGTTCGCTTTTCAGCTTGATGACAAGATGTCCAAAAGGAATTTTGCAGGTGCACAAATTGACTGCACTTATGTTTTCTTTCAATAAATATAACTTCATTTTCAAACTCTTATTCAATGGGTTTGATCGTTCTTTTGAGACGTAAGAGTAGAAGTTATAGTTTGTAAAAGTTGGTCAGCAGTTTAATTTATTTGGGTCATAATCGAATATATTTCAAGTAAATTCAAGATTTTAGACGGTATAGGAAGGTTAACTTAGAACAGAAGCAAGCAATAAGTATTCTCGCAAATTGTGGGCATTAACCTTATGCCCCTATTACCGCTTGCAACTCAACTGCATTTCAGTTGAAGTTTTGAACCTATCTTAAGATGAGAAAGACTACGAAAAGTGGACTTGTTTAGCTGAAATTGCGTATTCAAATGATGAACAACAGTCTGCTTTATCTCTTGTATACAGTTACATAGCTAGAACGCCTACGAAAGCATATTACCCCGGCTTAAGCTCACGCTTTTATTTAATTAATTTAAAAGAGCAATCATACAACACATTAATAGATGCCTCCAGCGCCGTTGAAACATATACTATTTTTCTTTTATTTCACTTAATCCTCACTGACAACTTTCTTAGACCAACAAATATACTTTCGGCGCAAAGTTTCAAGAGAAATTCATAAACATTGCAATCTGTGCAAACCAGCAGAAACTATGTACATTAGGGTGTCAGTTATTTCCCAAATTGATTGTGTTTTATGCATTATTATGTTTTTGCCTTAAAAATAAGAATGCAACCTAAACAAGCTAATTTTTTTCAATTTAAACTGTTCCGAAATCATATTATATTTCTTTTGCCATTTATATAACATGAGATTTTTTGTAAATTTGCATTAAGCAAGTTAATCTACAACTTTGAAAATGTGATATTCTAATACAAAATTATTCGCACTACAAAAAAGGTTGTATAAATTGTTTCCGTAAGAACATTCCTTTAGAAATTACACGCAGTTAAAATTATACATCAAATGACTTGAGAATTCATAGAAGTGATTTACCATATACATATTGTGTTACTCATACGGCGTGGTGTATTTTCACCATGTTCTTACGGAAAAAATTAACACAACCTTTTTTGAACACAGTTCATTTGATGCATAGCTTTAACTGCGTATAACTTTTAAAGGAATGTTTTTATGGAAAAAATCAGCACGACCTGTTTCGTAGAGCGGTAATTTTTGTATTATAATATTACTTATTCAAAGTTGTAAATTTTTTTGCTTTGGAGATAAAGATTATTATTGCAAAATATCAAAAAATAAAATATAAAATATATTGGAAAAGTATATAATTTAATTTGAAATGATTTGCAAAATAACAAACAAATTGGGAAATAACGGACACCCTAATGTACAACTCATATCTAAGTATGTATGTTTGAATGTGTATGTGTGTGCAAAAGCTATGGCTGGCATATCGAAACTTTAACAAAGTTTCACTTAACGCTGAGTCACTGGAGCAACTAAGACCAAGCAGATTATTCCTTAGCAATTATTCCTCAAGTTTTCTGGTCTCACTACTTGAAGCGCTGACAATACCACTTTCGGTGTGAGTGCCTGTTTTTTTTTTTTTGATTCACCCAGGATGAAGCGTTCTAGTGAATTATAATTAATTTTGCCAGCACAGCAAACAACAACAGAACTATGTAATTTACCGTGACACAAACAACTTGGGTGGCTTCTGTTGTGCTTCTGTGTCGGATGGTGGCACATTGTGTGGCATATATTTTGGTGGTAATCATTGCAAATTTTTGGTTGCAAGTTTTAGTCGAAACTTTCACAGAAATCAATTTAACAACGAGACAGATCGCTTGGCATGGAGGCGAACACGCTACGCCGAGCACGTAATCGGTGGGGAGAAGAAGAAATCATTTCAATTAATTGGCTCATTAAAACATCACTCATGCACCAAAGATGTGATTTGTTGAAAATTCTTTACCACTATAAAATATCAATATGGTCGACAGCGGTAATTAATTAACAAGGAAGGAAATACTCATATCAGCTGCAGTTGAGTATTATATACTCTTGCCATTGGCTAGAATCAAACCTTATTATAGTTCAGAAAACATTTACTAAAATATTACCCACACTGCCCGATACGAGATATAAAATCAACCATATCGTCGAAAATCACTATGTTGTGGATATATTGAGGTTAAGGGATGGATTGATTTATTCCTTAAATTATTATTTGAAGTCAGCACGGATGAAATTGGGTATATTGGAGCTAGAAGGTGTCTAAGCTTAATTCAATTACTTTTGGCATTTAACTAAATTAAAATTTCTTTTCTCACAATTTTATTAAGATACATTTTTATTAACAAATGTTAAAATATCTTACATATTGGCCATTATATTCGGTTAAAGCCAACCGGATGTTCGAAAATCATATATCAAATCTGATATGTGATTCAAATGTGGGCTGAAAACGAGTGTTCAGCAAGTTAAGACATTTTTGGTAGATTTCAGAATAACTTTGGACTACACGAAAAGATATATGTACATTAAAAGAATTTGCATGAAAACCAATACATGATTATATTATTAAGAAAAGGATGAATGAACACACAAGAGTATCGATTAGTTTCGTCCATTTGGATTTTAAAAAAACTTATTGAAACTTTAACAGAAATTTCTGGTAACGCTTTCTGGTAATTAACGTATGATTTGTTTGCAGAGCACGAACCAATAATTATATTATACTGTCAAACGCACTCCAGGCGCAGTAACAGGGTCTTAACTTTCGTAATCTCGGGCTTATGCATTCTTATAAAGAGGACTGTGGCAGACATGATCAATTTCATCATGCGATTCAATGCACATACATACGAGTATTTACATACATACAAATGAAACATTATAGGTATAGGTATATGTAGTAGTAGTGATTAAGCAATTCTTTGACCAATTTCACCCATTTTCGGCACCAAATTATAGAATATGCGTTCACTTAATTTTAATAAGAGTGCCATTTTGAATTTTTTTGCAAATTACTTATTTATTCATCAATATACATTGTGTTCCCTTCAAAGTAATCCCCCTCGGATATAATACGCTTGAGCCAACGCTTTTTCCAAACCTCGAAAGACTTCAGATGTGCCCAAATCATTTGAGAAAATTGAATGGCATGAGCCGATTGATATGCGAACATCCTCTGCAGCTTCCCTAATAGTGATTCGACGATTTTCAAGAACAGTTTTTTTTCACTGTTTCGATGTTTTCTTCACTTTTTGACGTGGTCGCACCTCCAGGATGCTCATCGTCGTCAACATATTCACTTCTAAAATGCTTGTATCACTTATAAACACTTTTTTGAGACGAAGTGGACTCACCGAATGGCACAGTCAGCATTCAAGTGCTTTGTGGCACTTTATTTCATTTTTGAGGGAAAATTTAATACATATTCTTTTAAAAGTAAAAAATCGAAAAGCACACAAAAACGTGACTAACCTTTTCCGTTGTCAAAAACAAACAACGAAATGGGCTCTAATGCAAGCACATGATTAATATATGTGATTAAACAAAAACAAACCATCGATAATCGAATGTACATAGCCCGCGAAAAATCAAAATTCAACTTTTCTTTTGAACTGACCTCGTACTTATATACTGTAAAGTAAAAAAGTCATAAGGAATTTGAACTTGCGATATATCGGCGTGGTGTAGTCCTATTGGGCTCATATTTTTTTAAAGCAAAACAAATCATAGTAGGTTGAAACCCCTTAGGAAAGAAAGATAAAAAAACAAAAATGAAAGGAAAAATAAGTCACGGCCTATCTGAGATCGGGAAGAGGAAATGGAGGGGCGTGGCTGAATTTATAGGGGTTAAAAACAGCAAAATTACGGGTACTGTAGAAAAAAGTTATATGCCAAAGTTACAGGTAATGAAAAGATCAAATGTTATTTTTTTTTTGTTCTACAAAAAAAGTTTTAAGAAATTTGCTGTAAGCCTACCTCTTTATGTCACAAACTCACTGTATTTTTATACTCTCGCAACCTGTTGCTATAGAGTATAATAGTTTTGTTCACCTAACGGTTGTTTGTATCACCTAAAACTAATCGAGTTAGATATAGGGTTATATATATATAAATGATCAGGATGAAGAGACGAGTTGAAATCCGGGTGACTGTCCGTCCGTCCGTCCGTGCAAGCTCTAACTAGAGTAAAAATTGAGATATTTTTATGAAACTTGGTAGACATGTTTCTTGGTACCGTGAGACGGTTGGTATTGCATATGGGCGTAATCGGACCACTGCCACGCCCACAAAACGCCATTAATCAAAAACAAATCAATTGCCTTAACTAAGCTCCGCAATAAGATACAAGACTGTTATTTGGTACACAGGATCACATTAGGGAGGGGCATCTGCAGTTAAAAATTTTTTTTTAAAAGTGGGCGTGGTCCCGCCTCTAATAGGTTTAATGTGCATATCTCCTAAACCGCTAATGCTATAATAACAAATTCACTGGAAGCAAATATTTTTAGAACCTCTACCCACAGTGTGAAAATAGTTGAAATCGGGTGGCAACTCTGCCCACTCCCCATATAACGGTACTGTTAAAAACTACTAAAAGCGCGATAAGCACTAAACACGCCAGAGACATTAATTTTTATCTCTGGGATGGTATGAGATGACTTTATAAGAACCGCGTTCAAAATTAAACAGTGGGCGTGGCACAGCCCACTTTTAGGTGAAAACCCATATCTTGAGATCTGCTTAACCAATTTCAACAAAATTCGGTACATAACGTTATTTTCATATTTCTATGTTATAGTGCGAAAATGGGCGAAATCGGACTACAACCACGCCTATTTCCCATATACACACCATTTCAATTCCATTTTCAATTCCATCTGATTATTTCACTTTCCACTATGCATATCAAGCAACAAAGATTACATCGGGGTAAAACTTTATACGTTTAAAGTATGCCACCTTGTGACCAAAAATTGTCTAAATCGAACCAAAACTGTTCAAGCCCCTAAGAAACCACAAAGAAATCTCAAACGAGTATACCATTTGACTTTGCGAGAGTATAAAATGTTCGATTACATCCGAACTTAGCCCTTCCTTACTTGTTTAAATTAAATTATTTATTATTTCTCTTTATTTTAACGTAATATCGAGAAAAAACCTAATTTTCAAACGAAAATTCTCACTCCAAAATATCATATAATATTTATATTAAACTTTTTTTTTAAATTGGTAAACTTCGTTGGAATCATACTATGGTAAGTTTTCTAAAAAATTGCAAAAAAAAATCCACAAATAAACGATACAAAGCTGTTTTTTTTATTTCAGCTTCCACATAATTCGTAATAACAGCTATAAAAAAAGCAACTTTGAATCGTTTAGTAGATATTTTTATGCATGGGATGTAGATGTATTCACTCTGGTAAATATGGTGGCACTCTATATTTATTCGTAAATTTCAATTCACTTTAATTATATAGGATTGTGTCAGTAACAAAAAAAGCAGAATTTGTCATAAGAGTTTTAACTCAATATTTCGAAATAAAATGTTTTATTTTTATGAACCAAAAATAAATTTTCCAAAGAATCAACTAGTGAAAATGTGTTTTTTCAGTAATAACTGAATACGACCATATTGTAAATCAACAAAATTTTCTAAATGTAAAACGAAAATTTATATCAATAACAAAAAAGATGTTTTTTTTTTTTACTTCATGGATCAAAAGCACATTTCGAAGTAACACAAACTGTACAAATTGAACTGTCCCTGTTAGCCACCTATCGGCAGAGTATATTATACAGAAACAAATAACGAAAACGGTGAAGTCACCGGTTAATTACCCAACAACGAAACGTCAGAATTTAGAATCGTATACAATAGTAAAATTACGATTGCAATTTTTATAAATTATTTAATGCTTTCTATATTGCACTTTTGTTTAAATTAAGCTTTTTAACTTTATACACCCACACAAATAATAAAGGTTTGGCAGCACTGCATAAGTAATCAGCTGCTCGAATAACTTTTCGGTTAAAGCAATTTAGTGTTTTTAATTATAAAATTTACAATCGTGAGTTAGGTGGAATCGAGCTCAAAGATAAGTAACAAAAGTGGAAGTAAACTGTTATCAAGCAGGGAAACTAATAAATGAGTACGAAAACACGATAAGCGAGCGGAAACGTACAAAGTGTACTTAATGGTGTCCAATTTCGTAGTACAACGAAAGTTGTTTTTGCTTAAAACTATAAAAAGTGAACCACCGTATATATACCAAGGGTAAGGGTTGAAGTAGAAGGAAGACGTAGCTTGAGGGTCTTATAAATCGCAACCGATAAAAATCAAAATGGGTACAAATTGGCGTGAATTGTTTCCAACAAAGCTCACATTTGTCATATTTCTGCTCTACATATCGTTATTCATTGGTCAAGGTTTGCAATATTACCGATTAATTTATACATGATGTTATAATTTATTTTGTATATTGAATTACAGGCATATTCGTAACCGCCTCTCAAGAAGCCAATAACTCCTACAGCTATAATACAATCACCGTGGTGCTGTTTACAGAAATACTAAAGCTTGTTGTGTCAACTAGTTTATATTGTAGAGAGTATGTAGATCATACAATCAAATATTGTCATAAGTGTATTAAATAATTTTTTCATTCATTTTTTTTTTCTTACAATTCAGAAAAAATTTCATCAATCTACTGCAAGATGTGCGAAAGGATTCAAATGTCATGATGCTTTACTTTGTTCCTGCCTTTTTGTACTGTCTCTACAATAATTTAGCATTTGTCAACTTGTCAACGTTTGATCCAACGACTTATTACCTTCTCTTGCAACTACGTGTCGTGATAACTGGAATTTTATTTCAGGTATGTAATTAAAGGTTAATTTTGGCTATTCCACACATACTTAATCAGAAATTTGACAACATTCGTACATATGTTGGTATTTTCTGCTCTTAAACAAACAATTACAGATTTCTTAGAGTCAACATAAAAAGCAAAGAAAAATTTTCTATAAAAATATTTAATATTAGAATGCAAGACCAATGTATAAAGGTATTTCTTTTTTTACGATATGGGTTTGTTATCGCATATCATTTCAGTAGTAATTAATTTGCTATTTTTCGAAAGTGTTTTACACTTTACTAGATTAATAAATAATATCTGAATAACTGGAATTGTTTCGGTTTATTTTTTCAACCAAGGACTGTCAACTCGGCAACACCAAAAGTATTTGGGGGAATATTACTGCTACTACAACAACTCAACATAACTTTACCTTGTACTTTCGCTTTCAGATTATTTTTAAAAAATACCTGACACGTCGCCAATGGATATCGTTATTGTTGCTAACATTTGGTTGCATGTTAAAGCAAGTGAATCTGAACAGCTTATATGGAGACACAAATGATGATAGCGAAGCCGCTGCAGTACAACAAGTCAGTTTGGGTAGTACGACTACTGCAGCACTGAAGGTGAGCGGAAAAAACATGTCTGGCTTCGATTTTAGTTTAAGTGCACTCCTAATATTAGCGCAAACAGTATTTTCCTGCCTTGCTGGAGTTTATAATGAATATTTGTTAAAGGATAAAGGTGCTGATGTGAATATATTTGTACAGAACGTTTTTATGTATATAGATTCGATAGTATGCAATTTTCTGATATTATTTTTAAAAGGGCAATTGGTTGGCGCATTTACGGCGGAAAATATGCGCGCTATTTTTCGATTTAATGTAATAATAATCATAGTTAACAACGCAGCCATTGGTATTGTTACAAGTTTCTTTTTAAAATACATGAACTCTATTGTAAAGACTTTTGCAAGCGCCTTGGAGTTACTATTCACAGCCATACTCTGCTATTTTCTTTTCGCCATACCTATTTATATAAATACCGCGCTTGCTATTGGTGTAGTATCTTTTGCAATATACCTATATACACAGAGTCCTGTAGTTAATACAGGCAAAGTACGCCCACTAAGTACTATAAGCGAGGCTACACTAACAACTCAAGATAAACGAAAGTTGTTAGATTCTGATGGTGATACGGATCTAGAGATGGATATAGTGTAGCAGGTATGATTATTTTACCTAACACCATATAGTGTAATGTACTGGTATGCACACTTTGAAAATGGCCAGTGACAGCCCTTAATTTAGGTTATGATTATAAAATAAGATATTTTTTAGTTTTATATTTGGATATGAATGTGCAAGTTATAAGGAAACAAATTGAATGGCTTTAAATATGTATATTACGGGTGGGTTATTATACCAATGGTCATCTTAAACATTTCTTAAAGAAAAATACGATAATTTATATATTATATTGACCAAATAAAATATTTTCAAAATACCACAACAGCTATATATTATTAAAATGTACGGCATTGATATTTTAAAATTTATGTAGGCGCTGAAATTTTTAGCATCCGAATTAAATGTTTTCTTTTATTTTGTAATCCCAGATGCGAAATTACAAAAATCAAACCCAAATACCGCATTAAATATTAAGAACTACCTACTACCGGATTGAAAAAATTTTTTTTAATCATGCATATAGTAAATAAGAATTTAAAAATAATTAGCTTTAGTTAACATTTGTTCGCGTTCAATTAAATCAAAAAGTAATATTTTCAATTTTTAGTCCCAAACATCTTGAATTTAAAAATTAAAATTTAATTTTTAATGACAACATTATTGATTAGGAAATCAAAATTTTATTTTTAGTCCAAAATTTTTGAATAAAAAAATTCGCAATCCTGCTCCCAAATATCACTTGTTTTTATTCAATATAATACAAAAATTCAAAAATCACATCTGTAAATCTACACCTGTCGTCTGTAGCATACAGCTAACCTTTCAAACTCAGAAGTATGAAACTGGAAATAGTCACGACATCCTTCCAAGTGCGCTTCCATTGTTCCCATTGGTACCAAATGTGTTGCATTATACATACATTGATCCAAAGGAGGTCCACGATAGTTTTTGCGGCACTTCATCATATGGCCCGGCATACGGAAACGGATAATTCGATGCGAATTGTTGTAGGGGCACAAAATAAACTCTTCCTCATTCATTTTGGTTAAAAAGTTTTTTCTTAATTTAAAAAGAAATATAAATGTTTGAAAACCAAAATGGGCTACTAAAGGTAAAATTTAAGAAGGACGCGCGGTTTGCACTTCAAATCAGCTGTTGTCTTACACAGAGTTGCCAAGTTATTACGAATTTATTTACACCAGTGCTACTAGTTTTGTGTATTAAATGTATATGTTCGAAAACAAATGGAAATGCCCTTTTTATACCCTTAACAGGGTTTATTAAATTTGTCACGAAGATTATTACATCCAGAAGGTAACGTCGGAGGTCCTATAAAATATATATATAAATGATCAGCATGACGAGCTGAGTCGATGTAGCCATGTCCGTATGTCTGTCTGTATATACGTGAACTGGTCCCTCAGTTTATGAGATATCGATTTGAAATAGTGCACAAGTCTTTTTCTCAAATGTTGCAACCACTATAGCATATAACTAGCACACAACCTGATCTATCGAAATCCAGTCCTTGTATGAAAACTTGTTTTTTCACAAAATGTCTAACGAAAGCGTGGATTATTGTCCAGACAACGGTTCAATCTCGAAGAAATTGTTCAGATCGGACCATTACATCATATATCAGCCATACAAACTGATCAATCAAAATCAGGTATAATAGCTTCAGTGCAGGCGAAGTAAAATTTTTGTTTATAAATGAAAATACTGCATGTCAGCTTTGTTCGATATTAATTGTATATTTATGGGAACTTCCTATACGATTACAAAGTAGTTTACGAATTTCTAAAGCTGAACAATTAATTTGTAAAGCGATTTGTTTCATATACAAATGCCAATTTTATAATATTTTTTGTTGTTGTTTCCGCAAATAAGTGTATCTATTTAGTGTCCTTGGCCTCCTTAGCATTTTGTAATGATTGTGTAATAAAAAGTTTGGCCAAAGATTGCGAGCAAAATTGTGATATATGTTGGGAATAGGTATTAATTTGTCCCGAATTAATGGTTGCATTAAGTCTAGGTGGAACTGGAAGTGGGCGGAACTGCTTAAGAACTTCCTCTTCTGGAATCGGTGATTCGCCCTTGGCACTTCGCAAGACGTTCTCTGCTGCTTGTTTTGCTAGAGCACGGTGTTTCTCCTATTGAAGAAATTCATATGAAAATTTTTTTCTGTGTATGCTTCATTTAATTACCGTTTCTTGTTTGAATACTACTTGTTGATATTTGTTGTAGCGTATTGACTCTTGGTATAGTTCATCAACACGTTCGATTAAGCAACGCATGTGATTTTCCAAAACTGAGGCTGTACCTAAGTCCAAAAAGTTTTGACCCTGCTCTTCCGGCAACATTTCACCCAACTCACTCATCATAATATTGGTGAGGGGAGAATTTTTGATAACGATTGGTATCTCAACAAAGAGGCTTTCATAGCCAACCTTCAAGTTGCGCAGTGCATCAGGTGTAAAATCTCCATCTTTATACATTTGAATGGCTTGTGGAGTTAATCTATAGGCCTTTAAGCAGAGAAAACCACGGCCAGACTTTTGCGTATCGTAAATGACGACAACAGATTCCTCTATGCTAGTTTGGTAATGATATTGTGATTCCAGCAAAGCCATGGATAAGAAATTTCCAACATCTGAGCTCTGATACCAGCCAACATGAAAATGATCGACATTTACACGTCTTAAACGGCGCATCATAGTTAACTGATACATTTCTTCATCCATTGTTTCATCGCCGCTTTTCGGGAAAGGGAAGCAGTTGGTAATTTCTAAACATTTGTCTACGACCAAACCCAGCAAGGCACCTTGAGCCAAATCCATATTGCTTGACTCTTCATGGCAATGTTTCACCATTTTCATCACGGCCTAAAAGTAAAATGCATCAGAAAATGGTAAAACACGTATCAAAACAAAATCTCTACACAATATTGGCAACACTAAAATACGCTGTCACCGCCCGCAAAAGCAAACGTGTAAAATTTTGACATTACTACAGCTATATGCCTCACTTTCTCATCTTTTTTAAGCGAAACTTAATGGGTTTCCTAGCGATTTCAAGCTTACAATGCAGGCAATAGTTTCTTTTCCATATTTCCACTTACCAATCCATCGCATTGCACGTAATTAATGGTATTATCCACTTCTTCTTGACGACCACGATTACCACCACGGCTTGCCATTTTTATGTCAAATGCAAATGAAAGGAAAAAATAAAATACATATTTGTCGCGAGCTTGGATGTGGTTTCACAAAAAATATCCACAGTGCTGCCAATTTGCGGTTTATCTAAAACTTGCCCGATAGCCTTTTAATAAGTTCTCCTATAAAATTCAGTGGCGCTAAAACTGCAGTGTTATGATCAAAATGAGTCTGTTTTTGATTTACACAAGTCTTGCTCCCCTCGGTATATCCACGAAGAACATATTTCTATACATTTTGTTATTAAAGTATTAAAGACTTTGAAAATGGTTAAAAGTGGAAAAAATTCATAGTAGGTTGAAACACATTGGAAAAGGAATATAAAATAAAATAAAATGTAATTTACGGATGAACTGTGGTCCAGAAGGGGAAGGGGTCGGGCATAATTAAGTTTTTAAGGGTTAAAAACGATTTATCTCGATTTCCACCAAACTACAAGTTTTATTGAAAAAAGTTATATGGAAAATATGTATGTAAAAAAAAGATCTTACATCTTTTGCATTAAAACCATTTTCGCATAACCTCAAAATGTTTGTGAAAAATTTATGTAACTAAGTTTTTGGGTTTTTATTTTCATCTTAAACAAACAATTTTTTATTTCTCGAAATTTGGTGTGGACTTACTCTTGTATGACCCAATGACGCGATGGCCGGTTTAGAACACGACAAGTAGCCGGAATTTTTTTCTTGGGAGATTGATTACATGTTCAAACCTGCTGAAGTCGTAACTACCCATTAGCGACCTGGCATGGCGCATGCCTTGGGGCTGTTGCGAATGTGTCTCTCTGCCTAGTCTTTCCTACGAATCAGTTCCTTTATGGTATAAGGACCAACCACGATGTACGGTTCGGGTCCTACCATTCTGGTGAAAGCTGCAGAGCGGGCACTCAAATAAGGTGCACTTGGTTGCTACTTGATAGGCTGTTTAGCCGTTCTATACACTTCTGCACTAGTAGCGATTTAACCTCACAAGCAGAGAACGCTTATAGTGCCGTTTGACTATCGCTGAGTATGGCATTACTTTCATTACATAATTGCGTTGGATGTTTATCTCTACACACTGACTGATACCATAGACTTTCGCTTGGAAGATGCTTGGAAAACTTCCCATGGGAATGGAGAGCTTGGTGCGTGGTCCTGCAACTCCTACACCAATCCCTTCCCACGTTCTAGAGCCATCGGCATACCACTTGATAGTGCTTTCCCTTAGCAGTAGGTCCAGCGTGGAATCATTCCATTTCGCATTATAAAAAAAATCGCCTTAGTAAAAATAATATTCGTGTGGTAATTCCGAAACAGCCATCTGAGATAGCATAAGCTCTCAAAGTGAATCATGTGCCTCAAACGTCTGGGACTCCCAATTATCAGCCTGATGTACAGAATCTGAAAAAACCCTACGACACAAAACACGTAAGGTTCACTTCAATATTTTTACTCTTAACAGGGTATATTAAGTTCGCCACGAAGTTTGTAACATCCGAAGGAAACGTCGGAGACCCTATAAAATGTATATATTTATATACATATATAAATCTTCTGTACGTGTGTTTGTAATTGAACTTCTTCTAAACGGCTAGACCGTTTCTGATGAAATTTTGTGTGTGTATTCAAGGGGGTTTGAGAATGGTTTAGATTCACAATTCGATCAACTAGATAATGTTTTAGCAATGAATTTATTTATTTATAAATTGTTGTTGATGTTAGAACTTTTACATACAAGTAGAATTCCGGCAGAATGCGCTGCAGTCGTGTAAGATATTCAAAAGTATATTTGAGTTTCAGTTGCGCCTGGTAGATGACGCTGAGCTCAGATTCTAAGATTGCATAAGTATAGTTTAAACTAGGAAGGCTATAGACATGTTAAAATGTGTCTAAACATTCATACTGCTATGCTACTCTATACGATACATAAAGGATAGTTCGGCTGAACACATTTGTTACTTTACTATTTATTTTGAAATTTGTTACTGTTTCGAAGTACATATATTACATAATTCTTCATAAAATTTTCCTAACCTATATAACTATCCTAACACGTCTGTCGGGTCTGCTAGTACATATGTATGTATAAAAGATCAGCGTTTTAGCCATGTCCATGCCTCTGTCTGTCGGTATATACGGGAACTAGTCCCCACTTTATTATATCGATCTAGAACTTTGCATACGTCATTTTCTCTCCAAGAAGCTACTCACTTGTCGGATATCGGACAACTATAGCATATAGCTGCCATACAAACTAAACGATCAAAATCAAATACTTGTATGGAAACTTTTTTATTTGTGAATTATTGTATACTAGGTGTACCTGGGATTCCCTGCTATGCCCTTTTTCATACTCTCAACATGTTGCTATATAGTATAATAGGTTTGTTTTGTTGTTTGTATCCCCTAAATCTAATCGAGATAGATATGGAGTTATATATAAGTATAAACGATCTGGATGACGGCATGAGTTCAAATCTGTCCGCCCTAATGAAATCTTCGTTAAATCTATATTTTATGCGTTACTTTCAAATCAACCAATTTCAACGAAATTATGTTTATAACATTATTCTGACATTCCCATATTAAGGTGCGCAAATTGGATCTGCAACCTCGCCTACTTCTCATATAAAACAATTTTAAATTTCTGTCACTTCACCGTATAGAAATTGAGAGCCAATAGAGATATCGGGTTAAAACTTTGCAAAAATAGTGCCATTTAGATGTGCCATTCACCTTGTTCAAAAATTACGTGCAGTAGCTATGTTATGTGTTGTTATTTTATTTTTTTAAGTGAAAAACATTAAAATAATTCTGACATGCATTTTGAACACATGTTTATGATTTGAAATGCATATTATTTTTTTATATATGAAATGTCTTGACTTTTAACATAAAAAGATAAAAATTATCTATGTCCGTACCTTGGTTCTAGGCTACCTCCCCACCAAATTACATCCAAATTGGTTCAGCTGTTCTTGAGTTATAAATAGTGTAACTAACACGACTAACATAGATTGCAAAATCTACAGTGATTTTGAAAAAAAGGCCTTATCACTTTATTTTTATACTGCTGTTGGGTTTAAATAGTCTCTGCCTGTGACCAAAGCAACAGTTTCATTCTGCTACTAGTGACAGATCCCCAAACATGAAGACTAGCGTCATTACAAGTATTTTTCTTGTTGTTTACAGCTTTTTGCTGTTCGACGCCACATCAGCTCTCCCCTTGGCCGATTCGGAAATTGTATCCGACGATGCCATTCTGAGCGATCCAGTTCCAGCTCAGGACCCTAGAAAAGAAATTACCATTGATGCTTCCATTCAGGCCAACGCTCATGTAGTGGTTCCGGAATCAGTTGCCGAGAAGCTTGTACAAATTATGGTGGAGGCTTTCAATACTCAGAAGTCTGAAAAAGTCAAAGGGCCGCAAAGTCCCAGTAAGCTCATAACCTGTGATTTATTGCCTCTGGTTGGTTCAAAACTTTGTGTGCTGTCCATTGTATTGCTTTGGGACACCGCAGTGGCTACTGCAATGGAAGATCTATCTGCCAATGTCGTGATTAAGAGCTGAAATTTGAAAGATAGAATTGCGAATAAGGATTGGACTTCGACTGATTATTACATAATTACATTTAATACCATTAAAATATGGCATATAGCTGCCATACAAACTAAACGATCAAAATCAAATACTTGTATGGAAACTTTTTTATTTGTGAATTATTGTATACTAGGTGTACCTGGGATTCCCTGATATGCCCTTTTTCATACTCTCAACATGTTGCTATATAGTATAATAGGTTTGTTTTGTTGTTTGTATCCCCTAAATCTAATCGAGATAGATATGGAGTTATATATAAGTATAAACGATCTGGATGACGGCATGAGTTCAAATCTGTCCGCCCTAATGAAATCTTCGTTAAATCTATATTTTATGCGTTACTTTCAAATCAACCAATTTCAACGAAATTATGTTTATAACATTATTCTGACATTCCCATATTAAGGTGCGCAAATTGGATCTGCAACCTCGCCTACTTCTCATATAAAACAATTTTAAATTTCTGTCACTTCACCGTATAGAAATTGAGAGCCAATAGAGATATCGGGTTAAAACTTTGCAAAAATAGTGCCATTTAGATGTGCCATTCACCTTGTTCAAAAATTACGTGCAGTAGCTATGTTATGTGTTGTTATTTTATTTTTTTAAGTGAAAAACATTTAAATAATTCTGACATGCATTTTGAACACATGTTTATGATTTGAAATGCATATTATTTTTTTATATATGAAATGTCTTGACTTTTAACATAAAAAGATAAAAATTATCTATGTCCGTACCCTGGTTCTAGGCTACCTCCCCACCAAATTACATCCAAATTGGTTCAGCTGTTCTTGAGTTATAAATAGTGTAACTAACACGACTAACATAGATTGCAAAATCTACAGTGATTTTGAAAAAAAGGCCTTATCACTTTATTTTTATACTGCTGTTGGGTTTAAATAGTCTCTGCCTGTGACCAAAGCAACAGTTTCATTCTGCTACTAGTGACAGATCCCCAAACATGAAGACTAGCGTCATTACAAGTATTTTTCTTGTTGTTTACAGCTTTTTGCTGTTCGACGCCCCATCAGCTCTCCCCTTGGCCGATTCGGAAATTGTATCCGACGATGCCATTCTGAGCGATCCAGTTCCAGCTCAGGACCCTAGAAAAGAAATTACCATTGATGCTTCCATTCAGGCCAACGCTCATGTAGTGGTTCCGGAATCAGTTGCCGAGAAGCTTGTACAAATTATGGTGGAGGCTTTCAATACTCAGAAGTCTGGAAAAGTCAAAAGGCCGCAAAGTCCCAGTAAGCTCATAACCTGTGATTTATTGCCTCTGGTTGGTTCAAAACTTTGTGTGCTGTCCATTGTATTGCTTTGGGACACCGCAGTGGCTACTGCAATGGAAGATCTATCTGCCAATGTCGTGATTAAGAGCTGAAATTTGAAAGATAGAATTGCGAATAAGGATTGGACTTCGACTGATTATTACATAATTACATTTAATACCATTAAAATATGGCATTTCTGTGTGTTCAAATACAAGTCAATGAATTGTTTTAGTTCCGGCGATCGATAACTAACAAGTGCTCCATTTATTTAGTTTATATTATCAAGTGGATACACTTATTTATTTATATCTCATTTTGAAGCACCTTAACCTTCACTATATGATAACAAACTATGTATGGATGTACAAGTTTATATATGTATGTATGTATGTAAATGTTAGCGTATTATTCGGACTTTAAAAGCCACAACCCGTTGCACAATGAATCAGTTTGGCCTGATAGCGACTTCTAAAAACATGAAAATTATCATTATTATTTCTGCTGTGCTTTGTAGCTTTTTGCTGTTTCACAGCACAAGGGCTTTGCAACCCTTTGATACGCAAATATACTCTGATCACGTGGAACAACCAAAAGACCTTAAAGAAAATAATGGTGACATTACAATAGATGGCTCTATTGAATCCAGTGCACTCATCGAAGTTCCGGAGTCGGTAGCCAAGGATTTATTAAAAGTTATGGTCGAAGCTTTTCAACACATGCAAATTTCTAGCGACGAAACTGTTGAAGTCCATGTTAATACTGTTGAAGAGGAACCTGCAAGCGTAGCGAGTGAAGCGCAAAACCGTGCCTCTTGTGACTCAGGGTACTGTAATATGTACTGTCTTTCGATAGGACGCCACGGTGGATATTGCAGCGTTTGGTCGGCATGTTTGTGCGTATAACGCATATAGAATTTAAAAAGTATATGTATATTTAAGAACAAAGCAAGTTATAGTGAATTTCACAATATTTTTATACTCTCGCAACATGTTGCTACAGATTATAGTAATTTTGTTCACCAAACAGTTATTTGCATCACCTATGTGGATATACCATAGAGTTATACTTAGTTCTGCCAGAAGTTCTGTTACAAGTTCAGGCCGTTATTAAAATGAAACGATAATATCTTTTTTAATAGAATTAATTTTACTTGATAACACTGATCTACAGTGGTTTTGTTGCCCTGGATATTAGATCGATTTTGGCTATTTACGAAACTATCAGTGATTTTGTAAGATTTACTCTCCTTTATTTTAAACCTTTATTTTCATTTACATATATTTACCATGCCAATTATGTTTTGAAAAATAAGGATACATCCAAGTAAGAGAGAGAAAAACGTCGAAAACATATGTTATACAGTGTCTACCAATAGGGATGACGTGATTTTGACAGCTCGTGGTGTCCATGATTTTTTACGGACTTATATAAAACTTTGTCCGTGTGTTCAGTAAGGTTTGTCATTTCATCGTGTTGTGTTTCACTTTGGTACAAAGCTTGGAAATTGTCCAAAATTATTACGCAAATTCACGTTCTCTGCTGCCTACTGTAAAATGAAAAATCATCTTCTCAGATAAGGTCCATTTCTGGCTTAATGGTTTCGTCAACGAACAAAACTGTCGCTATTGAGGTGAGTCAAATTCTCGTGAGTTTAACGAAATTGACCGTTTGGTGCGGATTGTGGTATGGTGGCATCATCGGGCCTTATTCCTTTCGAAATGGGACAGGAAATTCCGTTACCATCAATAGCGAGCTGTAACACGATGTAGACCATGGACGATCTCTACTTCCAACAAGATAGTGCGCCGTGATTGTTTCACGTCTGAACATGGACTCATTGCGTGCAATATTTGGCGACTTGTTCATTTCGAGAAATGGCCCAGTCAAATTGCCACCAAGATCATGCGATTTAACGCCCCTATATTATTTTCTCTGGGTGTATGTTAAATAAAAGGCTTAAGCCAAGCCAACGTTGCAGCCGAAATGCTGCATCGAGCCATCGAAAATTGCCGGAAACGGGTAGAGATATGCAAACGGAGCCATGGTAGCCATTTGACCGACATTTTGTTCAAATCATAAACGGCATAAAATTATCTGCATAACAAGAAAACAGAACCCATTTTGACCAAATTTGAGTGTTTTATTTAATTTCAACCCTATATTTCAATATTATTATATATTCTTTTATGAAAATTTCTTTAATAATTTTCCAGTTGACAATCTTTTTTAAGGAACAGCAGTAATCTGTCATCATGTGACGATGCTATCAATTTTAATACCTTTCTTCCTCACTATAATTTTCTAAATTTTCAAAAATTAACGCATATATCACCTAGAGTCTGAAAGCTATTCAACATATTTTTCACATTTTCTTTAATATTTGGTGCTTTATGTCATTGTAGTCTTGGATTTCCTATCAGTACAAAACATTTTCGCACTTCAATAGGAACAGTCATAACCTTAATAAAATTTTTCATTAATTTTCTAAATTTCAACCTTTCAATACTAAGCTTTGGGAGCTTTGTATAAATGAAGTTAAAACAATACCTTTCCACGTCCCAAGCTTTGACAAATTGCTTTATCATTCCTTACTTGATCACGTATTAAATCACTTGAGCTGATTTTGAGAAAACAATTTTGGTATAAATGTGTCACACTTCCATTCAATTCCACTGGTACAGATTTATGGTAGAGCGTAAGCCTACAACTTATCTCCACGTTCGATTTTCATTAAAATCTCCCACATATTTTTCGCATATTTTTGGTAAGGAGCATGAGAGTGGGGATCACGTCATTTCTAAGCGCGACAAAGGTGCTCAGAAGGCTAATCATGACTGGAAAAATAAATTTTATGACTGACAAGTAAGTAAGCGCTAAGTTCGGGTATAACCGAACATTTGATACTCTTGCAACCTGCAGGGACCAAAGCCGCTGAAATAAATACCTTCAGGTGTTGGCAAGACTATATATTAAACAATGTTGCGAAAAGGTTCAACTTCATTGTGTGACGAAATCGTAAATGGATTGAAATCATATTAACTTATTTTGAAGGTCATAGATTCAGTTTTATTACTATATTTTAGTAAATTATACTAAAATCATACTCAAATGAGATATATGGTATGAGATATATAATCGTAGTGTTAAATTTAATATATTAAGTTAGTGTGAAAAACGGCAACCAAAGGATCGGAATTCATATATTGGGGATATAAGGTTTAGACCAATATTAATTTAATTTATATTGAGCGCCAAGCCAATAATATAGTTTAACAACTTTTAAGAAAACGTGTCCACTTAATTTCATTAAAATATCACACGTTTTGGCCAACCTAATCGGTTAAAAGTCAGGTGGATATTCGGAAATCATTATATAGGATATATTGTGGACAGAGAAATGGAACGGTTGATTGCTTAGGTATACTTGAGAACTCATTTTCAAGCCATTTTATAAATATATAAATATAAACATATACATAGAGTAAAGTAATCCGCACGTTTCAAAATCCAGAATATCAGTTATGAGGTGCCCTTTGCTAATGCGATTCCCTTTGCCAAATTACAGTTTTACACTAAATTTAGTACTTAGCTATAGATAAATCACCACCGACCTTCAGATAAAATCCTATATCTAAAGAACTACTAGACCAAATCTGGTATGTCACATTATCCTGAGGTGATTACGGTGTGAAAATTTGCGAAATCGAACAACAACCACGCCTGTTTCGCATATTCGAAAATTATTTATTCTATCTACCATAATTCTTTCACTTTCCAGCGTACAAAATAGTGCCTTTGAGGTAGGCCGCCTCACGTCTAAAACTGTCAAAATCGGATTGTTTAAGCTTCCAGAAACCGAATGTGGGGACCCCGGAAAATATAGGTAAATCTGTGAGATATGTTATTGAAATTCGGAAAAAGCCTTTTCCTTATAATAGTTTGATTCTCTATCGGGTCAATACTTCCTTTAGCGTCTGCATACCTAATATAAAGATTTTCGAACTTCTGGTTGAGTTTATACTATATATGCCGGTCAATATGTAAGATATCGTAATGAAATTCATAGAGAATATATTTTTAATAACAGTGTATCCTTGTGCCTATATGAATAAAATTGTGTCAATATATCCCCTAACTCCCATATACCTTATATAAGAAATTCAAACTTTTGGTTGGCTTTATACTTTATATAATATATATGTGTGTACGTTTAAAGTGAACCTTTAATACTGAATATACAATAGTTTACTACCGAAAATGTGTGAAATCGGTTCTTGGTCCCCAGCTCCCGAATATGTCAGATAATGTGTTAGTTATCTTAATAAAATTGCGTGAAAACATCTTCTCCAGTATAATTGAAAGTTAATAGAATCTGCCCATATACCCGATATAGTGAATTTTAATTTTCCAGCTGACTGGAAACCGTTTCTGTTAGTCAATATAATTATGTATATATGTGATATTTCAATAAATTTTATTTAAGTAGACACTTTTATCTAAATATAATGTGGTTTAACGCTAAATAGTATATACATTTCCGACTATCTGGTTGACTCCTTCCTCTTTTACCCAATATATTCAATTTATCAGATACTATATATAATTATTTTCGCTATTCTAGTGAATGTTGTTTTGCTCCGGAGGTTATTTTTTTACGCATCCCTGTTCTAGTGGACCGAATATACCGATCAAGGTGTGAGTTGTCTTAATAAAATCGGATAACATCGCCCTTATACTTTTAAATAGTGTAAAACTGGGCCAAATTGAACACAACCATATTTTCGAATATACATAATGACTTTTGGTCCTCTGATTGACTTTTTCCTCACTCATAGTAGTGAAATTAAGTAGTGTACATATATATGGGTCATATCTGTACCACAGCACATCGGCTTTGCAACCCTTTGATTCCGAAATAGACTCTGCCCTTTTGAAACAATCAATAGGTCTTAAAGAAAATCATGGTGACAATACAATCAATGGCTCAATTAAATGCAGTGCACATATCGAAGTTCCGAAAAGACAAGGATTTAATAAATGCTATGGTCGAAGCTTTTCAAAATATGAATGTTTCTAGGAAAATAACTACTGCAACATATAGCTGACCGATCAAAATCAAGTTCTTGTATGGAAATTTTTTTATTTGTAAAGTGTATTATAGTTTCAGTGCAACTGAACGTAACGTTTTATCTTGATTTATTAAAATTCTAAAGACACTTGTATTGTAAGTATTTTAGTCTAAGTTTAAAGTGCTGACTTGGGTAATGTTTTAGTTCCTTCACTTTGAAGGGTATGTGGTACATGTTCTCATACCAATATGATACAAATATTGGAATAGGCTGAGCTTCTCCCGCCAAACGTCTGATCATAGTCATTTATATAGTGTCTATAATTATTGTAAACAATTAAATACAGCAGTTAGTTGAATACATAGAAAACATCTCTACAATTGTTTAACCAGAGTGAGGTCTTCAAAATACTACTTGTAATTTACCACAATCGAGATTGATTTTAATATTTGCGTACAAGTATCTTATCACTTTATTTTTATACTGCTGTTGGGTTTAAATAGACTCTGCCTATGACCAAAGCAATAGTTTCATTCTGTTACTAGTGACAGATCCCCAAACATGAGGACTAGCGTCATTATTTTTCTTGTTGCTTACAGCTTTTTGCTGTTCGACGCCACATCAGCTCACCCTTTAGCCGATTCGGAAATTGTATCCGACGATGCCATTCTGAGCGATCCAGTTCCAGCTCAGGACCCTAGTAAAGAAATTACCATTGATGCTTCCATTCAGGCCAACGCACATGTAGTGGTTCCGGAATCAGTTGCCGAGAAGCTCGTACAAATTATGGTGGAGGCTTTCAATACTGGAAAAGTCAAAGGGCCGCAAAGTCGCAGTAAGCTCATTACCTGTGATTTATTGGAATCCTCTGGTTGGTCCAAAACTTTGTGTGCTGTCCATTGTATTGCTTTGGGACACCGCGGTGGCTACTGCAATGGAAGATCTATCTGCCAATGTCGTGATTAAGAGCTGAAATTTGAAAGATAGAATTGCGAATAAGGATTGGACTTCGACTGATTATTACATAATTACATTTAATACCATTAAAATATGGCATTTCTGTGTGTTCAAATACAAGTCAATGAATTGTTTTAGTTCCGGCGATCGATAACAAACAAGTGCTCCATTTATTTAGTTTATATTATCAAGTGGATACACTTATTTATTTATATCTCATTTTGACGCACCTTAATCTTCACTATATGATAACAAACTATGTAAATGTTAGCGTATCATTCGGACTTTAAAAGCCACAACCCGTTGCACAATCAATCAGTTTGGCCTGACAGGGACTTCTAAAAACATGAAAACTATCATTATTATTTCTGCTGTGCTTTGTAGCTTTTTGCTGTTTCACAGCACAAGGGCTTTGCAACCCTTTGATACGCAAATATACTCTGATCACGTGGAACAACCAAAAGACCTTAAAGAAAATAATGGTGACATTACAATAGATGGCTCTATTGAATCCAGTGCACTCATCGAAGTTCCAGAGTCGGTAGCCAAGGATTTATTAAAAGTTATGGTCGAAGCTTTTCAACACATGCAAATTTCTAGCGACGAAACTGTTGAAGTCCATGTTAATACTGTTGAAGAGGAACCTGCAAGCGTAGCGAGTGAAGCGCAAAACCGTGCCTCTTGTGACTCAGGGTATTGTAATATGTATTGCTATTCGTCAGGGCGCCACGGTGGATATTGCAGCATTGCATCGTCCTGTATTTGTTACTAATACTTTTATACATATGTATGTATGTAAATATATAATATTTTGAGAAAAAAAAACCCAAAAAAAATAAAGCAAGTTGTAGGATATTGACATTATTCCCGTTTAATAAATAATATTTGTAGCTTTGTAAAAATTTAACTGCGTTTTATGAGATAATTTTAACTGTCTGATTCTCGATTTCTTAAACATATGTAAAAATAATCAAATGATTCTTCTGAAACCTATAAAACTCAGATCAACACCAAAGCCATTGTTACTATTCTCGAAAGTCAAGAACGCCTGTACCCATTTTAACGGAATTTCTTTTTAGAATTTTGAATAAGCTTCTTAAGTAAAAAATTACAAAATTGTTTTATAAAGTAGGAACATAGTTCCATCGAAGCCCCATGGGATCTTCTGCTGCGCAGAAATATATTAAAAAATAGAGCCAAACATAAGGACGTTAGAAAATACCTCGAGAAAATTAGTATTACCAACTATTAAAGAACGTATAATTAAAAATAAATTTGGAATAATATTTCGATAGACTTTTAAAGTAGAGTTGTCATCTACTAAGCCAAGTAAAACCGTGCAAAATACAATATTATAAAAAATATTATTAACCGACTATTTAAAAAAACAAAACAAAATAGTATTTGTATATGTTTTTATAATTTAATTTTATAATTTTGAGTTAAATATGCATTAAAATTAAAAATTAAATTAGAAAGAATATTAACAAAAGAGCTTGAGCTCGTTAGGTTCATTTGAATCTGAGGTTTTATAAAGGGTATCAGATGTAAGTTAAATACAGGTTTATTAACTTGCACCAGAGAATGTTAAAAAATAGAGAAGGCGCTAATTTAGTACTAAAATGTAAATTATTAAAAGAGAACATCGAAAATGCGCAAGTTCGAAAATAAAATAACACAACGTTAAAAAAGGAACCATCCCATCTTTATAAGGAACTCAACAAACTACAATATATCACTGTAAAAAGAAACCAAGCAAATTCGATTAACAAAAGTTTATCTGAAATAATTATGTGGCAGTGCACCCCCTGACTCCTCCTTGCCAGCGATCGTTCAACTCACTTCAACTGCTAGCAGTTCTCGCAAAAAGCAAAAGGTGAAGTAATTGTTTGTGCGGAGCAAGGAGAAGCAAGCATCAGCGTACGTGTACTTATGAATGAATGTGTAATTTTCACATATGTGTAGATCAATAAGGGAATATTCAATAAAACTAAATTTATGAACATATTTGACTGAAATATTCTAATTATTTACTATAACAGGCATCAGGTAAACAATTTATAAACACAAGTACGATTAATTTAATGCAAATATTATTTTTCAGATAATTTTTTCTGATGAGAAAAAATTTCATCTTGATGGATCAGACGGTTTCAACTATTATTGATGAACAACCTGGAGTATCACAGTGTTCTCTCTGACGGTTTGCTGCCTTATCTTGCTGAAAATTCCGACAAAAATTTCATTTTTGAACAAGATAACGCAGCAATTCATGTAAGCGGATCCACAAGACAGTGGTTTGAGGATCACAATATTGAATTTCTTGACTGGCCAACACGTTCTCCCTATATGAATGTCATTGAGACTGCTAGTACGCCAGGTGTATACCGAAAATAAACAGTACGGATCAATTGAAGAACTAAATGTGGCAATTTGCAATATTTGGTGACAAATTCGCTGTGACGTAATGTAAAACCTTATAAATTCCATGCTCAATAAATTTTATTAAACAATTGAAAATAATGGAAATTGAATAAATTAATAATAACTTAAAAATGTTACAATTGAAATCAAAATTTCGCTACCAAAATTACCGACCTTATCATTTTGTCGCAATGTATTGTGCACTTATTTAAATAAACGCACTTTTTGGTAAATCTAAATGGCATCTGGAATTTTTGGTATAATATGGTTATTATTTTCAAGGAATTTCCGTTTGTTTATATTGTACTAACTTCGAAGTGACCTTATCATTTTGTCGCGCACCTTATTTAAACCCTCTTGTAATTTTGTAATATAATATATTAAACAATTGATTTTTGAATATTCAATATTTATCAAAAAAATAAATGTATTAGCTCTCAATTAATAAATGTTTTTAAAATTTTCAATCGAAAATTAATACTACTAAGCATTTTCATTGTTTTCCAATTTTTGTAAATGATCTTCAACAGCAGCAACAAATCTCTATTTACAATGAAAGTTAATCTTAAGCTTTGATTGCTTAAAATTGCTCACTTTCTTGTTTGCTATTCATATTAAGAAAAGAAGGTTTCACGAACAAATAAATACTTTAGTTTTCCTTTAAATAATTGTTAATAACATACTTTTTAACAGTTCTTTTAGGTATAAAAATTGAAAACTTAATGAACGTTTGCGATATGTTTAGGAAAATTTCGTAAGGAGTGGTTTAAAATATTCGACTGGCTTGAAGGAGAGAAGGACATTAAATGTAGCTAAATGTAAGTGACCTCTAAGATTTATATGTACCTATTAATATTTCCAAATATGAAGTAAAATAAATCCCCACGTTTTAATGACACAAAAACATTGGTAGTTTTGCAACAGATTTGGGAGGCATTTTTGTACTCAAAGGTTTTCTTAAGTGGTAACACTGTTGCATAGAGTTTTCTTTATCGAGTTCCGTGCCCGTTTTTCGCCATAAAATCTTATGCCCCTTGATTCCAAAGACGCAAAACTTGTTCTTATCGAAAAAATATTTTTATCTGCAAAAATTCCGGTGGCTTGTTTAAGTGCTCTTTTGCGAAAGCATTATCAACTTACCTATTGAAAAGCGATATGAATAACTTCTTGCATACGACTTGACCATAAACACTTTTTTGTTTTGTTTTTTAATTTCTCTGCAGTGCAGAAGAGCTTCCTAAAAATTTCCTTAACATTTTGAGCGATTTTGACTGCAATAAGTCGGTGGGATTTGCTTCACACTTTGCAAAACGTTACAAGTTTCACGCTCTGCCAATATTTTTGGCCGCCCTAGGCGGACCGAGATACAAAAACGCCCTTATTTTCATTACTTTTTGTATGGAAGAATGTGTTCTTCCAACAACTCAAAACTGGAAAAATACTAAATAATGCTAATACTTTCTATTTCCGAAAAAGACCAGATAGTCGCGTGTATTTACGAGTTTTATATGAGGCATTTTAATGAATGTAATTATTTGTATAATATATACCATACCTTTTTGACTCGTAAGAATTATGCCGATTTGAACGTTTGATTAGAATTCAGTAAAATACCATATACGCCTTTCCTAAAGCAATTCTAGGTAGGAAATTTTTGTCTAAACAATAATTCAAAATTTGGGTGTGTCAAATTATCCCAATCAATTAGAAGTAAAAAAAATTATAATGATAACTGCTTTATTTAATAATGACCTATATCACTAATTCCCCTCGGCTGCTATTTGTTGAATGCTTTGTTATCAAACATTTCTGAGGAGCCCACTTCAGCGTCGAATTAATGTTGACAACTGATTTCATGGAAATATTACAATAAACAATATATTGTTTTTGATAAAAGTGTGTAAAACGAAAAACTTGAAATTTCTATAAATACTTCATTTTAATTTAAATGTAATCTACTTTGTACTCAAGGTCACATGTCTCTGAAACGGAAAACACTTTTAAATCTACCTATTTTATATATATTGTATCTTGCTGTAAGCTGTTTATTCTTAGCAAACACTTCACTTGTACTCTGAAGAAATATCAGGTATGTATGTGTTGTGACTATTACACAATTAATGATTTATTTAAGGCTACCGTATCCACATAGTTTGGTCTGCTGCTTGATAGGTCGTTGGTTCGAAACCTGTCTGAATTATCCCGATGATAACAGTAAAGGGATTTTGCCTGAAGTCAGCCACAGTTATTTTGTTGAACCCGTCAATTTCTTTAACAGTTATCAGCGAACTCTCCTTTGGAGCAGAAACCTGGCCAAAAAATAAGCAAAGGTGTAACTGAGAAATTGATACTTTTATTTTAGTACCTCTTCAGTTACAAATAATAACTCTATTTATTTGTGTCTACGAGACTTATGTATGGACACCTGTTTCTATTTAAATAGCCACAACTCATTAATAGATAAACTAGTTCTAATTACATCGGTGGCGATCAGAAGAAAACATGCAAACGGTCACTATTTTATCGGTTGTATTGTGCAGCTTTTTGCTGTTGCATGTTGCCTCAGCTATTCCAGTCGTCGAAGCTGAATTAAACGATCCACCTCAGGTTCAGCAGCCTGAAGATCCCGAAATAGTAAAAAATAAAAACAACGACATTGAGATCGATGCCTCGATTCAATCCAATGCTTATATCGAAGTTTCTGAGTCGGTGGCCCAGAATTTACTGAAGACCGTGTTTGAAGTTTTCCAAAAAATTCAGATTTCTGGCCAAACCACAGTACAAAGCCAAGTTCATGGGCGTAATGTGAAACCGGTCAACGTACACGAAGATGCTAAACCAGAGGCTCGTGCCTTTTGTAATATAAGCGTCTGCAACTACCACTGCTTCTCATATGGCTACCGTGGCGGGTTCTGTAACATGTGGTCCACCTGTGTTTGCTATTAAAACTATTTACCGTTTATGTATTAAAAAACAATAGTAAAAATATAATACAAAGTGTTTTTTTGTTTTCATTACGAAATAATACAGAGTAATTAAATTATTTTTCGAAAAATTTCAGGGCACCTCATAATATACCAATTGTCTCCAAGAAGTCGCTTTATTAAATATTATTACATTAGATTTCAATCGCAGGTTCAACGGTCAAGTACTGGTTTACTGAATTTAGTCGTATCTTTGTGAAATTTTGTTATATGATCGTAAGTTGGTAGGTAGGTAGGAGTGCAGCCACACCGGGTTCCATTAGCGCTAGATGCGCCATTGTGATGCACTATGGTAAGATCTTTATAATCTTGCTATCTCATTTCATCGTTCCTTTTAAACCATTTGGTGATCTTAATGAAACTATATACATCCGCTATGCTTTTTATAAACGGCCAGTAAAGGTTTGGTGCCTGGTGGGTTCCAAGTTCTCTGTATCGGGTTTATGACAGAGCTTGGCAGAGAAAGTGGAAAACCGTTTCCTTATTCCTTTCTAGTTGCAGCTGCGATAAATATACTACCTGAATCTATCGAATAAGTCCTCAGTCTAGTCTTGTCATACTTGGGTCATGTCGGGTTCGTTATATTGCAATATTGTTGGTTATTGATTTCCATATGTTCTCAGCTATTTGTTCCAAATGTCCAAAGGGGCTCCTAGATTGGCCAACTCGTATGCTTTTTGGTTGCCGAAAATGTTCCTTGACCGGGAGCCCAAATAATGGATAAATGGAGTTGACCTGAAAGTGAGCTTAAAGCTTTCCTGTAATTGTGGACTACGCTGGAATTAAACTTTGGCGTCGAGAAGGCCAGCAATACAATTCGTGTATATTTCTGTTGTTTTCTGTATCCTACCGTAGTTTTTCAATATAACTCTACAAGCCCTCTCTATGCCTAGTACTTCCGCTTTAAAGATGCTGGCTGAGTTCGGTAGTAGTACACACCCCCCTATTCCGCGTCGGTATAGGTGGACGTAGTATCCCCCTCCTCTACTAAACCTCTTCTCCATTCATGTTTAGAGCAGTTGATGCAGGAGCATATTAAGCGCATAAGTCGGACATGACTTAATGGCCCATCATTAGCATATCAAGGCAATGCGGTAGTCAATATCGTAAAAACGCTTTACGCGCGATTGGTACTGCATTTTCTTAACATTGTCCAACACACAAACGTTCAGGGACAATCTGATACTGACGCGCAATAATAGCGATTTCCTGCATCAGTTCAATTTTCAGGCGGGTGAAGGGTTATTGCCCAGTGAAAGTCGTCTGAAGCGCCCGAAAACGCAACAGTCGATCGCTAAGGTTTTATCAAGCCTTTTTGGATATTCACATGGAACGATTTTCATCGACTACCTTGAACATGGTAAAACAATGAACTGGATTGACTGGACATCGAACCGCCCTGACAGAGAATAATCGCATATACTTCGCTAACAATTTCAACCAACCTCGAAATATTCACTAAAATTGACAATTACTTTCAATCTTTATCTAAAGTTTGTGGAAACGGACGTGTATTGAAAGTAAACCGTTATCAGCAACAAACGAATTCCACATATTCTCACCTACTTTTCGCTTCGCTTCTGTTTATCTTTTCTTCAATTGACTTCAGTCTATTGTATAAATCTACCTGTATGCCTCTATGTACAATGCTTTAGTCGTTCCAGCTTGAGCTTCACATTACGTGCCACAAATGTAAACAAATAACAAATTCACTAGTTCGTTTTTCTCACATCCATTATATCCACCCCCACAAATTCGTAATGCAACAAAGCCAAGAAACTCCTTATCACTTGTTTTCCACCCCTTTCTCATTGGGTTGCCCAACCACACTGCTTCCCACGACAGCTTTTCACTGCGCAACAGCAAGTCCGAGTGTCAAGAGCGCTGAGCACTCAGCATAACAACATGTGGCAAAGTGCGGTATAACGGCATCAAGAAGGCAGTAATCGTCAGTCTAACAATCGAAGTGTGGGCATTCAGTTTTTCTTCTAAGTTTGCTTATTGCATTTCATTCTAAAGTTTATTTTTCGCTTTTTAATTGCAATTTAAACAAATTGCAGAATAGTTATAAAACGCAAAAGCAAATAAACTAATTACCGAGACGAAGAGAATATGCAATGCATTCACCGATAAATGCTTTCGAATTAAATGAGCGTCTGATGACCGCTGTACAGACGGGCAACTTCCATGGCGTGCTCGATTGTCTGATGGAGGGTGCCAGGGCAACTATTGTTTCCACATCGTGTGGGCGTACAGCTGTTGGCACTGCGGCGCTAGTGGGTGATGCTGAGATCCTTGAGCTGCTGATACAATCCTGTGAAGAACCTGATTTGGATATATTTAATAGAAGTTAGTGACCAAGTACATGCATACATATGTATGTGTATATGAGTGTGTGTGTGTATAAGAAATAAAAAAATCGATATGTGCATAAGATGTAACGGTTAGGGCATTTGAACTCAGCTGTTTATTGTAATATACTCATACATTCATATCACTTAAGATGATTTGTACCGGAAGCCTCTAACACGAACGAATAAACCTACAAGTCGTACCCGAGTTCCTACTAAACGAATATAACAAAGAGAAAATGTCAATTTATATCTCGTTATCAACCACCATCACCCCCTTTATCTCATTAATCGCCGATCGTCTCAACTGCGAAAACAGTGCCCACTCCTCGTTAAAACACAAATAGAACAAGTAAGGAAGTTCGAAGTTCGGGAATTTAAATTTAGACGAAATTACTTCAGATATTGGCAAAATTTTATATTAACGGAAGTATTGACCCGATTCAACCCATTTTTGACACAAAAACATACTCTAGTCATTAGAATTTCATTTATTTATTGTATTATATGAATTTAATTTATATATCTTACACATTGACTGACATTTTCGGTAAAAAGTCAACCATAGGCACTGGGGTCCACATATTCAGTACCTAGGGGCTTGAACAATTTTGGTTCGATTTAATCAGATGGAATTTAAAATGGTGTTATATAGAAAATAGGCGTGGTTGTAATCCGATTTCGCCCTTTTTGCCACTATATAACGAACTAATCCATGTATCTAAAAATTTTTTATAACTCAATCTATTATTTAGATATGTACGTATATCACTCCTCTTTTTGGTACACAGACCACACAAACTCGTTTGAAATGGAAACAGAGTGCACCCCGGACGGCATGGATAACCTTGAGTGGGAGGATGAATTTATCGATAATTGCACTGATTGTGATCAGAGTGGTGGAGAGGATGTTGCCCAGGATGCCGAAGACACTTCCCTCTATTATTATTATGCCAAAACGTTCGAACGTACCGGTGCCATTATCACCCGCATGGATGAGCCATATGCTGTCTCCACGAATTGCGGACACCTGCAGGATGTACATCGCGTAGATGCGCTGTTGATGACACCGTTACATTATGCCGCAGCTTGTGGACACGTGGAGTGTGTGCGTGTATTACTCTCACATGGCGCCACAGTGGATGCTGTTAATAGTGACGGTTACACACCACTACATGTCGGCGTGGCCTATGTGGAAGTAGCTCACATGCTGCTGAAACATGGCGCCAATCCGAATTTAAAGACGCTCAACACCGGTGAAACAGCGCTACATTTGGCTATAAGGAATCATGCCGTGGCAGTGGTAAGCTCATCGTTACCAAACAATTCATATGTATAATTTTGGATAATAAAAAAATGCTGTCGTTTCAGGCCAATGTTATTTTGCAAACAAATATGAATATCAACGAAACGGATGACATCGATCAGACGCCGCTGATGTGCGCCATAGTGGCTAATCTGGACGTCCTTGCGGCGACACTAATCGAACGCAGCGCACGCATCAATCTGCAGGACAAGGAGGGACGCAACGCACTCTACTATGCGGTGGTGCAGAATAATGTGCCGCTCACAGTGCGCTTGTTGCAACGTGGCGCACGGCGCATCACTTCTCATTATCTGTTGCACCATTGCGTACGCTACAGCATGCACGAGATGGCTGAGACGTTAATCAACCATGGCGATAGCTTGAATGTGCGCAACAGGGATGGCCTCACACCCATTCTGATCGCGATACTCAGCCAAAAGATCGATATGCTGGAATTCTTGCTGCGCGTTGCCACGGCACAACAATCACAGGGTATCACGATAGTCGACACTGTCGAGAACGAGTTGCTCATCGCCGTGCAATATATAGATACAGTACAGGACTTCGTACCCATTGCGCGCATATTGTTCGCACATAGTAAGGGTCGTTGGATGTGTGCTTCGTTTACTTCGTTGTCTTGGTCGTGTTACATTCCCTATTGCCAGACGCCTCTGGCGCGCGCTGTAATGCTCAACAAATTCGATATCGCCGAGTTTTTAGTCAAAGAGGGAGTGGACATAACACAGGTGTGTGGCGACCATGGGATTAATCATTTGCGCGCTACAAATGGGTCGGGTGCTTTGGAGTTCGCCAAGTTGCTGGGTGAGAGAATAATTTCAAGTTTAAATGAAAAATAGCTTTATTTTATTTTCCCTAGTTCATACTGGCTACAAATTCCCTATCCAGCGTCCCGAAATACCCAATAAATGGACCGGTGAGCGACGTCACTTCGAAATGGAAATGTTTCGCTTGTGCAGCACACCCTTGTCGCTGCAATCACTATGTCGGATTGTGATAAGGAATCAACTTATAGGCCTGCTCAGTCGTTCAGCCGTGATGAGACAACGATACTCAACAACGAAGCCCGAATCGAGTTTGAATCGTATGATAAGCTTTTTGGGTGTACCGAAGATACTTCAAAAGTATTTATACGAGTTCGATGACTGCGCGTCTGTGATGAAAAATACCTGTAATGTGGATGGCGGTGGTTAGCAAGTTAAGTAAGGCTGTTATATAGGTTTAAGTGGATAGTTTATAACGTTTATCTAGGGTTAAGATACATTTGCACACAAAAATATTGGGTTGATGATCGAGTGAATTATTTGGCTCAGCATGTGTGTAGTACCCATATTTAACATTCCTAAGAGCCATGAACTAAAAGAGTTAGATAAAAGGTACACTTAAACTAAAAATAATTTAGAATGAGTTAAATGGTCGCTTTTCCAAGTTTATTCCGAAATATTAGTGTATTCATGTATTAATATTGTAAGTTCCAAATCTGCCTTCCAGTCAACAGATGTTATTTCTCGATCACCATACACTATGCAATGTTAAAGTATGGCAGAGACATGAAAAAATTACACTTTTCAATAATTATTTTTTTTTTGCCAGTAAATTATTGATTTGACAGAAGTTCGAAAAAATAAACTAGTAATTTTAAATGTAATGGCTGTTTGTGTTGATCCAGTTCCAACCGAAGCTCCTACCGGTGACCCTCTCTAATCCTTGAAGATTCAATTTTTTTTTTAAATTAACAAAATGGCGGCCTCAGAAAAACTTTTGAAGACTTTCGGGAAACTCTCAACAGTTAATTGTTTATAAAAAATGGAAATGAAAAAAAGATCAGGCACTAGTTGTTCATGTTTTCGAATCGAAATCTGTATGAATTTCATTGAAATCTGCTGTGAGGATTTCGATCTACAGTGGTCACAGAGCTAAAAAAAAAATCAAAGTTTTGAAAAAAACGCATTTGAAGTTTACTTCAACTCTCTCTCTATCAAACGTTCCACCTGTAATCGAATAACTTGAAAAGTATTTATCGGACTTACTTTAAGTTTTTAGATAATACTATTTCTAAGATATTATTCTCGCAATTGAAATCCGTGAAATGACTCTTCTGCCATTAAGGTTTAAAGATCCAACGAATCATACATACTATACATACATATTTATGTACATAGTTTTAAAAAGGCATAATTACAATATAGTTAAGGTTCGGCACATTTCAAGTGTTCCTTAGGTAAACCCTTTTAACGACATAGAGGTACCCCAATTAAAGATTGCATTTGAAAATAAATGTTAACAAAAATACGAATAGTTACTTACTATGAAGTTGTTGTTCTACAGTAGTCACCAACAGAAACGCATAGCAGAATGCAAAAGAAGAATAACATAGGTACATACGTATTTATCATTTTAAAGATTTTATATATAGATATCAAATTTTATTCGTTTTTGAAATGCATTCATGTATTTTAAAAATGATTTTTAAACTTTCTCACATCATTTATACAGTGTTTTAAGAAAAGTAAATATAAAATACAACATTTTCAATAAACTCCAACATACATACATACATATGTAGTTTGTATGTAATATATACGTATATAAATGATTACATACATGATACAAGCTCAATAGGTGCAACCAACACATAATTCCAACCTCATCACATTAATAAGATAGTAGCGTGTAGTTAAAAATATATTATAGAATATACATACGAGTAATATAAAGTTGTAGTTTAATTAATAAACAAATAATAATAGTCAACAGGTGAGCAAATGCAACGTTTATAAGGCCAAAGTTCCAATTAAGCAATCGAGTCAATAAAATATTGCAATACTTTGAAATCCAAATATCTAAAATGCCAAACTTTTATTCCAAACATGTTTTCAAAACAAATGTATTTGATTTACTAAATAAAATGCAGTTTTCTTATATTGTAAACTAATAAAATACTACATTACGGATTAAATACACATATACATATATGTATATATGTTCATCAAAATGCTCCACACATTTGTGAATACATATCGAAATCAATGTACGAGTATGCCTTTGTAAAAATGCAGCTAAGATTTTGCTTTTGGGTGTTTGATTGATACTTTTTTCAACTAATTATGCTTCTGTCGTAATTTATGTTCGCTTTAGATACTTTGTATGTTCTTTCACTTTGACTCTAAGACTTAAGCAATATTTTGAAATCATCGTTGGCATTCTCCATTATATATTCATAGGGGATTTTTTCTTTCTTATCCTTGATTTCCTTCAATTTCGGATCATGTTCCAACAAAAATTTACAAACATCCAAGTGTCCACGTATAGCAGCTCGATGAAGCGCAGTCTGTCCGTATTCATCCTGCAACTGGAGATTAGCTTTGGCTCCAACCAGTAATTTCACAACATTTAGATGACCTAAAACACCAACGCAAAATTTCTTCAATATTCCAATTAATTGAGTACAATAAATATAATTACCCATCATGGCAGCGCGATGCAAGGCTGTAGCGCCCGCCTTGGTAATGGCATCCACATCAGCTTTGCCATCTTCGATTAACATTTTGCATATTTCTACGTTGCCATTGCGTGCTGCATAATGAAGCGCAGTGTAATCAAAATCATCGCGGTCCATGGATTTGCCGCGGCCAATAAAACTGCGCACGCGCTCCGGCTCATTGTAGATGGCTGCAGGGAAAAAAATTAAACGATAAAAGTAGATAATAAACGATATCAACCTGCAAATTCACAAGTGAGCTTTCACTATACCCTGAACTGGGTATATTAAATTTGCCAACACCCCGAAGCAAAAGTCGAAGCTCCTATAAAATATATATACAAATTATGAGCATGACGAGCTGAGTCGATTAAGACATGTTTCTTCCCAAAAAGCTGTTCATTTGTCGGAACTGCCGATATCGGAGCACTTTAGCATATAGCTGCCATACAAACTGAACGATTAAATACATGTCTTTGTATGGAAAACTTTTTTATTTGACGAGATATCTTCGAAATTTAGCATGGATTATTAACCAAGGCAACAGTAAATCTCCGAAGAAACTGTTCAGATCGGACGACTATAGCATTTAACTGACATAGAAACTAATCGATCCAAATAAAGATAAAGATCTTTTTAAACCATTTAATGCTATAAGAAATTCACCTGTGAAGTGTATTCCAGCTTCGGTGCAACCGAAGTTAACATTTTTGTTTTTGTTTTGGAATACTTTAGTTAATATTATCCAAAAATTGTTTTTAAGGCTTTAGTTTGATTTTCGTTTAATCGCACCTGCATTCCAGATTCCACGATCAAATTCCATATCAGTTAGCGTTTGTTGTGCTGGCGCCGCCTGCTTGTGACACTTGCAGTGATCCGCGTCATGTTGATCCATTTTTACTAAATGTTTATAATTTTACTTTTGAAGTTCTTTTGAATTTTGTTCAGTTATATCTATGTATATTTCTAATGTGTGTTTTTCAATGTTTATGAGTTGAACCAATTTGCGTACTTAATTTCGCTTTTAGCTAAATGATTGAGAAATTCAACACTTATTTTTTGGGTTTTGGAAAATAGTTGTTTTTTTTAACTCCTAACAAAGAAAAATAAAATGTTTACAATTTTCTTAAACTTTTAGTTTTTATACGTATGTTTTTAGTATTAATATTTGTTGAATACACTAGATATTTTCATTATTCCTTTTGTATAGCATAGCATTTATGTAAATCTATTAAACTTTAGTTGTTCGGCTGTCATGCTACGAAGGGTGGTTTAAATTTCGCGTTGCATAGTCCAACTGATCTCCGCCTCACCACAACTACAAATCACTTTATAGCTCAATTGCGCCAATGTGTTTACCATATCCATGGGTGGAATCGTTACCATTACACCATTTACGGCACCTTTTAAACCGTTACCGAAACGTTTTGACAACGCTTGGATTTCCGTATCGTTAAGACCGAACACGGCGCATGAGCGATCGTGCAGCGAACCCTTCACCGTCACATATGTGTAGTTCTCTTCGTTTTGTACAATGGGTACGGGTATGGTAACAACATTCGCAACCGAATTCGGCACGGAGTTTGTTGAAGTCGCCGTCTGGGCAGCCACCGATGATGTAGCTGTGGTGGTGACGTAATTAACGGCCGCTGCGGCAGCACCGATATTGGTGTTCGGGTTGCTAGGGGCGGGTTGCGCTTCGGCGGGCACCGGTTGTGCGGGCGCTTGTGTTGGTATTTGGGCGTCCATTTGTTTCGTTAGCTTTTGTTCAACTTGTCACTATCCTTAGGTTTGGTGGAAAATTTAGTTTAAATGCAATTTAATAATAAAACAAAAAACGAAGAAATGAAAAGCGTTAAATTTAATTTCTTCTAAAGATTTTTTTTCTTTTGATTTCAACAAAATTACTTCTAAAGTATTTTGCGCGTTTAGCACAGCGATAGCTTTTGGTATTGTTGTACCATGTAATTAGTAATATTGTTTCGATTGCACTTGTTTGTTGAATCTGATTTGATATAACTTTGTGCGCGCACTTTTTCGAGGTGCAATGTTAATTTTGCTGTTGTTGTTCAATATCTTTAGTCCACCTCCTTTTCACTTTTTGCATATGTTATTCTCGTGGCGGGGAGATCAGAGGCTAGTCACGAGCTTTCGATAGAAATCACATATAGAGATACGTATGCATGTATATTTTTTGTTTACTTTATTTAATTTCTTATTCAGGCGAGTCAACTTTGTGGTAGCTGCCCAAACCAGCTGCTTCGCGTCCTATATTCGAAAGATTCTCGCGCACAACGGATTCTGTTTCTAGTGGCTCTGGTTCGTGGAACTCTTTTCGCATAGTCCACATATACTCGTTGTAGTCCTGCTTAACGGATGTTGAGGAGGAAGCGACCACACGAAAACCTAAAATCTAATTATAATCGAAAATTAGTTGATTATATTAAAAGATAAAGTCAGAAAACATATTGTCTGCTTAATTGTATTGATACCATATATTTTATATTAGTATATTATTATAATGTATAATATATAAGTGTAGATTAATATAAATATCAAGTTTCTAATATGTTCAATGACTCTTTTTCACAGAAGGGCATATTTTGCTACATTATTTTATTCAACTAATACCGTAAATATGGAAATATATAGGGCACCGAGGAATAATAAAAATTAAAGAAGCTATAAAATTTACATTCCAAATGGCTTAATTCTGACCAACCGAAATAAATAACTCTTTTGCCACAAATGACGGTCGTCAGCAACCACTAAATTCACATTTACATAAAATATTAATACCCATGTAAATGACAGCGGTTTGAGTAGACTGAACTCATTAAGAATGAAATGACACACCCGTGGCCAACAAACGGAAAATTTAAACAAGTAAGGAAAGGCTAAGTTCAGGTGTAACCAAAAATTTTATACTCTCGCAACTTGCAAGGATCCGGGGAAATAATTTCAGTTGTTGGCAAAACTGTATTTTAAAATGTTGCAAAAGAATTCAGCATTTATTATTCCACGAAAACGTGTCACATAAACTCAACCGAAAATGATAAATTTATTACATTGATGTGGAAAACATCAACCAAAGGATCGGAATTTATTATATTAGCGACATGAGGTTTGGACCAAAACTAAAGCAACTCCAATCATATTAAGCACTAAACAACATAATTTTTAAAAAAAGTTTGTCCCTGTAATTTCACTAAAACATCACACATTTTGACTAACCTAAACGGTTTAAAGACAGGTGGAAAGTCGGAAATCACTATATAGGGTATATTGGGGGCAGAAAAAGGTCTGGGCTAATTGTACTAGCTTTTGACATTGTTCAGGTATACTCGTGAACATATTTACAAGCAATTTATAAATATATAACGCATACACTAATCGACATATTCGGCATAAGGTTTGTTAGAATAACGAAAAAAGTGTATGGTAAAAAGCCATCCGAAAATTTGAAAATCTTTTTGGCATTACGACTACGAGGAAAGGATGCTCTTTAAATTCATTATGAATTTTAACTCGAAATTTACTTTAAAAGTTAGCCTCTAAATGTTAAAAAAAAAATTTTTTTTGCCAAAAATTTTCTTTTATTATTTATAATTTACAAATTTGACCTCCAGCTAAGCAAAAAAAAATGTTTCGCGCCTAATGTGTATAAAGTTTTATCAAAATATCTCAATTTTTACTCAAGCAAAAGCTTGCACGGGCGGACGGACAAATAGTCATACGGATACCACAAATAGTTCATATCTGAAAGCGGGATTACAACTGGATAGATAAAATAGAGATGTTAAAATCACGGGTAAAAATATAAAATAATAATTTAAGTAAAACTCTTTTATCGTCCGCAACCTATGTCGAACCACCAGCTCCTCATAAAATCCAAAGTCCGTTTGGACTTTACAATTTTCCATTTATCAGACAAATTTACAGATAAAAGATAAAGTTCTTAAAATATTTGCATTATGTTATGTACAAAATTGGGTAAATTATATGTACCTCAAGCGCTGATAAGATTCGACATGGATGCACTAAATAAACTATTGTTGTCTCATCACTGTAACCGCCACATGAAAATTTATTCAACTGTTCAATTTCATCCGCTGTAAAAGAATTGAAACATTAATTTTATTGTAATAGGAAAATATTACAAAATTTTAAAGAAATAAAAGTGGAAATAACAAATAAGTTTACATGAAAAACATCAATAATTTATGGAGCTTTCGTAAAATTATAAAAGCCAGCAAATTTGTTAGGAAACTCGTTTGTGATATTGAAAAATTAACAATAAACAACTCAAAAAGCTTTGCACAATATGGTATTAGTAAGTATAAAATATCGCGAGTGAAAGGTAAAGAATAACACGCAAAAGCAGACTTAAACAATATGATAAAGATATTCAAAGCAAAGTGATGTCATCACACTGTGTGACGATTGTAATTAGTAGCGTTGTGTTGGTGCTTGGCCACAACAGTAGGTCTCGATCGAATTCAGGGCGAAGGATTACCTCATCGCAGGAATCAATAAAATGTCTACATATATATTTACGTGCACAACTCAAAATTATACGACACCAGGAGTTCATTGACGTTTGGGTTAAGTAAAAATTTAGCAGCACAGTGTACTCGTATGAGTATTTATATACTATATAAACATGCACAGACTGAGCCATGAACGTTTTTAGAGAAAAATGCAGTAATTGGCAAAAGCAAACGGAAAATTAAGTCTAATAATTAAGTCATACACACGCACTAGCCTTCGTACTATGAACATATTCATATTACATATTATATTTGCAAAACAGGTGAATCGTCACGATCTCTTTCTAAAGTTGTTTTTTTTTACCTATTTTTGTTTCGCACAAATTCCGCGGTATTACAAATGTAAAATTTGTATAGTCGACGTTATCTTTATTACACAAAAACATAAATACACTTTTGATTTCAATTCATATATCTTTTTGCAATGATTGCAAATATGACATGCACTTCAAACAAATTTTAACTAATTAATTGGCGAGACGTACGAGTAGAATAATTTGAAGATTCGCCATTACAAATAAACAGCAAAGTAAAATTTAAATAATAAAATTTTTAGATTTTTCCACAAGTACACTGATATTAAATATAAATGAATGTGTAGCTGCAGCTGCTTTCTTCACATTTACTTGGAACTAGCCAGCATATGGCACAAAATCACTAAACGACGTCCGCGCATGGAATGAAATGGCATTAAATAAAATTGAAGTGAATGCTCCTCTCTCCATTGGAATAGAGTTGGCAAGCAGTAGCGCTGCTATTAAATTGTTGTTTGGCTGTGTTTTTTAATCTTTTTTTTTTAATTTTATTTCGTGTTGATTTGTTTTGCTCATTTTCTCCTGTTCTTTGCTCATGTCATTTGCCGGCGGTGCGTCATTGAGTTTCCCATTCAGTGTATTTCAGTGCAAAATATTGCATGAATAAATACAGTATATATGAAAAAAACAAATCTTTCAATTTCAAATAAGAAAAATGTTTCTGTCTCAAAAATTTTGGATGTATAGTATTTAAATTGAATGTAAACCAAATTTTATATTACAGTTTATATTAAATAAACCGAAAAAGTAGTTCCACAAAAAATTGGAATATTCTATGTAGTATGAAAAATTCTAAAAGTTTTTAATTAAAATGGTTTCAAACCTTTACAGAATAATAAAATAATTCATATTTGACCGAATAGCTTTGGTGTTTTTTTGACAGAGCATTATACTTCCTGGAAATAGACTCTATGAGATACTAGCAACGTTTAACTGGTAAACCTTCACAAACCTTTTTTACTAACTTCTACAAATCTCTCGAATTGGTTGGTTTTCATTCAATAACAATATTTTCATATTGGCTCTGAGGTTGAATTTTGTATTCATCTGATCACAATATATTTGGCCATTTAACCACGGGCTACAGACAAGGTTTTTTGCAAATTGTATACGCGCTTATATGTGTTTTTTTTTAGTAGCGGTACTTATCGTGGACTCTTTGTTTTGTGAAAAATGCCAACGAAGAGTCTCGATATTAACTGCCAAATTTAGTTCATCGCCGATGCTCCTGGTTGAAGCAAAATCATTAATTTTGCAGTAGTATCCTATATTGGGATCGTCTACAATGGCTATATATCTTAAGGCATATGTTATCATTTGAGCAAAATATCCTTCAGTTTCTTGTATCTCCTTAAAAATTTTTCCTAATTTTCTTATTTTTTTTTTTATCAATTCCCACTTTACCTCTGGAGAAATTTGCTGCTAGGTTATGGAACTCTAAGGGTCCCCGAGAACTAGCAAAGTAGTGTTTTACACTCAGAAAACTCTTATACCGGTTCAAGAATCGGTTTATGAGTATCTCTGAACCGCGGTTCGTTTCGGTTCAATTGGTTCAGTTTTTTATACTAATTGATATCAAAAAACCCACACATATACATATTCATACTTACATACGTCGTGTATTATTTAACTTAAAATTTATTTTGGGGGATTTTCATTTTGAACCGAACCGAACCATTTTTTGAGTCGTTTCTAGTTCAGTTTTCGCATTTTAAAATAATAGGTTTGATTCGTGATTCGGTTCAAGGCCAGTAAAAAGAGACGGTTCGGTTCGAAAATCGGTTTGCAGCCCTGTTTTAAAGTCATGTTATGTGTACCGCTATTGTGCCTTGTAATTTACATGTGATCCAAAAAAGTTATGCGGCCAAATACATTTTTAATATTTTCACTTCTATTATTTTGTGGAATCCATTTTTCTTGTTTTGCGTATTTCAATAGTTTATACCTTTAAAAACAACATACTAAAATTTTATATGAATATTTTATATATCTTTTTTGATTAAATTTAAAAAAATTAACTTAATAACGTTATACAATAATAAAATAAGTATTGCTACATATACATACATTGTATATAAAAACTTATCACAGCCAACGATAGCCACGTATTGCTTATATGCAAGCAAAGCAAAGAAAATAAGTAAGGAAGGCAAGTTTCGGTTGTAACCGAACATTTTATACTCTCGCAATTTTCAAATATCAAAGCCGGAGGAATACCTTTAAGTATTGGCAAAACTTTATATTAAGAAGTGTAGCGAAAAGGTTCAATTTCATTATGCGACGAAATGGTGAATGGATTACAATCAAATTAGGTATCATATTGACTTAGTTTTATTACTATATTTTTCTTCCCATTACCGAAAATTATTTTAAAATCATTGGGGGCATAGAAATGGAAGGGCTGATTGCATTAATTTTTGACGTTTCTCAGGTATACTTGAGAACTTATTCTTAGGCAATTTTCTTAATATATAAATATAAACATATACATATATGGAATAAAGTTAGTCGGACGTTTCAAAAGCGTGAATATCAGTTATATGAGAGCTAAGGCAAGTTATCGCCGAACTTTATTCAATTTAGGCACAAAGATACACTGTTATTAGAAAAAAACGTTTCAATTCATTAAAAAAACTAGCACATTGGTCGATGTAGGTGGTATAAAGTCAACAGGAAATTCAAACATCTTTATATTAGAAATACGGGGGTTAACGGAAGTATTGATCCGAATCATCAGGATCAGATAGACTTTAAAATTGGGTTATATTTGTAGTAGGGTGATTGTAGTCCGATTTCGCAATTATTTGCATTGAGCGAATTTAGAATTTAACAGAGCTTTAGTGGTTTGTGAGATATGTACATTGAACATATTAAAGGGCGGAGCTACGCCCACTTTTAAAAACATTTCGAACCACAGATACCCCTTCCTAACGCGCCCTTCTCCTTGTACCGTATTACAGTTTTGCATCTTCATTTTCGGCTTAGTTCTGGCGTTTTATAGGTTTTCGAGTAACAGTATTTTGTGAGTATCGTAGTTGTCCGATTCCGACAATCTACAATACCAAACCTTTTATGATGCCAAGACACATGTGTACCAAGTTTAATAAAAGGATATAATTTTTTACTCAAGATATTGCTTGCGCGGACAGACGGATGGACGGACAGACAGTCACTCGGAAATGAACTCGTATCGTCATCCTATATATTCTAAATATATAGATCTCAATTAGTTTTAGGTCTTACAAAAAACCGTTAGGTGAACGAAATTATAATACTCTGTAGGAACATGTTGCGAGAGTATAAAAATTGCATAAAGTACAAACAAAACTTTTAGCGATTTGGTTAACATAATTAGCATGTTTCAAGTAGAAAAAATCATATAGCAACAAAAAGGTTACAACTCAGGATATTCGAGCAAAACACAAATATTTAAAGCGTTTATAGGTTTTCATGTGTTACCTTTTAGCCCGGAAACCAAGACACGCCAGGGATATTTATGGCTGTATGACGCTAAATTGCCGCGTATGATAATGTAAGGCATTTGTCCAATAACGTTGGCGTCAGCTATACTCTAATTGTGACAACACTTTAACAACAGCGATGGCGAAGCAACCTGGATAACAATTAATCAGTCGAATCACTTTATTGAGTAACGTAATGAAAGCGTAAATCAGTAAATTGCCATAAATTATTCAGGTAGCAAGCAAAAGTAAGACGCCTTTAGACTTGGTAGTCAAACGTGTGCCGAAACTACGAACAGCTTCAAACAATCACGACAAAGCTCTCATACTAACTGATTTTCAATAATATATGCAGTAGTAACGATATGACGAATGCAAGCTCTCGTAAAGCTTTTAGGCCAGATTTTTTTGCACCGAAGCTGTAATACCATTCATAAATACAAATGAAATACATTTGAATACAAAGAAAAATTTATTTTGATAGGCCATAAGAACCGGATTTTGATCGATCAAATTGTATGACAGCTATATGTTATAGTAATCCGATCTGAACAACTTCTTCGGAGATTGAATCGTTGTTTTGGACAATAATTCATGCCAAATCTCGTGAATCGTCAAATAAAAAAGTTTTCCATACAAAGTTTGGATATTGAGCGATCAGTTTGTGTGGCAGCTATATGAGCAGCTTCTTGGGGTGAAAAAAAGGTGAGGAAAATTTCAGATCAAACTCTCAAAAACTGGGGGATTAGTTATTGTATATACAGACAGACGGACGCACATAACTTACGACTTAGCTCGCCATATTTTATAGGTTCCGACGTTTCCTTCTGGATTTTACAAACATCGTGGCAAACTTAATATACTTAATTCAGGGTATAAAAATACAAAATAGTAAATACTTCGGTTGTGAACCATCTAATTAGCTTTAATGATTTAGACGGACAATATTGCATTAAAGCTAATTAGATTGTTTTTTACGTTCAGAATGTTAGGATATTTTATTATTTGTCATTATAAATTGATTTGGGTCGGCTTTAGTATACCGTCCCAGGCTTTTGGGGGTAATATGGGTATGGGCGGATAAAGGAGATCCTCCAGATCAAGAATATTAGTGAAGTTTTAGTGGATATAAAAGTGGAAAATATAAGTGTATAATTCATTTGAAATCGAAAAAATGCGTACTTTAAAAAGTTGAAATTTTCAACTTTAAACGTAAATATCTCGAAAACTATAAGTTTCCCGCGGCTATATCTATATATATTTTTGATCTGGAGGATCTCCTCTATCCGCCCATACCCATTTTATCCCCGAAAGCCTGGGACGGTATACAAAAGTTTTCCCATTGATTTATTGGGCATATAAATATTTTGGTTGTCTGAATATATATTATATGCATATTTTACTATTTTCATAATATGAGATTCCTGATAATAAACATTATAATATATTATTTAAGTGTCCCACTATATACAACCTATAAAATATTCAGAAAACAGCAGTATATTCTTTACACTTTTAATAATAAAGAGCTGTACTGCAGTGTACAATATTTTATAGTCTCCTGCAGTTAAATGAAATAAAAGCTTATTGTGTATTTTGCTGCACAAGGAAGTCTGAAAGCCGAAGTGAATATTCGAATAACCAGTTCTCTTTCGACCTGTCCAATTTTTTAATAAAAATGAGCATTGGTCCATGATAAAATATTAATTTAGAATGCTTACACATATTCACACTGCTTTGATTGACTCACTTGTTTATATTTATTGTAGTTTTTCACCGCATTCGTGGTTGCTAATTTATGGTTGTGCTCTTTGTTTAGATAAATAATTGTAAGACCAAAATGCAAAATTTTTGTTATAACTGCGAATTCACCAGATTTTCTATTAATTTATTAGCATTTTTCAGATGGCTCATTACTGATTCTCACACAAAATTTTCTATATAAACGTCAGAAATAATAAAACAAAAATGGATAAATCATTACGCCGCGTCTCCACAGGCAACAGCTATTGCTAACCATCAGTCATATCTATTGCCATTAAAATAGACAATATTTTTGTGTGGGCATTTGTTATCGTGCTATACGCTGCAGTTACACGGTCAAGAATTTGCATTCAAGTGGATCAAACAAACTACTTATCAAAATTGATTTAAATTGGCAGCTATGACGATGTAAGCAACTTCATAATCAATAATAGTTTCAAGATACCGTCGTCATGGCAAGCAATTAAAATTCTTGAAATTAAATAATTTTATGAAAAGATGAAAGAGATTAGTTAAGAATGATGCCCACATATTATATAAACATAAGCAATATGAAGTCTTTATTGGCAATATTGCTACCGTCATTTCTTAACATCATCTATTTCCTGCTGAGACACCCCGTAAAGGAAAACTCCATACGCAGTGTTGCTATTGCAAGGATAAAGATGTAATTGCAAGCGATAATAATTGGTTCCAGTTTTGTGCAAGATAGAACGATTGAAATTTTAAGTTATTGGCATATACCGTAATTAATTCGTACTCCGAATAATTAACGGGTTGGTCTTTATTGTAAAACTGGCAGCCAAAATTCGTGAAACCTCTAAGACCTGATAATTTGGTAAACATAACATATTATTCTCGATAAAATTGATGGTTAACTGAAAATAGAAAGTTGTAAGTAGAAAAGCTTCGATATAATGAAGGGTTTTATGGTCATATATTGAAAAGTTTGTTGGATATTCATTGTTCTATTAATAAATATTTAAATTTTTTTCTTATTAAAGAGATTTAAATAAATGTTATATAAGATAAATTTTAACTCAGCAATATTTTTTCGATAAAAATTATAAGAGGCTAAACATCCCTGGTGTTGTCTGTATAGCCTTCCGATTAATGTGTTTATTCCATTCTTTTTGCTCATGTTTTCGTATATAAACAAACAGATAGCTAAGTCAAATGGATCGAAAATACCCAAGAAAACTTAAATAAAATAAGTATTGTGTAAAAATTTGGTTAAAATTACCAAATTTTCATCAAGTGAACGGTTCTTCTATCAATCAATAAAGTAACAATAAATTGTAAGATATTTTTATCAAATCTGTTGACAAAATTTTGATTGAAACTACAATATCCAATGGTGTTGGAAAATTAGCAGAGCAGTTTTATATACATACATATGTACATACACACAAATGTTATTATTTATATTATATACCTACAGGATGCTGTAGTATGAAGAGCGACAATAGAAAATATATATTAATAAAATAAAACAACATTTTAGTCTTAACTAAGTTTTTCGTCGAAGAGCATTATCGCCGGTAGCTCGCAAATAGTTACATAAATTTCTATATACATAGATACACGCTCCCTAATTTCAATATATAACATATGCTCCCAGTTGATGAGCGATCAGCAGCTGTAGCGGGCAATTGAGAGCACTTGACATTTGTTTGCAAATTTACCGTGTGGTATTAATCTTGAAAATAATAGAAATAAAGTTTACAAAGTGAATATATAAATCAAAGAGAATAGTTCTTAATACCAGCACCTTGAAAGAACCATATTGCCAATATAAAAATCTCAAGTATTTCATTTTCAAAGTGGTGACGAAGCCAAATTCCTTGTACTCAATAGGCCCAGTGTATATAAATTCTACAGACAAAACAACAGTCGCACACACAAGTGGCAAAGACCTTGTTCTACAAGAACATTTAAAGTGAAATTCATATCAAAAAATGTCGCACCTAGGAATTTTCTTTTGGTTGCTAGCCTTTGTGCTAGTCGTTAACACTATACCTGCGTATGCAGGGGTTGCACACGCTCATAAACACGAAAAACATAATAGTAAAGAACGGCTTAAGGATGGAATATATGCTGGACGTGATGCACACCATCATGAAAACGGAGACCATAATGTGGAATTTGACCATGAATCAATAATAGGTGAGTGGAAATTCTATTTTCATAGTTGAAATTTTTTAAATAATCAAATCGAAACAAGTATTTTTCTAAATATTTACTTCAATGTTATTAAAAACATAATATTAGCTCTTAACCAATTTTTTTAAAAATATCATACCATTAAATATTCTGCTAGTAATGGAGACATAAAAGCATATAAAGTGCCTTAAAAATTTTAGAATGCCTTTAAATAAAATTTTTTAAAATATAAAATCTTATAATAAATAGTAAACATGACAAATAAAAATTATAAATATGAAAAAAAAAACAACTTGCTGGCTTGGGGAAGTCTTTAAATACATTAGCTTTCTATAATTCTCAACGATTGCTGTTTTAATGCTGTTGGCATTACTAATGTTTTGAGGGACGTGTCAATTGTTTATACACGTGCGTTTCTATTATTTCCGTCTTATTTATGCACAAACATGTTATAGAAGTAATCAAAGAGATAGAATTCTTTAGAATTTTAATTTTACTAAATACAATATTATGTATATATCGTATTTTTCACATTCCTCTTTCAGGCAGCCTAAAAGAAGCAAAGGAATTTGACAAACTTACACCCGAGGAATCCAAAAAGCGATTGCTTGTACTTATAAAGTTAATGGATTTAAATAAGGATGGCTTTGTTGAGCGTCATGAGCTAAAAGCTTGGATTTTAAGGTCTTTTAAGTGAGTTTTATGTTGTTGATTAATGCTTTCATTATCTTCATTCTATTCTAAAAAATCACTAACTTTAAATATTAATATATCACGAATATCACGTGCTCGTAGCTTCCGCTTGCCGGTAAAAATTCAAATTAACTTACATAATTTACATAGCATATATGTAGGTATATCGACCTCACTGAAATGTCGTTGCCCTAATCCTACTTTAATAGAGGTACATACAACTGCACATATAATATAAATGGTTATATACATACATATAGTTGCACGTGTACATAGATCAGCGGGCTTAATACTACTTATGTATTAGTTATTTGTTAAAAGCTTTCTAAGCTCTCAACTGCTTTTAACAATATTCCTTTATTCATTACTTATGGGGTAGGTGTGGTCAGAGACATAAAAAAATTACAATTTTAAAGATTCTTTTTGCCCGAAAATTATTTTATTTTATAGATGTAATATTATAGAATCACAAAATAAGGTTTCGACATGTATTGACAGAAATTAAAAAAAAAATTGATAATTTGAAAAGTAATGGATATTTGCATTGGTCCAGTTCCAACCGAAGCTCCTTGCGGTGACCATCACTAATCCGTGGAGACTCGTCTAAAATCAATCGGACGAAAAAATTAGTTATCTAGTGCTAATTATCGAATAACTAAAAAAATATGTGTCGGATTTACTTCAAATTTTTAGAGAATACTTCTTAGTTATTATACTTTAAGAAAATGCAGAAAAAAAATATTTTTTTAGAAATTGTGGCTACGCCAAATCCCATGTATGTATGTGAATATATGAATGATATTATTAATGCTGTTAGACTTAAATTACGGCACTCAATTACTTTAATTGCAAATTGTTTCAAAACTAACAAAAATTTCAATATATCTAAAAACAAATGTAATACCTTCAATATAACATCTAATAATATCCATTCCTAAAATAAAAACAGAAAACTTGGTGAAGAGGAAGCAGCAGATCGCTTAGAAGAAATCGATGTGGATGGTGATGGAAAGGTCACATGGAAGGAATATCTGAAAGATACTTTCGAAATGGAAAATGAAGACGAAAAAAAGGAATTAATTGATTTTGATAGCTACGATGAAGAGAAAGAAATGATTAAATCAGATAAGGAGCTATTCAATGCGGCAGATTTGAATAAAGATGGCGCATTGGACGCAAAAGAATATGTGCTTTTTTATTCACCAGAAGAACATCCAGAAATGTTGCCAATCGTATTGGAACACACGCTGCGTGAGAAAGATACCAACCATAATGGTGAAATAGATTATGCAGAATACATTGGCAATGCAGGGCAAGATCGTAGCCGCGAATGGTTAGTTGAAGAAAAAGATCGTTTCGATCACTTGGATGAGAATGAAGATGGTCTACTAACCGGTAATGAAGTACTCAACTGGGTGGTGCCAAATAGCGAGGCTATAGCTGCAGATGAGGTCGATCATTTATTTGTATCGACAGATGAAGATCATGATGATCGCTTAAGCTATTTGGAAATACTAAACAATTACGATACATTCGTCGGTAGTGAAGCTACGGATTATGGCGATCATTTACAGAATATAAACCATTTCCTTGACGAGCTATAAGCGGACAAATTAAACAACGGTTTTAATCAAATTTGCGTTTAATGCCATATTATTTTGCGACTCCAAACGCTTGTCTAAACGTACAATAGCAAATTGTGTTTTAGATTTTCGTTTAGAAATTTATATACACAATTATTATTAATTATACACATATGTATATATTTATATACCCAGGCTTAGTGTAGTTTTTATTATTTCTTAATGTTCCTCCGCCTATTTGTATATAAAATAGAATTTTCTAATTATTTATTGTACAGTAATAAGAATCAATAAATTTACCACCACTACTATTGTATATTGCGTTTTAATTATAAAAACAAGAAAAAATATTAACTTCGGTTACATAAAAGCTATAAAACCCTTCACAGACGCATTTTTTGCAGCATAAAAGTGTATAAAAAGATCTGATCGTTCAGTTTGTACGGCAGCTATATGCTGTAGTGGTCCGATCCGAACAATATCTTCGGAGATTTGGAGGGACTAGTTCGTGTATATACAGACGGACATGGCTAAATCGACTCAGCTCGTCACGCTGATCATTTATATATATACTTTATAAGGCCTCCGCCGATCCCTTCTGGGTGTTCCAAACTTAATACAAGTATATCCTGTTCAGGGTATACAAATTCTTTGTTTTAGAAATATAGGTTAAGTCAGCTCACAATATTGGTAACAAATATGTCATGAAGAAAACATAGCTGTGGTAGTGATAAAGAGCCAATGGAACTAAGTTTGCAATGATCAGACATTCTAGATTGTGTATGAAGCACAGATTCTATCGACACAACAACACAACCTTATATTGACTCATGTTTATTATTTTCAATCTAATAATAAATATATTTTCCTTAGTACCCACCTGGATGCATTCAATACAATTAAGATGTTTTCCCGCTTATTTAGACACACATATTGTTCTTTATTAGACATTAATAGCTTTATAATGCGTGTTGTTGAATATTTTTCACATTTGAACAAATAACTTAACTAATTACAACTATTTTCTAAAATTGCTGACTGCCGATGGCGTTTTTATTTTTGCGCAAGCAGTGCAACAATTTTCGTGACTAGAATTCACCCATTTTACTTCCGGTAATTTACATTTTTCAACATTAAAGCCTTGCACATTTGCAAAACGTTCTAACTTTATTTTTAGATGTGCGGAAAAAGATTTGAACTGAAAACGAACGAATTAAAAAGCAACTTTGTAACAGAGATATTCCATAAGAAATGAAATTTTCGTTTGTAAAGCAAACTGATCACAAAGAAAGGACAGGGTAAAGTGTTCTATATTTATTTACTTAAACATAATTTATTTTAGCTTTAAATATCCATACACACTTTGTAAACATTAAAACTTTATTAATCGCAATGCAAATATATATTAATACGATCTTACAAGTTATCACAATATTGCACCGAATAGGCCTTTGTATTTTTGAATTAATTAATTTAAGTTTATTTATATGGAACAAGCATACAAACGTCAGCTATAAGAAAGTAATCGATATGCTTTCACATTAATTTGCAAATATCAATTTCTAGTAAAACCAGAAAAAACGTTAACTTCGGTTGCACCGAAGCTGTAATGGCCTTCACCAATAAAAAAGTTTCCATACAAGAATTTGATTTTGATCGGTCAGTTTGTATGACGGCTATATGTTATAGTGATCTGATCTAAAACTATTTTTGGAGATTGTACTGTTGCCTTGGGCAATAATTCATGTCAAATTTCGTGGAGATACCTTGTTAAAATCAAAAGTTTTGGCCTTGATCGTTCAGTTTGTATGGCAGCTCTATGCTATAGGGGTACCATATAAGGGGCCGACACATGAGCAGTTTCTTGAGAAGAAAACGTGTGCAAAATTTCAGATCGATATCTCAAAAACTGAGGAACTAGCTTGCGTATATACAGTATATACAGACGGACATGCATAAATCGACACAACTCGTCAGGCTGATCACTTATCCATATATAATATATATTTAATAGTCTCCAAAGTTTTCTTCTGTGTGTTACAAACTTCGTGGAAAACTTAATATACCCTGGGTATAAATATATATTTTTTGTCGGAAATCGATTCCAAATTTTATTATAACCAATCTAAAAAAAAACAAAAATGAAATAAAAAAAAGAAGAAATTATTAGAATAATAATACCTACTAAAAGCAATGGAAATGATTGAATAATTCAACTTAGAACATTCTTAAGTGATTAAGATATACATATATAAAATATAAAATAATATATTTGTATATATAAAATATAAAATAATATATTTGTATATATAAAATATAAAAAAACATATATATAATATATGTATGTATACATATTAAATATAAAAAATTATATCTTTTATAGATTAAATTTTACTATATACCTATGCATATATTTTTTTTGATTAATTTGAAATATGTTTTTTTTTTCGTCAAACGCTTATGAGTCATTCTTTCCTTCGTGCCAATTTCTTTCGTTTGCACTCAAGTTTTCCTAAGTTTTTTTTTAATAAATGCAAGCCTAATTATTGTTTTTGTTTACACCTAATATTTATTTATAGTGACTAGCTTTTATTTATAAGCTTCAAATATATGTACATGCCCACGTTTGTATACAATTTGTAGACTTTACAATACACAATCTTTAATAAACAAGTTTACTCGACATTTCCCTGCTCATTTGTATGTGTGTGTTTCAGTATCGAATTTACCATATACTCGAAACAACTGAAATTACAGATTTGCCTATACAAGTATATAAGAAATACTCGTAATTGTATATATCTTGCTATGTACGAGTATGCGTGAGCTTAGTATGGCACGACGAACTTCACGGATTATAAAATTATGCACTAAGATTTATAATATATTTGTGAAAAGTTCTTATTCTTCAGTTTTTCAAACAATATTTCGCTTTAGAAATTAATTAAAATCAAAGTCAAACTCAAATTTTAATCATTAAAATAATTTTAACAATTTAGAAAAATTACTGAATGCGCCTTAAATTATGCACTGACAATTTATTTACGCTTTTCTTCGTTGAGCTTTGTGCTTCAAAGTAGAAAAGTGATAATAAACGCCGTTTTATCGCTAACCAATTAGGTAGTCCGAGCCGTACAAGTAGCTAAACGTTACAAGGCTGGAGATGCTACTAACAAGAAAATGCTCTCGAATGAGATGATGGTGTACCAGGTTGCGTTCTCTTAAACTACCGCTGGTCTTCGTAACTTTGTCTTTCACTTGTATGTGAATTTGAAATTTTTGCCAATGATCTTACTCCCTGTGCGATATTCTATCATTATATATCGTGTTAGTGTGACTGCAGCCTGTTCTCATATATTTTATACGTAATAATATTGCCGATTGCTCATATTCTAATAAGACTTATTTGAAGCAGTTTTAAAAATTCTTTCAAATGTTCTAGCAAAAAAACGACGTACATAGGTATAATTATAAACTATAGTTACAATATTTAATTTGTAAATACACACACACACACACAAATTCACACACACATGTTAGTACCACCGCCCGTATAGTATTATATTACTCCAAATCCCACTTACGCGGTGTCAGTTGCTACAATTTAAAAATCGCATAAAATGTCGTAGTTGTCGACTTGGCGCAGTGGTGCCATATCGTTCACCACTTCGCTCAAATATTGTGTGATGAGTGGCGGCAATTTCAATTTCACCAAATCCTCTCTCGTTTTGACGTGCTTAATAATTTCGGCGCGACAACGATCTTGAAGATTTACAAAATCCCGTCGCGTACATTTGAGAGTCATTTCAGTTTTCGCAGCAGTCGAACAGACAATCGGATATAGCGGTTCCTTGATCTGTATTGATTAATATATGTGTATAGATATTTAAATCCAATCAAATTAATAATACTTACTTACCTTATCTAAACCTCTAAAAGCTACTCCCAAACATTTGCCATCTTTGTAATAGCTGAGCGTACCCTCGATGCCATCAAAGAGCACGCCTATAACTGTGGGATGATTTTCTTTGAAACGTTTAGTGTACAATAGCGCTACACCTTTGTGCCACAGCACACCCTTGTGCGATAGACCCCAGCCATGTTCATTTTCACCGAGCATATTGCGAAAGGAGTTGGCGTGAAGTCCTGCAATGTTCGAAATACGTGAATAGTTTGTACAATTATGTATAGGAAAACAACCGAAATTTAACAACAGAATATTGAAGAGAAAAACGCCCTTAAAGCTCTGTAATGAACTGAAGATCGAGCGTCAAATATTAAATATATTGTAGTATACATAATGTACTACTTGGATATAATTGGAACCAATTAGGGTTCTAACAGCTTATAGCCCTCTTCGAATGTGGAATGTGAAGCTTTATATGCAAATTCGGATGACTTTAGCTTAAGGCTGTTGCACATAATCTAGCCGCCGTATTAATGTATTAAAAACAAAATTGTGGAATTGACTTCTGATGAGATTTAAACTAACGATTTGAGAGTACTATTTTGGGGTCATGGGAATGTCGGTATAATGCTTACGTGCTTGTTTTGTGCCGATACCAAACATAATACTAGTTCCGAAGACACGCTGTGATACATGTAATTCCCAATAGAAGCGGCCATTATTCAGCGGACGCTTGCCCTGTACACCCGCCGTTCCTTTACTCCAATTCGGGTGAAAATGAACTGTGCGATTATTGAGACCACTCAGTACTATTTCCTTCGAACGATGCCGTTTACTCCACGTCCAATTGTCCTCGCAGCCATGCTCCAGCGGCATGACTTTCTTACGTCTCACCAATTGAGAAGAACTTCCACTTCCGCCACTAGCACTTGCATTACCCGCATTTGTGTTGGCCGTCGACGAAATCAGCGTCGGTGTTGATGTGCCACTTAACGGTTCGTTAATCCTTGCGTCCAATTGGGCTGATGAGTTTAACGAATTATTGTCGTCATCCGAGGACATTTTTTTTCTTTCACGTTACAACTTATGTATGTACGTCAAGATGATTGTGATTAAATTGTTGAATTTAAGAACAATCGATTTCAGTGCCACGTAGCACTTTTGTAGTGTTCTACTGTTACTACTAAGGTCACTACTTGACAGTTTAGATTCTCGAAATCAAGAACCCTGCAAGCGGAATGCGTTTTTGTTTTTCTGACATTTAAGTAGTCTAGTCACTGTTGTCTGACGAAAAGAAGGTCACTTCCGGTTGTTTCGTATTCTACACACCTGCAAAAGCACTTTGCTTCGTTCGCCTGCACCTGTATAACGGTAAACGTTTAGTTACATATACATTCATCTAGAATCACCGCTATCACATCTTACACGTTTGACCCACTCGGTACAAGTCCTTTGTTTGAGAACCCTTTTGTGTTGTTGCGTCTTCTTGGTTGTCGATATTTTCAATTCCCTCTGTTCGCTTGTTGCCGGTTAACTGCTAATATGTGTTGTTTAACTAGATACTACACTAGAAAGTGAGAAAGGTTATAAAATATATTTACTAAAAATGATTACTAAAATATTTTGCAGAATACGAGTAAACAAAATAAAAAAACCGACAAATACGATTTTGAGGAAACAAAAATATTTCATTCATTCGTACATTCACCTATACATACAAAAAAGTGTATTTTCGTTGATGGAAAATAATTGGTGTGCTCAAATAATGAAAATTATTTGCTGGGTTTTATCAGATTTTTATACCCGAGCACGATTTTTTGCTGCGGAGAAGTTTGCATGGGTGCGCCATCTTCAACATAATCAAACAAAGAATCATTCTTTAAAACCGTTTTAAGGTCCGAGAAGTAAATATGGAACGATGTCGTCTAGGATGTACGAGTAGTCAAATTTTTGGGGTTTTAAAGCCTAGAAATTTGGATAATTTTCTAGAGCCAGGAGAAAAGCAAATGAAGTGCCGGAACTCACTTTTTTTCTAGAACAGGTGTAAATAGACTCAAAGGTCCTTAAAAGTATGCTTTAGAACAATACATAACTACTTAACTATACTCGTATTATTAACAGAATTGGTTATCGTGAAATTGTCAGTAAGAAATTTATAAATTCGGAAACAATCATACCGATTTCAGCCTATACTTGGCTCTCACAATATATTTGGGAAAAATTGAGAATTTATCGAAAACAAGGGTCAGTAATTAGTTCTGCTGCTTCTCATATTATTATGCAGGGTTAGATCGAGATTTTCGTTGTTGGCCGGAACTGGGATCGAAACCTGGATCTGTACATGTCTTACATACTTCGGCGACTGCTTCTTAAGAACTACTCCGAAAAAAACGTACTGTCTTTATGCTCTGATATTATTTCAAAAGCATTCAAAACATAAAAATGTTAAAGCAACATTGGAGATGTGGAACGTATTCCATCGTAACGGTGAAATGGCACCAAGGAACAGGGCAAATTGAACTTCTTGCAGAAGCAAATGTTAATAAATATTTTTGGGTTAAGACAAAAACAAATCAAAATCATTCCAGCATATTCTCCTTCTCGAAAATGTCATAGTGGAAGACAAATATTATGTACATTCCTATACATATAGGTATGTATGTACGTATGTATGTGCGCACTTACTCACCCGTATTTTATGTTTTTTTTTTTGTTTTGTTATGTCATTTAAAGGTAGGTTGTTGTTATTGTGGATGTCTTTGCTGTTGCTAGTTCTAGTTCTACAGCTAAACTTGGGGACAATTCTTCGACAGATACCGGTTCCTCAACACCATAATATGCAACACTTTCTATAGAGGTCGCTAGACCAGAGTCCGTAGTATCGATATCAGAGAGCGAACCATTTACATTGTACACAGAAGCGAAGGGTGATTGGTAGCCGCTAGATGAATTTGAAGTGGACGTATCCCACAATGGACTGCCACTACTGGAACTACTACTGCTACTATTGTTGCCGGCGTTTCTTGCCCTCATGAACTCCTCATATTGCTGTCGCCTCAAATACTGCCTTTGAAGCTGATATTGTTTTTGCATTGAGTTTTGCTGCTGCTCTTGTTGTTGTAGTGTTTGATGTTGTCGTGAAGTGGTGGCAGTCAATCGATTTTTCAAATTTTGCCTTAATTCACGACTTACTTTACGCTGCTGTCGTCGTTGCGCCCATGTTTCCTCCAACGTCGTCGAAGTGCTGCCGCCGCAGAGTGGCTGCCAGAAGCGTGGTCGATTCTCTATCGATAGGTAGCCACTAGATTGCTGTATCTGTTTCTTGTGTGCCTTCTGTATTTCCAATTTTTGCAGATGAAAATGATGACAACAATAACCCTGCGGACTGTTAGCGCAAAAACGACAAGCCTCAGCTAAAATGCCTCCAGCACCATCTGGCTCACCACTACATGTGGACAGATTGTTTCGTTTGCGTGGCTGTTTGTTGGTCTCTAAGCATCCAGTATGGTATTGCTCTAGCAGTAGCTTGCGTGTCGCAGCTGAGGACGTCTCAGCGGCTTCCTTAAGTAGACGTGAATTCTTTGGATTGATCCATCGATCGTGTATATACAGGACAAGACGTTGACAGTATAGACATAGTGATTGAAACAATAATAACAAAACGATAATCATATATGATTGAAGTTTGCGTGCGGACTAGAACGCGAACCCGACTTAGAAGCTGTTGAGGTGGCGATGTGGAGAATCAATTTTTTGAATAACGAAATTTCTGACTGAATAATTTTCAGCCCACAGCGCTGACAACTGACTGCACTCTGCTGTTGTTACTGCAGACATAAGGTTTTCTTGAATTTTTGTACTGTCTGCGGAGTTGATTGCTGGTGATGGTGGTAGTGCAGTCGGTGTAAACTTTAGGTGAGCCTGGGATGTGTTGATTTTTTTGTCGAATTTGTGGTGGTGAATTTTTCTTAACTTCTGGGGTTGATTTTTACGTTTGACTCAATTTTTCAGTGCTTTTAACTTATTGGATTTTTTTATTTATGCACATTTGTATATATTTTCATTAGAATGAAGTACTGGAAACGCGAAACTGAACTTTTATTTTTCAACTTCAACTAAACGAAAGACTTACTGTATAACTAAATGTAAAATTTTCAATGAATTTACTATTTTCATTTGATATTATTCTTGCACGAACACTTATCGACTCGGCGCTCACTCGCTCCTTAGTTCGTTAGCTCGTCTGTATTACTCCATTCTTGCCCGACTTCTGTCAGCCGTCTGCACTGCTCAAGTGCGCGTAGGCCGCCCAGCAACCCCCTTTTCGCGTCGAATTTTCCAGTCTGTCATGCAATCGTCCATCCAACCCCGTTTGACGTTTCCACTAACGTTCCCCGTAGTCCCTTTTGTATTTTCCACCCCCAATTAGACTAGTTAATATCTCGCCAGATTACAAATGTACATATTTGCCAGATATAAAGTTGTTTAGTAGTATGTGTGTTTCCTTCTATTTGCCGTTTTATTAAACTTTATTGTATTCTTTGTTTTGTTACTGGTTTTCGCGTTCCCCCAACTTATCATTCTTTAGTTTCGTTCATTCATTGCACTTGAAACGAAAAGTTGTCGTGCTATTTGTGCACGTGGAGAGGGCGCAAGTGTCTCGCGTGCTTTCATCCCTAAAGCATTTACGTTTTTAGATGTGTTAAATTACGTTTGTAGATGTGTTGAATGTTGCACAAACATATATACATATATAAGTATGTATATATAAATATGTAAATTTACTTCAAGCAAGCGCCCGTGCGATAGTTATATTGTCGCCCGCATTTTTGGCACGTTTATCAGAAACAGATATCAGTTAGTTATATGCAGGTGTGTATGTATGTACATGTACATATATTTAAGTTCATTCATATAAAAGTGAGGCAATATTCGTTTTTGTTAAAATTGAACATATAATACCGAAGTCTCACTTCGTTGAACTTTCTTTTTCTGCTGAAAGAGTAAAAACTACACGCTCTAATATGATAGTAATAGTACTCGTAGTTATACTCTAAACAGGGTAAGTTGGTCACACCCAAAAGTAAACGTCAGAGACCCTATAAAGTGTATATATAAATTATCATCGTGACGAGCTGAGTTGGTTTAGCCATGTCTGCCTGTCTGTCTGTCCGTCTGCCTGTGTATATGCAAACTAGTTGCTCAGTTTTCGAGATATCGATTTGAAATTTTGTCCAAAAATCTGGCCGTTATCGGACCACTATAGCATATAGCTGTCATACAAACTGAACGATCGGAATAAAGGGCTTGTATGGAAGGCTTTTTCATTTGACGAGATATCTTCACAAAATTTGGCATGGGTTATTGCCTAAGGCAATGATGCGATCTCGTAAAAATTGTTCAGATCGAGTCACTATTGCATATAGCTTCCATTAAAATTGACCGATCAAAGTTTTTGTAAGGAATCTTTTGGTATTATAGCCTTCTGCAACCGAAGTTACCGTTTTTCTTGTTTTTATTTGAAACAAATCTATATTTTTATTACAAAACAAGAAAAACTTTAACTTCATCTACACCGAAGCTATAATACTCTTCACAGCAGAATTTCTTTTAGCAACTGTATTTAGACATACTTAAATCTAAAAACGTTACCGGTTTACGGTTCGCATCCAATGAAAAGGTTGGGTTAGGTTAGGTTATTCTGGCTGGCTTTCACGCCATACCAGAACTTACAAGGCCTATGCAATGCCAGATGGAGGTTCATTTTTAATACCAGCTGAAGTTTACGTCGTGCAAGACGTTAAAGCTTTTTGCGCAGTAGAGACTCGATATTTAATTCGGATACTTCATCCAGTCCCTTGAACTGCGAAGCTCCTAGAAATCTAAGCCGAATTCTAGATAAGGACGGACATAAGCAGAGGAGGTGTTTCAGCGTCTCTTTCTACATGTGTCATCGCTAATATTGACTATACGGCTCCCATGTGATGCCGATTTGATGATGATAATTGTGACCTGTGACTGCCCTTGTGGACTGGAACCCAGTATATATGTGTTGATCGCAAAGACTTCTGTCTGAAAGATACTGCAGTATTCCGGCAGCTTGAAGAGTCGCCTGAGATCTAGCTCTGCGAAATAGATCCTGGCGTCCACTCCATTAGCCATTTTTTATCCGTCCGTGTAGATGTTGAAAGTTCCGCCATCCACCCTCTTTTAGTGTGACTTGAAACCTTCTCTCCTAGATAGAGTGTAAGGGTATATGGTCTATTTTATCCACCGACCACTAACCTATAGAGCTATGACCAAATATCCCTGATTAAAATTCACCTAGCACCGCCCATATTGCGGCTGATTTCGCTGCCGAGCTTTCCACTGCAATGTCAGGTGGTGACAGGTTGAGCAACCTTTCAAGTTCAGCCGTTGGAGTGGTTCTTTGTGCTCCCGTTAAGAGGAGAGCAGCACGTATATATTTTCATTCCAACTGTTTTTGGTAGAAGATTTTGCTGAAAGCGGTCCACCAAAACCAAGCACCGTAAAGTAAGGTTTGCTTGACTAGCGCTTTGTAAAACCAGTCCACAAAGACACTGTCACCATGTCAGTTTGCTGTTCAAAATTACTCCCAGGTACTTGGTATGATCCTTAGTAGTTAACTCTTCTCCGTTGAGTATCGGAGGTTTCCATGAAGGGATCTTCGAACTCCTTGTAAAGAATGCCATATCTATTCGCTATTCATCACTCTCATATAACTGCCATACAAGCACAATAATCGGAATCAAGTTTTTGCATGGAAAAGTTTTCTATTTAACAAAATATCTTCACAATTATAGTGTTACAATGGAAACCAACGGTATAATCTCCGAAGAAATTTTTCAGATCGGTCTACTCTAGCTCTTTTATTTGACGATATATTTACACGAAATTTGGTATGGGTTATTATTTAAGGCAACGGTACAACCTCCGCAAAAATTATTCAGATCGGACCACTGGAGTATATAGATTCCATTCAAAAATAACGATCAAAATCAAGCTCTTGTAAGAAAAACTTTTTTGTTGCACAAGATATCTTCAAAATGTGGCACAGATTATTGTTCAATGCAACGGTACAATCTTCGAACAAATTTTTCAGATCGGATTACTATAGCATATAGCTGTCATACAAACTTATAGATCAAAATTAAATTCTTGTATGGAAGCTTTTTTATTTGTGAAGGGTATTATAGTTTTGGTGCAGCCGTAGCTAAGGTGTTTTTTTTTTTTTCTTCTTTTTTTTTTATACTCTCGCAACCTGTTGCTACAGAGTATAATAGTTTTGTTCACCTAACGGTTGTTTGTATCACCTAAAACTAATCGAGTTAGATATAGGGTTATATATATATAAATGATCAGGATGAAGAGACGAGTTGAAATCCGGGTGACTGTCTGTCCGTCCGTGCAAGCTGTAACTTGAGTAAAAATTTAGATATCTTTATGAAACTTCGCAGACATGTTTCTTGGTACCGTGAGTAGCTTGGTATTGCAGATGGGCGTAATCGGACCACTGCCACGCCCACAAAACGACATTAATCAAAAAAAAAATTGCCATAACTAAGCTCCGCAATTAGATACAAGACTTTTATTTGGTACACAGGATCACATTAAGGAGGGGCATCTGCAGTTACAATTTTTTTTTTTAAGTGGGCGTGGTCCCGCCTCTAATAGGTTTAATGTGCATATCTCCTAAACCGCTAATTCTATAATAAAAAAATTCACTGGAAGCAAATTTTTTTAGCATTTCTATTGACGGTGGGAAAATAGTTGAAATCGGGTCGCAACTCCGCCCACTCCCCATATAACGGTACTGTTAAAAACTACTAAAAGCGCGATAAATCAAGCACTAAACACGCCAGAGACATTAAATTTTATCTCTGGGATGGTATGAGATGACTTTATAGGAACCGCGTTCAAAATTGGTCAGTGGGCGTGGCACCGCCCACTTTTAGGTGAAAACCCATATCTTGGGATCTGCTTAACCGATTTCAACCAAATTCGGTGCATAACGTTCTTTTCATATTTCTATGTTATATTGCGAAAATGGGCGAAATCGGACTACAACCACGCCTATTTCCCATATAACACCATTTTCAATTCCATCTGATTCTTTCACTTTCCACTATGCATATCAAGCAACAATGATTATATCGGGGTAAAACTTTGCGTGAATAATACCTTTAAAGTATGCCACCTTGTGACCAAAAATTGTCTAAATCGAACCAAAACTGTTCAAGCCCCTAAGTACTAAATATGTGGACCTATAGTTGACCTTCTACCGAAAATATCAGCCAATCCACAAAGAAATCTCAAACGAGTATACCATTTGACTTTGCGAGAGTATAAATTTCGCATTTTCGCAATATAACATAGAAATATGAAAAGAACGTTATGCACCGAATTTGGTTGAAATCGGTTAAGCAGATCCCAAGATATGGGTTTTCACCTAAAAGTGGGCGGTGCGACGCCCACTGACCAATTTTGAACGCGGTTTCTATAAAGTAATTTCATACCATCCCAGAGATAAAATTTAATGTCTCTGGCGTGTTTAGTGCTTGGTTTATCGCGCTTTTAGTATTTTTTTAACAGTACCGTTATATGGGGAGTGGGTGGGCTTGTCACCTGATTTCACCCCTTTTCACACCGTCAATAGAGGTGCTAAAAACATTTGCTCCTAGTGAATTTGGTTATTATAAGTTTAGCGGTTTAGGAGATATGCGCATTAAACCTATTAGGGGCGGGACCACGCCCACTTTAGAAACATTTTAACTGCAGATGCCCCTCCCTAATGTGATCCTGTGTACCAAATAACAGTCTAGTATCTCATTGCGGAGCTTAGTTATGGCAATTTATTTGTTTTTGATTAATGGCGTTTTGTGGGCGTGGCAGTGGTCCGATTACGCCCATCTGCAATACCAACCGTCTCACGGTACCAAGAAACATGTCTACCAAGTTTCATAAAGATATCTAAATTTTTAATCAAGTTACAGCTTGCACGGACGGACAGACAGTCCCACGGATTTCAACTCGTCTCTTCACCCTGATCATTTATATATATATAACCCTATATCTAACTCGATTAGTTTTAGGTGATACAAACAGCCGTTAGGTGAACAAAACTATTATACTCTGTTATACGAGAGTATAATAACAATAAATTTGTTTTGTTTTGAAACAGCATCAAAATCAACGCATTATACTGCTACGTATCCATATTATGCACTTTAAATTCATTTGTCAATTTAAATACAATAAATATTATTACTTCACAACAAATTTCCAAAATACTTTAGTTTCGTTTGAAGAGCAAAATCTTGTCATACTTTTCTATGTATTTGCATTACTAATGAAGCTTACAAGCCTTTACCATAAGTGTTTGCTCATTGTTTTATAAGAGACAAACGTACTTGTCTATCAATCTAATGCACACGTCCAAGTCTCTGGATCGGTTGCCGAGAATTTACTAAAAGCTATGATCAAAGCTTTCCAACAGATAAAGGTGTCTAAAGAGGTTACTCTTCAAACCCACGTATCTGTGCCAGTCGACAAACCAGTCGGCGAAGTGAATGAACTGCAAAGCCAGAGAATTTCATGTTCTCTAGGTGGAGGTCTCTGTAGTTCGCACTGTCGTTTGTTGGGACATATCAGAGGAGGATACTGCAATTCTAGACAAGTCTGCATATGCCGTTAAAATTAACGAATTTAATCATTTATGCTGTGTATGTATGTGCTACATACATACTCGTACATGTATTTGTATGGACTTACCTTTAATGAACTTTCTATTACAAAGTGTATTTGATTTAATGCAATTACTAATTACAAAGCAGTTTTATTTTGTTTTAACATTTTTGACACAAATTACACAGTTTTGAGGTATCTCGTTGCTGTATGGAGGATAAGGGAGTTTGGATCCGATTTTAATTATTTTCATTGCGGAAACCTATACACCATGTTTAGTAAAAATTACTTTATAGGATCAGCGAGAGATATGGTTATAAGTTTTTAATTTCGAATATGTTAATAATTAACCGTTAAATGAACAAAACTGGTGTCTAGGACTATATGTAACTGATTCGCTCTCAAAAATGGCAAGAGTACTTATCATGTTAACTAGGCATCTATATTTTCCTTAATTTTTCGTACAATTTCAATATTGCCTATGTGCGCGTCAGTAAAAAGATGCAATATAATATATATAATATATTCTGAAGTCCTATCGGATTGCTGTTTTGAACAAATGCACTAAATATTTCCTTATATTACAAATGACTTGTAGTTGGGAAACGACGGATCCCATAGTGACAACAGATACCCTACAATGTGCTTCCATTAACCAAAGAAATACATTTGTATGAATTAATGTTGATCAATCGGGACTACAACCGATTTCGCCAATTTTCGCACCGTAACATGAGAATGTTATTTGGTTAAAATTAATCGAGATATGGGATTGCACTTAACTACTTCCCATATAACACAGTTTTAAATTCCATTACTTTTCAGTATGCAAATCAAGCATTAGCTATTGTATAGATATCGCATTTGTGGATCCCAGTTCCTTCCAGTTGACTTTATACCGCATATGTCGGTCAATAAGTGAGTTATGTTATTGCAATTGAGAGAGCGTGTTTTTTCAATAACAGTGTATCTTTGTGTATAAAATGGAGAAAATCGGGTGAAAACTTTCCCTAGCCCCAATTTAACTAATACCAGGATTTTTGAACATCTGGTTGACTCTACTGTTACTCTTTATAAATATATTGGCTATGGCATGTGAGGTATTTTAATGAATTACAATTAAACCATTTAGTGAAATTAAGTGTATAGGCCTTCTTAAAAATTATATGACTTAGCATTGAATATGAATGAAATTGGCCTAAACTTTAGTCCAAACCTTATATCCCTAATAAATTCAATTTTGATTCTTTGGTTGACGTTTTTCACATCAACACAATATATTAAATTTATCATCTTTGGTCACTATGGCCAGATACTTGATTAATACCTATTTTAAAATACAATATATTTTGCTGACGGGAAGTAAAATATTACTATAAAACGAATTGAGTTTATAACGTATAATATACATATTTTACAGATATCACGGTCCCACTCTTCATTATATATCCGAAGCAATATTCCAACCTCACCAAGGGAAATCATTATATACGAGTATATCAAATTGGTCTTGCGGAAAGGCCTATGTCGCCAATGCTGATACAGTAAATTGGATTAATGAGATATCTCATATATTTGCTGACATAAAAAGTCAGTCTAAAAGAGAGATACCTTCATATTTGGTACATATGCTGTATAGGGCCAAGGTATGGACCAATTTCGATTATTTTTAATTTTTGTATTCTAAACATGTCGGTTGCTTGAGCTACCTATTATAAAGGCAATCAAGCTGATGGCATTCCATCGAAAGAGGGCGTTATTATATTCTAATCTAATATAATTTCTAATGCGGGGTAACCTTATTAAAATTTAACGTTTCTGTGGTAATAAGTAGTTAAAGTGTTTTTTTACAAATTAGTTGATCGATTTTATAGAATTTTAAGTTTCCACTTTATTTAGTAATTAGTGTTAAAATAATGTGTGTTGCCTAGAATCTTCGTTTAATTGATATATTCGTTATTTGTGTTTCGTTTTATTATTTTTTTTTTTCATAGAAATATACAGTTTATTAGATGGCTACTACACATATTACATATTTAGTTATGTTTATTTTTTTCATTCGCTTATATTTTACATGCTAATATTACAATTAAAAAACAAGAAGCTTTAAACTTTTGTAACTTCATAGTTTAGTGGCAATGGCAGATTTTTTGTGTTCATTTTTGTTTATATAAACAATATAATTAAGACTTGGGCAAGTACTTTTCGACAACATATTATAATCGCTAGAAACTATAATGTGACCGTCATGCTGAAGATGAGCATTTTCTAGTACGCGACATATGGGTAATTAGGTATTTTAAGGAATTCATAGCAATTGGTTACCAAAAATGTTTTTTTGGTTCTAGGATTATTTTGAATTAATAAAATATTTCGTTTGATTTCGTCGATTTTTGAGAGTAGAGTTTCATAAAGTTACTCAATAAAATTTACTTTAATTATATAATGGTATATAGCTTTTGGGGAAAAACAAGATTAAGAACTGCTGCTTATGTTGAATTTTTTATACAAACTGTACATCTAGATACTCGTTGCAGTAAATTGCCTGCTTTGAGTGTTTGCATTGCGGGGCGTTGGAACTGTTCATTGTTCTCAACTGTGACTAACCAAAAACTGGTCATGGTTTCGTAGAAATGGCAGTGACCCTTAGCGCCATTACATTCGATGAACGGCGTGGCGCGGAAATCTTCCAAACATGAACCGGGCGATGCTAGTGCCTGACCACCGCCGCCATTACCCACAGCAGTGTGCTAAAATGGAATAATAGAAGAGAAAGTTGAATATGTTTATATGAAAATATGATAAACGGTGGTGAAGGAGTAGACATTACCATTACAAAACTGTAGCCTATCCATAGGCTTTCCCATCCGTTGGGACAATCTGGAATGGTTAAAGATTGGCTATGTACAGCGATTACATTCGCAGGTGCCTCGCAGACCACGCAACGCGATATGTATTTACTGATCTCATTGTTGTTGATGGGCATCATCGGTATGGGTGCGGATGTTGAAAGCCAGAAGGTTTTATCGTTTCTTGAAGCGTAATTGCATATATTATTTTGACCACATGACATCACTGGCAGTGTAGAGAAGCGGCGCACACAAGACCCAGCAGACCCGAGCTCTTGGTTGTGGGCATAATCGTTACCATCGACATATAACATTGAGTAACCGGTCCATAGTTCAATTTGGCCGCTAGGACAGCGCGGTACCTCTTCGGATTGACTGTGTTTGACAAGTAATATGCCAGTCAGGTAATCTTGTGCTGCTGTGCATGCCACACCGGATTCACCTTGTGGCCCAGGTTGGCCAGGAGCTCCATCTCGTCCTGCTGGACCAATCAAACCTCGATCACCTTTTAGTCCGGGACGTCCTGTTTGACCAATTAGACCGGTCATACCGATTTCACCTTTTTCACCGCGTTCACCCTGTAGGCCGGTTAAACCACGTGGACCAGGTGGTCCTCGTTCTCCTTTTTGTCCATCATATCCCGGGTGACCGGGTTCTCCTTTAGGACCTGGTGGTGGTACTAAACCTGGTTCACCCTTTTGACCAGGTGCTCCAGGTATACCATCACGCCCATCCCGACCCTTAGGTCCAGTCAAACCTTTCTCACCAGGTGCTCCTATTGGTCCAGGTGTTCCATCTAAACCTGGGTAGCCGCGATCACCTTTCAATCCATTGCGACCTACTAAGCCTTGTGGACCAGGCATGCCTCGTTCACCCTTTTCTCCCTTTTGTCCTTCAAAACCAGCCAAGCCTCTTTCACCTTTAGGACCGGGGAAGCCCATGTCACCTTTTTGACCATTTTGACCAGGTAAACCATCAGCACCCTCACGACCGGGCAGTCCCATAACTCCTCGATCTCCCTTGGGACCGGATGGGCCCACCGGCCCAGGTAAACCAATTAAACCGGGTACACCTGCGAGACCAGGTAAACCCTTTTCACCCTTCTGACCATGTACACCAGGAGCTCCTAAAACCAATTAAATTTTAATTTAATCATGAATCGTACAGTTTATATTTTGTTACCTTCGCGTCCGTTTCTTCCAGATCTTCCAGGCAGACCCTTTTCTCCTTTGATTGCTGGTCCAGGTGCACCAGGTTCACCAACAAGACCTTGATCACCTTTTAAACCTGGAACACCATTCAAACCAGGCATACCCACTGCACCAGTTAAGCCACGTTCTCCCTTTTGACCATTTAAGCCGGGTAAACCTTGATTACCTTTGGGACCTATAGGACCTTGCAAGCCTTCAACTCCAAATTCACCCGTTTCACCCTTATCACCTTTAATTGTAATTGGCATTGCATCACGTCCACTTTGTCCTGGGAGACCTCTTTCACCCTTGAGACCAGGGGCTCCAGAGAGACCAGCATAACCTTTAACACCTTTATCACCTTTAAGACCTTCCAGACCTATGGGACCTGTATCTCCCTTGTCTCCTTTTGCGCCAGTATAGCCGATTGGACCAGGTGCACCAGGCTCACCAGGCCTTCCTTCCAAACCAGGAGCTCCTATGGCACCTGATAATCCCATTTCACCTTTATCACCTTTTTGTCCATTTAAACCATTGAAGCCAGCATTGCCCTTTTCTCCAGGCTCACCATTAAGTCCATCGATACCATCGCGACCACGATCTCCTTTATCACCCTTCTGCCCAGGAAGCCCGTGAATGGGTATACCGGGGAAGCCTTTCTCACCAGGAAATCCGGGTGCACCAGGACGACCTTCTTCGCCTCGCAAGCCAGATAAGCCAGGTTCTCCCTTTTGTCCTTTTTCAGCCGCATCACCAGGTAATCCTTGAGGACCATCGAAACCAGGCTCACCTGTGGAACCTTTTTCTCCATCGAATCCAGGACGACCATCAGTTCCAGGAGGTCCTTGTGGACCAATATCACCTTTAGATCCCATTAAACCAGGAGCTCCAGGGGCTCCTCTAGGACCAGTTGCACCATCATTACCAGATAAACCTACTTCGCCTTTGTCTCCCTTCATACCTATATGATATAAATAGATTTTTTACATAAATGTATCTACATATGTATATGCTACACAAATATATATTTAATTTCTGATTTTAGAAGAAAATACCTACCAGGTATGCCCTCTGGACCAGGAGAACCACGCTTTCCTGGGGATCCAGGAGCACCTGTAAAGCCTTTAGGTCCATCATTACCAGGTGCTCCACGTTCGCCCTTAATTCCAGGCATACCAACATAACCGGGATTTCCAGGTTCTCCTTTGGCTCCATCACGGCCTTGAACTCCATCCACACCTGGTTTTCCGGGGGGTCCGGGAGATCCAGGAGGTCCAAGTGGTCCCGTGTCGCCCTTAGAACCAACAAGTCCAGTCTGTCCCGTCGGTCCAGGCAAGCCCGCATCACCTTTTTCACCAGGATAACCAATCGCTCCATCTGGACCTCGAGGCCCAATTGGACCAGGAATACCACGGTCTCCTTTCTCGCCAGACAGACCATCACGTCCTTGAGGACCAGGTGGACCAGCCACAGCGATACCTTGTTCACCTTTTTGTCCTCGCTCTCCAATTCGTCCAGGGGGTCCTCTAAGACCATCTTTACCAGGATTTCCGGGGGCACCCAGACCTCCAGGATTACCCTTTTCACCGCGAGGACCAGTCAAACCGCGTGGACCCACAGGACCCACTGGGCCTTGTGGACCTCTCTCACCTTTCTGTCCTTGGTCTCCCTGGTCTCCTTTATCGCCAATTGGACCCATTGGACCTGGCATTCCGGGTGCACCTCGGTCACCTTTGTTACCTTTAGCCGGCACTGTCAAGGCATCAGCGTCACAAGTTCCTGGGTCACCCTTTTGTCCAGGACGGCCACCAGTTCCTTTGTCACCTTTAATTCCATCACGACCTGAACGGCCTGGTTCGCCCTTAATGTCTATACCGGGAAGACCATCGATTCCGTCACGACCGGGATTACCAGGTGTACCATCTGTACCAGGTTGTCCAGCATAGCCCTTATCACCCTTGGTACCGATTTCACCCTTTGAACCACTTATACCAGGCATACCGCCCTCACCACGGTCACCCTTCAATCCAGCTGGTCCCGGAAAACCTCTTTCTCCTTTTTCTCCTTTCTCACCCTTTACAAGACTTAAGTCGATTATTGCATCTTTACCAGCAGGTCCTTCGGGACCAGGTAAACCGTCCCTGCCATCTTCACCCTTTACACCAGGTGGTCCATCCTTACCAGCAATACCATCAGCACCCCGTTCTCCAGGCGCACCAGTAGCACCAGGTGGACCACGCACACCGGGTTCACCAGGAAAACCATCTAAGCCGTGATTGCCCTTATCTCCTTTAAAGCCAGCGGGACATTGTGAGCATTTACCTCCCGCATCTCCTTTTGAACCCATATCTCCTTTCAGTCCGGGGTTACCGGGTCGTCCTTGGTCACCCTTTTGACCAGGCGCTCCAGCGCGACCTGGAGATCCAGGTCGTCCATACTTAGAATCACCTGGCGCTCCAGCATTTCCTTTGAAGCCCCGTTCGCCCTTTTGACCTTTAAGACCGGGAATACTGTTGGATTGAATAATTAGAATTTATTACTAAGTTTGAATGATCCAAAGTTTTTTGCTTACCCGGGAATACCGTCATCACCTTTAGAACCCATTTCACCAATTCCAGGAAAACCGGGTTCACCTTTTTGACCTTCCGGTCCTGGTGGACCAGTATGGCCCATAGGACCAACTGGACCTGAAGGACCTGTTCGACCAGCATTACCTTTTTCTCCTTTCTCTCCAGGAGGACCTTCAACACCAGGACGACCAGGTAAACCTAGGCCGCCCTTGGGGCCAGAATAACCTTGTGGCCCTGGAAGGCCATCAACACCATCCAAGCCTTTAGGGCCGGGGGCACCTGTATAACCTCGAGGACCTTTAGGACCTGGTGCCCCTGGGGAGCCTCGGCCACCACCAGGAGGACCTGGAGGACCAAGCAATCCACGTTCACCAGGCTTTCCAGGACGCCCGGGCTCACCTTTGTAACCAGGTTTTCCAGGCAAACCGTTTAAACCAGTATCACCGCGATCACCTTTCTGGCCTGCTGGACCGGGAGGGCCAAAATTTCCTTGCCGTCCCTAAAAAATACGAACAACCATTTTTCGATATTGCAAAATATTCGCTATAAGTCCAGCTTTTAAAAACTTACTCTGTCACCAGGACCGCCAGGTAAACCCTTTTCACCTTTCACACCGTCTCGTCCCATGTCTCCTTTTAATCCGGTTTCACCTTTCATGCCAGATGAGCCTGGTTCACCTTTTTCACCTCTTTCTCCCTTTTCACCTGTAATGCTTTTCTCTCCGGTTGAAGGTTTCACAGAAGCTGGTTCACCCTTTTCACCTTTATCACCCTTTTTACCGGGCTGTGGTGGTGCAAAACATGGTGCACCTTTGTCACCTTTTATACCTCGATCACCACGTGGACCTGATGGACCATATGGACCAGTATCACCACGATCACCTTTAGGACCCTGTTGACCTTCGGGGCCAGGATTACCCGAGCGACCAGCAAAACCAGGTTCTCCCTTTTCACCTTTAGCGTAATCTCCATTTTCTTTTGCCGGCTCACCTTTCTCACCCTTAACACCTGGCTGACCTGGATAACCGCGTGGACCAGGCATTCCGCTAAGACCTGGCAGACCAGTAAGTCCATCTTCACCATCACAACCATCTTTACCAGGAGCACCAGTAGCACCGGGGTTTCCAGAAATACCCTGTACACCAGGTACACCAGGCATACCAGGAATACCGGGTACTCCGCGTTCACCCTTGTAACCGCGTGGACCTATTGGACCGGGATCGCCTTTTTGTCCTTTATCGCCAGGCGGGCCTTCAGGTCCTGGATATCCAGACATACCTTTAGGGCCGGCCGGGCCGGCTTCACCGGGGAAACCGCGATTACCCTTTTCAGCAAAACATTTCGGAATGCAACCCACTGTGCCGGATGTACAATTTCTTGGTGGTCCATTTCGATTTGTTCCTACAGTATCTAATATCGCATAACTATCATCAATCGGTGTACGGGGAGGCAACGATTCATCTCTATAATGTTTTGGTGGACTATAAATTGCACCAGTATCGGCGGCAGTTTTCCAAAATTGCTAATTAATAAAAATGAAAAAACATTCATAAATCAAAAAAATTTTTTGCACAAATAATAATTATTCCTACCGCATTCGCGCCTAGTAACGCTCCTGCTATCGTAGCGGCAAAAATAAGCCTAAAAAAGGAAAATTCGAATTGTTAATAAAAGGTAACAGAGGCTTAGTAGAAGTAACTGTATATATTATGTGCACCACATATCTTATGGCGTTAAAGTAGGAATAACGAAAAAATATACTCCTCTAAGGAAGTATAGTGTTGGAATTTCTATGCACTGAAGTTGAGTTGTATTATTATAAGCTAATCGAGAAAGATATACATATATTATATATAACCAAATGATCAGAATGACGAGACAAGTTGAATTCCGAATGTCTGACTGTCTGTTCGTTTGTCCCTATAAGGACTTGAGTAAAAAGTGAGAAAAAAGCTGGTAGACGTGTTCTTTGACACTCTGAGGATACCAATGTTTTCAGAGCAGCTTAAAACGGAATGGAATCAAACAATTCAGTACAAAAGTCACCAAGTAGTAAAGCTATATCCACAAATTAGAAATAAACACACACGACCTTCAAATAAAGCTTATACCGTAAAATATTAAATGTCTTAAGTCATTAAAGAAAAACGCCAGAAGCATTCAATTTGGTATAAAATATGGTAGGCAATGGGTGAGGAATCGCCTACTTTTAGGTTAAATCTTATATCGTAAGAACTGCTCAACCAATTTTAACAACAATTATTATACTGAGATAATTATGTTTTTCTTCGAAAAAGGACGAAATCGGACTACAGCCATGCCTTCCTATTATATAACACAATTCCATCTGTTTCTTCTACTTTACAATATATAAATGAAGCACCAATTAAGATATCTGAATAAAAATTTGCAAAATCAGATCACAATATTTCAAGCCCCCAGATAAGAAATGTTGAGATCCTCATATTTCTGCCTATGGTTTTGACTTTTTACCGAAATTAGTGGTGAATCTCTCAGATTTCGCATAAAATTTAGAGCGTGTCGTTTCCTCGTTTTCCATAATATCATTTAGCTTTCAATTTAAATGGTATTAGTTTAGACCCCATACCACACTTGCACATGTCTGAAAATAATGTCCTACATTTGAGCTTCAAAAATTTTCAAACTTAGCCATTAAGAAATAGTTGTTATCTTTAATTTACATTTACATGGATTTACACTATTGCTCTATCTCTTCAATCTCTACAATCTCTTTCTTTACGTTGGTTACTCTACAAGTATATCGAAATATTTCTATTTTAATGTATACTTTCAGTCCAACACTCTCAAAAATTTATAAAAATTTTCCTCTTACTTTGTACTAAATATAGATATTTTAATATCTAAAGAACAACACTTGCTTATACATATGTACGAGTATGTAATAAGAGATAAGTACATTTAAGTTAATTTATGTACATAAAAAATCCCCCTTGAGAAGGTTTTATGTGCATATCCCATAAACTATAAGAGTTTACTCAAAACGACCACCTCGATTAAATAGGGATATTTTAAAACTACTAAAAGCATTAAAAAATACAACCTACCTAATACTGGATGCTTTTACATATGACTTGTTGTTATAGCGACACTTAAACCCAACTGAATAACCACAAGCCAGAAATAATATTAGAAATAATTGCTTAATCGAACTGTATTCCGGTAAATTAAGTAAAAATTGAGATATCTTAAAACTTTGTAAACCCTTGATACTCTTAGAAGTTTGGTGTTATAGGTGGACTAACTCGGGCTACTGTCAAAATACAATTAAACTTACTACGTTTCATTACTATATTTTGCTTCGTGTCCGAGATATTTATATTTAAATCAACTTAGTTACTTACTATATGATATACCACCATACTCAACCAAATAGGCTTAATTTAATATATTGGGCATATGTTTTGAGGAAATTATCAACCAGAGGTAGATGTGGACTGTTTGCATTACTCAAGTATACTCCAGAGCATACCAACATACTATTCGTAAAATAGTTTGCTAGAATGACGAAAATTATGTTAAATAGTATAGGAGAGCTGGGATAATTCGCGAACAGATTTCACACATTTTCGGCATTAAGCTATAGTATCTAATAATATATGTTTTCTTACATATTGACCGATATATGTGGTATAGAGCCAACTAAAAGTGAAAAATTGTGACATTAGGTATATGGGGCCTCCGATTTTCTCCAATTTTGACATTATGACATATCATAAACAGAAAAGATGTTCTCATATCTTCGAAGTTGTGAACAGTTTTGATTACTTAGGCATCTGCTTTACAAACAATCTCAGGCTTGATTTTAAAATCGTTTTGCGTCCATGAATACATTATACACAAGTCTTTCAGACGATGCACTCGATTAGGTCTGCCATTGGCTTGCGAGGGGTGGCTACTAGAAAATCTCTTTTGACGCTGATCGTAGCAGAAACCGTATCAGGACATATTAGTTTCGCTTTTACCCCACCGCAGGCGAAATAACATAATACTGAAGCAAAAGCTTTGAAGTTATTAAAGAAAGCTTTCTAATTCCATATTCGAACAAAATTACACGTTGTAAAGAGTAACATTTGGACTTGTGTGATTTGTATAGGCCTCTCTATATGTGCGCGAATGGCAGCCGAGCCACAAACTTATTTGAATATTGCATACATATACATAAATACATACACAACTACATTTTCATTTCTGTATTTACCTCTGTTGAAGAAATCTTCAGAAGAGCTTATTGCTTAGTTGTAGGCGACGAGATGAATATTGGGTTTATTGAAAGAGAACTAAACAAAGAGATATGTGATAAGAGAGTTTTCTTTGCTTAACGACTAGTGTTAACAGTGAAATTCGCACACTTTATGTATTTCAATTTTCTTAAGTGCTAAAAGGGTATTGAGGCAAAGAATTATTCGAAATTGGTCGCTAGTCTTTGAATGGTAAGCCTGTGAAACAGTTTTAAAACTTGAAATTTTTTCTTTGGCTGAAATATGCAAGCCTAAAATTCGTTCCGAAATTCCAGTATTACTTAGATTTTTTTGAGTTTGAGTATTATAAATGTATTTCTATTTAGTATACATATGTTAAAGAAATCCAGTGTCAGGTAAAATAGCAATGCGATTTCAAAAATCTTTATAGCAAATCAATGATGGGTAATATTTTTTTCACATTTATAATTTTTAATTATATAAGCTTGCAACTAAAGCACCACAGTCCACCTATGACTTACGAAGATCCAGACGATGGATGGTATTGCTTAGGAGCGTTTGTAACCGGATGTATCGATAACCGGATCTTTCATTAAGATCTAACGGAAGTAAGATAAGTTTTTGAAATTATAACGCCATAAGTAATGAAGAAATTAATAATATAAAAAATAATTTATTACAAGTAAAAATATAAAATAAACATTTTTTTTAGTTTTATGTATGTAATTCTAATTTTGCCGTCGGAATATAAATTTTATAAATTTATTTTTTAAAACACGCTTATATTTCTTCTTATGTTCGTTAATATTGAAACGCGTTTTTAAGATATATTTATTATAAAATTGAGATTATGTGGGGCCAACAAATAATGTTATTATTTCATAAAATTTTTTTTTTTCGTGCTAAAATAATACCAAAATCAGTTTATGTAGAAAATAAAAAATTAATTATTTCTATTTGCAATTTATTTTGTTTTATTTTATTATATTTTTGTATGAGCTATAGTATGTACATATTTTTTTCCTAAGCGCGAATATTCGCAGTTATTGCTTAAAAATTAGAAAATGTATTTGTCGTAACTTAGGCAGGGCTAAGTTGGCACTTACCGCTTCCAGTGGGGCACCATCATGCCCAACGCTCAATGCAAGCGCTCCTTTCTCACTTTATCCAACTTTTTAAATTAAATAGTGAACAGCCTTAAAAAATAATATAAACGTTTATAAGAGTTATGAAAAAAATTAGTATATAATTATTGAACGAAAACTTTTTATTAAGCAAACAACACAGGAGGCACAGTAAAAATTACTAATAATATTTTGACACATTTTTTAATTGAACACTTTACATGGTATTAATTTTTTATAAAAAAAAATTATTTACTTTTTAATTGTTGCCACTTAGTTCAGTTCGTAGATTTAATTAAAAGTAATAATGAAGTAAAAAACAACTAAATATAAAAAAGTCCACGTATTTTTTTATCGTTTATTAAATATTCATTTGTTTAACTAATCTTCTTTTTTTTCGTTTAACTACATAACGAACGGAATAGGAAACACGAAAATATTCAAAATTAAAATAAGGCGAATTTATTCTGCCTCAAACCCCATCAACCCTGGCGCGTTGTGCGGGTACGACGGGCTTCCTAAAGCGATCTAACACTATGGATCGTCTGGAGCGGACTGAATGCTCGAATTGCCGACGCAGCTAGACGAGCATAATTCCCGCAAACGCAGCAAACACTAACACCAACAGCAACACAAACAACCACAAATGAAGAAACAAAACACAAGAAAGAATAAATGTACGACAAATGAAGACACAAAGTGCCAGTGGCGCACCAGAACTAGAAGCAGCCACTTACTTTAGAAGGCAACACTCGACTAATTATAGTATAACTTCCAGCCAACGGCAAACGTTCACTAGCTGCCCGCCAACCAAGATCCCTCATACTCAATCACGTCGTATGCTAAATACGGTATATGTACGATAATTCTGCTCATGTGTGTGTGTGTGCGCACGGTATTGACAGCATAATATGTGTGAGAGGCACAGCTCACACGGATTGTTGGAGGAGATAGAGCACTCACTGTGCCAGTAAATGATAAGCTTTATTCACGATCAGCTTTTCATAAGTACATGCACACCAGATACAAGATGTGCGCTCGGCTACACCGATTGTGCCAGACCATTGGTTGGCGCATTATGTTTGCGCCGATCTTGCGACATGCCACCCATTCATGACAACACCGACGTGCCGGCATATCCGTCGTGTGCAAATATATGTATATACATAGGTACTCCACCACTACATGAAATATGTTATGTAGTTACACATATGTATACAAGTATGATATATATGCTTATATACATATATGTATATGTTTCTGCGCAGGCTTTCAGCGATACAGCTTGTAACTAAATAGTCATATCAAATATGAGTTCATTTGTGTTTATGTATGGATGTGTGTGCCAAACGTAAAAATACTTGTACATGTGTTTGGATGTCTTTGTTTTATTGGAACGGATGAAGTTACGCAAAAGGACGGGGTGTCCATGCAGGCAAGAGTTTTGCAGTAAACGTAAGTAATGTATAGAGAGTTGGCCGCTTTCAATGAATTTTACATAAACTTTATTACTGTCAGAAATATATTCAGATATTTAACATTGCCATTGGTATAGTAGGTCCGGAGATATGTGATTCACCTATATGTGGGTGGTGCCACGCTCATAGTCCAATTTTAACCCGGCTCCTATAAAGCCCTCGTGTATCATCCTGGGTGTAAAATTTTATGTCTCTGCATTTTGTTATTGACTTATTGCGCTTTAAGAGAGGGCGGGGATATAATTCGATTTCATCCATTTTCACACTGTCGGCAAGGGTTCTTATAGGATTTGTCCTAAGCGAATTTAGTTATGGTAGTTTCAATGGTTTAGGAGATATGTTCATTAAACCTAATAGAGGGCGGGACCATGCCCACTTTTTAACATTTTTATAGCCTACATGTGCTTCTTGCTACCCCTGTACCAAATTGCAGTTTTATACCTTAATTTACGCCCGATTACGCCCATCTACGAACTTACATTTTTAGCAAGGAACTCATGTACCAAGTTTCATTAAGATATCTTAAATTTTACTCATCTCATCATCCTGATCATTTATATATATATATATAACCTTCCATTTAACTTGATTATTTTTAGGTGATACAATTCACCGTTAGGTGAACATGTTGCAATAGTATAAACATGTGCAAAATGTTAAAAAATATAGGGATTGATGTATAGGGAGAGTTGAAATATTTATCTCGTATATATAAGGGTGAACCGCCGAACTTAGGTCACCATATTTTTCCCGGCAAAATCCGGGACCATTGTTTTTAGTCATCGATTCTTTCCATATTATAATTCACTGAAAATCGCGACATTTAATAGGTGAGAAAGCAAAACAATTTGATTCAATTCATTCTTTTTTTTTAATTTCTACGCCCGGGATGGCCGGGACGCTTAACTCGGCCAAACCGGGACAAACCCGCTGACCAGCTAGACTTTAATGTAGTTAGATCTGACTGTTAATAGACATTATATATTCCACAGCTATTGAGCAAGTGGTGCATGATAAAGGTGTAATATTTCAAAGTAGAATTTCGTGGGGTCATAAAGCACTATCGAACTCTAAGCTAGCCAAAGCAACTATTTGCAAATGATATGCTAAATATGGGGTTTGTGAGTAAAAACAATAATCCACTGGACGGCGAAAAATCCTTTTCAGACCTAAACATAAAATATTTATAAACAATTATTGTGGAGAACCGTAGAACTAGGTTGATCGAGAAAGCTGAAACGCTTAAGATATCAAAATAATGTGTCGGACTTGTTGGTATGCGAAAGCTCTCGGCAAGTTGGTTTTTGCATGAACTCACAAACGACCGATTCATCGCATCTTTTCTTTAAAATAGGAACTTTTTAATCTTCATGTTAGTCTTAGGCTTACATGTGAATCAAATCAACCATAGGTGTAACATTAATTACGTTTTGGTGAAAAGTCATGTGTCACAAAGTATCTGGCCTATTTTGAAGTCCATTTTATAACCCAAGCATTACTGAAAATACTTGTATCGTTAAACAACTAAGACACTAGAAGATAAGTTGCCATCCATACTGGTCGCTTAAAATAGAGATACAGATCTTTATATATACAAGTATATATATATATATATATATATATGTATATTTTATGATATAAGAAACGCACCTGTGAAGAGTATTATAGCTTCGGTGCAGTTTAATCAACATCAACATCAACATGTGGGTTTCTGAACATTTTCTTTGACTACTGCACAAATTGTTGCCTAAATTCTTTCATTCATGAACCGGTCGTCAATAATTTGCCAACCAAGTCTTAGAGACTCGTCTGCTGAGAATGACCACTTGACTATATCGACTTCCAGAATTGTAAATTTTTAAGTTGGAAACTTTTACATAAACTTGGATAGTTAGTTAAGTGTATTATTTTGTAAGGTAAATTTAGAACAATTAAGGGTTACATTTTGAAAATTCTCTTAATTGCAAATGAAACGGAAATAATTTGGGGTTGAACTTGTTTAGGGTATAAGTTTCATTGATAAGCATGAATTATGATTCCAATTTTATATACGTAGTCCTCAGTATTCTGGTACTAAGCTAGCAATTATAGAGTAGCAGTGTGCTATACGCATATTATTCTCAATCTCATATCAAAAACTAAAATTTACCAGGTCTGCAAGGTTCGAAGCTTTATTTGATTTCCTGATGTGCGTTCGCTAACTTTGCTTATCTCAATCATACAATACAAATGTGTATCAGCTGACATAAGCCTCTTGGGTACAACCAATAATCAAATTGAACTTTTGACCTACTGACGGCCATTTAGAGTACCTAATCGCAAAACCTTGCCTAATTTTAGAATTGATGTCCACTTTAAATCGTAGTATTTCACAAACATGTGTACATACATATTTACCTATTTGGACATATACCATGTTTATCAAGGCCTCACAAACCAAGTTTTGTAAGTAATACTAGTTCAGAACATTTAAGAAAAACAAGTTTCCCAAGCGCAACACACTTGAAAGAAATATCAGCATATGTGCTCGCTGTTTAGATTTGTTTCAATCATTACAAATAAGTAAGTTAAATCTCTTCATGCGACACAATTTCGCAGGGTTGTGTTGTGAACGGAAATACGCAGCAACATCCGCCTTATCAGAAGATTCGAAAACCTTCAAATAATCTCGGAAGAAACTTTACTGCTCGGTTTTGTAATAGCCAAGCGCCGACGTGCATAGCTTAAAGACGTAGGGGCGCAAAGAGTTGCGGCTGCAGGGCTACAATGCAAACTTACAAGCACATCTTGGATGCCAACTAAGTTTCAAAACCCATTTCACGATTTCCGTGCTCCAAGGCAATCGAATGAGGCGCGCACGTCCGATCTAAAATCCTCAATATTTTTACACACACACACACGCAAGAGCGCACGCAGCCACACAGCGGCGGGCACCAACACAAACGCAAGCAAGTAACCCACGCACACATATGCAGCTTTACCTCATCTCGTGCGGGTGCAGGCGTATTCGCGCAAGCTAACTTACTGCCAGCCGTGACCTGATGAGAGCACTCGGGCACACGACTACTAATGCATTGCCGGACCGATGCAATTGTGTTGGAGAGTTGAAACGCTCGCGCGCATAATGATTTTGGAGCAGCATGAAAATCCGTCGATTGTCGCGTGTTTAGTACCACTTCGAACGCTTGTCGGTCTCCATGTGGGGAGAGTGCTCGACGACCGATCATCGAGACAGATTTTCAGCAGCTCGCAGCGACTGGATGTAACGCCGCTCAACGGCAATAACGTCGTGCGCCTGTGTTCATTCCGTTGTCGTAGTTATAGTCGTAGCCTTCGTTTTAGTTTCGAATAAAACAAACTTTCAAATACGGTTTTTTAATATTTAATTCAATAAAAGGAATCTTCCAAATTCGATAAATTTAAGTTGGAGTTGTGCAAAGAGCTACTCACAGTGCGACATTCCTCAGAACATTCTAATTATTTAGTGCAATTGCCGATAGACAGATAAAACCCAAAATTACTACGATTCATTGCTCTGTGGGAGCAACTCAATGCAAATTAACTATTAAGTATATAGTTTAAAAACAATATTGAGAAGTTATTCATTCATAATACCACGGTATAATAGTGTTTGCTGTATTGCCGCACGTCCATTGGATCTGTAGCGTTGGAAGTGTGGAGTCGTGACTTATTGGCGCCCAATCGAAGCATAACAATCATGAAGTTGCCCAGAGGCCATCTAGGTCTCTTGGGTAGTGGCGCCCAACGGCGTATGACGCACACTTATGTATGGTCGCTGATTTTCGCAACGTACCTGATTGCCTTCGTGCGAAATGACTACAGCTTTGCCGATGCGAGGGTAAGTAAACAAAATGTTTTGATGGTGTAAAAAGCGTTAATTTTATTGTGACTGAAAATGTGTCCCTTTAAAAAAATAAACAATAAATAACATAATTCTCAATATAACTCAAAAACAATTTAAAATAGTTTTTTTTTAATCTCACGAAATTTATTTAAACAAAAACTGTCAATAATTCAATCATGCGTACATACTTCATGCATTCATATATACTTGTATGTACTTAATACTCAATTACCTACATATTGTTACAATAATTACTGTGCAACTATTGAAATAATTAGTGACGTGCTCGCCACTGTCTGTTAATAAATCCTAAAAAAGTCAATCAAAATTGTTGCCTAGATGAATTTGATTTAGAACTACGCAAATCATCTATTAGCATTAAAAGGTGAAATTGGGAAAAAGGCAAATTTAGTGACGGAACAAACCTAACCAGCTCATAAGAAAACGAGAATGAATGTAAAAATAATAGTTTCATTTGAACAGCAAATCGAGAAACGGGCACGCACTTACGTATATTTGAGATTGTACCATTGTCTTGGATAATAATCTATGTGAAATTTCGTGAAGATATCTTGTCAAATAAAAAAGTTTTCCATACAAGGACATGTATTTGATCATTCAGTTTGTAGGATGTGTATTCATAACGGCAATTTTCGTTTTCTTTTGAAAAATTTTTTTATTAATTTGTCTACATTAATGTTGCCGCTTTCATAATGGTCCCCATTTGATATTATGCACTTATGCCGGCGCTTCTTCCAATCGTCGATACATTTCTCAAACTCGATTTTTGGAATAGCTTTTAGCTCTTTCAGCGATGCGCTTTTAATGTCATCTATGCTTGTAAAACGACGTTTCTTTAAAGATCTCTTTATTATTGGTAAACCAAAAAAGTTATACCGAGTCATGCCGGGCGAAAATGGAGGCTGGGGCACCGTTACATTATTGTTTTTCGCATTTCTTTTAACAGACGAAAATCGCCAAGCTCATAAACACACGACACGACAATGTAAGAAATGAATAAAACTGCAATAAAGGTTCCGTACTGCAGGGGCATGTATGTATATCAACATAATTTAATTTTTGATAATTGGCCTCTCCAACAACGCGAAATTTTAAATTTCCTTTATTTTTTGAACACACCTCGTAGTAGTCCGATATCCGCGGTTTTCTTGGGGAGAAAAGGACGTGTGCAAAATTTCAGAGAGTTGTACAAGTATATATTAGACATGGTATCTGACGTTTCCTTCTTTACTACAGTCTCAACCATTATAACAATGAACGAAATCTAATATAACTAGTGTTGCTGTAGTACATAATCATAAAAGTGAAAAAACCTATTTTTGTTGGTAAAACTTGGCAACACCGTTACTAAAGATGGTCCAGATAACTGAAAATATTTTGCAAAATTAAGTCGAGTTTCAAAAAACTACAATATATTTCTAATCTTAAATGATAACTTAGAATAATTGGACAGTAATCATCAAAAACAATGTGGATTTCGTTGTAATCGGTACACATTTTGGCATCTCTAGTTCATAAATAAACGGTAAACAATTTTATATAAAAAATGTACAAATTTGATCTTAAGATGTGCATTTGAGCTTCTCAAATGACAAAATATTGAACAAAGTTAGTTGTAACATGTAAGGACATCTAAAAATTCTGCATTCGAAGTGAATTATGTTATTCCCTCGGGAAGAGGAAGATTCTTAGTAGTAAATTTCCTTATGCAATTTTTTTCCCGATGATGCTTTTCGGCTAAAATATTTACATTCTTACACATTATTGTGTAAGAAAAATATTCACCATATCATTGATTGCAAAAATTATCGGATATTCACAATGCTTAGAGAGCAGCGCTCTTAACAATATGCGAGCCTTTCTACTAAGGTTTGCCGGTATAAGTCTGAAGTGGTCAGAAGTCTTAAAGTTTAGGCAGAAAACATTCAAAAAAAAAAACAACAAACCGAGAGCAACTTCGTGAGAGTAACATTAGCGCTGTCACAGTAAGAAGTTAGAGTATTTAAGCTGAACCCTTTCTTTTTCCAAATACAAAAAAAATGTCAAACTGATCTGCAACTGATGAATTTCCGCACTCGAAAGCAAGCTTATATCAAACGCTGTAGCATTTATAAAGTTGCAGGAAATTTTGCTTGACGTATGGTAATAATTTTCAGGGATTGTACTCTTATAAGTCTCTCTTAAGAGCGGAAACAACGGAACGAATTCAATAACTTATAAATGGTAAAATTATTGTTAAAGAGACTAGCGTATATTTTAACACAGCTATTTTTGATCATTGATTTTGCAAAGTCGACCAACATTTCACATAAGGGCGTTCACAAAAAATTTACAAAATACATAAATAAATAAAATAGGATTTAACTGTATAATCGAAATTTAGCCCGGCCTTCTCCCTTTACTTATCGTATTCATATTCCACCAGCAATTTGTAATCATATATTAACCACGCAGAGCGGAAAAAAGTTAAAGTAAAAACAAACAAAATGTCTAGCATTAAAACTGTAAATGAAGAAAGTACAGAAGAGTCATGGAATAATTGGGTCATTTTATGGCAGTATTGCACTACATTTTTCTGATATGTGCTTCTTCGCTCTGCAGCAGACTGAGAAAAAACTGCGACAACACAATGCAGCCAAAGTAGAGTGACAAACTCGTCTCCGTTTTTCATGTTGTTGTGGTTAGGCTAAGCATAATTGTTGTAAATAAATACAATATATTATACATAAGTACATATATTATATTTCCGGAGTGCTTAAGGCCCCAAGTACAATCAATTGTCAATATATACACATGCACACACACAAATCTATGTGCATATGCATGTATATATATATGGAAAGTTCTGTGCTGAGTTTAAGCGCAGACTGCACCATTCTATCATTCCTCGCTTGATACATATACGTGGGTTGCGTACTTGGTGCTTGGGTGGGAGGCGGCATGCGATCATACTGTGTGCCAAGCTGGTTGTTCGGCTTTTAACTGCTGCTGGCATTACACTCTTCCTTTCAGATAAAAGCCAAACAAAAGATTATGGAAGTGTTACATTTCATAAAAAAAAAATGACAAAAACAACGACAGTGTATTCGCCAACAGTTTTCTTGCAATTAGTATGCAATTTATTATATATAAACGCATACCTATGTGCTTTTAAATATTTGTAATGCCGCATTTCTCAATTGTCTCCTTATTAATAAACCTTTTTCAGCTATCACTTGCATATTGTAATGGCAATCAAACGTGCATTTCAAGTGAGCTGTTGTGGCAACAGTTACTTGCCTCGTAAAGCAAAATTTCTTTTTGAAATTTAAAAACGATATTCTCTTTTGCATGTATACCTCGTTCACTAGTCGCCGATATATGAGAGAATTGCAGAAAGTTCAATGGAATTGATGACATGTGTCCAAGAGTGAAGGCCTATCTCCTAAAACTTTCTCACTTATTCACTGTAAGGAGCCTAAAACTCTCCCCTGCCAAATCCACGGCCACGCTATTTACAAACTAGACGAAGGAGTAAAGACTGGACCAGAATATTTCCGTTGATGACGTTCAAATTCCGACGATAAACAACCCTAAAATGTTAGGTGTTACATTCGTCAGTCTGCACTCCTTCACACTGCACACAACCGCAACAAGATCCTCACGTCGCTTGCCGGCAGCACTTATGGCAAGGACAAAGAGACGTTGTTGGCAACATACAAGGCAATCGGCCAGCCGGTCATTAATTACGCCACTTCAATATGGTCGCCTGGATGCAGCTGGACGTAGATGAAGAAGATACAGACCTGTCAGAACACCGCACTCCGGACTATAACAGGATGACTTGTTATGTCTCCTATCGACATCTTCATAACAAGGTCCTTTTTAGGAGCATAATACAGTTGCTGCCCGGATGTTTTTGCAGAAACCATCCCTGCAGTTACCTACTTCAAGCAGAGCCACCTCTTAGGAACACCAGGAAAACATTCCTCCATCATGTCGACGAACTAGAACAATAAACCCATCAAATTTCAGACACGATAGGTACGCGGCGGGTACTAAACGCCGTTCACAGTGGAACTATTAACCCCTTCATTAACTCCTTCCAGTGAATGGCATACTTTGGCGCCCAAACAACACTCATAGCAGAATAAATGCTGGAGTTGCCGCGTGAAACTAGAGTAACGCTCGCGCAACTTACTTCTGGGTATTGTAGCAGGTTAACTTCTACTTATCCGGAATAGACCCTGACCCTGACATACAAAACGTATGCCCTGCATGCAATGAGTCCAGGCATGACCCTAATTACCTCTTTGCATGCTCAATGAAACCTACTCACTTAACTCCTCTCTCCCTATGGTCCGAACCCGAATCGAAACAGCCCGTTTCCTGGGTCTACTATTAAGTGATTTCGATGACAGTTAACTTATTGCTTTCTTCAATACAACACAATCGCGCGAGACATTATTCTTGCAAGCGCTGAAAGAAAGCATTAAGCGCCTTCTCCTGATCGAAATTATTAAATAATTCATGTAGAAACTAAAAAAAGCTATACACAGTTGATTTGGCACATCGTTCTTTTGCTAATACAAACGTTTCTAAATCGATTTCTGCTAGGCTTATCAGAATTTGCCGTCCGAATTCGGTTTGCGATAACCTGCAAGTCAATGCCGAGTGCTAAACATAAAAAAGCACATTTTTGATTAATTTCATAAATAAAATGAATAAATCCTTATATTTTAATTTAGTGTGTTTCCGGTTGGTTTGTGGAATAATAAATGATTTAGACAACGTATTTTGCAATATAGTCTTTATCGGGCGCAATAGACTTGCTTTAGCACTTATTTTTTATTTTTAATGTTTATTGACCAATTCGAAAGGTCAATCGGGTTGGGTAGGCATACAAGTATGGTGATAAGCAATTTGTAAATTTTGGTAGGAGTATAATAATAATATATTGTATATATAAATATGTTTAAGTACAATTTATTGCAAATCTTTTATGCTTTTGCAGCTATAATATAATATATAATTTATTTGAAGAATATCCCAGTACCGCTATATCAATTATCTACACAATATAACTGTTTTAACATCCCTGATAAATCTGCTTTTCTATTAAACTTCGCTAACTCGATAATTGCTTGTATTATCTGTGGCCCCTTTTTAAACATATGTAAATTGTATATATTTCTTTGAATCGTTGATATTCGAATTGATGCCTTGATCTTAAATGTATGCCTGCAAATCATCGCCGTATTTTCAGTCATCATTCAGAATCTGCATTACTTCAAAGCAACAACGACATGGCACATCTGTGTCTCCCCTAGAAGTATGCTACTTTTTTCGCGTGTTTAGTGCCACATGTGCTATTGCCATACTATAAATGAATAATTACACAAATGCTCATACCATACACACACATGTGTTTCTGCGATAATTTGTAGACGCTTTGCTGGCAAATAATCAATGAGCTAAGTTTTAAAAATAAATATATAAACTAACGGTTCATATAAAACTTTGTCGACTTCCTTCAAATGTTGATAATTTTCATGCACATTTTACTACATTATTTTGCTCGTTTATTTTCACGTCTTCTGTTTGCCTTTTGATTTTTCTTTGTTTTTAGCGAATATAATAATAATTTTTATTATACTCTCGCAACCTGTTGCTACAGAGTATAATAGTTTTGTTCACCTAACGGTTGTTTGTATCACCTAAAATTAATCGAGTTAGATATAGGGTTATATATATATAAATGATCAGGATGAAGAGACGAGTTGAAATCCGGGTGACTGTCTGTCCGTCCGTCCGTCTGTCCGTCCGTCCGTCCGTGCAAGCTCTAACTTGAGTAAAAATTGAGATATCTTTATGAAACTTGGTAGACATGTTTCATGGTACCGTGAGACGATTGGTATTGCAGATGGGCGTAATCGGACCACTGCCACGCCCACAAAACGCCATTAATCAAAAACAAATAACTTGCCATAACTAAGCTCCGCAATAAGATACAAGACTGTTATTTGGTACACAGGATCACATTAGGGAGGGGCATCTGCAGTTAAAATTTTTTTTTTTAAAGTGGGCGTGGTCCCGCCTCTAATAGATTTAATGTGCATATCTCCTAAACCGCTAATGCTATAATAACAAAATTCACTGGAAGCAAATATTTTTAGCACTTCTATTGACGGTGTGAAAATAGTTGAAATCGGGTGGCAACTCCGCCCACTCCCCATATAACGGTACTGTTAAAAACTACTAAAAGCGCGCTAAATCAAGCACTAAACACGCCAGAGACATTAAATTTTATCTCTGAGATGGTATAAGATGACTTTATAGGAACCGCGTTCAAAATTAGACAGTGGGCGTGGCACAGCCCACTTTTAGGTGAAAACCCATATCTTGAGATCTGCTTAACCGATTTCAACCAAATTTGGTGCGTAACGTTCTTTTCATGTTTCTATGTCATAGTGCGAAAATGGGCGAAATCGGATTACAACCACGCCTATTTTCCATATGACACCATTTTAAATACCACTTGATTCTTTCACTTTCCACTATGCAAATCAAGCAACAATGATTATATCGGCGTAAAACTTTGCGTGAATAATACGTTTAAAGTATGCCACCTTGTGACCAAAAATTTTCTAAATCGAACCAAAACTGTTCAAGCCCCTAGGTACTGAATATGTGGACCCCAGTACCTATAGTTGACCTTCTACCGAAAATATCAGTCAATCCACAAAGAAATCTCAAACGAGTATACCATTTGACTTTGGGAGAGTATAAAATGTTCGTTTATATCCAAACTTAGCCCTTCCTTACTTGTTTTTTATATTATTACAACACAAAATGAACTAGATAACATGGGCAACAATGAACTCAGGAGGGCATATGGAAATACAGTTATTTACAATGTGCTTGCAACTAAGTGATTAGGTGATTAGAACATATTTATTAATAAAACAAGAAAAAAACGTTAACTTCGGTTGCACCAAAGTGGAAATACTCTTAACAAATAAAAAATTGTTCTTTCTATTTGTATGACAGCTATATGCTATAATAATCCGATTTAGACAATTTCTTCGGCGAAATTTCGTGAAGATATCCTGTAAAATAAAAAAGGTTTTCCATACAAGGGCAATTGAATACTTTGTTTTGGACAATAATTCATAATTTCGTGCAGATAACTCGTCAACTAAAAAGTTTTCGTTACAAGAACTTGTTTTTGATCGATCAGTTTGTATGGCAGCTATATACTTTAGTAGTCCGATCTGTGAAACTTCTACAGATAGTGTGGCGTTGTCTTGAAAAGTAATCCATACCAAATTTCGTGAAGATATCTTGTCGAATAAAAAAGTTTTTCATACAAGAACTTTACCTTGTTTAGGGTATAATAAAACACAGTGCTGATGCTTTCGCTATTTTCTTATTTATTCACTGTTAAAATACGAAGTTTATCGTTCAGTGTTCATGCAGTAGTAATAATTCAAAATTATTGACTTAAATCCACTAAAAAATAATTTTACAGGTCTTTATAATTTTTTAATCTGGTATTAAGGCTCTAACTACAATTTTTAATCAAATCTAATGAAAACTTTATGGCAGCTTATTTCCTTTTGACATCACAAAAATTTGACTACACACACAGCCTTTTTCAATATCAAAAATAATCAAATCAGCAAACATTAGTACGTATGTAGCAAACGAGCAAAACATAAAAATTATGAAAGACGCATCTTGATAAATCATCACCATCTACAGGCCGCCATTTTCCTTACTAACACCAAAATGGCATTTGTGTTTGCAGACGTATTGGTTCACTTTATATATGTAGTTTCTAACAGAGATGTGAGAGCTCTGTGCTATTTTATTCAATGATTTATTTTGCTTGACATTTTTGCCACTTCAAAGCAGTTTTTTTTTAGTTTTTTTTTTCATTCGTCGCCTCCATTTTTTTTTGTCTGACCGCTATCGTTCCATTGGCTGGTCGGCGACATCGACATTGTGCAAAGCTAGTTGCCGTGGAACATGTTGACTTATTTGAGTATGCGGTACCGCGCAATGATTACGAGTATGTACTGTGATTAAAATCTATTCAGAATATGCACATGTTTGCCTACTTTTCTGTCATATTTCATTCTATCATATGTCATTTCGTTTCACACACACACTCGTGTTTATGTAGGTATGTATTTATGTATGCGCATAGGTTTTGTATGTTTAGATTAGAAGACTGTCCGTTTAATATTTTTAGACATGATCACATAAGACAATCACTACATGTTTTTAAGTACATACATACGAGTATTCTCCTTGGAATATGTTTGTTAAGGCAATATCAAAATCGACTGACTAGCAAGCAGCAATAATTTAGGTATGATGAGTATACTTTATTCCAAATGGCATTTAAAAACGCATTTGAATGTTAAAAGTAGCAATGAATTTGGCACTAACGTAGGGTTTCCAAAACTACAAACTCTGAAAGCTGTATAAATATCATTGTAAAAGCCTGAAGCAAGCTTAAAGTGAACCCTCTAAAATTAAAGACTGGCGTAGTTCGATATTGAAAAATATAAATAAGTTTTTAGACACGTGTTTCTTAAGAAGAAATAAAACGCCTACTTTATTATAAAGATATAAAGATAAGTGTTTGCCATTATGTTTCAAAAATGATTTCGGGCAAGTGACCGCCATGGCTGTCTTATATACGTAGACAAGCGACTTCATATAACCCCACAAAAAATAGTTCCACACATAGCCAGAGGCCCAGACGCGAGATAATGCGCATAACCAACGAACTGGCTGTATGTACATTTAGCCTCAAAGGTCGTCCACATTAACATCTTCCAATTCAGGTATGAAAAAGTCTTTAATCATGGCTCTACAGTATTCCCCAATTGACTGTAACATTATGGCCGGCTTTATTTTTGAAGAAATATGGTTCAATGATTCCCACTGCCCATAGAGAATACCAAACAGTGATCTTTTTAGGATTTAACCGTGTCTCAATAATGTCTTGCCTATTATCATCACTCCAAAGGTGACAATTTAGTTTATTAACGTACCCATTCAACCAGAAGTAAGCTTCATCGCTGAACAATATTTTTTTGCGATGCGTCTCGCGAACCGAACTATTATTTTGGTAATAAATTTGCGCGATTTGCAAACGTTATTCCAGAGTAAGTCTGTTCATTATCAAGTAATAGCTGAAAAAGATCAACTCCGAAAAAAGTGTTGCCTCATGGAAAACCACACGTCTAGGAAAAACACTCTTTATTATTGATTTATAAGGTTTTATGTCATATTTAAGCCCTGGAGGACAAAAATATGAGACCTTTGAGCAAGGGGCTTTCTTTCGATTTTTTTAATGTTAATAAAGAATATATAAGCTAACTTCAATTCGCTAAACGTTAGAAGGCGGAAAATCAAACAATTTATAGCAGCTGTTAAAATAGAGGGCAGCACTAACGGATAAAACCTGAGCTCACACTCCCTCTAACATATGCGAAAGAGTGTTGTGCTCCTCTCATTGTTAAAGAAATGATATTTTCAGCGTTGGTGTAGTTATCCCCTGGTTTCGAGCAGTGTCAACGTATTACGTTTCCTAAATCCAATATATTTCATTTCAAGTCCCAAGTTTTTAAAATCTAAAATCCGTTACACCAAGCATGGTAGCATTGATGAAAGCGCATATGCTCTTGTATCGAATTCAATTCGCTAACAATATTGTTGCTTTTACATGGACATACAAAGAACAGCGCCCTAGATAGCGCGTTCAAAGGCGAGTCGATGACGGCTATAGTTCCTATTTTAAGCGAATAATAAACGAATGCTCAACTCAGATAATCTCCTTCATACTTTAGCGCGTATTCGTTTCTTACTAGCTTGCTACCCATCGAACGTTATTGGGAAACATTAATTTTGTGTTCATAACTGCTACAGTATGTGTATACACGGCCAATAAACTTTCTGCAAGGTCTGAGGTGCCACTAAATGCAGCAAATGCCGCTTGGTGTGTAATATGATCGCGTCGTTATTCGCACTCTCCGGCAACTTGGCAAATTTCTTGATCGTTAGACTTGCCACACATGCAATGGTGCAAACGAACGCTCTAACATGTGCTGCTGGTAGTTTATGACTTTAAAAAAGGAAAATAAATAAATAAATATGTAAATATGGAAAACCGCAAACTTGCGGCGGTTAAAGTCTTTCACTGTCAAAGTGAACTCTCACATAATTACCACGCACATACATATGCATGTACGTATGTGGTTGTCATAATCTGGTCTATGCAACATAATCAGCTGAGCCAAACCGCTATTTGTTAATAGCTGCTCATGGTTGCATTCTCTTAAATGTCATGTCTGCTCTTAAACCGTGAAGCCACTCTTCCGTTCATTCACAGTCGCTGGCTAACCCATTCAGCTGCTTCGTTTTGCCACTTCATGCCAAAGCAACAAGTTGCATGCCACACCAAGCACGCGCATGCCAAATATGACGCATGCTGCATGGTGGCACTGTTGCATACAGCATCGTGTAACATCTGTTACTCATAGTGCTGCTACTGTTGCTGCCCATCAGCCGCTCTTCCGCATTGCAACTACATATATACATACACATACTTACATCCAGAAGCTGTGCGCGCGCATTTAAAAGTGAATGAATGCCCTTTGCATATCGGAACTCATTTGTATATTTTTATCAGCAATATTTGTTTTGTTGCATTTTGTCTGACTGAATGTTGCATTCTTTGTGCAGTTGAGTACTTATGGCCTTTTTTTAAGCACACCCATGCACTGCTGCTTGCCTCTGTTGACTGAATAAGAGCAGTCTCTGTTTAGATTACTCGCTCACACCCACACACACATATTCACATGCATTATGACTTCTGTTTTTCGTCGTGGATAATCTTTGGAGCATGGCTGACTGTGCGGCTCGGTTTGGCGATGAGGGCATTCAGTAGTCATGCTGCACATCGTTGCAGCTCCTTCATTGTGGCATCCACTGCTGATGTTTTGGTAGCCACCACAGCGGTGGGCATTGTTTTGCGGTTGTTATTGTTGTTATCGCGCTCATCTTTATTTCTTGTTAATTCCTTGTAGTCTTTGATTACGCTACAAATGCATGGGTGTGTATGTGTGTGTGCATTGCTGCTGCTGCTGGCGGTGCAATCGCTTTGACGTTCTGCGTTATTTCACATTGGAAATTAATTCAGCTTATTTAGCTTAGCAGAGCACTTTGTATTTCTTGTTTTCACTTTTTATTTTTTTTATTGTTTTTTTTCGGACTTTGTTTTTGCTTTTGCCGCTCGTATTGACTCAGTAGTATTTTTAATTATTCCATTTTTTACTTCTGCTGCTGTTTTGTTTATCTTACGGATTGTTTTGTTATTCTTTTGCACATTTCATTTATTTCTTACTCAATTTTTATTTTTCTTCGTTTCCTGCTACACTGCTTGTTCTCAAGCATTATACCGATAGGCAGATACGGAAATGAGCGAAGTTCTCTCACATCCATTTGAACTCATTCCTATTTAACGATACATACAAATTCAAAAGCGTCCAGGGCATCTAGTGCCTCAGCTAATGATAACTTCAAATAGCTTTACTTAGACCGGTAATTTCAAAATTTTAACAACTTCGATAATAACATCATATTAGCAGTACGATAATTGGGTATATATATAGCTATGTATGTATCGATTTGCATCGGACTATAGTGTTCATTACTGTCGCATTACAACAAACAACTTTAAGTAATGAAGATATTGAATTGGCGCAGTTAACGCAACCAGCATGACAGTTTTTGAGATATCGATCTGAAATTTTGCACACAAAATTATCGATCAAAATCAATTACGTGTATGGAAATCTTTTTTATTTTACAAAGTATCTTCACAAAATTAGACATAGATTATTGTTCAAGGTAACGCTCCAATCAATGAATAATTTGTTTATATCGAACTACTATAGCATATAGCTGCCATACAAACTGAGCGATCAAACTATAGACTTTGTATGGAAAACGTTATTTTTTTGACAAGATATTTATCACGAAATTTTTTATGAATTTTATTTCAAGGTATTGCTGCAATCACCGAACAAGTTGTTCAGATCGGAGCCCTATTGCATATAGCTGCCATACAAACTGACCAATCTAAATCAAGACAAAGATCTTTTTATACCGCTTTTAAGAAATGCAATAAGTATTGATTTTAAAAACGTTACACTCTAACGATTGGCGAATCTTTATTTTTTTAATTCACACAAAGTTGAGATCGATTACAACCTGAAGCTTTTGACTTGAAAGTAAACTACTCCTAGATTTTTATTCGTAAATTGTATGTAATACCTTACAAACATCTGATAAGCAATATTTACTTCCTGTGAGTGGAGCTAAAATGCTTTCTAGTATACATTGTTTTTGTGACAATAGTATCTAATCCAAAAAAAAAAAAACATTTAAAAAAAATTTAATATTTAATAAATCAATCTTTCCGTTTCCTTAATTACTAATCAGCCCATTTCAATACATACTAAGTATCAAATGTACAGATATATCCTTTCAAAAGCGGCGCACCACATTCCATTCCACCCAGTCATCAGTCGCAGCGCTGTGCTGTTCCAAAGAACCGCGCCGAGCGCAAGCAACATTAAATAGCAATCACCAAATGATCGCATCGCATCTCATCACATGAATACACACATAAATGGGTACGGTTTATGTGCAACATATGCCACATATATACTTTTATTAACGCATGCGACTCACATAGTTGCCAACTGGTATATTTCTTTTTTCTGCGCGCAAAATTTTGAGAAGTTGCAGCATTTATAACGAAAACAAAATTAAAAAAAAAAAACATTAAGAAAATGCAAATAAACACGTAAAGAAATGAATGCACATAATACTTGCATATGTGAACATATCGGCGCATGTGAACACAATGTTTAGGCGCGAGACCATCTTCTAGCATGACATCATGCCAAGCGGCAACGGAGCACCAGTCCAAACTCATATGCGGATGCTGGAGGCAGCAGGCCGGGGGGCAATAATATTCGGACTGCAGAAATAGCAATTTGACACTGATTTTGTGCGCCCACGCTGAAACACACACAGCTAAACAAATAGTGCCACAAAAATACACATACACACATACATGGGTATTGTATATGTATTAATCAAAAAATGCAAAAGCATGCAATTTTCGCGCCCCCAAGTTGCATTTTCTGACTTCATTGCGGTTCTCGTGTTCGGTGCCGTCACTTCCCCGCAACTGCCAATGCCACTGGGACATTAATATGCTAAATGTTTGAATGTGTGTGAGTGTACATAAAGAAGTATTACCGTTTTACGATCGCGCCATAATTGTTTGGACATCTTTACGACAGATTGTTATTAATTGTCAGTGGCATAGTGTCAGGCTAGCGCTTGAAATTGCATTGTAAATGCATTGCAACAACAACTATAAAATAATATAAGACACATCAGTAGCTGGCAGTTGGTTTTGAAAAAATACACCGCCTCAGCGCCTTAAAGTTGTTGATAAGCGCTGCTCATACAAGTGGTCACACGTACACACATATGTATACATACATATGTGTATACTGCCAGTTTTAGTGATTATTTGTTATGCTTTTCAGTATACAATGTTGCAGCAGATAGTGTGCACTGAGACTCAATATGTTCTAATTTCGCTTTAATGAAAGGCGCACATATTTAATGTAGCAACGCTTTTTTGCTGTCGTGTGAGTGTGTGTGTGCATAAGCATATTTCTCATGCAAGCATCTTTTTAAATTTTCTTATTTTTGTGTTCTGATTTTATTAATTCTTTCCATGCACAACTTTTAATTTAATACAATACTTTGCGTCAGCAACCACAAATTAATTGCCTTATGAATATAAATATAACTGTATACTTATGTTTACATACATACTCAATTTGTTATATGCATATGTGATCATCAACGAGACAAAATTTTCATTGGCACGTTTATTTTATTTTTATTTCTTTTTTTTTTTGTTTTTTATTTTATACAAATGCAGCGCTGTGCCTTTGCTCGCAGCGTTGAACTAGTTTTCTTATCGCTTATGCCAAACAAAAAAATTTCAGCGCGTTCAATAAGCGTGCATTCCTTGCTCTTAGTAACTGCACAGCACAGCATAGCGCGACCATGACACAGGCAGTTCTGAAGAAGTGCATTAAATTATGTTCTCTATTACTAGCTTCCCATTGCAGTTTATCTGTTGTTGTTAATTGGCCAGAAAATTTACTTAATTTGTATCGCACTAAATCATTTAGAACAATTAAATGCGTCTATTTATAATTTCCCCTAAGTTGCGCATTTTCTTTAACCACCGAAATAGCAAATATGCACCTGTTGAATGCCGAAAGCAGGCCCGCAACAGATATGCTCTACTGTTATTATATTTTTACTATTATATAATTTTACAGTTACGTGAATTCCGCAACACAATCCCACCACATGCCTGTGAAAGATTTTGGTGGAACAATAGGCTATTCGCTCTGTAGATTCCACAGTTGTCTTTTCGTATAGAAATGTTTTACATATCTCAATAATAAGACAAATCTGAGAAACGTTTTTCCAATACGTAAATCAGACAGCATTTTTAACTACAATTCTCTCAATGAAAATGCGAATGAGATAATCTATTACAACATATACATATCCTGTCTGATCTGTTGTATAAACTTTGCGGATATACTTAAATATATGTATGTACAATAATCTGTGCCAAATTTAATGCAGATGATATCTTGTGAAATAACATAAAAGCGTTTTCCGTACAAAGACTGGATTTTGATCGAACCGTCTGTATGAGCTATAAGCTATAGTGGTTCGATATCAGCGGTTTTGACAAACGAGCTTCTTTGGGAGAAAAGAATGTATGCAAAATTTCAGTTGGATATCTCAACATCTGAGAGACTATTCACATGGCTAAAGCGACTCAGCTCGTCAGGCTGATTATTTACATATATATATATATATATATACGACGCTTACTTCTGGTGTTACAAACTTTTTGGCGAACTTATTATATTCTGTTCTGGGTATAAAGATGATATACTCGTATATCTAAGGACCTTTCGATATTTTCAATTCAAGAAAAATTACGAATCGAAACTAATATGTTCTTATGAGATAGATTTCGGTTCTAGTTTGATTATATTTAAATTACTCTAAATTAACAATTATGTTTATAAGTACTAGTACTATGAACTACCTTGGGTCATAAAATTTCTTGCAGCGTAAGAGAGATTTAAAACAGAAAAAGTAATACATATATATTTTTTAAATGATTCGCATTTACTTATTATTTCCACCACTGTATTATTCATTCAATTAAGTACACATAAAATTTATATAATGTGTTTTTAAAAAATTGATGTGCTGACTTTCATCGTGCTACGGGTAGGCGCCAACACGACAGCAGTGGCTTTGCGCCAATTACCACAAAACCGCTGATAACCCAAATTTGAGCCGGAGATTAGAGCTTTTTATATTTTTTTAGATGCGTACAAATAAATATACGACTATACGTAGGCAAACAAATTAATATTTCATTATTATGACACGACATGTTGTTTTTGAAATAAATTGTGTCAAGACGTACTTGTAAATATATTTTTATAAATATATGTATGTATCTGTCCACATATTACAAAGTATTCTAAATTAAAATCAAATGCCAGTGATTTATAAATATAATTCATTAATAATAATAATAAATCAAAATAGAATATTTATGGCCTACCATGCGGGTATTTTGCTTGTGCGGGTCATGTTAGAGCAACGGGGAGTCATTAAACTCATGACCTCAAGACCTTATATGGACGACCCCACAAGCTCAACGCTTTGCCGCTTTTCATTGTATTTTACTATTAGATTTTTATTACTATTTTTCATTGGCGCTTACCATTACATTGTACTATAGGCCTATTTGTTTATGCATATTTTCATATATAGTAGTACATAAACTAACACCAAATTGAGTAAAGGGATCTTTGTAAGTTGAAAATAGTGCATTCGAATATTGGCATCGTTTATTTTATTGTTGTGGTCATAAATTCCATGCAACAATAAGTAAATAAGCATTTCAGTCCGCCTGACAGTGGTATGACAATGCAACTGTTTGTAATGAACAAATTTCAAAGTTATATTAAAATATATAGACTTTTTCTTAAACAATTCGCTAAGTATAGGTATATAAGTTCCTCATACCATTCCTTGGTTTTATTTTTTAATATTCTCCTTATTGCGATTATTTAAACCTACTTCGTAATTTCCTGTTAGGTTCGTCGTGCCTTTAAACTTTTATCGCTAATAGTAAATACGTGTAGTGTTTATGACTCAAACTACGAATGAAATAGGTCAAGGATTTCATTAATCAACAGCAGTGTACGCATATATTTATATATTGTCAGAAAATTACATTTGTTTGAGTGGCAGATAAGATATTCTGGAAATACTTGTTCATACAGGCCCATGTTTACTATTGAACGTCCAAATGAGAGTTATATGGTTACTCATACGCACCGGCTGACTAGCGGCGCTACTAAGGTAAATGCTGTGTAGTTACTTACCACTGAAAATTTCACGTGAGTTTCACCTTCAACATCAGATCCCTATGGTTAATTCTCAGATAAGTAAGATTTCTATAAAATTAATATATAAAGCTATACATACTTGTATGTAGGTATTCCACCATCTGCTGGATAATCGCAAATTCCGCGGGTGCATGCTGTATCAAGAATTTTCTATACCCTAAACATGGTATATTAAGTTTGCCACGAAATTTATAACAGCCAGAAGAAAACTTCGGAGACCCTGTAAAATATATATATACAAAATGATCAGCATGACGAGCTGAGCCGATTTAGCCATGTCCGTCTATCCGTCTATCTGCATATAAGCGAAGTAGTCCCTCAGTTTTTGAGATATTAATTTGAAATTTTGAACAGGTCTTTTTCTCCTTAAGAAGTAGCTCTTTTGTCGGAACCGCCGATATCGGACCACTATAGCATATACATAGCTACCATATAAATTGAACGTTCGGAATCAAGCGTTTGTATGGAAAAATTATTCAGTTGACGAGATGTCTTCAAAAATTTTGGCATGGGTTATTGTCCAAAGAAGGAAGATAAATATCTGACCTTTTGATAGTATAAGAAATGTACCTGTAAAGAGTATTAAAGCTTCGATGTAGCTGTAGTCAACGTTTATTCTTGTTTTTACTTTAATTTTCGTTATGCATTACACTGCTACACGAAATGTTATTCAATAATCCAAACAGCTAAACTGATTGCTTATTTCTGCACTTAGTGAAGCGGCGTAGATTTTTTGCAATACATGTAAAAAATCAAAGGAACACTTTTGCAAAAGGTCTACTTGTCGTTTTTAAGAGCTAGTTCAAATATATGCAAAAATCCGAATATTAGTTGGTTTACAACAAATATTGCAAGTCGAAAAGTGCTGAAGTCCAACAATTGAATGTAGAGAAATATAAGTGCGGCAACGTAAGAAGAAGCGAATACAAAGTGAAGCGTATGAGGAATAAGAAAGGAAATATGAGCACGAGTATCAGAAAAAAGAAATGTGCAGACAAATACTTGAAATAAATATATATGGCATATATTTAAGTATTACATTTGCACATACATAAGTATGGCTATATTAAGTAATAATTGCATGGCATTTGCTTTGACTTCATTGCTGAGAATATTTTCCAAAATCAATTCAGCAAATTTTTCTTTGTAAATTATTGTGTATTTATGTGTGTGTGCGTTTTTATTTTACTGCAATTGTTTGCATCACGATTTGCATTAGACACGGAACGTCAATAAAGAGTAGATTTCTGCTCTTGAAGATAGTTACTTGGGCTAAGGTGTTTCGTAGAGAAGACAATCAACAAAACAAATGGAGCTCATATTTCTACTTAATTTTTAACGTGTAAGCTGCATGTTAAGATATCGAGCGGTGTACGGAGCATTTTTTTTATTTGGATGTGCTATACATATTCCTTAAGCTAATTTGCAAAAATTTACACTAACAAATTCTTGTAAGTTGGTGTATGTGCTCAATATCGATATCTATCTATATCTTTTTCATTGTGTTCTCTGTAATTTATACCACTCGGGGACTGCCGCGGTAAAGCTATTGCATAGCTTTTTTTATCAACTTATGCGATTATAATTATTTATTTATTTTTTATGCAGTAATTTTTTTTCTTTGATATTAATTCAAGTTACACTTATTGAGCGTGTTGATCGATAAGAAAACACATTGTTTTTTTTTATTGAATAAATGAGTAACTGAAATAAGAAACATAAGTTTGAAACTTGATATTCTCTAAATATCTGGAAAATACCGCGTCAATGGTGGACCCATATTTTGTTGTGGGTTCTTGTGGATCATTATACATTTTAAAATTAAATTTTTCCGAAAGAAAAATTGTCAACCTCTTTGATATTTTATCAGCGAAGTTGTTGTTGAAATCGACAGCCAAGATAAGTGGAAATTTATTACTATTGAAAATCCCATTAAAATACCTCATTTCAATTGTATTGTTCAAGTCAAACGAGATACTGTTCTAAAATGTGGGGTAGCTATTTATTAAAATAATAATAATTTTACTAGTATTATGACTCCGAATATTGAATAATATATTTTTTATTAAATTCTATATTTTTATTTGTCATTAAAAAAAATGTAATTTAAATATTATTATTTTTGAATCACCCTGCTCTTCAATTGATTTGTTCCGCTTGATATATGCGACGATACGCCTAAAAGTATTCAAACATTTTGCGCATGCTTTGTGATCGTGTTAGATTTATTTCCGTTACGGAATTTATTGATTTAGTCCCCAAGCTTATAGAACGCGAAAGAAGCTATGCAACAGCTTAAAAACATTAACTTCGGCTGTAGCGAAGCTATAATTCCCTACCCGGATGCATTTCTTATAGCATAAAAGGTTATAGAAACATTTTGATCTTGATTTTGATCGGTCAGCTTGTATGGTAGTTATGTTATAGCAGTCCGATTTGAACAATATATATACGATAATAGCATTGACTTGAGTAATAATCCATGTCAAATTTCGCAAAAGTTTTCCATTCACGAATTACTGTTCAAAACAATGCTATATACATCTGAATAAATTTTCTAAAGCTATATCATATAGCAGATCGAACCACTATAGCATATAGCTGCCATACAAACTGAAAAATCAAAATTTAGTTCTTGTATGAAAAACTTTTTTATTCGAACGACGAGATTTTTTGCCATTTTCGCTTGCCTTCCCTCATTGTTGTGTATGACTTCAAATTATTCTCACACCATGTTTTATGTCGTATGATCCGTCATAGAAAACCCACGTGTAACGTCAAATGTTTGTGTGACTAGTGCTAATCGGCGATGAGCAAAGCAGCGACTTTCAATCAGCCGCTGCGATGTGTCGAAGTGATATGCTTTCGCGGCACTTTATGTAAAACAATAATGTGCAACGACGCTAAGTTCTGGGTGTGAGCCGCCACACATACCACATGCACATGCACACATGTGCTTCGCTGTATCCAGTGCTTATCATCGTGATAAAAATTGCGTTTAAGTAGACACAAACATTTTGACCTTAAACTATTAAAACAAATGACATCAAGTGTTGAGAATGCGAAAATGTGTTTTTGTGTGATTGCATGTTCCTGTACACATGTGTTTTATAGATATGTATGTAAACGCATTATGCACTACCGGCTCATCCATGTCAGCGTGCGCACACATGCACACACATACAACATAGCTCATATACCGCTACACATCTGGAAATGCTCTCAAATGTGCCACTGACACAGTTCGTGGTGATGGGGGCACGTCAAGTCATAGTGTGTATTTCACTTTTTATTCGAATTTTGCAACTTAAAATATGCTTATAATGGGCATGCTAGAGTTGTTATTCTATTTTCATGGCTTTTCCTGTCTGCCCAAATGAAACGAATTGCATATGTCAAGTGCATCATAATCCAGCAAATGAGAATTGCAGAATTCCACAGCAATACGCAAAAAAAAACGCCAAGTGCAGGATGAATGCACATTCACACATACGTAGCGAAGAAAAGTGAGCCCTATAGAACAAACTGCTAGTTCAGCTCAAAGACTAGTTCCAAATTGTCCAGCTTTTGGTTAAACTACACCTTGATCTTCGATTCGCCAAGCGTTATAGAGTAACGAATCAAACAAATCATTCTAGCTTACGCTAACAACTGATGCATGCGTCTTGTGCTACTCTCTTTAGCGAGGAAACTCTTCGGCGAATCGATGACGACTTATATTATAAATTCAATTTCGTTCCACAATAGAATTAAGCTATGGACAACAGCTTAATTTGAAGTATTATTATTAATTTTTTATTATTAATTTTTTTCGCAAAGAAAAACCTTGTGATTTGTTGTTGCTCTGTTATCTGCTTCGAATTCGATAAAATAAGCAAATAGTTTTGCACTCATTAGCTTGTAGAACGTCTAAGGTTTGAGAATTCGTTGTTCTCTCGTTGCAAAAGGAGAAATTCGTATAGTTACAACGATATGTGTATCTTTTCACTGGGGTCGGATACAACTCAAATGTCATTGGTATTGCTTATGTAGCTCTCCAACTCATTATACTAATGTACCAATGCGCTGTTGGAACTAATCACTCACTCACCCATGTGTTCGCATAAAGGTGTAGTTGACAAATACCGTAAGTAATCAGAAATAATAAAATCTAGTTTTAGGAGGTGTCACCGCGTTTCGAACTTATTTTGAAAAGTCAAATTCACTCCACACATTTACCTTACATGAATCTTCGCATGGCAGCGAACCATGCATTTGGGTGTTCAGTTTGTATGTTACGTCCGCAAGTAGTATACGACTAGTCTACAGTCTGTGTAGTGCTGAAACTGTTGTGGCTACTGATTTACTTTATTGGATTCTATTACACGTCCAAGTTCACAAATAATTTTTTTATACGAGTGCATTTATTTAATTTTTATTTAGCCCATTTTGAGCGCAATTTAAGTGTCAAGTTCAATGGTATTGCAATGTCAGCGAAAAGCTAACTGCCAGCCGGCCGAAGTGAGCACATACCAACAAGGGAACTGAATGGATCCCACCTGTTCATTGTGCTGTAAGCGCAAATGTTGGTGAACGTGTGCATTTAGGTGAAAATTCCGTCAGCATTAGCATAAAATAAACATAACTGATATTTATATAAAACACAACTGTTATTTAAATATTTATTGTAGGTAGAAAGGGATAGCTGAAGGAATTTCTTCTGACTCTGAACACGTGCATACTTATTAGTATACATACTTATATATGTATGTATATATACGTACATAGTTATGAATATGATTGTCACTAAAAACCTTTTATTTGACTTTTGACGTTAACATTTTTTTTTAATTCTTTATTATTTAGACTTCAACGCAGTCAGATAACTTTTAGATTGGCATACTTCTCATCAGCCACAGGTATAAGAAATATTGTAGCAAAATAATTGCTAAAATGAGACATGTCTGTCTGTAAAATTTTGCACACGTCATTTTTTGTTCAAGAAGTTGCTCATATGTTGGTACCTCCGATATCGGACCACTATAGCTGATATACAAACAGAATGATCAAATACATACATGTTCTTGTACACAAAACTTTTTTATTTAACAAACGATATTCACAAAACGGTACAATTTCCAAAGAAATTCAGATCGGACCATTATAGCATATAGCTGTCATGTAAAGTGGCCGATCAAAATTAAGATAAGTATTGCATGGTGAAAAATGCGTGTAAAATAGATTCGATAAGCTATTCATAATTACGGTTCCATACTCAAAAGCAAAATTTTTGTAATCCAGCACATAAACATTAAACAAATAGGATTCAACGCTTGCAACATTCATTTCGCGGCCGTGCATAACGGTGTACTTCCAGTGATGATGCAAACTGGCTAAATATAGGTTGTAGGTGGTATATGTAGTATTGCGCTCACGTACTATGCTAGTATTTAAAGTGCTTTGCTAAAGTGCACTAAATTTATTTTATTGAACAATAAACGCAATCGCGTCTGTGTAGGGGTGTGCAGTGGAAAATTCACATTTGTGGCTGTTGATGCACATTAATATATGGAGAAAATTTAGACGACTTATACAGTGTAAATGCATTGAAGTAAAACATATTATATTTATGTATATAAGACTGTGCGTTATTTGTGTGTGTTTGTTTATGTACACCAATACACGCACATCTTGCAATCTTTGCTAAAATAGCGAGAATGATGCATGCGCTCACGCACATATGTATGTATGTGTGTACTCAAATATGCATCTTGCTATGAATATTGTAAATACAAATGAATGTGTAAATATGTATGAACCGATATAAGTTCGAATATTTCAATTCGACTTTGCCGTTCTTAAAATTTTCTTAGAAATCATTCACACGCTCACGCATACTATGTATTTTTTCAGTTTTATACCCAGAAGGAAACGGCGGAGACTTATAAACAATATTTATACATAATCAGCATGACGAGCTGAGTCCATTTGGCCATGTCTGTCTGTCACGCGAACTAGTCCTTCAATTTTACACGCCCTTTCCTGCCCAAGAAGCTGCTCATTTGTAAGAGCCGTCGTTGTTGGACTACTATAGCATATAGCTGGTATACAAACTGAAAGATCAAAATCATGTCCTTGTATGGAAAACTTTTTTAGTTAACGAAATATCTTCACGAAATTTAGCTCAAATTATTGGCCAAGGCAACAGTACAAACAGTACGAACAAACTGTTTAGATCGCATCACTATAGCATCTATCTGCCATACAAACTCCGCGTTCGAGAACAAGTTTTTCCATTGAAACTTCTCAATATGTTTTAATATGTGAGGGGTATTTCAGCTTCGGTGCAACCGAAGTTAACATCTCTCTTTTGACAGATCCGATAGCTGGTATAAACGCGCTAATTCAGCTCCATGTATATTAAAGGGTGGCATACTGGCTAATTCTTCCGCAGCGTCGCTTAATATGTTTCGGAAAGCACTTATTACTCGAATTGCAGAGAGTCTAAGCCTATGCGTTTATTAATCTATATGATTTTATATCCATATTAGGGTCGCATACCATACAACCGATCTCCGAATAAAAATCGCCAGCACGCATCCTCTATTTGTCTTTTCTGTACTCGTATATTTTATTTGATTAACCTGACGTGCAGGCCATGTACTCCTTAATTTTTTTTGTGTCCGATATTAGTCCAAGATATTTCAGTTAAATGCATTTGTATATATATATGTACAGATATACAGGTTGGTTGAGAAGTTTCTGCGCTCAAAATTCTGTTTTTGGTAGGAAATATATTTTTTTATTCAATATATTCTCCCTTAACTTCAATAAACAATGCTCCTCCAATAATTTTATGCCATCCCTGTAATGACTTTCCGGAAGCTCTGCAAAATACCCGTCTACGGCTGTAATAGCTTATTCGACGAAAAACGCTTTCCACGCAGGAATTGTTTCAGGTTTCTGAAGATGTAGTAGTTACTGGGAGCGAAATCTGGTGAATACGGTGGATGCTCAAGCAATTCGTACTTTAATTCATTTAATTTTGTCATGTTAAAACACCTATGTGAGCAGGTGCATTGTCCTGATGAAAAATGATTTTTTGTGCAATAATATTCAGAGTTGATTGTTTTACTTTCCTGCAGATAATCATCAACAAAATTTCCTTTGCATCCCAAAACCCTGATGCTATTTCTTTGTGAAAATAAAAACTTTTCAACCAACCTGTATGTGGTTGTTGTTCTGCCTTGGAGTTGAGTGTGGATTCCTTACAAATAATATGCAATCCAATCAAAAGAACTGCACCAAAACACCAAAAATAGCAATCGAAATTTACTGGAATGCAACTGCATATTGCTACACAACTTAGAACATAGTGAAACACATTCCCGTTGTGCAATGTGTGCTAAAGCACCTTTCATGCTGTTCATTTACTGTTACTTTACCGTTGTTTACTTTCAGCGCATTTTCAGGTGAACAGCACTGTTACATACGACTAAGAACAACACATATATACATATATACACATGTATATAAATATTTAACTAGATGGCTAACACGTACAATGTAAGAAGCCACCCACCCGGTTGCGATAGACAAGCGTCTGCAAAAAATTCGTTTACCACAAATTTCTTTGTTTGCGGCCGTTCATAAAATAAATTTGTAGTTTGCTTGTGTTTACAAAAGTCTTCTAGTAAGTCTGTTTGTAGGAAAATGTTTTGTTTACATTAACCTCCTTTTTGGTGCATGAGTTCTTTATTTGTTACTTTCATATTTTCTTTTTCGTACTGCTGGTGTTCCACAATTGGTTCTAAATATCTGCGATTGTGTGTATGTGTGCTCGTATTTTTGGAGGAAACTATTCTTCTAGCATATACCTATATATCAAAGCTTGTGACAGATGGTGTGAAAGTCATATAAAAATCTGATTCATCTGCTATAAATTATCAAATGAATCATTTTGTGAACTGCGTTTGTTTTTTAGCAAAACTTTTGAAAAAACATTAATGATTATATAATTAAACGGTGCACCGAAGCTATAATACCCTTCACAAATACAAAGGTTTCCATACAAGAAATTGATTTTGATAGGTCAGTTTGTATGGCAGCTGTATGCTATAGTAGTTCTATCCTAACCTTGGACAATAACCTGTGTCAAATTACGTAAAGATGTCTTGTCAAATAAAAAAGTTTTCCATACAAACACTGGATTTCGTTCGCACAGTTTTATGGCAGCTATATACCATAGTGGTTTGCTATCGGCGGCTCCGACAAATCAGCAGCTTCTTAAGGTGAAAAAGACGTGCGAAAAGTTTCAGATCGAAATCTCATAAGCTGAGGGCCTTAATCGCATATACATATAATAATGCTGATTTTAGGCAATATGGCGGTTGACAACTCAGTTGCCAATGATCAGTACACATATTCCATGCATAATACAAATTTTGATATACGTTTGCTTCCGGCTATTATACTGGCGCTAATCGCTTTAGATAATAGCGTTGTTATTTACATACGATACAAGATTCTGTCAGGATTTTTAAAACGTAAACCATTTTGTAACAATTATATTATATCGGCAAATACCATATAATTGTTAAAGAAAAATTGGGCCTTCATGCGATAGTTTTTTGGGTAGTTAGAGCTCACATAAGATCATTAACCGCTGAAAGATATTGAGAGCTTTCTGCGCTCAGCAGGATAACTCTCTTTCTCTCTAGTAATGTTCAGAGTGAGTGGTGAGTTGGAATCGTTTCAGCACTTACATAGAAGTATATCCTGACGCTCTCACACTTTTGACGCTTTCTAAACACACTCTGTTTTTCATCTCTGCAGCCATCCCAATCAAAATTCAGCCAATAGCTAAACTAATCCAACTAATCTTAGCTCGCATTGCGTCATAGAATGTCCTTAGAAGCAGGGAGGCCGTATATATAGTGGCTGCCGGAAAGCGGCTGCTTATATACTGATTTCCGGTCCACAAGGGAAACGAAATAGCTGATGTGATTGCCAAAAATGTTATCCGCCTCTCTACCGAATCAGTACAGGAAATACGCAAGTCGCAAAAAGCAATATACAATAGAATTTCCGAAAGAGCTAACATACAGACCAGGGTGAGATGGAATGTCTTAGGGACATGCAGGATCGCCAATATCATGCAAGAGAATGAAAGGAAAACACGCATGACTTTTTACTCACACGGTTTCGAAAAGACTCCAGGACGGTGGTTGGCCTAGTCACAGGACACAACTCACTGCCATCACATGCTAGCCGTATGTGCATTATTAGCGTAGAAAGTCCAGTGAATGCATGAGAGAAACGCTGAAGCACTTCATGTGTTCCTGTCCGTTCTTATGTAGAACTCGGCTTGGATATCTAGGTGCTTCGCAGTTTAAGGGACGAGATGAAGTATCAGAATTAGATATCTCTATTAAACTTCCAAAAAAACGTTGACGTCCTGTACGATGCAAACTGAAGCTTGTATTAAACTAAATCTCCATCTCCCGCATTACAAAGTAGCTGTAGATCAATGTACATATGTAGTGACAGCCAGTCAGTATAAACTTAATTAACCTAAGAAATCCAACCGGTTTGATGTATTAACTGCAACGCAGGTTTCGATATTTAGAATTTGGTCTTTACTTAAATATTCCAACACATTTCTGATTTTTAGTTTTCATACATAGGCTTCCGGTTTTTAATGATGTACAACATAAATTTTCTCCTCGAAGTGCATATGTTTTTAAATATTTTTGAACGAAATTGCACCAGAACATGAATGGCATTTAACACGCATGAAAAAAGGATGGAACCGTTGCCTACGCCTCCAGACAATTTCCAGTTAATAAAAAATGCAAAGATAATAAAAACAATAAGTGCATGTCACATATACAATTATACAATATACATATGTATGTCTATGTATGGAAACACTTGCTCTCCGTTGCTTTTATGATCATTGAGTTGGCACATTTATGACGCTATGTTTATTGTTTTGCTTTCGTTATTGAATTTTGTATGCAGCGAGCAAATGAAGGCACCAGCAACATACCCGACACAGATGTGCCAATTGGTTTCATTTAAAGCTGGCGTGCGCTTAGTTCAGCACTTTTTTCAATTTTTTCAATTTCTATATTGTTTTTATTTTTTCTTTGTTTTTGGTTTTATATAAATTCTAATATTTGTCTGCAATTTAATTTATGTGGTTTTTATTTTCAAGTTCTTTTCATTACTCGCTTTAAGGCTGTACGCGCAACATGCTTCAATAGTGCCACACTTCAATTCAACTGCAAATAATCAAGTAAATTAATTTTTGGCATTTTTTATTATTTCGCCTGCAGTAATTTAAATGAATTCTAATGAATTTTGCAAAATTATTAGATTTTATTGATAGAGCATAGACGCATTTGAACTGGAATTTATTTTAATTAGTGATTGATTCCACAGTGCTTGTGTCCAATATAAGCCCAGTTGTTAAATTATTATTTATCGATAGGTAATTTGAATTCGAATTTTTAACTAAATACTGTTTACTTCTCACTTACTCAGCAGACAAAGGACGTTTATGTGTTGGTTCTTTCAACGTAAACAATTATGTTTTATCTCAAATATTTATTATATATAAATAAATGGTATTATATTATATACTAGGTAAAGTAAAAAGTTCGTTCGGTTTTTATTGATTTTTCAAACGATGATAACTTTGTGTACATTTGTCTGATTTAAGTCAAATATACGTCGTTTTGTTCGTAAACTTGCTGCCAATGAGATGCTAACTTCATTACCTAGCAACCTAGGAACCTAGCAAACCACTTTTGTGCTACACGTTCGTTTACAGTATCGGGCCCATAAACTAAATTAATTTTTTCAGCCGCTTTGGCTGCTTTTTCGCCTTGATCGAAGTAAAATTGTAAAAAATAGGTGTCCATCTTTGACGAGCGCTTACAACGTACTGAGTCAATAAATCGAAAAACTGTCAAAGACAAACTTTTAGCGCGAATAAACACGTTTTCAGCGCCGTATAGTATGACATGATGTGACACGTAACACTAGTACTATGGACAATAACGCCATCTCTTAGATAAAAAACGAACGAACTTTTTACTCCACCTAATATAATAGTAATATAAATATAAATTATTATTTTATTGAGGCATTTTAAAAGTCTGCTTATAGCCATCATTTTCGTTAGTTTTAGAGTTCCAATTTAATATAATCATTTCCGGAGATTCCAAAATATTTACTTGAAGTTGACGAAAATTTAAAAGTTACTAAGCCGAAGTCGACCAACACATATCAAACAGAACACAAGATATTGTTTATTCATAGATATTATTATTAATGGAAAGGTCCGCAAACTTCTGTTAAAGTTTCCCAAAAAATATGAAGAAATCTTTTAAAATATGAATTTAGATTAGGATCACAGGGATCCCACTTGGATAGTTGGAGCACCAGTCTTTATACCCTGAATAAGGTATATTAAGTTTACCACGACGAGCTGAGTCGACTTAGCCATGTCCGTCTATCTGTATATACGTGAACTAGTCTGTCTATGTTTTGCTTATTTGTCGAAACTAGAAATCAAGTTCTTGTAAGAATACTTGAACCTGTGAAGTGTATTATGGCTTCGATGCATCTTTTCTTGTTTTAGCTTATCATAAATCGACCCTTCCTTCTTAACCCATGCACGAGTTCACGCACTTATTGATGCTGACAGTTTTTTGTGGTCACAACACAATATATATTTGTCGGAACCGCCCATATGGCACCACTATAGAATATAACAACCGTACAAGCTGAACTATCGGAATAAAGTGCTTGTATGGAAAGCTTTTTCATTTGACGAGATGTTCAGACCGAATCACTATAGCATATAGCTGACCGATCAAAATCAAGTTCTTGTAAGGAATCGCTTGTATTTGTGAAGGGTATTATATTATAACTTTAGTGCAACCGAAGTTAACGCTTTTTCTTATTTTTTCTTCTTTTTAACATTTGATTATAGGATTCTTGGCAGACATTAGTTAGTAGCGTAATTTTGGTATCTTTTCAGACCCTTTATTGGTAATATTCTCTCCGTTTGTTGGTTAATATGTGGTGGTTATTGAGGATATGCACTTGAGAGTAAGTGCTGCATATTCCTTAATTATTTACATATAGTTGCTGCAGCTCCAATTGTGGCTGCTGTTTATGTTTACTTTGAGCGATGCACTGGTTGTACATTGTAGGCAAATTACTACCATTTTTATACTCTCGCAACCTGTTGCTACAGTGTATAATAGTTTTGTTCACCTAACGGTTGTTTATATCACCTAAAACTTATCGAGTTAGATATAGGGTTATATATATATAAATGATCAGGATGAAGAGACGAGTAAAAATCCGGGTGACTGTCTGTCCGTCCGTCCGTCCGTCCGTGCAAGCTCTAACTTGAGTAAAAATTGAGATATCTTTATGAAACTTGGTAGACATGTTTCTTGGTACCGTGAGACGGTTGGTATTGCAGATGGGCGTAATCGGACCACTGCCACGCCCACAAAACGCCATAAATCAAAAACAAATAAATTGCCATAACTAAGCTCCGCAATAAGATACAAGACTTTTATTTGGTACATTTTTTTTTTTAAGTGGGCGTGGTCCCGCCTCTAATAGGTTTAATGTGCATATCTCATAAACCGCTAATGCTATAATAACAAAATTCACTGGAAGAAAAATTTTTTAGCACTTCTATTGACGGTGTGAAAGTAGTTGAAATCGGGTGCCAACTCCGCCCACTCCCCATATAACGGTACTGTTAAAAACTACTAAAAGCGCGATAAATCAAGCACTAAACACGCCAGAGACATTAAATTTCACCTCTGGGATGGTATAAGATGACTTTATAGGAACCGCGTTCAAAATTAGACAGTGGGCGTGGCACAGCCCACTTTTAGGTGAAAACCCATATCTTGAGATCTGCTTAACCGATTTCAACTAAATTCGGTGCATAACGTTCTTTTCATGTTTCTATATCATAATGCGAAAATATAATCGGACTACAACCACGCTTACTTCCCATGTAACACCATTTTCAATTCCACCTGATTCTTTCACTTTCCACTATGCAAATCAGGCAACAATGACTGTATCGGGATAAAACTTTGCGTGAATAATGCGATTAAAGTATGCCATCTTGTGGCCAAAAATTGTCTAAATCGAACCAAAACTCTTTAAGCCCCTAAGTACTAAATATGTGGACCCCAGTGCCTATAGTTGACCTTCTACCGAAAATATCAGTCAATCCACAAAGAAATCTCAAACGCGTATACTATTAGACTTTGCGAGAGTATAAAATATTCGGTTACATCCGAACTTAGCCCTTCCTTACTTGTTTTCATATATTTTTCAAACGGTTAAGGAAAATTTTATATTTGTCGGTTAGTGAGCGAATTTTTGAAAGATAATCCGGTGAAACATGACTATTTACTCGACAGTCAGCCTACGAACAGCTATCGTTTCAGCAAAAAATTTAATTTTCCAGCAAAAATTTACCACAAGTTTACGTTGATTAGACAGTCGAGAAATTGGAAACTGTTCCGTTCTCAGATAAATCGTCGGAAAATATTATATAATTGGCTACGTGTCATGAAGGAAGAACGGAACGCCGCAGCAAAATCATTTGTATTTTTTCACGTCAACGAATACAGCCAATTTACATAATAATCATACGTCTTACTTAAGTCATAATGCCATTGAGATGGAAGTATAATATCTAAGCTATTGGAAATATATAAGATCTAGTAAAAAGAAATCCATTATTTTTGGAATAGATGGCTTTTGTAATCTGTATCTTGTGCTGTATAAGTGTGATCGGGTTACGCTATGTGGCGCTAGAGTGATAAGATAACGACAACTGCTATCTTGTACAAATATCGATAAAAATAACGATACATTAATAAAAAGCCTAAACATTGCACAAATAAACGATTGGAACCATTAAAATAAGACTGGAGACAAAAAAAACTCAATATATGGGTGCCACACGCGTTAGCGCAAACAAATCTTATGGCCGAAAAAAATCCATCCATTTCTGATACGGATACGTAGATAACTTACGACAACATCAAGTGAAAAAGGTCATGGTTGAATTGCGGTGAGCCATCGCAAAGGCTGCCCGAGGCAAGATTGACAGTCAGGAAGCTTTTAATTCGGACCAGCTTTAGACAGTAATAGTGGAACTGTGTGCCATCAGCACAACGCCAGGTCGCATACATCAATAGTGACTCGCCAAAAGCTGCTGGAGGTTGGTTGGTTGGGAGGTTCTTATGCATCACCTTATAGACTGAAAATCGACTATCTCAACTTTTCGCTAAGGGAAATATAAAGCTGTGTATGTATTTGTAGTAAATAATAACATACGATACTCGAAAGTGCATTATATACTCATGCATTCATATGCCTTAACTGCTTGCTGTGCAACAACGTTCGCTGCAAATAAAAGCGTCATGAATAGCAACGACGCTATCGATTGTTTGCACCAACCAACACCTAAAACGCGCAGCTTAATATCAATAAATACATATAATAATGCATGTGTAGAAATGTAAATCACTATGTACGTACATATACTTAGATCGAGCAAGCGATCGGCACAACAATAGCCGATATAGTAAAGTTAAACCGTCCAACAATTGCTAGTGCCGTAATCAGCGAAATTATCTCATTGCAGCGGAAATTGTGCAATTAAAGTGCAACTTTTAGATTCCTTTTCCTACAAACAAGATTTTAGTACATACAGATGTATGTGCTGCATATTATAAAATTTTAGTTTAACAATTTGTATTCGTTTTATTTGTATTTCAATATTGATTTTTATTGGTAGTAAATTTATAAAGTAATACTAGTAGATCCGTGGCTTTGAAAAAGTATTATTCTAATAAAAAATTTTCCGCTCTACATAGAGGTCTTCATGCTTTCCTTCATGAAAACATTTCGTAAAAAGTTATCGGCAATAAAAGTCATACATCAAATGACCTGAGCATTCATACAAGTTATATATACATTCTGTGTTGCTCATACGACATGGTGTACTTTGTGACTATAGTATATTTGATGCATAATAAAATTTTATATTGCAATATCATTCGGAGATAAAAAATTAATTGCAAAAGATTAACAAATCCCACATTAAATGTATTTCACATATAATTAAGGCACGGTTTATATTGAAAATAAAGATAATAAATATAAAATAATTAGTTAGCTAACGATTTTATAACGATTATATTATTGTCAAAGTTTCCAAGTGACGTTATCTCTGATATTTTTGATTACCCTGGAGAAAAGTTAATTTCGTGTTTTGATAAAACATTGTTTCCTGATGGAAAAAACATCGTTGATGCAGTGGTTTGGTAAGTATTTCAGCAATCGATATGTACGTCGAAGTTTACCTAAACCCATATTTTCATTTGCAAACACGTTGTTCCGTTGTTAGGCTAACGACTTTGAGCCCATGAAGTATACATACTTGTACATAAAGCTTCTTTAACATACTACCAGAGATTCACATATTTAATCTTGGGTGTATACTCTTCCTTTGCCTGTTATCTATGTCCCTATCTGTATCCTTTAACCCTTTATGTGTGATTCAGAGTTTCATTTCTTTAAGTTAATTTATGAAATGATTTATTTAAATCGAAAATATTTTCTTTCATTTTTAGGAATCGGGAAAAAATTGCAATAATACGGTATGTGATTGTAAGGGATTGAAGGGACGTTCGGGTACTATCGGTCTGAAGGGCTATCCTGGTATTGAAGGTCCACCCGGAGATGTTGGTCCAATTGGACCGTTTGGTCGACGTGGTGAATATGGTGATCCAGGCGAATATGGCGAACAAGGCGAAAAAGGCCACCGAGTAAGATATTCATTTGTTCAATATATCTATAATATCATTTTGAACATTATTATATTTTAGGGTGACATGGGTGAATTAGGTTTACCTGGTCGACATGGTATAACGGTGAGTACTACTTGAACCTGACATTCATTCCTAAAAGGGAGCGTAAAGTGTAAACGCTGTACACATTTCTAGGGTACCACTCATAAAGCTTGAATTTAGAAACGAAAGTTATATTCTATTATTTCTAATTTTTTTTAAAATATATTCCGAGTAAAATATACCATTTATATGTAGGGTCCCGCTGGTGAAGACGGTCCTAAAGGCATCTCCGGTATCGATGGCTGTGACGGTAAATCTGGTCAGCAAGGTTTACCTGGTTCACCGGGCCTAAATGGTCAGCGTGGTCCAATAGGTAAACCCGGCCCACCAGGACCTACAGGTGATGCAGGGGAAGGTGGTATCAATTCGAAAGGTACCAAAGGTAATCGAGGTGTCCAAGGTCCTGATGGTGTAGACGGTCAACCTGGATATATCGGCATGAAAGGTTACAAAGGTGATATTGGCTATCCTGGCATAGAGGGTTCAAAAGGTGAACTAGGTCTTAAAGGTTATAAGGGGGATATGGCAGAACCCGCGAATTTACAGCTTTTCGGTGAGGGTCAGCTCGGCGAAAAAGGTGAACCTGGAGATGGTGAAGAATCTCCACTAATTATTGGTGTAGCAATAAAAGGCTACAAGGGTGACCAAGGCTTTTTTGGATTGACGGGTATCGTTGGTGCGCCTGGTGAAACTGGCGAATTGGGCAATACTGGTTTACCTGGCCCTCGTGGTGATACTGGCGAACCGGGTGAACGTGGAAAACCTGGTAAAGCAGGTGAAGCTGGTTTTTCTGGTGACAAAGGTGCTAAAGGTGCCCCAGGCTATAACGGCCTCGATGGTGAAGATGGTTTGAACGGAGAAGTTGGTGATGACGGTTTCGATGGCTTTCCCGGTGAACAAGGTCCTACTGGTCCCCCTGGTATTTATGATCCCAATTTGGATAAATCTTTTCCGGGACCACAAGGCCCTCAGGGTGATATCGGTCCACTGGGTAATCCAGGCCTTCCAGGAATACCTGGAAAGCAGGGTCGTCGAGGTCCATTTGGTCCTCCAGGTCCCCCAGGTGATAGAGGTTTAGATGGTTCACCTGGTCGTCGTGGTGTAAGTGTTAAAGGAGATGACGGTGATTACGGTTATATGGGATCCCCTGGACCTATGGGGCCTCCTGGTAATCCTGGTCTTACAGGACGCCCTGGTCAAATAGGACAACCCGGGTTAAACTTGATAGGACCTAAAGGTTTCGCCGGAAGGTTAGGTGTACCCGCTACAAATGGTTTCCGCGGAGATCGTGGTGAAGTTGGATTGCCTGGCGATAAAGGTGGACCAGGTGATGGTGTCAATATTGTTGGTCCTCCTGGTTTTGAAGGCCCGCCTGGTAAACGTGGCCCGCCGGGTGTCGATGGTAATCCTGGGTGGCCAGGTGAGCTCGGTGCTAAAGGTATTCGTGGTGACGATTGCGGTATATGTCCAGCTGGCCCCAAAGGCACGAAAGGAATACCGGGTGATACAGGGTACCCTGGTGTACATGGTGCACGTGGTCCCATAGGCTTAACAGGTGAGCGTGGACCGAAAGGTTGGCCTGGTAATCCCGGACCAATAGGTCGAAGAGGAATTGCCGGTCCTCCAGGAGCCAGTGGTGGTATGGGTCGTCCTGGACCTCCTGGTCGTCCTGGTTCTCGAAATCCAATTAATAATATCGAGAAACCAGAAATAGGAGATGTTGGCGAAGCCGGTGAACGTGGTGAACAAGGTGTAACTGGTGATATCGGTTTCGATGGTAGACCTGGTATACGTGGGGCCAAAGGGGAAACTGGACTACGAGGAGATTACGGTGATATGGGACGTCCAGGCAGAGACGGTTTGCCAGGAAGATCGGGTCGTGATGGTAAACGTGGTCTTGACGCTTCTATGCCTAAATTTTATTTGATCGGCGAATCTGGACGAGATGGTCGCATGTAAGCTATCTTAATAACTGACATTCTTTAATAATACAATTCTAAGTGATAATTTCTATTTTTTAGAGGAGAACGTGGCGAACCAGGCAGTGAGGGACCAAAAGGTGACAAAGGTGAACCAAATCCCGGCCAAATATACGATAACAAAGGTGAAGTTGGTGATGTGGGTTTAATTGGTTTGGTTGGTGATAAGGGATTTAAGGCCTCAAAAGGCCAAAAAGGAATATATGGATTAACAGGAGATATTGGCTTGACCGGCCTTACAATTCAAGGTGAAGTAGGTGCAAAAGGATGGCCTGGCTCTATTGGAGATTATGGAGCACATGGAACTCCTGGAAATGCTGGTCAGAATGGTTTTCCTGGTCTTGATGGCAGAGTTGGCCTTAAAGGCTACCGTGGTGATCCTGGACGTAGTGTATTACCTGGCGAAATCGGACCCGATGGATATCCAGGTATTAAAGGAGAACAGGGAGACATCGGATGGCCTGGTAGTCATGGGCCCGCTGGTACGCCGGGTATTCAGGGTGTAAAAGGTGCGAAAGGAGATTTCGGTGAATGGGGCATACAAGGTTTGCCTGGTAATAAAGGTCCTCGTGGTGACTACTTGGTTGGTTATCCTGGTCGCGAAGGAGCTCCAGGTAGAGATGGAAGAACTGCTCCTCATGGAAGAAAAGGTGAAAAGGGTGTAACGGGTTCACTGGGATCTATAGGAGTACAAGGTGCTAAAGGTAGCATTGGATACCCAGGACTACGAGGTCGCTTGGGTGACCAAGGAAGACCTGGAGAACCTGGACAAACTGGAAGCCCAGGTTGGGCTGGAATCCCTGGCGAACCAGGAGATCGTGGTGATATAGGCTTTGACGGTAGAAACGGTGATAGAGGACCACGTGGTGCACTTGGAAACATGGGGCCGAAAGGTAATTACAATTCTTTCACAAGTAGCAATATAAAATTATATCTTATCCATTTTCAGGTCAATCTGGTGATGTTGGCCCGATCGGACGCCCTGGAGCTCCTGGAATTCCAGGCAAACGAGGTGCTGTAGGTAATCGCGGTATCCCTGGACGTAGTGGCCCTAAGGGTAATGCAGCATACAGTGGCATTAAAGGAGAAATGGGCGATTCAGGTATAAAGGGACTACCAGGACTTGATGGGATTCCCGGTGCTCCGGGAGAACGAGGTCCTGTTGGCGACTCACCAAGTGCATTAAATGGCTTACCAGGACTAAAAGGAGATGCTGGCATTCCTGGACGTTACGGTTTGAATGGCTTAAAGGGACAAAAAGGTGAGCAAGGAGAATTCGGGTTAATGGGACGTGTTGGAGAGCAGGGTGATAGGGGAGATGTTGGATTAGCCGGATATCGTGGTCGCGATGGTCTACCTGGAAGAAAAGGTGTAATTGGAGCTGTTGGAATGACTGGTTTCGTTGGTGCCAAAGGTGATTCTGGTGATGCAGGTTACCCCGGCTTACCTGGTTTGGTTGGCGATAGGGGTGATGTCGGTGATGCCGGATCTATAGGAATTCAAGGTGAGCGGGGAGATGAAGGCTACCCGGGACGACCTGGTGTACTGCTACGTGGATTCGCAGAAAGAGGTGATAAGGGTGAACAAGGCTTTCAAGGCGCGCCAGGACCTATTGGTGTATTTGGTCCTGATGGAGCCCCTGGTTATCCAGGCCCCAAAGGAGAACGTGGTGACATTGGCTTAAGTGGAGCTGCTGGTTTGGATGGATATTTTGGTGCCAAAGGAGAAATGGGAGATAAAGGTTATCCTGGAGCAACTGGTCCAATCGCTTCATTCATCGAAAAAGGTGACGAAGGTGAGCCCGGTTATGATGGTTTCCCCGGACGTCCAGGCCGTTTGGGCCCAAAGGGAGCACCTGGCGAGCAAGGCGATTATGGTGCAAATGGATTAATTGGTATGCCAGGCATTTCTATAGTTGGGCCGAAAGGTCAAACTGGAGATGTTGGTTATCCTGGCCCATCAGGTCGTAATGGTTTGCATGGCAGGACTGGCCTTAAAGGAGAACGGGGTGATGATGGCAATCAAGGTGAACGTGGAGAAATTGGCTTTGCTATTCGTGGCAAAAATGGTGACGTGGGTGATATCGGGCTAATAGGAGAAAGCGGTAACGATGGGCTTAAGGGTGAGCAAGGTGATCAGGGATACCAAGGACGTCCTGGACCGTTCGGTTTGTTAGGGCCTCGTGGACCACAAGGTGATGCCGGTTGGAGTGGTGTTGATGGCTTGAATGGTCTTGAGGGTATCAAAGGTGAAGCAGGAGTTACATATGATTTTAACTTTGCGCGTCCTGGTGATCGGGGAGAACGAGGACTTGATGGCTTCAAAGGTCAAATGGGTGACATCGGTGAAATCGGTGAAACTGGAAGCATAGGTCGTCGCGGCCTAAAAGGTTATCAAGGCGATCAAGGATTCATGGGTTCTATAGGTCTGGATGGTCCAAAAGGTGAGCAAGGAATGCCCGGTTTGGAAGGTCCTCCTGGTCTTACCGGACTACCTGGCTCTCAAGGACCAGTTGGTGCACCTGCCCCACCAGCACCATTACCAAAGAGTCGCGGTTTTGTATTTACTCGCCACTCACAATCAGTATCCATACCAGAATGCCCGATCAATACAAATTTGTTATGGGAAGGTTACTCTCTTGCTGGAAATATTGGCAGCAGTATGGCCATTGGACAAGATCTAGGGCTATCTGGTTCCTGTATGATGCGTTTCACAACAATGCCTTATATGTTCTGTGATGTAAATAATGTATGCAATTATGCACAAAACAATGACGACAGCTTGTGGCTTTCCACTGCTGAACCAATGCCAATGAACATGGCACCGATTCAATCTTTCGATCTGATGAAATTCATATCACGGTTAGTATAATTACTTACAATATTGGGTATATTTTTACTCCTACACATTTAATTTATTATTTTTGTTAATAGTTGTGTAGTCTGCGAAACGACAACGCGAATCATTGCACTACACAGTCAGAGCATGAGCATACCAGACTGTCCGAATGGCTGGGAAGAAATGTGGACCGGTTACAGTTATTTGATGGTATGGAAATGCTATTCAAGAAAATATATGATTTTCCAAGAATTATTTCTATTCTATTCACATAAATAGACTACAACTGATAACACTGGTGGTATTGGGCAGAGTTTGGTATCGCCCGGTTCTTGTCTGGAAAACTTCCGCACCAATCCAGTTATTGAATGCCATGGACATGGTCGCTGCAACTATTATGATCCCCTGGCTTCTTTCTGGTTGGCGGTAATTGAAGAGCACGAACAGTGGTTACAACCAAGGCAACAGACTTTGAAAGCGGACCAAACAAGCAAAGTAAGCCGGTAAGTATCCGTAATTGCAATGATATGCAAAATATGTGAATATTCAAATGCTTTGATAATTTTACAGTTGTACCGTTTGTCGTCGCAAGAACGAGTCTTACCTTCGACGTGCTTCGTCTGTGAGCGCTTCTGCAAATGAGTTCCGTCGTGGTCCTATTCGTTACGCGCCAGACTCACGCATTGCAGAACCATCGCCCATTCGTAATAGGCCAGCGCCTTACCGACCGGTAGGCCGACGTCCGATACCAGGCGGTCGCCCCAGCTATTATGTCGGCTCAACAATAGATCGTAATCGCGCAAGTCGCATACGGCGTCCCCGCGAAGACACATACGCACCGTAAAGCTGTAATTAGCCGAGCTGACTGTCTCTTACAAAGCAAAATAGTTAGAAGCTTACTTTTTAATTAAAACAAAAAATTTCATAAAATAAATACTAAATAAAATAACAAGAATCAGAACTTGAGTATATAAATAATAATAATATGTATGTAACATTTACGAATAAATTTTAGGTTATGTGAGAAATGCCTTTCAGTGCCATTGTGACAAAACAGGAAACTTTTGTAAAATCTTTCTACGTCCTTCTCTTAATATATTATATGTATTATCATTTTATACACATGAACATATTGAAAAAAGTTCTGACGGTTCTGTCAAGCGCATACTCTTGTTTGTAAATACGCGTATACGGCAGTAATATCAGATTACTAAAGTCGGATTGAAGAGCTTACAACACTTTAAAAAATAATTATGAAAATAATTATAAGGAATGAAAAAAATTCAATTTCACACACCAAATACTGCCGAGCATGCGTTAATATATTTTTTATAGAAAATATATTAAAATTGTTTAATTATAGTTTTTTGCAAATAAAACCAAATACAAGCCAAAATAATGTAACTTAACTATTTTACTATATAAATACATGAATGTAAATAATAGTAAATATGAAAAAATAAAAAAAAAAACAATATATTTTGTGAACCGACGTGTTTAATGTCTTTTTAAGCGGTTATGTTTATGTGCATATGTGGGTAACAGAATAATAGAAAATTAATAGGTTTTCTGAACTTTCAATTCAGGCCTGTCGTATCATTTAAGAAAAACACCTTTTGTTCGGCAAAATTTTTATACCTTGAACTGGGTATACTAAGCTTGTAACGCGCCACGAAGTTTGTTACGTCCAGAAGGAAACGTCGGAGACCCCATTAAATATACATATATGCATAAATGATCACCGCGACGACCTACATTGATTTAGCCATGTCTGTCTGTATATACGCAAACTAGTTCCAGTTTTTGAGATATCAATCCGATTCCGATTTTGCCAAGAAGCTGCTAATTTGTCGGAACCACTATATCATATAGCTGCCATACGTTACGACGGGCGTAATGAATCTGTTTCCATAACAGTCGGGTCTACGTAACCGGAACGGACCCGGATTTTTTCCGGCCAAGGACTGTCAACTCGACAAAATTCTGCCGCTACAACGGGCGTAATGAATGCTTATTATACACAAATACACACACATGTTCATATGTATGAATAAGTAAGTATGTATGCATTATGCTCATACATTTAAATTACTTGTTTATGCTGAAATACTATTTAACAAATAAGTTTTTTTTTATTTATAGTTTATTTAAATAGGTATTTGCAAATTTTGTTGACACTTCACAACGGCCAAAAATCTGGATATATCAAATTAACTGCAGAATGACAAGTACATTGTTGAACTTAAAAGCAAACATATAGACATCTAAACTTAAATTAAACCAACTCGTCTTGGGTATGACTTCAATGTAAATATTTGCTTATGGTATTTAACAATCCCCCACCAGTCAATACTAATTTACCAACAGCTCTATTTTTATAAATTCTGCAAAACTAACTTAAACTCTTCGCACAATCAAATCTAAATATAGAAACATACTTAAAATACTCCATTTTCGGTTTCCTAGTTACTCACAAAGTTGAGCTAAGTTCGTATGTGTTGCGTGGAGGCATGGTCTAATTATTATTTAACAAAGTCTGGATTCTCTTGAATTGTTTCTGTGAATTGTAGTTGATTGTCTATAATCTGAAAGAGTTCTTGAGGCGCAGGGATACGTCCTGTCTGCAATTTAGACCATACCGGCACATCATTGAGGGAGATTTCGAATGCTCCAGATGCCACAAGCTGTAAAAAAGTAGAAAAAAACATTGAAAATATCTTAAATATAATTATAAAACTTTATAATTTATGCTTACCTGTCCCTCAAGCATATTCCCTACGAAAAATACCATCATGCAGGCGTACAATTTATTATCAAGTAAATGCTGCCACCAGCTCGGTATTTGTTGGCCAAATACACCGAAAACATCAAACGATGAAACAATCACTACGATGAAGAGGATTTTTGCCGCAAATATAATTCGCGAAAGGTACATGTTGAAGCCGGGCGGATCATAATTGCCACCGGTTACTGTAATTTGCGGATACCTTTCTGACAAAATGTTAACATAATCCTCAAAAGCTTTGCGATAACCACACGAGTAACTAAAATATAAAATAGCCATGCACGTTATACATTCATTTAATGTATCTTATCAAGAACAAAGGTCTCTTAAGGTTAGGATATTTTATATATTACCAATATAAAAATGTCATTGTGGGCCCTCCAACATTTTGTCCAAATTTTGTTGCGGGTATCTCTTTTTCTGCTGCATCTACGCCAAAGTTTATATTCCCCACCAAGATTAAACCAACAATGATGCAAACTCCTAACGTTATATTTTTTCCAATGACCATTGCCATCTTACTATGAATTAACTATTATTTCTCTTCCAATTAATTTTGCACCTTCGTCACTTTTGGTTGTAATTGGGGATGTTGAAATATATAATCTCGATATATCAGCAACGAGTATTAGTTTCTGATATCGAAAAAAAATTATCGACTTTTTTGAGACATATTCGACTGTTTTCAAAAACTCTTTGCTACTCCACCACACTTAAATATGCAAAGCATTTTACTGTCAAATCCAAAGAAATAGTAGGACGGAATGGTCGTTATCACCATTTATATATTTTTGCTCGCAAGTTCAACATGATACTAAGTTATTCGTCACAATTCATAGGCACATTAATTCCCAATATAAATATGAAAAACAATTAATGAATATGGTTTAACATCATAATCACTTATTAAAACATGTGATTAAAACGTCAAAATTAGTTAAAAATATGATTCATGTATTAGAGATAAATCAATTTTGCAAATTTCCATGTTATAAACCAAAGCAGGCGATCACTGTGACGTCCGTTTCCATAACAGCCGGGTCTATGTAATTGGAGCGGACCCGGATTTTTTCCGGCCAAGGAGTGTCAACTCGACAAAATTCTGCCGCTACAACAACAACAATCACTGTGACGTCATCATGACCTATAATATATATCAGTCCGGACTTTAATCCTGTTTCTTTCTAACAGCTACCAACTTAGAATGTATTCTTTTGATATATATTATCCTATATATTATCACCTAATAATCCGTTAAAAGTTCACCCCTTAATTGTAGTATTTGTACTTTTCTTGTTTTCCATATAAAAAATCGGTATAGTTTCTGATAATATCTGACTTCCCTCAACCAAATGCATCTTGCATAAATATTTATTTTAATTTAGCACCCACAAAAGCGCAAGTATACATCTCTTTATTTCAATTTAAGAAATTACATTTTTGCTCAATTACTTAATTAAAAACTAAACGATTATATTATTTTATAAAGTAAGAAAACTCAGAAATCCACACACGCCATATAAAAAATAGATCTAAAACTGATTTGCATAGACTTTTGTAATATGAGGAAGATTATTTCAAATTATGAAAAAAGCATAAGAGAAACATTATCTCTTGTATATTTAATTATATATATATATACGTGTATTATGTTTTAATATTGAGGAGGACGTGGAAATGTGTCGTTTTTTATTGGTGCAACTCTTTAAACGCTTTCAATTCTACGCGTACATACGTTAACTTCTGTCAGTTAGATTTCAGTTTTTATTTCGCTTTTTCGTAATTCTGTTGTGGAACTTATTGTTTAATGAATTTGAACGATTCCCGCTTCAATCAGCTTCATTATTTTATCGGCTATCGCCGGGTTTTGGAGATGTCTAAAAATACAAAACATGTAATATAAACGGAATGAAAAATTTATAAAGTAACTTTGATAACTTACTCTTTAGCCGCTTTCGGGTCAGTTTGCATTTGATCCAAAATTACGCGCATTGCGGGATCCTTTAGAATTTGTTGTACCTCTGGGTCTCCCAAAGCGTTCTTCATCACATCCTCAGGACTTCGTTGATATGAAATCGAACACTGGCGGTAACCCTCGAGTGCTTCAGCGTTTTGAGGATCAATTTCTAAGGCTTTGAGGTAAGCTGCCGAAGCTTTTGACGATTTTTGCATACCCTATGGGATTTTTAAAAATATTATAAAAATTATAATAACTGCATACATTTTTTCATCGAGTCAATGGCCACAAACCTGTAAAATTTTGCCCTTTCGAATGTAACCTTTGATAAACTTGTCATCCAGCTTTATGCAAGTTTCACAATCCTTCAGTCCCAAATCAAAAGCAGCCAACTTCGTGTAACAAGCGGCACGATTGCTGTATAGTTTCGGATCGTCGGGATTACGTTTGATTGCTTCCGAGTAATGTTTTACAGCATTACTATAGTCACCCTTTTTGAAGAATTCATTGCCCTTTTCTTTTTCAACCTCAGCTAGTTCAGGATTAATATAAGCGCGCCTTTCTTCCTCCTTAATTTTAGCTTCCACTTCACTGAGCGATGTCTTAATTTCAGGGGTACGATGTTCAGACATGGCCTTTTCGAAATACACTTTCGCCTGCTTGTAATCCTGCATTTTACGGTACGAATTACCAATACGCGCCAGCGCTTTAGCAATTAATTTGAAATCCGCACGATTTTCTCGACCAATTTCAATACCCTTTTCGCATTCTTTTATGCACTCGTCGTATTGTTTGCGTTCAAAATAAACGGCGGCTATGTTATTGTAAAAGGTTATATCTGTAGGATCTTGCTCCAAAGCGGCTTGGTAATGTTTCAGTGCTGTTTCAAAATCTTTCTTTTTGTAAGCAGCATTACCAGCCTCCTTCTCTTTCCTTGCAAAATACTTTTTGCGTTCTTCTTCATTCATGTCATCAACATTCGGCTCTGCAGGTTTGGGAGGTTCAGCTTGCTTAGGCTCAGGAGCTTTGGGTGGCGGTGACTGTGGGTCTACGTCCATGGGTGTTGGAAAACGCCCGGACATCGCCTGTAGTACAGTGGCAGTGACTTCTTGAATACCTTGTTGCAATACGGCGTTTTGAGGGTCATGTTTTAAACCTAATACAAATATTTTGCATAAATTTTATTTTTTCTAGCACATCCGAATAAAACAAGAGCCGGCTGATGAATACCACATACTCACATACCCCCACTACATTATGATTCATTCTGGCACTTACCTTCCTCATATGCTTCCATAGCTGCTCGATAGTTTTTGAGACCTGCGGCTGCTGCTCCTTTACGTGAGTAACCTTTAGGCCATGTTGGGTTCAAGGCTATTGTTTTTTCAGCATCCTCTAAAGCTTTATCATATTTACAAGCCTTCGCATATGCAGCAGATCTGTTGCTGTACAACACATGATTTTTATTATCTAAATTAATGGCTTCAGTGTACGCTGCAATAGCTTCGTCAAAATTGTCTGCATTAAGTGCACGATTTCCTTTTTCTTTAAGTTCATTCACCTAAAAATAATTATAAGAACAATTTTATGCAGAAATTCAATTACTATAATTTAGTCAATGGTAATTGTATTACCTTTTCCATTTCAGATATTACTAATTTCTACTTTATATCCTTCGCAATAACAGCACAAAAATATATATATTAATATATTCGTTTTATGCAATTTAGTATTTCACTTGAAAAACGTGCTGCTTTTAATTTCAAAGCCTTTTGTATTCTGCGAATATGAACTTGGGAGTATTCTAGAAGTTAAAAGAAACACACCGAAATTATAAATGGCAGTAAAAATTTTGTGCCAGTGTTGCAACTCTTTAACTACTTTTGGCTGTCAATTAAAAACCAGCCTCCGACATCTTCAATTTATAATTCTTATAATAATTATAATTATAATAATTATTAATATTTTTTTATACTAGAAATATATATTATAAAATGCAACTACATTGAATATGATATTATCGGATATACATAAACACATGTATCCTTATTTGCTTGATATATAAATCATATAAGATTTTTTTAATTATTAGTTACTATTGTAATTATATAAAATAAGTGTTTCTGTATTATTGATATATTTATAACATTATTAGTAACAAAGTTTTGTTTTTATATCGTACAGTAAAAGCAACGGTTTACTACCATATTTAAAACTAGGCAAGTTTGATTATTAGCAACTCTGCTTTGGAATCAGTATTACCAACATTATAATTCAAATCCGAAAAATTCACAAGCAATATTGACATTTGTCAAAAGCCGAAAAAGCGGCCATAAAAATTAAGTTTTATTTTTTGTTAAACATCATTTGCTGATTTTTAATAAACTGTGTAAGTTAAACAAAAAATATAATTTTTAAAAAGGGACTGATTAACGTTACAATTAGGTTCAATTATTGAAACGAAGTTATTTAGGAAAGGAAAGACGCAAGCATGGCTGAGTATCTGGCGTCCATTTTCGGCACCGAAAAGGATAAGTGAGTATGCCAATAATAATAATGTTTATGGAGTAAATCAAATTTCTTTTCAATTTTATGTTTTTGTTACAGAGTAAATTGCTCATTTTACTTCAAAATCGGAGCATGCCGCCATGGCGACCGTTGTTCACGTATTCACAATAAGCCAACGTTTTCGCAAACCGTGCTACTCCAGAATCTTTACGTAAACCCCCAGAACTCGGCTAAGTCGGCTGATGGGTCACATTTAGTGGCGAATGTTTCTGACGAAGAAATGCAGGAACATTACGATAACTTCTTCGAAGATGTTTTTGTTGAGTGTGAGGATAAGTATGGCGAAATCGAGGAGATGAATGTTTGCGATAATTTAGGAGATCACCTAGTAGGTAACGTTTACATTAAATTCCGTCATGAACAAGATGCTGAAAAGGCGGCGAATGATTTGAATAATCGTTGGTTTGGAGGGAGACCGGTATATTCGGAGTTATCACCTGTTACCGATTTCCGCGAGGCATGTTGCCGTCAATATGAAATGGGCGAATGTACACGATCCGGATTTTGCAATTTCATGCATTTAAAACCGATTTCAAGAGAACTGCGAAGGTTAAATTTCCAAAATATTAAATAGCAAATTATATATAAAATACATATTTCCAGGTATCTTTACTCTCGGCGGCGACGATCACGTTCCCGTTCACGTTCCCCACGTCGTCGGCGTTCTCGTTCACGCGATAGACGCCGTTCTCGTAGTCGGGAAGGTCGCGGTGGCGGTAGTGGTGACGGGCGAAAAGGACGTTATTAAATAAGAGATGCACCAATTTTATTGTAATGTTTCCAGAATTAAAAGCGGGGTTTCAAAGCAAGAAGCTGCTTTATTCACTAGATGATGTCCTCTTTTTTCACTATGTATTCAGTCAATCAATCTAATAAAACGATTTACTAGAACTAACTCTTTATTGATAATGTAATCTATATTAACATATTTTTATTGTATATTAGAATTCTGACGAATTTCCGCAGGCTGCTGATCAGTGCTTTCCATATCCTTGAGTTGCTTTGTTAGGTCGATTTGCTTTTGCAGGAGGTATGTATTTTCAGTTTTGCGACGTTGTTGACGTTCAATATCGCGGACGACACCTTCATGGAGGCGAGCACTGGTACAACAAAAATATTATTAAACATTAATTTGCATTCGATTATGAACATATGGTACATACATATATGCTTATAATATTTGCAAGCAGTCGTAATCACACTTACCGGTCGCTGCTCTGTTTGTAGTGTACATAACCAATAACGCTCGCTGAAAACCCAACAGAAAGCGCTAAAGCTATTTTAGCACCAGCAGACATTTTGGACTTAATTTAATTAAATGCTGATTTTTATTTGGTTATTAGCAACGGAAAATTTTGAATATGTAAAACGTCTTAATAGCAAAAATATATTGAAAAAAACTTGGCTGGGACAAAATTCAAGGTATGCTTCAAAACAAAAGTCAGCTGTTAGTGTTGCCTATCTATCCATGCTTCTGTGCGACTATACAAAAGAGGGAAATTTTAAGGCATGCGTTGAAGAAACAGGGTATATTAAGTTTTCCACGTAGTTTGTAACACCCAGAAGGAAACGTAGAAGATTTTATAAAGTATATAGATGATCAGATGTTAGCCATGTCCATTCGTCTGTCTGTATATACGCCAAAAACACCTCAGTTTTTGAGATCTTCATCTGAAATTCTGCACACGCTCATTTGTCGGACCACTGCAAAAGATATATATCTTCTGTGCAGCCGAGTTAACGTTTTTCTTGTAATACTCTTGCAACATGTTGCTACAGAATCGAATTAGATATAGGGAATAGAATATATAAATGATCACGATGAAGAGATGAGTTGAAATCCGGGTGACTGCATTTACGTCCGTCCGTCGGTGCATGCTGTAACTTGAGTAAAAATTTAGATATCTTGATGAAACTTGGTACACATGTTTCTGAGCGCCGTAAGACGGTTGGTATTCCAGAGGGATTTGATCGACCAATGTCACGCTCACAAAACCCCATTAATCCAAAACCAATTAAAGATACAATACCGTTATTAGGTATAACGAATCACATTAGGGAGAGTCATCTGCCGTTTAAATTTTTTGCTAAAGTGGGCGTGGTGTCGCCCTCTAATAGGTTTGATGTGCATATCTCCTAAACCACTAAGGCTCTAATATCACTCAGGATAAATATTTTTAGTACCCCTATCGACAGTGCGAAAATTAGTGAAATCGGGTGATAACCCCGCCCACAGCCCATATAACGGGTTTAATTAAAAAAATCAAAAGCGCGATAACTCAGTCAAAAACGTTAAATTTTACACATTGGATAATACAATTAAACTTTATAGAAATACAAAAAGAAATTGGACAAGAGGCCCATCTTTAGGGGAAACCCCATATCTCGACCGATTTCAACCAAATTCGGATCCTCTGACATTCCTATGTTAGAGTGTGAAAATGGGCGAAATCGGACAGTAATCACGCCTATTTCCAATATGAATATAATACAATTTTAATTTCCTTCTGATTCTTTCATTTTGAAGTATGCAAATCAAGCACCAATAAATATATCGGGATAAAACTTTGCACGAATAGTGCGCTTATGATAGGCCACCTTATGACCGAAAACTGTCAAAATCGTACTACGACTGTTCTAGCCTTCAAATACCGAATACCATATGTGGACCCCAGTACCTATAGTTAACTTTTTACAGAAAATATCGGTCAATGTGTCCTTCCTGATAATAGTATGTCTGTATGTCAAAATTGGGTTGAATCGGATCAATATTTCCCCTAGCCCTCATATATAAAGAGTTTCTTACTCCATATGATTAGTGATGTTATGTGAGGTACCTTAATGAAATCCTGGCAGCATTTTCTTAGTTAGTTGCATCTTAGTGATATTGGCGATAATACTTACCCCCACTTCCATATACTATAATACTTACTTGTATAATGATTTTCGTCCCTTTCTCTATTGCCATAATACCCCGTAAAATGGTTTCCGTCTTTCCACTTGTCTTTTAACCGTTCAGGTTAGTTGAAATGTGTAATATTTTAGTGCAATTAAGTATTGCTTTATACTTGGGTCTAAATTTCATGTCACTAATATCCGATCTTCTGGTTGACCTTTTCCACGTCAAGTCATTATATTTAATTTCGCCTCTTCGGTCGATTATTATCACATATTTACATAGTATATCTCATTTAAAGATTTTTAAATATAATTATAGCTGAGGAGAACTAAAATATAGCTATAAATTAAGTTTAAGTTTCTGGCCTTCAATATAAGTCACGAAGATACCAAATTTGATTGTAATTTATTCACGATTTCATCGAATAATGGATGTCTAATTCTTTCGAAACATTTTTCAATATAAAGTTTTGCCAAACCTGGAGATATTTCCCCAGCTTTGATCTAATCAAACCCATCGGAACGTCATGAACTTTTTTCAGACTTTCGACAATATACTTACATACATAGCTAGCTGTGTGAAACAATGGGAATTACAATCCAAAATGACAGAGACAAGATTGGGACTCGCAAGGTGATAAACGAAAACTTTCATAGTATGGTAATTAGAAGGGGAATATTTCCCTCCTTTCGTTCATAACGAACCTTTGCTTTTTTTTTGAAAAGCACTCTTTTTTATCATTCTTAATGCACTACGAAGAATATGAATAGGTTTTAGTTTAAAATGTGGGATAACTTTTACTTTCAGAATGAAATAAGATCAAAAGGGTTGTTTCCTCGGAATGGACTCAAATTTTTAACCGGCTAAGTACTGTCAACTCGGCAGCTAAATATAATAATTTTATGAAAACATGGAAAGCAAGGTAAGACAGAGGAGGCAAATACAATAGAATTTTAAAATTTAATTTTAAAATTTAATTTCCTTCGATTTGTTATTAAACACAAATAAACAAAAGGTATTATATGTTATGATTTTTTTATGTTATAAGTATGAAACAAATGAGTAATTTTCAAAGTTGTTAGTATGCTATCTCCTCACCAATTTAAAGCCAAATCAGTCAAGCCGTTCATAAGTTATAAATATTGTAGCTAACACTTCATTTCGCGCTTCGCGTTGCTCATCAATTTGATTTGCTCTAATATATCTTTGACTTGCAGTATTTCGAGTTCTGCGGCCTAAGTTTGTACGTCTGCTTGGTGGCATTTTTAAAAACGAAAATCCAACTGAAAATAAAAAATTATGTAGTCATCAAAAGTTACCAAAAATCGATATTAAGCTGTGAACTTACCGTGATTAACAAACACTTATTAGCAAACAACAACTTTATTAAAAACTTAATAAAATTATTATTAGCGCTATGTTAGGTTATGTGTGTCAGATTACCACAGATTACTAAATAGGTTATGCGAAGTTTGTATACTGCGATCGAAAATATCGAATGTATTTTTTCAATCTTTCTGAGACATTTTCCTAATATTTTTTTCCGTAAGAACCTTCTATAGAGTATTACAAAACTACAAAAAAAAACAGCCAAATCGGTCTAGTCGTTCTCAAGTTATGGCGTGACAACGGAAAACGGGTTTAATTTTTATATATTATATTATATTATATAGATGAGATACGATGTAAAAAGTACAGACATTCTTCTTGGCGAAAGAAATATATCTATACACAAAATTTCCTATATTTCTTATAAAATCATATATATACATATACATATTCGCTATATGTGGATATATCACTTGGGCGCTGTCTGAAATTGTTAAAATTTCTCATAAAAAATTGCTTACATAGTTACGGTTCTAAGTAGTTGACTTTTTAATTACTATGATAATACCTGACACGTAACCATTTTCTTAATTAAATAACTAGTCCAAGAAATGAGTTCTTTGCGTGATGGTTCACCTAAATGTGGCTAATGCAATGTGATGATAAAATGTCCTTATTTGTTGATATTTTTGCTTGGAATTTATGAGGCTTGGCAAGTGAGTAAGTACATGACATGGCATCAATAACCAACAAATAATCTTTTCAAAATCTTACTCATAAGGACTAAATATGAGATAGTTGTCACCAAATCAAAATCCCACCAAGCAAACATTTATTGTTCATTGAAAACGTTAAAATAAAAAACTTTTTATCGCCGTAACTCGTTGTTAATGGTGAGAGGCGACGAGGAAAGACGAAGGGCACATAGTGCTGGTCCGTGTTTTATAAATATTTACTAATTTTGTAAAAGTATCTATTTAATAAAAATATAAAAGTGGAGCAAATATTTAGGCATACAATTATAATAAGCGTTTATTACTTCTCAGATGGCGGGTATGTACATGGACTTATATGAAGAGTATATCAACTGAAAAGCTCGACCGATGGTGTATACTTGAGAATAAATAACTAACAAGTATGGAAGAGCTGAATTCGTATGCGGCCGAACAGTATATACACTCGCTGGCGAAAAATCTTACGGAAACAACGCTAAAAAGTAATGCTCTCACCAGGTTTCGTTTTACTTTTACACATTTTATAACCACATATGCCAGTCCCAACCACGTTCGAATTTTCTAGTATACGTGTCTATGAGCAATAATAACTGGGCTCATAATGGACTGATTACGTCCATTTGTAAAATCTGCTTAGAGGACCAAGGAACACATTTACCCAGTAGTCCGGAAATCAAATCGTCACTATTTTAAACTATATAATCCCGCATCTATCCCAATTAGCTTTGGAGATGCAAAGAACCGTTAGGTGAATGAAGCATGTTGAGAGAGTATTAAAGTTGTAAGTACGAAAGACGTAATCTAATTAACAATAAATTTAGCAATTTTGGAAATATCCCAGACCATTTTTATTGAAGTGCTTAATGTTACTAACTCAAGTCTTATTTGTCTAAAAGTAGTAAAACCTAACAAGTGGAAATTTGTGAATAAACCAATTTCTAAATATTCCTCTGTAATTATCTCAGTAAAGAGTTACTTTTTTACTATGAACAGCCTCTTCTAATTACTCTCTCTAAGGGACACAGGATTTCGTATTGTCTACAGTCGCAATACATTTTGCCAGAGCTACGCCAAATCAATTTATGGTGGCAAGAAGATTCTAAAAAAATTGTATTTATAATGAATACAAAAGCAAGGGATTATAATAATTATAAATATATTCAGAATTTGACTTAAATTTTTACATCCAGATATATAAGTACGATGGAAGTGGAAAAAACAATTGTGACTTTTGATAACTTCTGTGGAGCATCTGTAGGGTTGCGCACCCTGAATAGGGGTTCACTCTAGAGATAACGATAATTTCGTTCCATTACATTTGGACGAGTGCGTTTGAAAGGAAGATGCATTGCTTCGTGAAGTCATTACCGAAAGGAGAAGACGGTATTTTTCACTAAATAGCTATGAAAGTTTAACAATTCGTTTCATTAATGACGTTTCTACCATAATGAGAATCACTTGAATATTATTGGAGTTATTAAGAAAGTCGCACTGACAATTGCCAATATTATCATTTAGAAGATTGGACAATTAGCAGAGTATACTTAAGATATAATTGTCACAAACAACTGTGCGTCCCCAGGATTTGGTTCTGAACAGGGTGTAGAATAGCATAGATTTTAACATTCAGCGAAACAGCAAACTTTAAGCTGGGTATGGGATAATAATAGTATTTTGCAATAGTTAAACGAACTTAACTTTTTATTGACAATAAATCAGTTCAGCAACTCTATTGCTCTAAAGATATTGTAATCAGATGGATCACCGCTGGCTTTTACATGGAGAAGAGAGTTTAAATAAGCTTTGAAAGCATGAATTCCTAAGAGTTATGAGGTAGTTTGATCTGACTCCACACAAAGTCGATGAAGGGCCAGTCTGGTTATTTTTAAAGCACGATTAAATTCCCAAAGCTGCACCTGCAGAGATTAATGGGATTTAATTACAAATTGATGTTAATTATATATATATATATATGCATATTTATTCGGTGGCATAAGTACTCAGACCATCGGAAATAAAATACAGGCATTTTATTTTAAATTCCGTATACCTTTCAAGAAATTATTTAATAATTTTTTTACCGCCCTATATAGGAAGCGCTTCCAAGAAATTTCAAAAGCTATGCAATACATATGTATACGAGTATACCATATAAATAAAGTAGCAGGCTGAAAAGACTACAGATTACAAAATTCTGTAGTCTCGGTTTTGATTTTTATAATAACAAAACAAGATTTGGTGACGACAGTGGAAACCTTAAAATATTTTGTTTATATTTCTTTTGAATTGAAGTTTATAACACCAAGAAGGACATGACGGAGACCATAAAAGAAATATGTATATCCATACATACATGTCGTCTGTCTGTATAAATTTACGCGAGCTAGTGCCTCAATTTTTGAGTTATCGATTAGAAATTTTGCACACGTCTTTTACTCCACAAGAAGCTGGTCATTTCTTGGAAGCGTCGATATCGGAGCACTTTATCATATAGCTGCTATACAAACTAAACGATCAAAATCAATTTCTTATATGGACAACTCTTTTGTTTGACAAGATATCTTTATGAAATTTGACAAGGATTATTATCCAAAGTCATACCATATGTCAACCAATTTTTCAGATCGGGCGACTATAGCATATTGTTAAGTTTACATATAAGCTGACCGATCAAAATCAAGTTCTTGTATGGAAACTTTTTTATTTGAGAAGGGTATTACTGCTTCGGTGCAACCAAAGTTAACGTTTTTTTGTCTTTTTTTTGCTTTAATTTTAATATTGCGCTAATGTTTTGGTTTTGCTGTTGTTGTTTATTTTAATTCACGTATTTAAGTAATTCATAACAAAAAATAAGCGGAATCGATGAATTCACTCGTTTATGAGTAAACACACAAGGTATTTGTAAATATAACCGAATGTGTAACAAAGGAAATCGAGAATGGCAGCTGTTGTGAATAATATTCCATTTGGTTTGCTACTTTTATAGCATTTTTATTTGGCCAAAATACAATTCCACTTCCATCGGCAATACAGTAGGCACATTTACAGTGTTGAAACGGTAGCTTTAGCGGGCATGCGCACTCCTGTAGTACGCAAATGGTCCGCCGACGGCCATGGAAGAGTAAACAATCTACTCTGCTCCTACTTAAGGCCTATGTACTTTCCTTCTTCGTTCGTCAGTGCCCGGATAGTTGAATATTAACGGAACTATCACCCACCTGTTTTTCTCCGATTGCTCATTGCAATCTCACATTGTCCAAAACAACAACAATTCGTGTTTGAGAGTGATTGGTTTCACTCCAGTAAGTGCGGCAGATACTCTGGTGAACAGCGAAAATGTGGAGAAACAGTGTGTTTAAGCGGAAAACGTTTTATTCCAAAAATAATAAAAAATATTTATAGTATATAGTTACTAGTAGATCCGGCCACTCATTGCTGTGTCTATGGTATTATATTAAACCAAGAAAGGCGAAAACGTATTTTCAAATCCAAAGGATTGGAATTGAGGTTAAATTTTGAAAACGATTGATACAAATATTTCTCAATGAAAAAATAATGAATTTACTAAAAATATTATATTGTTTATTATATGTATATTGTTTTTTTTTGTTTTTAATTTGGACAGATGCTTCTGATTAGATATATATGTTTTTTTTATTAATATTTTTACTTTTAACATAATTGAGATATAAACAATTATATCATTTAAGTTTGATCAAACTGGACAGAAGAAAATTTTACCAAAAGCAGTTCAGTAGTTTTGAAGTGTACCTCGGAGAAAACGTGACACGTAATTCTTATATAAGTACATACATATGGGAATAGATTTCGAAAAACTGCCTACGACAAGGGGATGAGCTTTCATGCCTACTATTCAATTTTGCGCTTGAAAAGGTGATAAGAGACTCTGGAGTAAACATCAAAGGTACAATATTTTTCAACTTCGTTTCAAATTTTGGCTTACGCTGACATTTATACAAATAGAAAAAGCTGCAAAGATTATGGGCATTTCAATAAACGAAAACAAACGATAGTATTAATATCCTCAACGACGAAATCAGTGCATCACAGTATTGGGAAAAACTTAAGCGTTGGCGAGCATAACTTTGAGGTAGTTGACGAGATTAAGTACTTAGGAGTAAACATTAACAATACGAGCAATATGCGGAAATAAACCGAAGGATAATAGCCGCTAACAAATGCTATTTCGCACTAAGCAAACACTTAAAGCGTAGCACCCTCGATAGGGGGTAAAGATAGGTGAAAATTTCAATATACCGCACACTGATTGCTCCTGTGCTAGCGAAACCTGGACTTTATGCAAAGCTGAAGAAAACAAGTTAGAAGTCTTCGAAAGAAAAGTTTTGTGTAGAATTTTTCGAGCTATTTCTGACGATGGCTTATGAAGGAAGCGGTATAACTACGAGCTACAGCCTTTGTATAATACCCCCAATATAATAACAACAATTAAATTAAACAGGCTACGGTGGGCTGGTCATATTATTCGAGCTGGCGAAAACTATTCTCCTGAGCAAATTCTCCTAAGCAGATGCAGAAATAACAGAAGCAGAGGCAGACCAATACTAATATGGATCAATGGTGTAGAGCAGGACGCTGAGGCGCTGGAACTACGATGCTGCCGAGCTCAAGAAAGGGACAGAAATAATTAGAGACATAAATTGCAGCAAGCGAAGACCGCACCGGGTTGTGGAGCTGATGATGATGACATATATAGATATCAATTTCAATGTGAAACTTTTTATCTGTCGTTCCAATTTTTTTAACATGGGTGTTAAATAATCTTCCTTACATTGGTCAAAGGTACTTAAAGTATCTTAAAGTAAAGGCTTACTGAGGTGATCAATTTCATATTTCATAAAGGATTCTCATATTAGCGATGACAATCAGATATTTCAAAGATACCGACGTCTACTGGAATTCTGGACTTAGCTGAAGTATAGATAACCGGCAATAACCTTATCCTACAGATACTATCGAACAGCATTTCTTACGACTTTTTTAGTTACATCTCAAAGACAAGCCGAATTATCAACTGTGTTTTATTTTTAGTCACTTCTTAAGTGAGGAAATTGACTGATTCAATGGTCATAGTACAATTAGAACTCAAACAATCAGATAATGAACACGATAGGGCCGATGTCGTAGCTTTATGGGATGCAAAAGTAACACTTTTTTATATATTCCCGACTTCATTATGCATGGAGCGAATTCTATCGGTAATAGTTTTGCGGAGAGAAATTACATACACTGGTTTTAGTATATTTACACACTTGGAAGGTGTTAAGTCAGAGATAAAATCTACGTACACATGTACATGCTGTTTTTTCTTGCTGATTGAAAGTCTGTAGTGGTGCAAAACACTTAAAGTTGGCTCCGCCACAATGTAATAACATATTGTCAAACCAGAAAAATTGTTAACTTCGGTTGAATCGGCGATATAATATCCTTCACAAATTCAAAGGTTCCTTACAAGAACTTGATTTTGATCGTTCAGTTTGTGTGGCATCGATAAATGAGCAGCTTCTTGGGGAGAAAATAACGTGTGCTAATTTTCAGATCGATATCTCAAAAATTGAGGGACTGATTCTTGTATATACTTATGCCTAAACTTGCCTAAATTAACTCAGCTCGTCACACTAATCATTTATATATATATACTTGTATATATAATATATTATAGGGTCTCCAGCATTTCCTTCTGGGTGTTACAAACTTCGTGCAAACTAAATATACGCTATTCAGGGAGTAATAATATATTTTGCTTTCATAAATATATACGCGAAACGCGCTCAGAGGGTTGCCGATCACTGATATGGGTGGTTATATTAGTCCGGAAGATCTTGCCTACGAATTCAAAATTTTGTTTTGTTTTGAATATTTAACACTTTTTTAATATTAACCTTTCTGGAACAACGAAGACGTGTTATTAAAATTTTCATAAGTGCGTAACGTTAGTGATGACCGTTGTTGAAATAGTCGATTCTTTGGTACTACTACTGTGATGGACCAATGAGGTTATAATTCCTTGACCTCCTACTTATATTGCTATACATAAATATTGCAAGTTTTTGTTAATTGCCGCAATACTTATAAATCGTGTTTTCACGCTATGGTGACCCACTGTACCGGAATAACGAGAACAAAAGTTAAAACAGCTCAAAATTCGCTCATCCTCGTTGGCGTTGAAAACATCGACTTCGTATGGTCTTGACCAGAATACACGCTGCCTGACACGCTGACGTGCGCCTCCACAAAGCCATATTTATACATCAGTACATCTGCAAGTACCCTCAATTATTCGAGCTTCGTTGTGCGCCATCGCTTTAGTTGTCAGTTGATTGCCAGTAGTAGAATCGTGTGGATGTATCAATTGAGCGCGCGCCAGCGAAACGATATTGAGCAACAGTAAAGAGTAAATCTGTGTTTTCATTCAAAACAAAATAAAACTAGAAGCAGAGAGCGTGCGGTTGGTACCCCGATGTCGGTTGAATAGCGACGCGACGCGACGTGACGCAGTAATAGTTAAGAAGAGGAGCAATCCAAAAGATAGTTCACTTTGTGACCCTAAATTTATCACATACATACATAAATACATATGTAAGTAGGGAAGCCATTCGAAGTAAATCGCTGAAGACCAGCCTAAGCGTATAGGCTGTTAATGAAAACCTAAATTATGCATTAGCTGTTGGTGCGGTGAGGTGCGTTGCTGTGCGGTTTATTGTGGTTGGTGTGACTGTAATCGCGGTGTCACCGGCTAAGGTGTGCTGCAACGCTTTGTGTCGCGTTTGGTTTCATGGGTGTGTGCTGACATGAATAACTGTGTTTTCGGTCGTGTTTGTTTGCTTAGCCTCCAGGAGCTGTGCCACCACGTCTTATTATGTTTTTTTGTGGTTTTGCCTCTGACGCACACTACTCGCGGAAGAGAGGAAAGAACATGGCTGACACATCAACTGTGCATGTGTTTTGTTTGTTCAATATGTTTTGATTTGGTCTATTATTATTATTTTTTTATGGATACAAATATCGATTTTGTGTGACATATAAAATAAACTTTCTTGTGTGACAGTGATTCCAATCGTTTCTGTTTAGATTTGTTGTAATTTAGTGTGAAAAAGTGTTGGTGAAACAAAACAACCGAAAGATATACAAAAAGTACTACAGACTTATGAATTCCTAATTATATTCTAGTTCAATGTGTTGCGTGTGAGTGCGCACTGTTGACCCATTCGTAAAAATTTGAAGTTCCTATTAGCAGTTATCGGGAAAATGTTTCATATGAATCTCAATTCTTATAATACTTGTGATATTTAAGATTTTTTAATTTAACAAGTTTCATGTCCATACTGCGTGAATACCATAAAAGATATTTTGCTTGAATTTAAAATATAATTACATTTTTTTTACAGCTTTCAGGCTTTTTACAAAATACTGGAAGATTCTTAATAGTTCGATTTATATTTTTTACGTTTAAAAATTATTCTATCCTGCATTTTTACACCCAGAACAGGGTATATTTATGATGTAACACCCAAAGGGAAACGTTCGAGACCCTATAAAGTATATTTATGCATATAAAAAAGATGATCAGCGCTACGAGCTAAGTCGATGTAGCCATGTCCGTCTGTTCGTCTGTATATATGCGAACAAGAACCCTCAGTTATTGATATATCGACCTGACATTTTACACACGTCCTTTTCACACCAAAAAGATGCTCATTTATTTCAATCGCCGATATCGGACAATTATAGCATATAGCTGTCATACAAACTGGCCGGTCGAATTCACGTCCTTATAAGGAAATATTTTTTATTTGAGAATGTATATTCAAAAAATTTGAAATAAATTATTATCAAAGGCATCTCCGAAGAAATTGTTCAGATCGAACAACTATGATGGAAATTTGGAAAGATTATTACCTGGTGCATCGCTACCGAACATACGTATTGCTCAGATCGGATCATTATAGCATATAGCAGCCATTTTTTATTTGGTATACTCTTTTATGTAAAAATGCACCTGTAAAGGGTGTTATATCTTCGGTGCAAGCGAAGTTGACGTTTTTTTTATTACAGAATAGTTATCGTTGTTTCCCAAACTTTATTTACAACAAAAAAAAATTTCTTGTGAACAAAGTAAATTCAGAGCGTAAGTGTGTATATATATCGCCTCTATATGTACGTAAATATTTATACAACTTCTATAAAAACTATTAAACACTTTATGTCTTACATTTTTACTCAGACATAGAGTCTTATCTAACTGAACTGCAACTCTGATTTCATAATGGGTTTCAGGTTGTCCAACACCACAAGACATCTTGTTGATGATGGCCTCTTGAACACCAAATAGTGGGAAAAGTCTCCTTCATTTTTTAACTTAAACATCCTGCCTTAGACTGGTCTCTAACACACACATGCATACCTTATTTTCTACTTGCAATTATATTGGTAATATTTTCTAGTAACTTTGATATTAGTAAAGGTGACTTTCGTAGATGTGGAATTTTATCTACTCACAACTTTTCTCTCGCTCTACATTCGTAGTTTTTCAAATGGCTTAATTTTTTTTCAGTTTGTGTAATTGTGTCACTGGTGACTCACACTTTCATGACATACATACGCACTTTCATCCCGAAAACTGTTCACCATACAGCGCCAACTGCCGCTTCGTTCCGCTTAACTGACGCCGGCCGCATTACAAAATTCCAATATACAAACTGCAACGATGTTCAAATTATTGTTGGAGCCGTCTGTTGCCCCACCCATTATTGCTGCTTGTCATTTGGTATCGACAATATTTCCCTCATCCGCATGATTCCCACTCCCAATGTAGCTTCAACTCCGCTTACCCGCTCTGCTACCTTTGACACACTCGAATAATTTTTTTTGAAGTCAACTGCAATGGAAATCTTAGCTCCACTTATGTTTGGTTGTGATGCTTTCATTTATTGATGTTTCTATTTTAAAGGTATATTGCCGCAAACGCCTAAGTGTGTCACAACAAAGGTAGTGACAAATACAATAACACATAGGAGCAAACCGCATTGGAACCGATTGTTTTCATGAATTTAATATAACTATGTATGTAAGTTTAGAGGAAAGCTATCATTACTATGTGCATTAAATCTATTGTCTCTAAATAGATATCCTTGCAGAGGCTTTGTAACACTGTAATCGCTTCTTCTTTCGTTCTCGATAAATTTGGGCTACTGAGGCATTACTTTAAAAAAGTTAAAAACTAGTTTATCATTTAAACTACCGTTCAATAAGTCAGTCACCGGAAGTAAATATTGTACATTTCAATTTAAGCTTCATAAGTTTTCTTTTTAAATTATATAACCGACTCGGGCATTTTTAAGGGTCAAAAATGATTTATCTCTATTCCCGGCAACACAATGAGTCTTATAGAAAAAGTTATATGGCAAAGTTGTAGGTAATCAGAGATCTACATACAACTTTTGAATCAACACCTATTGGACTCAACCTCAAAATTGCAAAGGCTGGACAATGGAGAAGAAAGTGCTTGGATGTTTCCATCTCACCGCTTTCCATACAACTTTAACAATTTGCGTCCGACAAGATTTTTAGCGTTTGGTACTTACTTGTGGAGAACCTTGAAAAGCAGTGTGTCTGTAATTATTGTTCCCTTGGTGGCTCATGTACAATAATGACTGCGTTGAAATATTGAAATATTTGCACCAAAGCCGGCCTATTAAAATGTTCACGATACTTGTACATGGTTCGCCTCTAGATTATTTCTTATTAACATGAACCATCGATTTTCGTTAAGAAATCTTTGAACGATAAGAAATGGTAAATGGAAAAGTAGAATAATCCCATTGAAGGTACCGCTTCACACTTGACCCAATCATACTATGCAGAATAAACAGCATGTTACAATGTAGGTAGACGATTTGGGTTGGTTGCTGATTTTATTTTATAGATGAAGGACTTTAATAAGTTAACCGTACAGAGTAAAAATATGAAGATTGCATTTATGAGGAGAATGCGTAGTAAACATTACCTTAAACTCTGTTATATGATATGAGAATGTTCCTTCAATCATCTTCGCGGTTTTTAGTGCAACTAATTTGTAATTAGACTATAGTGATACTTGAGCTTTTTGCTACACATGTGCATCAAGTCTGTTTTTCATAATGTAACTGACACTTCTTTAAATTGCGATCCTATTTCTTGCCTGTGAAGTACATTGTTGGGTCTTTTTGTTGAATTGGGCTCATCACATCACGGGTTTTTCAAGATATTTTGCGGAAATAGTTACATGCATAAATATTTATGGAAAAATAGTTGCTTAAACTGCAGTTACACAATATTTCAGATCGGTTGTACTTATTTAAGACACACGCTTACTTCTAGTCTTCATTTTTAGCCATTCAAAAGTTTTAGCTTTGGTTATGTTTAAAACAATTATTAATACAGAAGTATGTAGTATGTATACTTGTTCATATGTTTGCAAATGTTCGTCGTTTGTGTTACCCATAAACTTCTAATAGTGGATCAGCAGATCCTCATAGATTGACGAAGCATTTTGAGATTACCACACATTTGTTTAGGCGGTTATTATCAATCTCAGCCATTTCGCTCAGGTTCGCCGAATGTATTTCTACCGAGATATTTCAGTCTCAGTCTGGCAAAAGACGAACAATAGAGTAGAAAGTGGCAAGACGGTTTCACCTCGCCTTCCTTTCTACAGCTTTGGCAAAGAGCTATAATTTTAGTCGCACCACGTGTGAATCTATTGGACATTTTCCAGCTAAAACATCTCAAATTGCGGCGAGACCGACTTTACTAGGAGCAAGTAGGTCGGAGAACCTCTTACGGTTCATTCTGGGCAAAAAGGAGCTCGCAAGCGCAAAAGTTCTAGTTGTTGATCAGCGCTTGTAGAGCACACTGGAGATCCTTAGATCCAGCGCTAGAATACAAGAACATATCACTTCCAATCGGATGAAATTGGGGTAAGGTTGCCCATTCGAGCTAGCTCATCGGCCTTGCAGTTTCCATATGCAGTCCCCACATGTTCAAAAAAAAAAAATTGTATTTCATGTTCGCATTACTTAAGCTATTATTTAATGTGACCAGTTGTTTATACCATTATTTCAAATTGCTTTCTTTTATGATCAGAGAAATTAGTCCATTCTATGAGCTGATTTCTTGAGATAAATTGCTTAACAAATTTTTGATATTCTGTCCCTATTTGTTAAAAATGTTTTTATTTTACTTTCGCAATAATTAAGTCAGTGTGCCCACTTGTCTAAACGGTTGTTTTGATTGGTATGTATTCAATTTCAAAAAGATTTTTTTATAATCAGAGAACTTATACTTTAATGGTGAAATCTGAAACAATATTCTTCATTAATCTAATACTGAAATAAATACATACATATGTAGGTATATACTTGTATAAACAAACACACAAACTATCTCTGTAGTATTTATCAAGAAGTGTTTGCACTTTAATACGACAAGCTGAGACCATATGGAAATTATTACTATGCCGTTAAAGATGACTAACATCGGCTGAAAGTTATTCAACCTTTATAAAACTTTATTTTTGATATGTTTACATTTAGTCTAACGTTTAACGTAACCACACACATATGAATACATACATAACATGTGCATTAGGATGGGTAAAAAAACGAATATTTTTTTTACTTAGTGCTATGAAAAAAAGGTTCTTAGACACCTCTACGATAATCAATTTAAGGCCGAGGACCTTCCCGTTACAATTAAGAGCTCAACTTGGAGAGATTTTCGTCAAGGTGTCTAAGAACCTATTTTTTAGAGTACCAAGCGAAAAAAATATTAGTTTTTTCGACCCACCCCAATATGTATACATATGTATGTACCTAACTACATATATTTCCATACAAGAACTTGATTTAAATAGGTCAGTATGTATGGAAGCTATATATTATACATATTATATGTGATCCGATATAGTTTATTGGGTCTCCGACGTGTGTTTCACACTTTTTGGCAAACTTTATATACCTTGTTCAGGATATAAAAAATGAGGTTAAACGCAACGACAATATTCAATAAATCTGCAATCACAGGTTCATTTGTAAATAAGCAATCACATTTCTTTAAAAATACAAATAACTTTTTGCAATTTTCCATTCTTGTACTCATTTTGTCTTGGCGCAAGCATAGCACATATGAAAGTGAATTTCAAGCGGACAGTTATCGCGTCATTGACCTATTAAATGCGATCAGAGTTTATTTTCGTTTCGGATCTGCTATGGCAAGCAGTCATAATTGTCCAAACATACGCGTTTACAATCAATGCAAAGCATACGAATATAAATATGTATCTATATATATTTTTGTAGCTGTTTGTAGTATCCAGATATGGTATAAAATCAGTATTCAACAAGGAAGGAAGGGCTAAGTTCGGGTGTAACCGAAAATTTCATACTCTTGCAACTTGCCAGAATCAAAGCCGGGGATATACCTTCAGGTTCATAAGATTTGTTAGAACAACGAAAATCAATATATGTAGTTTAAGGTGGATGGGTCATTTGTGGACCAATTTCACATACTTTCGGTACTAAACTATAGTGTATCCAATATTATCATTCAGTTAATTTTGCTAAGGTATCATACTTATTTGCCGATATATGCGATATAACGTCAACCGGTAGTTCGAAAGTCTTTCTATTAGGTATATGGGGGCTGAGAGAATTATTGATCCGATTTAACCATTTTTGACGTACAGACATATTGCCATCAGAAATTAGTTATCTTCGAATTTCTATAATATATCTCACAGATTTAACAATATAATTTTTATAAAGCCCTCTCGTATCATCTCGTGTGTAAAATGTTATGTCTCTGAAGTTATTGATTTATCGGGCTTTAAGTAGTTTTTAACAGTTCCGTTATATGGGGAGTGGGCGCGATATGGGGAGGCGAACCCGATTTCATCCATTTGTACAATGTCGGTAGGGGTTCTCAAAAGATTTGTCCTAAGCAAAATTTTGGTGAATTAGCTTGAATGATTTGGGAGATATGTACTCGTACATTAAACTTATTAGAGGGCGGGACCATGCCCACTTTAATAACTTTTTTTAGTCCACAGGGGCCCCTTGCTACTTTTATCCCCTGTACCAAATTATGTAAATTGTAGATTTTCGTTTAATTGCGTTTTAGGGTATCGCATTATTAGGATATCTCAATTTTTACTCAAGTTCCAGCTTGCATAGACAGACGAACAGACGGAGGGACAGACAGACATTCGGATTTCAACTCGTCTCGTCATCCTGATTATTTATATGTATAATATATACATAAATCCATATATATCTCGATTAGTTTTAGGCGATACAAACAACCGTTAGGTGAACAAAACTATTATACTCTGGAGTAACATGTTGCAATAGTATAAAAACTGTAATGTTCCAATTCCCTCCCGAAACTGCTATTTCATTATTAAATGTAATATGTAACAGGAAAAAACGTCCACTTCGGTTGCTATCAGCGCTTCGACAATAGTTCGAGCCAAATTTCGTAAAGATATCTCGCCAAATGAAAAAGCTTCCAATACAAGCTATTGATTCCGTTTGTTCAGTTTGTGTGGCAGCTATATGATATAGTGATCTGATATCGGCAGTTCCGACAAATAAGCGGCTCCTTGGTTAGAAAAGGACTTGTGCAATATTTCAGATATATAGAATACCTCAAAAACTGAGCGACTAATTAGCGTATATACATACAGACGGACGGACGGATAGACAGACGGACATGGCTTAATCGACTCAGCTCGACAATGTAAGAATATATGTGTTTTATATGGCTTCCGACGTTTCTTTCTGAGTGTTACAAACTTAACATGCCCTATTCAGGGTATAATTAAATCTGATTTTAAAACGAATATTGAAATCTTTAAATCTTCTTCGTAATATAAATTAAATTTAATCCTAGATGTAGGCAATATTTATATATATTTTATAAATATTTAAAACATTTTTAGTCTAAATATATATATTAAATCACCGTATGATAAATAAGGTCACATACACATACACACGGACGTAACTTGTATAGGTAATAAAAACCATTGAGGAGCTGAATTATTGTTGTACTTGGAAAAAGAAAAATATCAATGGCTTTGATGTGGTCAAGAATGCATTTTCGTATCATAATTTTTTTTACGCTTCCTTTGTGATATGAAACCATAGTGGGCGTGCGAGTGTGAGGATAAACTCTATAAAAAGCGTCTGAAATTCTTTACAGATTTCAAATTAACCCCGAACGTGCGCGCATGAACAGGAATAGTATTAAAAACTAATATATTTTGAAAACGAAAAAAAAACATACGAAATTGCCTAGCTACTTGTATAGTTGTGATATAACGGTTGTTACTTAGCGAAGTGGCTGTGCAGAACTCGAGTGTTTGTACATAATTGATACTTGCCTTCGAAATATAGAAACGCGAAATAGTCGTTAGCAAAATGACGAAGGTTGAACTTTACAAATCGCGTGTGTTTGTCACCATAATTCATCTGTTTGCTCTGGGCCAATTTGCGTATGGCCTCTTCTATAATAAATTTGAGATACAGCGCAGCGCAAAGCTGGAAATGTCGCCAAGCCGACGATTAGTGCCAGAAGGTTTTGGGCAGAAAGTGAAGTTTTTCACCTTTTGGAATTTGGTAAGTTTTAATGAATTGGAAATTTTTTAAATATTAAGTAAAATTGCCTTAATATATTCTAAAAAATTAATATAATATATTCTTGTGTCTATATTTGTAAATTTATCGCCAACCTTTTACATACTTATGTACATGTATGTGCAACAGCCTTTAGAAGAGAATTGGTGTCGTGCATAGCTGAGAGCGAGTGTGTTGATTTTCACTTGCTGATTTTGGTTAATGCGTCCTTTACAGGACCTTCAAGCAGGCGTATGCGCACAACTTTCATTTACTCTCGCTTATACTCTTAAGTTACCCATACAGATAGTTAGACATGCAAACGTACATATACCTATACTAGAAAATCCATATTTCGACCTCATTTTCGTAAACAATGAAGGTATGCGCAACAGTTAGATATTTATCAACCCAATAATATGTGAGTATGTGTTAATATTGGACATCTACTGTGTATTTGCTTGATTCGTGGCACGAGCCTTACAACCATTTTCTCATTTTAGTACTGAGAAACTATCTTTCATAGAATTGTTGCTGCATGTACATTGGTTAATAATTATTTGAATATAGGTATATTATATAAACAATATTCAGAATAGGAGTTTTTTTAGGTACGGGAAACATGAATGAGTTAAACCATAATTTATATGGAAATTTAAATGAACTAACACTAAATTCGTAGTTTTAAGTAGGAAATTTCCGTTCGATTTCCTAAATACTAGAATGATAGGTTGCCCGGATTATGTCCTTCAAACTTCCAGAAATCATGACAACGGACTTTGAAAACATAGTTTCGAGAAAAACGCGTTTAAGGTTTTAACTGACTATATGCGCAATTTTTCATGACTGTATCTCCAAAACTATTACTCAAAACAACTGAGCATCAAGGACAATATTTTAGATATGTTATAGAATTAAATAAGACAATACAAGAAGAATCGACTTTTTGAAGTCGTGAAACCCATGTAACCCCTTAAATGACGATTTTGCATGCCAAAAATGCTACAAAAAGTCGTTTTTGCAATGGATTGCGACTGGTGATGGAAAAAAGATTCATAACAAAGCCAAAAATCAAATGTGAAACCTGGCCAACCAGCCAAATCAACTCCACGACGCCAAGATAACACTGTATATTTGGTGGGATCAGAAGTGAAAGCATTAGTGGGGAACGCTACCGATAACAACTCATCAAATTAAAGCGAGCTATTGCCGAAAAACTATAATAATTTTCCATTATGACAACACTTGGTCTCATGTTGCAAGACCAGTTAGTTACTATTTGGAAAATAGTGGCTGAGAAGTTTTGCATCACCCGCCTTATAGCCCAGACCATGCCCTTTCAGACTACCATTTGTTCTGGTTAGTGCAAAATTCCCTCACTGGAATACGGCTCACAACAGTACAGGTTATTAAACATTGGTTTGATTCATTCTTGGCTGGCAAGTGGGCGCAGGGCTTTTGGAATGGAGTCTATAAATTACAAGGAAGATGAGAAAATTGTATAGCTTCATATGGACAATACTTTGAACAATACTATTGTATTTACATGTGTTTCTAAAATAAATGTTCAAATTAAAAAAAACCAAACCGTAAGATTACAATTATTTACCCAATATAAATACTCGTATACGCACCTTTTATTTTTCCACTGAAATTCGAAAACTTGCTTCTTTTGGAAATCTACAAAATGCAAATATCTAGCACCAGGAACTTTGAAACTTTGAGATGTTGTATTTCGACAAATTCATAGCGTATAGAACTCAACAAAGAAAGGCTATAAAGCCGATAGTGAAGGGTTTTGTTTGTTTTTGTTCTTATATATTTTATTATACTCGAATTTACTCGAAATTTCAATTATTTACTTTAAAACAAAAAAAATATTATTTTGAACAGCAGCATAAATAGTGCCATCATAAGTAAATTTCATAGATGTGATAAATAATTTGTGTAAAGGAAGCATAAAGTTCGTCTACGTACTATTCAAAATTTGGTTAAGCACCAGGTAAAAAAGGAACGTCAAATTATACTGTTTATTAAATGTACTGTGCTGCTAGAAACTGCTTTCCGCTATAAAATATAGCAACACATTACACATACTTACATATCTACATACATATATATTTTTCTTCAACTCGAATGGCAAACGGAATTTCTGGGAAGGCCAAATGTTTCGCTGATTGATCAAAGGAAAATGGGCACTGCTTTGCTGATGGCCAGAGTTGAAAGTGTAAAGGAAACATATAATTAATTATTCAAGTGTAATTCTTAACCCTGAAAACACATCCGTTTGTAATCAATATAAAAACTCAAGAAGACAACTTCTACATAATTAAATTCGCCTAGTTTGTATAATAAATACAGTTACGAGTATGTACAAATTTATAGTAAGCTGTACTTACTATCATTCAGTAATTTACAATCTATGCGACAGTTCTTTATGATATTCTGACGCATGAATTCTTGACAACTTAAGACCGAGTTCTATATTTTTTGATGGAGGCGAAGAGAAATGTTTGATTAAGATATGCTGATAAGCTACTATTGTGTTAGACTACAAAAAAAAATATAGCATTCATAATGAATATTTGAAATGTTGCGGAAATATTGTTATACACTGAATTTGGAGTGAAAAATATGAATCTATGTGCTGCAGAAATTTGAGCAATTTAAACTACTTTGGCAATTAATTGGTCAAATATCGATCTTCAACAATTTGTTAAAGATAATTTGTTTACCAGATTTTATAGGAATTCAAAATAACTTACGTTTTGATTCTGCCTATTTTCAAACTTTAATAAGAGGTTTCTATATAAGACCGGTTTTTTGGTAAAGTAATGCCCAACTCAGATAAAATTTCGTTGCTTAAAAACCCCCAAAATTCTTTAAATCAGTCTGAGTTCGTAGCGTTTCTATGAGAGGTAACCATTGGAAGTTAATATTTCATAGTTAGACCTGCCCCCTAAAAGATATCTGTATGCCGTAAATTTCGTTGGTGTCCGACAATTGGTTTGTGAAAAAAGCATTTTGAATGATCACACTTTAGTATTTTTTTTTGAAACCGGATAAAAAGGTCAATTAAAACATTTATAAAAGAATTTTGGATGGGCATAAAATCATATTCATCGAGATAGTTGAGGATCTAAAGACATGAAAGGAGTCATATAGTTCCTAAAAGCTCGAATATGCGAAATTTCTTTGAAAAGTGCCGCAAATTTACAATCGGTTGATTCACCGTGCTACAAATCAATAAAAACCTTCGTAATATCGCTTTACAATACGAACCTTGAACTCACTGACCGTGCGCTCGTTTAACAAATGACTATCTGCGGCATCGCGTTACTTCTGGGTAAGACTAGTTTGGGTACCCGGTCATAGCGGAATCGCAGGCAACTGTAAAGTTGGCAAGAAATGGTAAAAGAGGATCGGAGCTCCGCAAGAGAACCAGTCAGCATTAGGTTTTATCTAATTGTAGGGGTTCCAACTGGCATTTGTCCTATTAGGGTCCACGCGGTAACATTTTTTATCCATTTGTTAAAGCTACGTGGAAGAAGATGAGGTAGAAAGATCTTAACACTTTCTTCTAGGTTGTCCCGCATTTGCAAGATCAAATCTAAAACAACTCAGATCTCACGAGTTTAGACATCCAGCTGCCTGTCAGCCCAGCTGAACCCTAAGCGGATTTATAATAGCTTCTCTCTTAAGATGTGTCATATAACTTAAACCCAAACTACTGTGTCTCCGGTTGTGAACCCAGAATTATTTTTCTGTTCTCAGACCTTTGAAATATATCATCAAGATTGTGCTTTCGCTGATAAGATTGGTTAACAGTTGACAGGTTATTAACCGACCTATCCAATTCTGTTGTGTTGACTGGAGCCTCCAGACCTCTTTCGCTAACAAACAGAAGACACCACACGTAGGTGAGGTTGACAAAAGGATGGCATAGGTTATGTATACGCTTTACCATTTCTGATGTATCTTCCTTAATTTGGATGCCCCTCCTGACCCGTCACCGTCTGTAGCAAGAGTTATGGTCACGCACAAATAGAACACCCCTGTGTTCCGAAATTCTCAAAAGAAAATGAGGCTGGCTCCGGCATGTCCTGAGAAGAAATTTAGACACCATCACCAGGAACGCTATCGGTTGGAATGCACAAGAAGCCGACGTAAAGGACTCTAATTCTCTAAGAAATTTGGACTTCGAAAAAACTAAGTTCCAGAAAAGTTGGAGTCAAATCAAGAGGTTAGCACAAACATAAATGGAAGAGTCTCATTGTGACACTTTAATCCCCTGCGAAGCCATAGGATAACATATATATATGTATATATATCAAGACTGTTGTCTATTTCGAAATAAAATAATCAGTGCCTCGCCCTCAATGGCGATGTTTGAGCAACCAAATCAAGTTTTTCCAAAAAAATGTGATATTCTCTACAACAATACGTGTTTTTCTGCCTGTCTATTATTGTACTTGCAAATATGTAACGCATATAGTGTGAAATAATATGAGAAGATCTTAATCTTCATTGATTTCAATTAAAACACATTTATATTTTTCTACATATAATTGTTACTTTTATTATGAATACGTACATATTTCCTGAACGATTTTATATGGTCTTACTCAAAAATATATAGATCTCTAAGTTCGGCGCTCGCATTTTATATCTATACATATTTGAACGAACACCGAAAGTGAATGTCAACGATTAGCAGTGCATTGCACCGCCATTGCAAGGGAGCAGCAGTAATACACTGCTGTAAAAATACACAAGAATTGCAAAAAAAATGTTTTCCTGTTGCATCGTTGAGTATGCGCTCTTTGTTAATTTATTTTATGCCATCCTGTGCCAAATTAAAACTGGATGCAGCTGCAACCCGCTTACGAACGCATATTCAGTTCTTATTTTACACTTATTTACATATGCATATTGCCTCACATACATTAATATCTTGCTATATCCCAACTGGAGGTGTAAACAAGTTTTTCCGCAACGCGCCCAAATGAGCTGAGCAATAAGAAAGTTGCTTACCAAACCGATCGGTTGGCTGCTCAACGTCTTCGCGTCACTGCATATGGTAATCGTAATCGGGCAGGAATCTCAATTGTTTTTGCAATACTTTCACGTGCACTTTTATGACATTATTGTTGTTGCACACTGAGCGTTGCAAATTTGGCGGTTGCGAGGGTGAAGACTTTAGCCAACTATGGTATATCGAACAAATTCATTTTATGGGTATATTCTCGGGAAAAATTACAAATGGCTTGTTGTTTTTATGTCTAAAATAGAGGTTAATAAACAAAATGCATTGCCACACTTGATTAATTCACTACAAATCATTTATGCGCCAATAAAAATGAGACAGGAAAAAAATAGAATACGAAGTAATAATTTAGTCACGACTCTTCTTGTGAATGCAATATAACTTTTCGCTCACAAAGAAAAAACTATCTATATAAAAAATTGTATGAGCATAAATTCGTAGAGTTCGCGAATAGTTGATTGGGTTGTATTAGCAGAGAGTTCTTTTGTGGTTTTATTATAGGTCAAAAAAAAAATTATATTCTTAAAGACGCTACCGAACGTTTGACGGATTTTAATTGTAAGAAAAACTTGTACTGAAAGGGATTTTGTCAGGTTTTTGTATCTTAACATGCGGCTCCCCCTAACTTACTATTCTATTTTTACTTTTCTATTTTGATATTTGATATTTAAAGACTTTATTTAAGTTGGTCTCTGACACTTCTAGTACCAGAACTAGTGTGGTGTTGTAACACACTATTTCAAGCGTTATTCAATCCCGATCGCATTCGGCTTGATTCTACTTAGCCTTACCATAAATTCTCTTACAAAGTTTACAAAGCATACCGTTCTTTATAGATTGATTTAAGTGTAAAAAAATCGCAAGTGAAATTTATGTGCTTCTTAAAAAAGTTAATATTTTGAGAATGACTGCTTACCGCACTATTGATCGTTTTTTCGCAAACTTCTACAGTTGATGACAGAAAGAGAATTGGTCATCTTCACGTGGTTCGGACCAATTCAGCCATACAAATAGTTTCCGAACGTATTCACAGAAATCCACTTAGAAAACAGAAAAGTATGTTAAGGGAAATGAATATATTGACCAGATCAATGCCCAGACTTATTCGAGATGATTTCTACATGAAAGTCTACCGTCGGTCAACTGGTCTTGCTGTTAACGGCAATTAAATGATCTATTTTACAGATGAAAAAATGTTCACTGTTTTTTAATAAGCAAAATTTTAAAATCTACGCAAAAACTTCCATAAAAGCAAAAATTGTTACTCCAAGGGTTCAACGTGGCTACCATCCTGCTGCTGTAACGGTTTAGTGAAGAGTTTTCTGTACAGGCATTACACTTCTTCACTTTTCTGAAAAAGAGATTAAAACGGTGGCAAAAGTGTACCAGGAGGCATGGTCTTCGATGAAAAGCATTGGATCTTCCAGTAAGATTCTACTACAACACACAAATCAAAAAACACCCAACAGTAGCTTGAAAGCAATATTCCTGGTTTCATAGCTGAAAATGATTGGCCGGCAGGAAGTCCAGATTTCAATCTATTGGATTACAGTTTATGGTCAGAAACGAAGAGCCTGTCGAATACCCCACAGAAATTTGGAGAATTTCAAAAAATCTTTGGTTCGAACAGCGTCGTCAAAATCGATAGAAACTGTGCGTCCTGCTATTGATCAACGACCGAATCGTTTGAGGGCTTATGTGAAACCACAAGGTGACAACTTCGCAACAAATTTCTTATATCGCTCATTTAATATATTCATTTTTAAATAAAACTAACTTTATTAAAAAATGTATTATAGTTTAATTTTTATAATGGCCTGAACTTGTAACAAAATTTGTGGCAGAACTAAGTATATTCATAAATGTGTTCAACCCGATTACGTGGTAAGATACTGAAATTCTAAAATTAGTGGTTAAATCATTACGCCATAGCCCTCTTAATTAATAGCAATACGTAAAAGTAAATAGATGAGTGCACCTAACTCCTAGACCTCTATAGTGTCTATACATATTAAAGCAATAATGTGGATTAATTTAGAAAAAAACTCTGATTGCACACGCCGTCCGTGAGTTACCTAAGTTGGTGCATAAACAATGTATTAAAATAAATTCCTCTTATCCTTCCATATGCTGCAATATGTGTATGCACCAAGGGGCGTTCGGTTGAAAGCGCGTGCAGCTTCGAAGAACAGTTAAATAATAATAAAACAATCGATAAAGAGAACAACAGCGATTGACACTTCGCAGTAAATAAATTTAAAAATGTAACAGCAACCAAAATAACCTAAGCTGATCATCAGCTTGAGTTGCGTATGCAAGAGGTTGTTCGCCACGCCTTTAGATAAAATATTGTTTATTCAGGAGTGAAAAAATTGCAGTATTTTTAATAAAGATAACAATATGTTCAATATGTTCTATAACTAATATATACACCAAGTGAGTTCATATGAGTTCTTAATTCTTTTTCACAACCCTTTAGTGCTATCATGGTATGTAGGTTTACTCATCTACTCCTTTGTTTCTTCCTCTATGCCGTCGTTCACGCTAGCCATGTCCTCCAGTGTAATTTCAGTCAATTCTTGTTCTTCCTCGAAATCACTGCCCTCCATGGCATCGACTAATGTAACACTTTCTAATTTGCTGCCGCTCGACTTCACGGCCAATTTTTGCTCTTTAACTTTTGGCATGCCCACGGTGACAATAGCAGCCGCCGACGTAGTGCTTCTAGATGCCGGTTGTGTGCTAGCGGCTGCAGCGGTCGAAGTAATTGCAGCGCTTGTTTCTGTCAATTTCTCACCAAACATTGGATTGTCGAAGGCGCGCTCTCTTACTTGACCGCTTTCGGCATCGTAGCCCATCGTAGGGCCATCCGTTACATCGGCGTCAACGCCACCAGCTGTCACATTTTCAAAACGAGCAAACATGACAGATGAACGGAGCAAGAATGCACGCCAACGGTTCGGATCATAGATCCACTGTGGCACATGATGCAGATAGCGATGGTCTGGTGCATATTGCGCGAACATTACTAAAGCTACCACAGACACAAATGCCAGGCAAAGAATGATCAACAAGATGGAACCGAAGGTAATATTCGGGTTGTAGGGACGCCCAGATGCGATCATTTCCAGTTGATGTGGCCCCTCAAAGAGTTTTGACCAATCAGTTGAGGCATTTAAACGCGCCATAAAGCGCACACTCTTCTCACTATACCCATCCCGATCGACTATTATTGCCTGCAAGTAATTTCCTTGAGACATAGTTGATGAATCAATCCAAATCTGCACATAGTTGACGTGGTAATCCAAATCTGCGGTGAGTTCTTGCTCCTTAATAGCGGCGACAATCACTTTGCGCAATTTATTCAAATTTCCCTCACTACAGTATTCCATGGAGAAGCGTAATATAGAGCCACAAATCGGACAGCAGCTTTCGAGGGGTGTTACCGGCACTAAACAGTGCGGTCGTTCGCAAGTTTCAATGACATTCTTACAAACCGGTTCAGTGTACAAGTACGCGTCCAGTTGGCAGCCGCAGGTATCCTGATGATAATATTGCACCATTGTGCCATAGCTATTTTTGAAAAGCAGCTGCCCAATATCAGTGTGTATTAAATAATTCAAATAATCGCTTGATATGAGGGAACCAGCCAAATTCAAATGACCCATCCTTAAGTAAGCAATGTACTCCAAATCAACCGAAAGTGGTCCTGTGCGTTGCATCACCACGGTCTCATTGTCACAAGGTATGCGCTCCAAATGCGGAATTGCTGTATTTTTTCCAAGCGCTGTGGTGCTAATCCAACTACTGGGATCGTACCATTTCCTCGTTAAGGGCATTTTCAAATAAGCACGGCGATTGCGCCCATTTTCACATTCTCGCTTCTGTAATTCACCGCCTAATGTTATAGTGGACTCGTCGCTAAACATAATGGCACCATCACGTGGCAGCACCAATCCGCTGATGTCGACTTTGTTAGGAAGTGGAAGCACGGCCGGATATGTTTCGGGAAAAACTACTTCCTCAAGTGCACAAGGCAGATAACCAGATTCCCAGGCATCAGCATTATCGAAACCAGGATTCCCCTGGAGCCGTTTATTACTGCTGCTCTCAGAAATGGTCAACAACAGTGTTAATAATTTTAAAATTATTTCTATCATTTGGATGAAAACACTTTGAAACGAGGGCAGAAACTAAATTGTCTGAGTAGAAGAAGGCTAATGGTGCGCATATTTTTACTAATAGGGGCGTATTAAATAAGTGATACGACAGCTGATAAAAGCATATATTGGTGTTGTACAAAGAACTAAATATGAATATGTTTATAGGTACTCATATCTTAATATACATATATGTCTATGTGTATAAGTAGCAACCGCATCTGCAACCGTTTGCATCTCTTTGTTATAGTTTTCTGGTTTTTTTTATACTCTGAACAGGGTATATTATGTTTACAACACCCAAGAGGAAACGTCGGAGACCCTATAAAATATATATTCAAATGACCGGCATCTGAGCTAAGTCGATTTAGCCAAGTTCGTCTGTCTATCCGTCTGTATATACGCTAACCAGTTCCTCGGTTATTGAGATATTAAACTTTGCACACGTGCTTTTATCCCTAAGAAGTTTCTCATTTGTCGGAACCGCCGATAGCAAGTTGTTGTATGGAAAACTTTTTAATTTAAGAAGATATATTAAATTTAACATGGATTCTTTTCTAAACGGTACAATCTCCAGTAAAAAAGACACTAAGCATACAGCTCCGTTTGTATGTGACCGCTTAAAGTTGTTGTATGGAAACTTTTTTTATTTGTGATGCTATAATATTCGATGCAACCGAGGTTAACGTTATTTCTTGCTTCATCCCAAATCATCTCAAGTTCCATCCATTCATTTTAACAAACGGTTTCATTAATATGCTCTGGTTCTGGTTCAATACTTCTTACTTGTGTAATTGCGCTCCTGTATCATTTTAATTTAACATGTCTGTTTCCGGCACATGTGTTAAAATTGTTTGTGCGAAACAGTTTGAAAACCTATGTATACTCCTCGAACAGAGCAGAGAACGTATATCATAATATAATATACGTTCTCTGGCTATGCAACGCTTGAGTGCCACTGTAGTATATTATATGATATACGTTCTCTGCCATTACCACAAAGCTGTCACTTAATTCCACATTGCTTGTTTTGCTCCGCAACAGAGAATTTACAAAATTCTCTGCTTCGTCTATTAACTTCTCGCATTATACATTTCATTGATTATTTTTGTGTGCATCGACACGGTTTAGTGGACGCGAGTTCCAAGCTTGTTGTTTATTGGAAGCGCTATTAAACGTTATTAATTGAATGAGTGCTTGTGATATTGAAGTGTAAAAGTGGACACTAGTGTATAAAACAATATAAATACGCTTTTAATCGCTAATAAGAAAATATCGCGCAAAAATGGTTAAAAATAAGTCGACGACCGTGCACGCTGCTGATGCCTTGAATCTAGGAGTTTATAAAGCGTTACGTATTTTAGTACATTTGACAGCGGCTGTGCAGTTCGCGTATGGAATCTATTATGATTTGAACTATGTAGAGTTTCCCGAAGCGATGCGCCATCCTTTCGGAGGAAAATTCAAGTATCTAACATTTCTTGATGCGGTAATTTAACAATAAATATTTGGTTAGACACATTTCAACTGTTATAGAGTAAAATTTTGCTAATGTTTTCAAAATGATATGTAAAAGTAATGCTGTTATCTTATCTGAAATTTATTTTTATAAAAACTAATCGATCGAGATAGTTACTGAACGAGGAGGTGGTAGACACTAGGTCATCGTATTTGATACTATTTTAACATTTCTCTGCCATTTCTCCATCTTGTTTAATTAGTGGACATTAGAAAAAAGGCTCGGAATGAAAATAATTGCTTAAGGGGGCAGAAGGGTTAATTCGTGTAGAACAAGACCCATTTTTTTTAAATCTTAGTGAATGTCTTAATGAAACAGTTAAAATGTATTTTAAAAACATTACATTATAATATGGTGCTGGAGCATCTAAAATCAAAAAATTACATTACATCGTTAGATAATCGCTTTGAACAGGTAACGTCGAAAAATGTTTCGGAATTTAAATTTTTGATTTTTTGGAAACACTCTGAAGAAAAAAACGCGATATTTCGCAAAAAAAGTTTAGTTTAATTGTTATTGTAAAATAAAAATATTATATAAACAAATTTGGAAAAACTAATGTAAAACATTCTTAAGACAGGTATAAAAATACTCATAACTTTGTCAATTTTGATTCAATTGATCAAATTAAGACACAACGTTCCTGAGATATTATGAATTAATTTAAGAAAAAATAAACAAAATTAAAAACCCACTTCCCCCTTCAATGCAATTCAACCAATAAATGTTAGCTCGAATGGAACATTACATAAAAGGCCATATAGAAAAGAAAACCTTGTACGTAAGCTTATTGGGTCGGCTTCACAGAATTTATGGGCACCTGTAATAGCTCGCCAGATATTACCATCGCTAGCGGTGGTCTGATAAATAATATAACCTGGCGACAATTCCGCAGCTGCTACCGTTCGCTTCATCCCGGCTTCAATTTCCCATCCGAAGCAGTTGTTTTAGCTAACGAGCGCGACACCTTACGCCATGCCAAACACTCCTATCCCAGAATGAGGGATTTCAATTTGGAGATTCAGCAAATGGTAGACCAGCATAAGTGGACAAAATGGGTTTAACACTTGAAGTCTTGTAACCTCTTCACTGGTGTGAGTAAGCTTTGGACTACTGTCAAGGCTTTGTCAAATCCGAAGAGACATGACGATCGGGTTGAAACCCAATTCGATGCCTTGTTACCAGACGGCTGCGCAAAATGCCAAAAGACTGCGCCAAACTTACTTTCACCGATGAAGAGATTCGAAGTATCATCAACAAGGCGAAATCATCAAAGTCCATTGGTCTAGAAGCAATCAACATGCTGATGTTACAACGCCTAGGCTCGGCGGGAGTACACTTTTTAATCAAGGTCCTCAACCTGTCGCTGACCTCTCTTCAAATACCCGATGTGTGAAAAGTCGAAAGAGGGATCCCACTACTGAGGCCCCTCTTCCCAGTATTGAAGGCACTTGAGGCCTTGCCGCAAAGTACACAGTACCATCACAGCACTTAGCGCCATAAATGTTCAGAAACCAAAAGCCACCTTATGAGAGTACGATCCTCATAGCGTTGGACTTGTTAAAAGCTTTTGACACAGTCAACCATACAACGCTACTTGAGAACATTGAACAATCCACACTCCCTCCAATGTTAAAGTGGTGGACTATGAACTACCTGAGCGGCCGGCAATCATCCGTACTGTTTCAAGGTCAAACCACTAAACTAAGAAGAATTAAACAGGGGGTCCCGCAGGGTGGTATCCTCTCCCCGTTACTGTTCAATTTCTACAATTCGAAACTCTCAACCACCAGAGAGAACTTCCATCTCATCCTACGCTGATGATTGCACGATATTGATGTCGAGCAAAGGAATCAATGGCATGTGTTCAAAACTAAACGGCTATCTCTCCGACCTTTCTCACTTTTTACGAGCTTAACACTTTCCCCCCACTAAATCCACAGTGACCATATTCACGAACTGGACGAAGGAGTACAGATTGGATCTTAACATTACAGTCGATGGCATTAAAATTCCGACTGTCAACAATCCTAAGTTTTTATGTGTAACATTTGACAGCCTGTGCTCTTCCACTCTTCATTTGACGGCAATAACTGCCAAAGTACAGGGCATGTATGTTGGTCATAAACTACGCCGCACCGATATGGTCGCCTGAATGCAGTGAAATGCAGACGAAGAAGCTTCAGATATGTCAGAACACTACACTCCGGACTATCACGGGCTGCCTCTTGATATCTCCGGCCGAACACCTACACAACGAGGCCCGTGAACCGTCTCCTAGAAACATCAAGAGGTTCTTCCTTGGCTACGTCGACGACATCGAACAGTACACCGACCAGACTTCGGACGCAACAAACTTCAGACATGCACTGACCGCCATTCACAGTGGAGCTACCAACATCTTCACCGACTCTTTTTCAGTGAATGGCGTACTTGGAGTCAAATCACCACCGTTTGCAGAGGAAGAGCTCGAGTTGTCACGATAATCTAAAGACCATTGCCCAACTTCGTTCTGGATACTGTAGCAGAACTCCTACATGTCCAGTATGCAATGAGTTCCCGAAACCTTATTGAACTAAGACCTTTCTCTCCTTATGGTCCGACCCCGTTGAAACAGCACGTTTCCTGAACCTGCCGTTAGATGAATTCGATGATAATCAACCTGAACCTTACCACCCAAGTATAATTATCAAGGCGTTATAATAAAATTGGAATGTATATTTTTGACAAAGCTTGCTCAGGTTGTTAAAGTGTATAAATTCGTTGGCTTCAGTTTCTATTGGCTATATTACAACTTTTTGTGAAGATTAGCCTGCTGAGTGCCGACATGCAAACATACAAACCTGTATTAGTGCAAACATATGTATATATGTGTATGTATGTATGTATTGTATATAAAACACATACATATATACATGACATAAATAAAATGGCAAATCATTTAAAATCAGTTGAAATAATAATTAATTATCATGATAAGGATATTTCTAATCTAATCTGATTTCATTATTTATTTCTCAGTTCGGCATCCATCTATAATTTTCAAAATGTCTTTGCCCAATTTTTTGTTTTTGTTTGGTCACACTTAAGTACAAAAAATTGAACTTTAGCTCAAATTAAGAGTATTTGTATACTAAATATGCATAATTAATAATGTAATTGGGTAATAAAAGCTAATTTCCGCTATGTATGCAAATACTGCGTTAGCCCAAGGTTCAATAAGTTGTAAAATATTATTGTTTATTGCGCTTTCGCACATGACTATGTTTGTTATTGTAACACAAAATAAATTTTTTTTGCTCACCGTTTAATGCCATTTAATTTGCATTTGCAGATCATCCAAACAATCTACTACGTTATATCACTAATAAATGATTTTTTGGGAACCAACGAAGTGGCGCCAAAACACACACCCACTATACGCAAAGTTAAAGACTATCTAATGTCAGCTTTAGCCTTCCCAGTGGCGTTGAACGTGGGCATCACATTTTGGACACTATATGCCATAGACCGCGAATTAGTCTTACCCCGTGTGTTGGATCCAGTGTTTCCAAGGTAATTTTGAAATCATAAGTATTTATTTATATTTAAATTTCTAGAAGGAATTCCATTGAATTTATATAACTAACGAATTTTAAGGGGCTAGGTGTAGTCAGAGACATGACAAAATTACATTTTTATAATTTTTTTTGCAGTTTATTATTTGATTTTATTAAACGTAAAAGCATAGCATCCTTAAATAAGGTCTCGACTTGACTCGGCAGACTGTTTGTCTTGATCTTGTTCCAACCGAACTGCTTGCGTTGACCAACACTAATCCTTAGTTTTAAACTTTTATTAATATATAACACTTCTAAACAAATCTGAATACAGTATTTGCGACTAATGTGCCAAGAGGTCTGTGGAGGTTATTTAAGGTGTCCTGATTACAAATTTGAGTTAAAAAATTTTCCAAATTTTTTTAGTATATGACTTGACTACAACCCAAAATTAACAAGAAACAGCCTCTAACATTACAGTCGCAGAAATACTGTAAACTAGTGTAATCTAGGGCCTGATCGAAGTTTTTTTAAATAAATAGTAGCCTCAGAAATCAACAGTTAATTGTTCATAAAAACTGGAAATTAAAAAGAATCCTTTGATCATGCACTAGAATTTCATGTTTTCAAAAGGCTATACATTTAATTGAAATCTTTCGAGCTACAGTGCTTATTAGTTCAAAAACCATAGCTTTGAGAAAAGCGAGTAAATTGAAAAGTATTGTCGGATTTACTATTTATAGAATATTTCTAAGATATTATTGTGTAAGAAAAACCCAATTTTTTTTAATTTTAACTACCCCTAGCCCCTTAAATACAGAACAATTTTTAAGACACATATATTATATTGCGTGTACATAAATAATTTAACACTTCTCTTCACAGTTGGCTCAATCATGTTTTGCACACCAATGTCGTGGTATTTATGATACTGGAACTTTTCACTTCATTCCGCGCTTATCCGAAACGCAGCACGGGCTTAGCCGGCCTCTCAGCATTCATAGTCAGCTATCTAATTTGGTTGCATGTTGTCAAATATTATTCCGGCTTTTGGGTCTATCCGGTTCTTGAGGTGCTGCTGCTACCGCAACGCATTGTCTTCTTTGTTGCTGTAATCACAATTACATTATGTTTGTATCTGTTTGGCGAATTCATGAATAACATTGTTTGGGAAAAGGAACTGAAGCTGGCGCAACGCAAAGTCAAATAAATAACGCTTGAACGCGGATATTTCGTAAAATATTATATTTGAACGCTTTGATTCGATCTGAGCTGCCATATCTACACATGAGCAGTCGTAAAACAACTGGAGTAGAGAAAATCCATTTAGAAAAGATAAAGAAAACAAAATTCTTATGATATTTTAAACTTAAAGCTTTGCATGAATATTTCTAAAAATGTATTTAGTATATGCTGGTTTGTATGTAACCAAAAAAATAACAAAAACAATTCATACCAAAATAAATTATATTGTATGTAGTCAATTCCTTTAAATTTATTAAAAACTTGAAGTGCATATTTACTAAACATATTATTCCCTGTTGAACTCAGCTGATGCAGCAATTAAAATTAAATATATATTTATAGTCATTATAAATAATATTCTTTAATTAAATCATTCAAATCATTTGAATTATATTGCATCAGAATCGAACTCGAATAAAATATGCAGGAAGATATTAAGGCACTTACACTCATATCAGCGCACTGAGGTTCGTTTTAAAATTGTTATTCTATAAACTAAAAGTAATTAAAACAATCTGATTAAAATATAATAAATTGATTTAAGTATAGAAGAGTTGCACTGTTATTGATTGTTTTCGGAAAGTAGCAGAAAATACAATTGTCGGGTTTACGTAAACCGAAACGGACCCCGATTTTATTTGGCTAAGGACTGTCAACTCGGCAAAATACTGCCGCCACAACAACAACAACAATAACTTCGAATCTATAGTTACTATCCTTCACACATACCAAAGATTTAAACTTGATTTTGAAGGATCGGTTTGTATGACAGCTACATATATGCTATAGTGGTTCGATCTGAACAATTTCTTCGAAGATTGTTGGCTTGGACAAAAATCCATGCACAATTTTGTAAAGATATCTCGTCAAAAAAATTTTCCATACAAGGACTTTATTTCGATCGGTCAGTATGTTGCCAGCTACATATATGCTACAGTGATCTAATATCGGCGGTTCCGACAAATGAGCAGGTGTGAAAAATTTCAAATCGATATCTCAAAAACTGTAGGACTAGTTCGCGTATATATAGAAAGGCGGACGGATAAACGGACATGGCTAAATCAACTCAGATTGTCATGCATGATCCCTTATATATACATATTTATGTATGTATGTATGTATATATTTTTATAGAGTATCCGACGTTTGCTTCAGGCAAATTTCGTAGCAAATTAATATACCTTGCTCAGGTATAATAATTCGATTTTATTTATTTCAAGAAACTTATTTTATTTAACGAAATAGAATAGAAAGAGAAATACGAAGCGCGAAAGTAATGCGAAAGTTAAGTAACATGAAAGTCAATCAAATCTGTCAAATGGAAAAAATTACATTGTTTCTACTTTGCTGAAGGCATAAACATAGCGGACATACACATATGTATAATGCGATTTTTAAAATTTCTATTCGATTCTATTTACTAATTTAACTTATTTGAGATTGGTTTTAATTTTTGCAATCAGTGCAATACTAAATTGTTTAAATGGCTTATTATAGCGCTTTTTTATTCGAACACATACAATTAATTTTTGTTTTCATTGACTATGCTCGTTTTGAAACCGGTAAGTAAACCCAGAGAACACAACAATTCTTTCTTCTCATGACCTTTACTAACATTTCACTAATTAATTTGTATGCTCACAAACGTGTATGTGTTATCTCTTGAACAGTTTGGAAACAAATGTAAACGAAAGTGACAAAACTTGGAAAGATGTGATTGTATTGGAGCATACCAGTTGCCAAGTGGCAGATAATAAAAAAGTATCTGTAGTATTTAAGTGAATTTGGTTTGGAAATTTGGAAAATTACTACCAAAGATGACAAAAAGTAAGAAACGGCTAAAGGAAGAGCTGGAGGCGAAAGCGCAGAACGCTGTTGTAGAGGAACGTCTAACAACAACAAATGATGCGTATACACAGGTTAATTTGACGACATGTTTCGAAAATACGTACAACTGAAACTATTTGGTTTACTCCATTATTATTTAATTAAAGGGTGCCTTCTGTTATCTCCGCTTGCTTACACACACTATAGGATTGCTGCAATTTACCTATGGCATCTACTACCATTGGTTCAATGTGCATTGGCCGCAGCACTTGCAGGATGAGGAGGAGTTGAAAACACGTTGGGGTGGGAAATTTAAATATCTCACTTTTCTCGATGTGGTTTGTATTTGTCAGATCGTAAGTTTTAATTTCCATATGTACTTATGTATCCTCGTCGTTCTGTAGATAGTGCAAGCTCTTTATCACTTAGTGGCTTTGCTTAATGATATTATGGGCTCTAATGCAGTAGGACCGCCACGTGCAATGCCTGGAATCCGTAAACTTCGAGATTATATGTTTGCTGCTTGGGCGTTTCCCATCGCACATAATGTGTGCATCTCTTTTTGGGTTATATACGCTTACGATCGCGAACTTATCTTCCCATCAGCGCTGGATGCAATTTTCCCAAAGTAACTATGTGTTTTAGTTTAACACTTTTTATTTAAACACGTACTTGTAATATCCCTTCTCTAGCTGGCTCAATCATATCGTTCACACCAATGTGGCGATGCTTGGCATACTCGATATGTTTACTTGCTTTCGTCAGTACCCCAGTCGTGTAGCTGGACTCACTGGCACTGTTGTATTTATGGTGCTTTACCTTATTTGGATGCACATTGTACGTTTCTTTTCGGGGCATTGGGTATATCCACTGCTGGAAGTTCTTAATCTACCGATGCGTTATTTTATGCTAAGCGCCTTGCTAGCTTTTACTATATGCTGCTATTTCTTGGGTGAATTTATGAATAATACTATTTGGAGTCCAGAATTACGTTTGCTGAAAATAAAGCACGCCAAAAGTGAATAAGTGGAATACATACTTATGTATGTATTTGCGCAAGCAAAAAACAAACAAAAAAATCCATACAGTTTGACCGCTGCAAAATCTAGTTATAAACAACGAAAGTGTTGTTGTATTATGATTTGAGTAGTCTTACACAGTACCGTTTTTATTGTATATATTATTAAAATGAATACAATTTTCATGATGTATAATTTTTTATAAATACAATAGGATTCTACGTTTGAAAATGTTCAAAAAATCTTAAGGCACTAACTAATACAATGTTCATACGTAGAGTTACGAAAATCTGTTTTACGCGAAAATCTTTGTTTTTTATTTATTTATTAATTGCTACTATTTTTATATTTGAGCATTTCTCGTTGATTCATGCAGTAAATTAAGTATATAGAAAAATTTATAAAAATATTTCCTGTTTTTTCACTTTAGTTACAAAATTGGTACTTATATACTATTAAAGTAGAATTGTAATCTATGTTACAAAAAGACTATGTAATAAATATATGCTTAAATCAAATCAAGTCAGTACAGAAGTTTTATAGTATATGAGTATATAATAAAAATCCATAAATACATATAAATGCAATATTCGTGATTTCGGGTTCAAAATGAGTATTTTTCAGATAATATTCACGTTATATAAAAAAAACATGCAAAACGAAGCGCACTAATGGTAATTCAATGAACTACCAAGTTAGAAAACTATAATAGTGCATTAAACATAAAACACTAACTTTTATATTTAGTACTAATAACACTTTGCCGTATATTATGCGCTGCTGCACATTTAACTTTCGTTGACAATGACCTTATGCGAATTTCTTAATTATTACTTTCTTTCTTTTTGAGATTCTATTTTAATTTACTTCGATGGCAGCAACAACAACTTCAACTTTTCCGACTCGCTTAAGAGCGTTGTTTCCCTGTGTTTGTTATTGTTGTTTCGCAACAAAGTATGCATTTCGGTGGCGTCGACGGCTTCATTAGCGTAATCATTTTTCTGTTTGGCGCTCTTCGCATTCAATTGCCGCATTGCCAACTTCAATTCGTCTTCGTCATAGGAAGTTAAATTGTGCGTTGCTATTTCGAAGGCATTCGCTTGTATGCCCACATCACAACTCGTTTTGCTGTTGCGCGAGTTCGGCTTGCCTGTAGAGTGCGCCGAGTAGGAGCTGTGTAATGTCAAACCTAGCGGTAAGTCGAGTTCGGAAGAAGTGCACGAAGAGGTGATGGAATCACCAATTTCAACAATGCCGCCACCATTGAGATCACGCGTTAAATGCAAATTCAAATCAGATATATTCAGTAGATCATCCTCATCGTTGCTGTGGTTGTGTAGCACAGCCGTCGAGGCACCATTCGAGCGCATTGAATTGTGCTTTCTGCTCTTGTTGCTGCGCTGTGAACGACGATTCTTGCTGTTAGCAAGCACGGCGGCAGCGGAGCATGTTGCACCGGTCCAAGTGTTGGTCGCCTGTGATTTCCGCGAATGCCGGCTACGTGTGGAGTTGCGTGAATTGCCATTACCGGCTGATTCATTCGATTTTTGCATATTCTTTAACAGATTCTCTAAAGCGATTTGTTTCTTAATATTGCGTTCGTTTGTATCGGCGTTTATTTCTTCGATACGTGGACCTGCATGTGCATGAACCATATTGTTTTCGTCATTATAGTTTGAATCGTCACTTAGATCCTGTTTAAGCAGTACATCTAAGCGAGAATCTTGTATTTTGAAGGAGGTATGTGAATTTTCCTCCTCGGAAGAGCTGCTTAAACCTTGCTGCTGCAGGAAAGGCATAAGCAACTGACCGTTTTTGGCCAAAAATTCGCTGATATCGGCCGGATCCAAACCTGTGAAGACGCAAAGGGTATGCCGTTATATTGTAATGTATTGTTTTTGTATAAACTATTTATATGTGTAATCACCAGCATTGGCGCTGCGTCGCTTCATCATTTTGCCGCCGTGCGTATGGTGTTTTTTTGTACTTTGCTGTGCAAATAAACCGACTTTGTGACTGACATTTGGATATGTGGTCTTTTTTAAGGCAATGACTTGCGACTCTATGGAGGTACTGCTTTCGCGACGTCCACTATATTTGCGCCCAGTTGTAGCTGCCGATATAAAGTCACGACGTTTATGCGAACGTTTATTGGTGGCAGTTGCATGTTTACTACTATGGTGATGGTGATGATGGCCATTGCGTGTGCGTGAGGCGACTTTTGTTTTCATTTCGGCGATTTTTACAGACACCTAAATATTTAGATATCAAAATTTATAAATGAACACCATACGTTACTTAAGAGCTAACAGCAGTTACCTGAGAGTCCACAGAATTCCGTCGTGATTCCACAGAAACATGACGTACACTAAAACTTATCTCCGAGTCCACGGAGTTTTTGCGAGGTCCTTGACTGGAAGAGTTTGTGGTGCCCGCACCGGTGAGTGCCATCCGACGTTTTATACATAGTGGCAAATAATTCACCCATGTTGAACTGATTTCATTGGTTTCAGACGAGTTCAAATCATTTACATCAAAATTCAAACCTACAGGGTCGGTGTGCGTGTTGTAAAGTGTTATGGATAGCCTACCCTTATCCTCGAACTCTTTGCGTTTTGCCCAAGTTTGAGCGATAACCTTATGTTTTGGCATTTTTATACCTTCCACAACTTCCTTTCCGCATTTCCTACGATCATATATAAAAGTTGAATTAAAACGATTTTTATAACAAACTTATAAAATGCTTACTTTCTTATGTAACGACGCCAGGTGTCAAGCGACGATGGTGTCCAGCACCAAGTAGACATGACAATCCCCGAGCCAAAAAGGCAGATCAAATGCAGTTGCAACAACGCAATGCTAGGGCGATTTTCAATTCTGCACTTTTCATCGGTTGAAATGCGACAACTGAAATAGTAAATTGTGAATAAATTTCCCGTCTTCAAATTTCACCATGATTTACTTACATTATGAATTTTCCAAGACTTTCAGCCCATTCGTGTGAATGCTTAAACTCGTTTACATGACAAGCAATGGCTACTAGTATGAAAATGAGTGTAAATATCGAACACACACCCATTCTTACAATAATCAGATGTATCTTATTGCTTGCCGATGTTGATTTAATATCGTTAGCAAAATGTTTCAGTCCAAATAGCATTATCATGCCGCGTGTAACAAAGTAACCACCAACCAATATAACACCACACAAAGGGCCCAGCAATAACGCTCCCCGCATGGGATGATTTAGGTAACCAACAAAGCAAATGCCAACCGTACTGTTGCCGTCCACTTCGCTCAGCGCCATTGTGGTAATGGTAAGCACAAGCGGTAGTGACCACGCAACCAAATGGAAATATGAACCTTTCTTATCAATACGATCCTGAACGTTGCCCACTGCACGTAGGTGCCAAGTGTAGGTGAGGAAAACAAACCAAACCATGGCTGCGGTAAGAAAGTAGTAGACAAGCACAAATACAACAATGCAGGATAGATTTTCACCAGCAGTAGGTTCTGAATGTCGCAGCGTACCATCTTTACGACAGACGATATCCTCCCGTGAACCTGGTGTGAATTGTGCCAGCCAACTATGATTAAAATTTGATTATACGTTTTTTTAATAATAGTTTTTTACATTCATGGACTCACCCCAAACAGGAAATCATGAAGCACAAATTTATGTAAAACACAATCAACGCTGGGTATTTATTAGCATTCTCCCAGTCAATAATAAAAGTGGCTACTACAAACAAATTAGCTAAGAAGCATAGAGTGCCAAGCCAGCTGATCAATTTGTGAATTTGTCGGTGCTCATCATCTGTATACAAAGGATCTTTGCATTGTACACCACAACCTTCAATGCCGGGATAGTAACTGCTGCTGGAGTCGGCTGGCACCAGTGGTGGCAAACAGCTACCTGTTGCATTGAATTTCATTTCCTGCACATCGTTGGTGCACTTGGGTGGAAACAAGGTCTCATTGCAACGTAGAAATTCGGGGAAATACGAGGTATTGTAGAGTATGCGACATGGTTCCCAAGTTTTGCGACACATTTCCACCGAGGGTAGATAAACCATGTCCTTGCCATTTATTTGTTCACACTTTGGCATAAACACAGAGCAGAGAAAGGGCTATGCGAAATGTTGTGGAATAAATTTCTGTATTTTTATAAATTATATGAAATGTGAACTTACCTGTATTACGGCCCAACATTTCGGTACATGTCTGAGCGCACGATAACTACTTAAATGCTTTAACATTTGATCTTGGCTTTGGTAGTCGGTGAGATCTAAACTAGTTAAACTATAGGGAATTTTAGTACCCAAACATGTGCTATTTACGAGTCGTTCGCAACGACCCTGACGCACACATTGTGTATGTTGCATATCCAGGCCACGCCCGTCGAACCAAGGCTTATTGTCACGATTCTTTTTACCATTAATTCGATAATTTATTGTACCATTTATGGGCTCCAAATCGGTTTGTATAGTCACTGTGGTGGTGGATGTGTATGTCGTAGCGAGTGTGTTAGCATTCCGTGAGGAGACATCTCCTAACGTTGTAGATAGCTGAATATAAACGCTTAGTAACAAAAAGCAACTTAACTGCGTTGCACTCCACCTGTCCATAGCACAATATAGTTTTGTCTTCCTAGAACAATGGCAAACTTTGCTGTTGAGTTATACCATGTAAAATATTATCAAAACTAACTTACAAGCAATTTAGTAAAAAATTGGCATAAACCAAAAGTACTTTATTGAATTTCACGTAACATTTTTAATTCATATTATAAAAGACGTGCACAAAATATTAATTTAAACCAAAATACGAAAGAGAACAAAACTCACTTCAAACCGCGGAAATAAATTCTTAGAAAATTAATGTCAGGCAGCGATACAATGGACCACCCGGGATGCGAAAGAGAGAACAAAAACTAAAACACAAAATATGAGAGAATACAAAATAGAGTTACCAGACCGATATAGCGCTGGATGAGCCATATCAATTGCCCAGAGGTTATTACGAAAATATATTCGTGAAAGAATCAATGTACACTCACTCATCTTTTAAAGAAAGTATATTTTCTATTTTAAAGCATGAAACACAAAAGAAATTAACTAAAAAGCAACTTAAGTTGGATACCAATAGTATTTTGCAAATTATATACAGTGTTGCGGATTTTTAATTAATAAATTATTAAAAATACAGGGGAAACTTTAGTATACCACCCCACGATTTCAAAGTTAAGAGGTATGGTTGGATAGAGGAGATACTCCAGATCACGAATATATATAATTGCCGCCGGAAACTTATAGTTTTCGAGATATTTGAATTTTAAGTTGAAAATTTCACAAATTCTATTTTAGAATTTCTCGATTTATGGTTAACTTTTCTTTTATATAATATTATGCACTTATTATGCACTAACACTTCACTACAATGTTTCTACATATTTATTTTATATTAATTAATTAAATATTTGCTTTAAATAAGCATTTTATTTTTACACAATTTTCGTTATACGCACAATAACAAATGGGTTCCATATTGACAGATAATAAGTGTTGCCATATCCAAACGAATGAAAGCAATCAAGATAAATAAAATACCTAATTACCCTCTCTACGCGTCCAACTTTTTTCTGCAATGAAAACGATTTCCATGCAAGCACTTGATTCCGATCTTTTAGTTTTATTACAGCTATATGCTATAGTGGTCCGATATCGGTGGTTCTGACAAATGAGCAGCTTCTTGGAGAGAAAAGTTCGTGTGCAAAATTTTACAACGATATCGATAAAAACTGAATTACTAGTTCGCGTGTATACAGACGGAAAGACGGACCGGCATGGATAAACTCAGCTCGTTATGCTGATCCATTTATATAGGTATATATATTTCCTTTTGGATGTTACAAACTTCGTGGAAAACTTAATATACCCTGTTTAGGGTATAAAAATATAAACCAAGGAGGTAATGTGATATCCTAATGTTAAAAAAATATTCAAAAACATAATCTACAAACAGAGGAGAGAAACAAACATCCATCTCACACTTGTAAAACACCAGAATTCCCTTCCGTCAATCATAAATTCCTGTGAATATGTGCATTCATCTGCATTCAGTGCCCAGTGCCCCTTTGCCAGTTGGCCACGGCTATCTTAACTGCCATGATTTAGTTCATTTACCTAATTAGCGAATGCGGCGGCCCAATCACTGGCCGACAATGCAGCTCAATGTATCGCATTAGTTATGGAATAACCATCGACTAATTGAGGTTTAGCAGTAAGTGCATCATGTAGAGAAACCGATTTAGTGGTGGGGTGCACATCGGTAGTAGGTGAAGACCGTTGTTTGTTAGAGTGGCGATTAGGCTCAAATATTGGAGGGCGGGGAAACGAGTTGTTCGCTTTCCGAAGAGTGCGTGGAGAGAGAATCATGTATGAAAGGACGTACATCAGTAGGTGCATGTGGAAGTAACACAGTAATTTAGGCTCCTACAAATGCTAAGCAATTCAATTAGAGCTATAAAATCAAAACCACGTTGTATACAACATATCCATCACTCCAAAGAGAATTATTAAAACGCAGTCTGAGTTACCCTGATTGTAAGCTTATTTTTAACAATTAATCTGGAATATCGATAAGTAACAATAAAAATACAGATATAAATGAAATTAAGAGTAATTTACTTTACGGCAGAATGATATGTTCGAAAATATCGTATGGCTTCAGAAAGTGTGGGCACATTAAAGTTTTAAATACGCACTTACAAACATTTTGGCTATTTGGATTTTCTGTTAATCATTCCCATGCCTGATTGGCGGCCAAATACAGTGCGAACAAGGTCTGTACATTCATTATGTAATGGACCTGTGTTTCTACAGGCCCCTCCACCTCGAACTGTTGGCACAGTGTGCGGACATAACGCGCAATGTCCTCATCTTCCAGACACTGCTGATACGCTTGTTGCACCGCTTCACTAGCATCAGCGTACGAGCGCGGCCAGTTTATCAACAAGGGTTCAATCTCTTTGCGCGGTTGTATATCATTCACCGTTTGGGTCATATGCAATTTCTCGACCTCATTAATCCACTTGTCAATTTCCTTGGGCGATTTGGCAGTTGGAATCAATGAAGCCGATGCAGAGCGCGCGTTAGAACCACTGCCAGTGAGCACCGAACGCAATTTCATATTAAGCAAACTCGGCTCCGATTGTTCGCCGGATGGTTCGTCAAGCAGATAAATACCCATTTTATGTAAATACTCATCGATTTCTTGCTGACGTTGAGGCTTCGATAGTGGCGGTATGGTGACCTTGAGAAAGGCGTCCACATCACCGACGGATGGTACAAAATCCGGTATGAAAGGTTGCAGGCGATAAGGTGTATCAATAGATTGCGGTGTATATTTTAGTATGTGTGGAAAGAGATCTTTTAGCTCCTGATTTACTGCTAAGTTTTCCCAATATTCAGGTTTGATGGACAACTCTAGCTCTGGGGGAGACGATTGTACTGCTCCGGCATCTCCAATAACTTCAATTTGCGGTTGTGGGGAAACGGCTTCATCTGATTCACTTTCGGATGGCACAATGAGTCCACTACCACCACCACTACGCATGAGAGGCTTAGCGGACAATACATTGGCAGTACTGCGTGCGCTGCCCGGACGAGTCTGTGGACGTTGGTTAGCTGTGCCTCGTGCTGATCCTTCTATTAAACGCGGCTGAATTTCACTTACATCGTCGTCATCATCATCATCATCCTCGTCATCGTGATCAATAATATCCTGCAGTAGTCCGTCATCGTCGGTTGAGCTACCATGCAGCTGCTATTGGAAATTTTTGAAATAATGTAATAGTATGCCTGTATAATTCTAATTAATAACAACAAATGAACCGAAAGCTTACATTCTTACTCTGGCGCAAAGTCGCAGTTCGATTAGCCGCTGCGCCCCGACCACTGCTATTACTTGGTATTCTATCCATTTTAAAATGGCTTAAGTTCTTAGAATCTGGTCCATTAATTGAAATCTCCTCATCATAATAATTCATTTTAACGCCTGTTTATATAAATAAAATTAATGTAATTACACCGCAGCAAAATACTTTTTAGAGACCAGTAATTTTATTTGTTTGTTGCCACCGTATTTGTATATTATGTACCGTCGCCTTGACAACTTCCATTTGTTTATGTTTTGCCTTTAGCTTATAGAACAGCCATGCGTTTGAAAAGTCCGGTGTGTCAAATATTAGCTGTTTAATGATCTCAAATAATTGTATTTAATTATTGCGTTTTAAATATGTATAGCATTTTTTTAGCTTTCATAATTACAAACGCTTAAATTCGTTATATACTTCCTAACAGCACATCCGCTTTGACTGCCGCCTTTCCGTTGCATTAGTTTGCAGCTGGCAATGCTGTGGTAATGTCTGGTTAGTGACTAGTGTTACCGGATGAATTAAAGGCATTTATCTTTTGGATTTACTTTAATACAAATAAGCTGGTGTTTTAATTATGAAATTAATAATTACATAAAACAAAATAAACATAAATTCGTAAATTTGTATAATTTAATAAACTATTTAAAAAAAGTATTCGAAGTATTTTGTTCATAAGGGCCACTGGTGACTTACCGTTATAAACAAAAGAGCCTGTTGTTTAAAAACTAACGAAATATTTCAAGAAATCTTTTATTTGGTAGTCCTTTACGTCATTGTGTCACATTTTAAGCTTCGACAATGTTCGCGATTCGAAAATGATTAAAGGTTCATATAATTTTTCTCAACTGCTAACTAGCGTACGACAGCATGGTTCGATTATATAAAGTGGTTTCGATAGCCTTAAAACAACAGTTTATCAAAAATGTTTTTATGCATAATGTCAAAATCAGCTGTTTAGCCTCGTTTTTATATTGATTCATAAAAACATTTGGCAAAGATTTCAACCGATAAAAGTACATTTGTGTTTTGAGTGATAACTGAATATGAATATATTGTTATTAATATAAAATCATCAAAATGTAAACAAATAAATGAGAAGAAAAACAAAAAATGGTTTTATTGACATTATGGATACAATTTTTTTCGTAAGAGGTAACACAACTTTATATAATTGAATGCACAACAGCTAGACATTTTTCACATTTGTTTTTATTTTGGCATATTAAGCTTTGAGACAATTTAAGTACATATGCATAATATTAGTCATAGCTAATTAAAATTTCCAACTAAGCTTTTGCAAAGATATGGAAAATATTTCGTACACTTTTCAAACTGGCCGGCAACATCACTAGCATACTGTTTTCATCGCTATTCCAATATCAACGAATGCTAAGTGGTGTTATTGCGCGTTGTTGCTTTCGACACGTCGGACATCGGACATTGTGTACTGGAATTTGTTTAATTCGTGTTTATGTGGCGGTGAAAACTGAATTTGTTTTGAATTTTTGGTTTCGTAGCAAGCAAGTGTGCGATTATAAAATTTAATATTTCATATTCCGTAATTTATGTGTATACGGTTTAACAGTATTTAATAAGAATACGGTAACCCGGTATGCTTCATCGTTTCTAAAGATATTCTTAACTTCATATCTTTCGAATTAAGGTGCTTTCTGTGCGCGTAATTTATCGGCGATTAGCAAGTGTTAATTTTATGAAGTAGGAATATTATATTAGATATTAAAGAATCAAATAAACGCCATTTGACAAAAAAAAAAAAATTAATTAAATATACAATAATTAAATTAATTCCATATACTTGTATGTATGTGCAGTTTATCAAGTTAATGAAACTTCCTTAGAAAAGGGGAATAAAGTGAGTGTTTGTAAAATTAATTGAAAAAGTGTAATAATAATAGTACAAATAAAAGCCAGAATGTCACCATGAAGTAAAAATAAATCTTAAACTTAATTATAAGAAGTGAATTAATTGCCGCCATCCAAGAGTCGCAAGGCTACGATAACACGTTGATCACGGGGATATACCTATTTACCAGTAAGTACTGGATTTGGTGTTTGTGCCAACGCTTTTAGGTGAGCGAACTTTTTAAAAGATTCATGCCAAAGGATTAATGCACTGGTTCTGGTACTTTGTTGTTGCGCACTCAGTAAAAAGCGAGTTAGACGACCAACACCGGCATTTTAAGTTGCATTGACAATAACAACAAAAGTGTGAAAAGTGCAAAAGCAGAAGCAAACACAAAAGGTGGGTAAATCAAAAGCACGACGACAAACACAAAAACTGTGGTTCCTTTCATTACTACCTGTGTATGTGTGTTTTAATATAAAAAGTGGGGATATAATCCCAAACGGGGGTATAACAGTTATAGGTACACACCTACACATATACAAATGTAGACTTACGTGAATAAAGTGTATTGGTGGAAGCGGGTAGCACCAAAAGCACAACAATTTAAAATTTTCCGAGCTTCCCCTTTAACCCCCTTTGTTTCGTTAATATTATTGGTGTGATTGGTTAGTGTCGATTGGAAAGTCAAAAAGGGCAAACCAAAGAACAAATTTAATGTCATTGGAGCTCAGGAGATTCAAGCTTAAATGGATCAATTTAAAGCGAAAATGATAGTGTATTGTTATCAAATACTTAGTACTGAAAATTGTAACGCATATATCTATAAATGGTTAGATTGTTGCGTTAATACACATTTTTAAGCTAAGAGTTTTTGATGGCAGGACTGTTCATACACATGTTTTTATCTTTAAGAATATTTTGATTTTTATCTTTAAGATGGTTTTGACTTAAGAATATTTTTCATTGTTGAACTGGTATATATTACATTTGGATAGTGCACTAAGAAAGTTGATGCATTATGGAGTAAATACACAATACTTGTAAGCGCTTGAGGTTTTAAAGCCTTAAAACATAGTGAAAAAAATATTTTTGAAAATCTTCACCAATTTTTTTTGTTTTACTAAAAATACATATATACAAGTTTATAAAATTTAAAGTAATAAGATTATCTTAAATTTTTTGCCGTATAATTGTTTTGGAAAAATATTTATTTATTCTATGAAACAGATAATTCGTAGTACGATGTTATATTATTCTACATGGACGGAAAAGTCTTTGATTTGCCTAGAATAGTTTCATTATATTTCATTGAATCGTACTCAAGTTATTGGTCCCAACGAGACGCTACGTCTGATGCTGTAATGAAAGAAAGCGAATTTCATGTTTTAATTGACAATTTACAATTTTTTTTTGGTTATTCATGATGTGGAACCGTTGACGCCAACACTGAAATTGCCTTATTGGCCAAATGGTGCACCCTTTTCAGGAATACCACAGGAAATATTAACGCCAGAAACCAATACAGTAATTCTGTTGTGTGACTGTAACATGAGATTGAGTGAGTTAGTTAACATCATTACAACTCAAAAAAATGTTACTCCCGACTTTTTTCGAAATAAAAAGCTTTGCGCGAGATGGCTGCTGCATTTTTTTTAAATATCGCTTGTGGCAATGGCTGAGACGTGGATACAGCATTACACACCAGAGTCCAATTGGAAGTCCATTGAGTTGCTATATTGGAAGTTGTTCAAACTGCCCAAAAATACTGGCGTCGAGCGATCAGTCGGTTATAGCCAGCAATTTTTGGGATTCACATAATTTTCATCATCGTAGGGATCGTAATTTCGCCATATCGTTAGGTTAATGACTTTTCGGCCCATGTTGTATTGATAAAGAAGAAAAAAATATATATATTTAATCTACGGTGCCGTCTCGCATTATGAGAACTTCGAACACTTTAGCTACTTAAAGCTTATCTTAAAAACAAACAAAAGAAGAGCAACTAAAAAATATGCAAAAATACTAGGCGAAAGCAAAAGGTCATAAGAAAAATATGTACACATACAGCAGGACAACACGCCTTTCAATTTTGTTGAGCATAAGCAACCAACATAACATAGCCAAGGCAGCTCAATAGATGCAAGGTGATGGCAACGTTGCGAGTAAAGTCTTTATTTGTTTTGACTGTTTCACTATTATTCATATTGCTTTTATTATTCTTTCCATTTATTGTCATGCTTGGCTATTTCGTTTAGTCTATTTTTGTGCATTTTTGTATTCCTAAGGATGCTTATCATTTTTATGCTACTTTGAAATAACACATTTTTATTTTGCACTCAACTTTTCACACAACCTGTGTGCAGTAGTCTGCTCTCCTGCTTTCACTAGACGCTGTTCTCAGCATCCGGTAAGACTTTCACTTTAGTTGAACTTGATTATTGTCGCAACCAAGGAAACAAGCGGTACAAACGGCGAGAGTGGCACTTAAGCGAACAATGAGCTCGGAAGAGGCACTCACGCATACGCTGGATATACTCAACAGCCCTTATCATATTTTTACAAACACATACTGAGGCATAAAAAGAAAAGCACAGGATACCCACCTAGCGAAACCGGATGTGTGGAGTAGGAAGGAAGCAACGAATAGCAATGAAATAATGCCTTGGGCATAACTTGGCACGCTGCTTTTACCCTCCAACTGCTGCAATGTAGTCTATTTTTAGGCGTATATGATAGCTACTATGATACACTGAACCGTTATACACAGTTCAAACACTTAGTTACAAATAAGAAGCATATGCAAGCAAATATTACAAAAGAAAAACAATTGGGCAAACAATTGATGTCGCCTGCTGGTCAACACTGGTGCACGCCTTTGAAGAGGCAATACCCAAACAAGTTTCAGCAACAAGAAATTTCGTTACGCGTGCGAATAAACAAGCGGCCGAAAGAAAACAGTTTGGCTTAATTTACGCTCAAATAATATACGCAAATACTAAGAACGGTCATAACAACAATAACTGTAAAGCCGAATAAGAAAAATATACAAATAATAAAAAGTAGAATAAATAGAGCGGCGTTGCGTTAAAATTTCAAACACCCGAGTTGACAGCATTTCAGCTGCTTTTCTCGCCCACCGCAGCCGATAAGCAAATAAAGGAAAGCTTACTTTCAGGCTATTTTACCATGTTAGATAAGCCTGCTGTCACAAGGGGGAAAACAGCGTACGATAGACGTTAAAATTCTCCATCCTCTGCTTCTCAGTTTTGGCTCCTCTTTATGGCATGAAAGTGAAAGGCTCACAAACTGTAGGAGGCGCTTATATGTTCTGAAAAAATATTGTGTATCCAAACCACAGTAAATAAAAATACAATGAAATAAAATTGTCTAAGATAAACAACGCAGACTTAACTAAGGCGCAGCGCTCTGAAATAGCCAAACCAAGAATAAATAAAATTTTAAGTACTTTTATTGCATGAAAGGATGCTCCAAACGTCTGTCGGTATTGAGAATACTACGGATTAACATAATGAAAGTAATTGTGGCATGTGATAAGCCGTTGGCGAGACATAGATTCGTGTATGACTAATGTAAGAGATAGCTAATGAAATCTAACAGTTATTTTAATGAGAAACCATAAGCTTTGCTTAAGTTGTGTCGTATCCCTCTAAGTGTCTCATCGCTAGTCAGTTAAAAAACAGCATGGGCAATCATTTGGTCTACTACAAGGTTTTCATTACTCGAAATCGTGATACAACTTTTTATTATTGACTCCTTTTTTTGGAAGCATACGACTAACCTAATAAATAAAAAAAAATTGAAATAAGTGATCTTCTCTATTTGGCAACAACGTTTATAATTTTAATTTTAAACGATTTTGAGAATAAATTTACCGGAGAGTGTTTTACTAACTCATTCTCATCTATAAAAGTGCACTAGCCATTCGAGTTCATTTGAAAAAATAACGATTTTTACCAACCATACCACTTTCTTCAATCTGAGCACCGATTGGTTCAATAATTGATTACAAAAATTAGCAGTAAATTGTAATAATAAGAAAAAAATCGTAAGTAGCTTTCTAGATAATGTATCTGTAAAGCTACAGTTAGACTATCGAATGGATAAGTGCGCTAGTTTCCGGCAACTGTGGTCGTCAGATTTGAAAAAAATACGTGTTAAAAATTTTACGTAAAGCTTAATGACCTGTATGTTTGAACATTACAGTGGCTTGGACAGGGATATTTGTTTTCCTAGCTTACCTATTGAGTAATGTTTTTAGAACCCCAAAGTGTAGCTTAAGCCAAAAAGATAATAAATTTAAACTGGACGGCTGTAGTCGTAGTAGTTTTTGGCAAGTCTGAACTAATTCGGTTTGTTGTGCTTGATTTTTGAAAATTATTCTCGGGTCGAGCTGAGTCGATTTAGCCAAGTCAGTCCGTCTGTTTGTATATACGCGAACTAGTCCCTCAATTTTTGAGATATCGATCTGAAATTTTGTACACGTCTTTTTCTCCCCAAGCTGCTCATTTGTCGGAAGCGCCGATATCAGACCACTATAGCATATAGCTGAACAATAGGAATTAAGTGCTGGTATGGACAATTCTTTAATTTGACTTCACGAAATTTAACACGGTTTATTGTCTAAGGCAACGGTGTAATCTCGGATGAAATTGTTCAGACCAGATCCCTATGCCATACAAACTGACAGATCAAAATCAAGTTCTTTTATAGAATCTTTTGTATTTTTGACGGGTATTACAGCTTCGTTGCAACCGAAGTTAACATTTTTATACTCTCGCAGCCTGTTGCTACAGAGTATAATAGTTTTGTTCACCTATCGGTTGTTTGTATCACTTAAAACTAGTCGAGTTAGATATAGGGTTATGTATATATAAATGATCAGGATGAAGAGACGAGTTGAAATCCGGGTGACTGTCTGTCCGTCTGTCCGTCCGTCCGTCTGTCCGTGCAAGCTCTACTTTGAGTAAAAATTGAGATATCTTCATGAAACTTGGTAGACATGTTTCTTGATACCGTGAGACGGTTGGTATTGCAGATGGGCGTAATCGCACCACTGCCACGCCCACAAAACGCCATTATTCAAAAACAAGTAAATTGCCATAACTAAGCTCCACAACAAGATACAAGACTCTTATTTGGTATACAGGATTACAATAGGGAGGGGCATCTGCGGTTAAAATTTTTGTTTAAAGTGGGCGTGGTCCCGCCGCTAATAGTTTTAATGTGCATATCTCCTAACCCGCTAATGCAATAATAACAAAATTCACTGGAAGCAAATGTTTTTAGCACTTCTATTGACGGTGTGAAAATGGGTGAAATCGCGTGGCAAATCCGCCCACTCCCCATATAACGGTACTGTTAAAAACTACTAAAAGCGCGATAAATCAAGCATTAAACACGCCAGAGACAATAAATTTTATCTCTGGGATGGTATGAAATGACTTTATGGGAACCGCGTTCAAAATTAGACAGTGGGCGTGGCACAGCCCACTTTTAGGTGAAAACCCATATCTTGAGATCTGCTTAACCGATTTCAACCAAATTCGGTACATAACGTTCTTTAGATATTTCTATGTCATAGTGCGAAAATGGGCGAAATCGGATTACAACCACGCCTATTTTCCATATGACACCATTTTAAATACCACTTGATTCTTTCACTTTCCACTATGAAAATCAGGTAACAATGATTATATCGGGGTAAAACTTTGCGTGAATAATGCAATTAAAGTATGTCACCTTGCGGCCAAAAATTGTCTAAATCGAACCAAACTGTTCAAGCCCCTAAGTACTAAATATGTGGACCCCAGTGCCTATAGTTGACCTTCTACCGAAAATATCAGTCAATCCACAAAGAAATCTCAAACGAGTATACCATTTGACTTTGCGAGAGTATAAAATGTTCGGTTACATCCGAACTTAGCCCTTCCTTACTTGTTTCTTGTTGTATTTATCCAAAGACGATGTAATTCGAGTAGCACTTCGATGATATTTTTCTGGTGCGACAAGTGTATACAATATCAAGAATAGCAAGTGTGAACTGAGCTCCGATCGTATTTAATGAAGCGGAAAAAATGTGTGTGCGAATGTAGCATGTGTATTTATGTATGTACTTATGGTAAGTATATATGGTTTTGTATTCTCGCTTGAAGGTTTCGTCTATTTACGCTTTAGTATTTTCTTTTAAGTGAATCTTGAATGTTATGGTGATGCTTGCAAAAAGGCGTAAATCAGTGGTGTTAATAACTGTAAAGGGCGCGACTGATAATTATATGCATGTATGTATAAGTATAATTAAATAAAAGCAAAGTCAAATTAACCAAACAAATGCGACAATAATACTTAATTCAAGGCGTATGCTTTATTCATCGTCACATACATACACACATACATATGTACAACAATATTACTAAACAGTTATTTGCACAGGTGCAAAAGTACGTGCAGAAAAAACGCTTCTTTATTATTTTTAAATGCGAACTTAAGAAGAGAAAATAAGCTGCGAATGAAAACATGTACTTAGTTGAAGGTGTCCGCGCCGCTGTTGTAGCATTGGCAGCACGTGCCACAAATAGCCACAAAAATGCTTTTAATCACTGCGAGCGACTGCTGTTGCCACACAGCATTTGCATACGGAGGCAGCTTTGAGGCTTTAAGTATTTAGTGCACTTGAGAGCGTTTAAAATTGCAAAAACCTAAGTCGCCGCCCTCATGGTTTGGGTGTTTATGTGTTTGAGGTGTTCAAGTGCGCCTGTAATTGAAATTGCAATGAAAACAAGGACTCCTCCGATGTGTGTCACTTGTGGTATGTGAATGGTGCTCGACAAATGTATGTAGGTGCGTAGTTGCTTGACCCTAAATGCTAATTGCATGTTCAGATGCAGTCATAAATTACCATAGGTGTGCAACATTTGCACTTTACAGTGTGGCCACTATGCGTATGGATTAACACGCTTTACTACTCGACTAAAAAACGAATCATAATTGCACGATTGCCATGCCGGAAGCAGAAACTAAGGCATATGCAAAAAGCGAACTCACGCATCTACGTCCTTATCTTGCGACTGCTCTGCTCTATATATGTACACACCCCGTACCTCGAAGCGGGCAGCGGCACAGATGCAGTTGTTGAAAATGCAAATGAATGACTTAAACTGGGTGAAAAGGTTGGAGCTGAGCTGAGTATGAGTTGAGAGTGCGAACGCATAAAGTCGCTTTTTGCTTCTGCTTTTTTATGTAAAACGGCATTACACTAAGAAAATTAAACTTTGAACCAAACCTAACCAAAGTGTGGGGTTTTCATGTAGTTGTTGTTTATGTTTTGGGGATCAAAATCCAGTATATAGGAAAAATAGGTAATACCCCTTGAAAACCGTAATGTCAGGGTGTATAGTTTGAATAAGCAAGGCTGCGGCTTCTCGTGGTAACACTCAGAGCATATTAGTCAAAGCCTGCGCACTTTTTTATTTTTATGTGACAGTTAATCATGCTAAAATATACCAGGTATACCGCCTTAATTTTTTTTCTATTTGGTTGGCATGACACCTGTCAAACATTTTCAATAACATTACAGCCATTGAACAAACAACATCATATTCTTTCATTATTTTGAAAATGTCAAATTTTGTACCGGAAGGTGATGGTATATCTGTCTATGGTATAAGGCAATCTATGGTATTTGGCGATCAATACTTTGGCATCTTCTTTGTTTCACTTTTGAAATAAATCCCATTAAGAAACTAAGCTTTTGATCCACGATTGTCGAAGCAGATCAAGTATCGGAGATCGTTATAACAACAACAACAATAGCTAACTCCATGACCTTGCATAAGTAAATCATTAATTTGCCTCTCTGTAATCAGAAAATGCGATAGCTAGCATAATGCCTGGACACATACGCCTACAGGCCTTTACGTAACCACAACATCCAGTTCAACTTCACCGCGCCAATGAACGGTTATGTTAGCAATCCATCCACTGTCCTACATGCCTAATAGCGAGCAGGTCGAGGAGACAACAAAAATGCGCACGCTTTGCCATGTGACACACTAGAAATGTATGTATGTATGTGTGTGTGCAATTGAGTTCATATACACAAATGTTTGTGGGTGCATGTGTGCCGAATTGGAGTGTGTAAATTTTATTATCATTCGAAATTGTGCTTCCTGAAGCTACAAGCTGTCAACTGCAAGCCTACCGTATGGTGTTTGTTGTTGGAATGCGGAGGTGACAGGCCATAACAAAACCAAGCATGCCACTGCATAAACTGCATAAGGCATAAACGTGCGTTTTGCTACCTGTGACTATCTGTGTACATATGTAATAGGTGTATATACATTATAGATTCGTAAACATGTTTGCTTATGTAAATGGAGCTGAGCTTGCAAAATTTATTATGTCGACTGGTTGTAAGCGCTGAAGTTGACCCAATTCACCGGAATAATTTGCATTCCACCCTCTGTGCAACTCTACCGCTTTCGGCAACCGAAGGATTAGTGGCTGCGTCCGGGGAGCATTATTTTTGTGCGGCACAAACGCATTTGCTAGCTTCCTTATCATTTTTGTGTTGCATTTGTTTTATACCACACTTTGGGTGGAATTAGGGCAAATTTCATTTTCATTCTCATTTACGTACACTTCCAGCTTAGCGGTTATTTAAGTGAAGTTTCACTGCAAATGTTTTAATTTTCAATTTTTAACTTTCCGCTTTGGGCTTGTCTGCTTCCTCTAGTGTAGGGCTGTTTTGCTGGAACCATTTGTGCTCATTCATTAAGTCTGTCAGTATAAATTGGATTTTCCTTTTTACGTTACGTTTTTCATTACGCCAAAACGTTGCCACAATATTTCCTGTTTCTACGTTTTCCGGCATATTGTTTCTTGATTGTGGTTGTGCCTCGCCAGTCACCCGGCTCTCAAATGCTTGCTAGTTGCTCGGTTAGTGTTTTAAATAAAACCGAAATTCCCGCGAGTTTCATCCTTTTGCAGCCGACTAAGCCAGTTAGTGCGCTGGGCCGCAATGCAACGTTTCCGGTGACTTTTCTTGAGTGTAAAGCGACGTAGGGAGCATAGACCTTGCAATGTGTATAAATATTATATATATTTGGTCTAGTAGGACTGTTTGCCATGCATTTCCGCTCGCAACTAATTAAGTGAAAAAGTTTGCATATTACACAATCCCCGTTCCCCACGTCCGTTTCCTTTAAACTGTCATCTTTTATAAAAATATTTACTTGCTGCGTCGCTAGAAAGTGAAAGGGCTTAAACTGCGTCTACTGTAAAATTTTCCTGGTTTTTTTCTAACGGTAATCTCGCTTCATAAATCTGAATTACTTTTATGCGCACACATATGCACCACCCATTGCTGGCGTGCTGCAACAGTTCGCACCGCAGTGGATGCTGCGGCAGGAAACACCAAAGCGTTTTGCCAGTTATGCAAGTCGTGCGAATTTACGCTCACATATGCATGCACATATTTTATTTTTTAGATATAGATTCCAACATTATAAATTACATAACATATATACCTACGCTTGAGTATGTTTGTGAACCACAACGGGATTAGTGATTAGCGAAACTTATTGCTGGGCTTAGTTTTTTGCGAAACTACCTATATTTATACATATGTATTTACTTCTGTACCCTGCGAATAAATAAGGTAGCATTCAGGAGCAGAAACTGTCACATTAAGAGATTGCTCTGACTCCACGAAAAAGGAGTTTTTCGGTCCTCAACTGCAGTAGTTTTGCTTGCTATGTTTGGTGGGATCTAGAGCAAAATTATCGCGCAGCTTTAAATTTCAAAATAAGTTGGACTAGCACAAAGGAAGTCACGTATTTTCAAGTAAAACTATTTGTCATATTAGATCAATCGACAGTCAACGTCGTTGACAGAAGAAACAGTAAGCTGAATTAAAGGCTGTTTTGTTTTTATTTTATTTTAAAAATGAGTTCGGGCAAGTGATTGCCGCAGCTGGCTCGAATAAATTTCAGCCGAGAGGTCCAGTTTTCAACCACTTTTTGCTACAATTGGGGCTAGATGTCAGTAATAACGCGCCGAATATTCTCTTCCAAGACGTCTATCGTGTAGGACTTATCTACGTAGACAAGCGACTTCATATAAAACATATTTATATTTATTTAACCCACAACGCGAGATAATGCGCTCATCAAAAGTTTCCTTCAATAAATTGATTGTTTCTTTGACTGTAAGGCATATAGCGCTGACTTGTTGAAACCAAAGGTCGTCCACATCAACATCCTCAAATTCAGGCACGAAAAGTCATTAATCATGGCTTTATAGTGTGCCCTATTGACTATAACATTATGGCCGGTTTCATTTTTGAAGAAATAAGGACCAATAATACCTTCTGCCCATAGAGCACACCAAACAGTGATTTTTTGATTATTTAACGGCGTCTCATCAATGGCTTGTGGATCATCATCACTCCAAATGCGACAATCTCGTTTATGCACGTATCCATTCAACCAAAAGTGAGTTTCATCTATCTTCAATTAAGTGGATGGCCACAGCTCAAGTTGTTGTGCGCGATACCGAATAGACTCACTCAGGGCTTCTTCGATACACTGCTTCACTGCAGCAATAACGTTCTCAGTGCGCACTGTACGGGGTGTTTGAGGATCCGCATTATCTACTAGAGTACACGTGGTGCGAAACCGACTTTGCTGGACGATTATGTTGATTGAACATTAAACACACCCATTATTTTGATATTAAATTTGCACGATTTGCAAACTTAGTTCCGGAGTAAGTTTGTTCCGTATGAAATGGCAAACCAAACTGAGTATAAATCAAGTAAGAACTGTCAAAAGACTAATGTTTCAGTTAGTGACCGACGCAAAACCGTATCAGCTGATACAACCTATCTTATGAGAGCGTAATGAAAATGAACACTAACCATCGCTTCTACCGTCTGTACCGTGTGATATCCGTATTTTTCCTGTGAAAACGAGTTAGCTTATTGCTCTCTTAAAACGCAGGGTTGCCAGTCTCGATGTTTTGTAGTAATTAAAAAATGAACTTGAATATATTTAAAATATTCTTAAACTAACTCAAAATAACAGTCGAATACTAATATTTATAAATAGGTAGACTATTTTTAATAGTTGGATTTTAGTTCAGATCTTTCACATACTACCGTGTCGTTCACTACCGTGTCCTTCACTAACTGAAGTATAACTCTAAAACACCCGTTATTGAGGGCGTCTATGATTTTAGAAAATCTGTCAACAGCGACCGAAGAAACTTGTACAAGAAGAAAGTGATTCCAACAAGACAATGAACTTCGAACATTTTCCATATTTTCCAGAACTGACATGTTCCTGACCCCAGGCGTTGGAAAGAAGTGTAGCTACAATGAAAGCTAATCGCCGAGACTGTATTGAAAAATATAACGAAAAGTTTGAAGGTCGCTAAAATCGATGTGAAACTGTTTTTCTTTAAGAACGTAATAACTATTCTGCTTAAATGCTACTTGCCTAATCAACCAGATGTAACAATTTTCGGAAGGGGGAACGGTACTTAAATGTGACTGAATTGCGCATTTATTTTGCAAACTTCCACGGTCTCTGGAACTACACAAATACATAAAAAACTAGTTCAAACATAAACTTGCAAGTTTTTTAGCGAATCATTTAATTTCCATGTTGCTGAAAAGTTAAACAAATCACCAATTACTTGCTCAAGTGTTACAAATCTATTATAGTACATGTATGTATGTATGCACCATTTTCATATTGCCATATTGAATGAGCTCAAACACTTGAAGTGCCATTAGTTCCATTCACTACTCATTTAAAGCTTCACTAAGCGCCCGCCACTTGACATATTTGGCTGTAGAATTGGAATGGAGTAATGGAAGACAGGCCTGATTCAGATGGCGGTTGTGAAAATTATGCGTTCCACTGTATGCACCTACATACACTTATAGGATACACTTATAGCATAAGCTATATTGTCACAGCATTCTGTGACATGTCAATTACGCATAAAAAGGAAAAGCTGAACTTGTGTTCTATGTGATTTACGAGTCACCACACTAAGGTGGAGACTGGTACGTGGTCTTTTCGTGAACTGAGCGTGGACTTTCGACTTAACGTATTACACGTGCGTAACACGTTACGAGTTTCCAGCGTCAAATAGTGAAGTTGTAAACTGTGTAAAGATTGCTGAATTGTTTTCGTCGCCATAGTCGCCCAAAAGCCAAAGACTTCTTTCTTTAGTCATTTTTCCCGTTGTGAGTATTGAGCAGCAGCCGCTCCACTTGTCGACACCTCATTATCATCTCTCGGCTTGTGATAGCTTAATTTGTATGCACGACTGCATGCTTTGGGGGACAGGCTTGCATCTGGCTAGAAACAACGTATATAGATGTTAGTACAATATTACATACATACTTGTATGTACATATGTACATTTATATGTAGGTATGAGCAACTCTCTCCATAAATCTCCTCTCCCAATAAATGTATGTACATATTTGAGTTACTTGACATTTACAAGAAAATTTGATTAATGAAGCGTGACTTCTTGGTTGTAGCGACTCACAACTATTGTAGATAAAATAAGAAAGGAACAAGTAAGGCAGGGCTAAGTTCGGATGTAACCGAACATTTTATACTCTCGCAAAGTCAAATGGTATACTCGTTTGAGATTTCTTTGTGGATTGACGGATATTTTCGGTAGAAGGTCAACTATAGGCACTGGGGTCCACATATTTAGTACTTAGGGGTTTGAACAGTTTTGGTTCGATTTAGACAATTTTTGGCCGCAAGGTGGCATACTTTAATTGCATTATTCACGCAAAGTTTTACCTCGATATAATCATTGTTACCTGATTTGCATAGTGGAAAGTGAAAGAATCAGATGGAATTTAAAATGGTGTTATATGAGAAATAGGCGTGGTTGTAGTCCGATTTCACCCATTTGCGCACTATGACATAGAAATATCTAAAGAACGTTATGTACCGAATTTGGTTGAAATCGGTTAAGCAGATCTCAAGATATGGGTTTTCACCTAAAAGTGGGCTGTGCCACGCCCACTGTCTAATTTTGAACGCGGTTCCCATAAAGTCATTTCATACCATCCCAGAGATAAAATTTATTGTCTCTGGCGTGTTTAATGCTTGATTTATCGCGCTTTTAGTAGTTTTTAACAGTACCGTTATATGGGGAGTGGGCGAAGTTGCCACCCGATTTCAACTATTTTCACACCGTCAATAGAAGTGCTAAAAACATTTGCTTCTAGTGAATTTTGTTATTATAGCATTAGCGGTTTAGGAGATATGCACATTAAACCTATTAGAGGCGGGACCACGCCCACTTTTAAAAAAAAAGTTTTAACTGCAGATGCCCCTCCCTAATGTGATCCTGTGTACCAAATAACAGTCTTGTATCTTATTGCGGAGCTTAGTTATGGCAAGTTATTTGTTTTTGATTAATGGCATCTGCAATACCAACCGTCTCACGGTACCAAGAAACATGTCTACCAAGTTTCATAAAGATATCTCAATTTTTACTCAAGTTAGAGCTTGCACGGACGGACGGACAGCCAGTCACCCGGATTTCAACTTGTCTCGTCATCCTGATCATTTATATATATATAACCCTATATCTAACTCGATTAGTTTTGGGTGATACAAACAACCGTTAGGTGAACAAAACTATTATACTCTGTAGCAACAGGTTGCGAGAGTATAAAAATATATTTTAATACTGTACATACATATATATGTGTGTATATGTCAAAAAGTCAGGTTTTTCTTAACTTTGTGAGAGTGTACTCAACCAAAAATGCTGGATCATGTTTGGCTAAGCTTTTTAGATTTACAATAACTCTTTATTGTTACATAAGCGCTGAACGCATAAACCCATAAAGAGCCGCTTGGACATTTATACATACCTATCGACTCGTATGAAGAAAGTTATTCGTAGAAAGAAAGTTATTTGTAACATCTTTTCTCTGGAGTTGCCGCTGTTAGTTCTTCTTCTCCAATTTTCTGTTTCCCTTGGCTTTTCCCATCTCTATCGAGGTGCGGTCAAACGTTAGAAATATCTGGCAAATTTTTGCTCGGTGTATTTGTAATTTTTCATCTCTGTATAACTCTCCTGTTTGCTGCTATGTCTGTTTTGACCATGTCTCGCTTTATTGTATTTTTGACGATTTGTATAATTTTTCAATTGAATAAAGAAAATTAATTTGTATAAATTAGCAATTGCGTTTCAAAAGATGTAAATGGCGTATATATGTATTTATTTATACATGTATATACTTATACTTATATAAATACAAACATATTTGAGTAACAAATCTCATACCATATTGTTGTGGGAATTATTTGAAGTTTTTGATTTTATGAATGTTGATTTGTAGCGCTAAACTACCGTTATTTTTCCGTTGGAACCGCTAGAAGAGGTATAGCGTGGAGTCGTCATAGCTTATTTAAACTATTATCGATTTGCGAATGAAGTCTTGTTCAAACAGAGTTTTTATTATGATATTGTAGACAAAGTAATATAATTATGTTTACACTGTTGACGAGCTGCTAACTTCAGAAATAGAAATTTGGCGATCTTAATTTGCTGGTATCTATTCGGATGCGTCCAAACTAGAGAATGGAGTTCGAGGTGGTGTCATTTTAGCAAAATTACATACCAGAATCGCCTTCCGACTATCAGATCACTTCAGTGTCTGCCAAGCGGAGTTCACAGCAATTAAAGTAGGCCTTCTTGTTATGGTAACTGTGCTCACAACAAGAAATATATTTTTATATAAAGATAGCCAAGCGGCTTTGAAACCACCAAAGTCTCTTGGGGTTTGATCAAAAATACTGAAATAATGCCTTTATCTGGAAACTGTGAAGCAGATGAACAAGCCAGAGCAAGCACCATCCTATAATAGGACTCCGAAAAAGAGGGAAAATATATGCCTCTGGCTACTTGTAGATATTAAATCGACAAACATGTTATAGATATAGCTGAGTCTCGGTCGAGTAAATCCTTAACTTGCTTGACAAGCAGTCAAACGTCACTGTCTAATTGGTAGACATACCAGTAGACTGTGAACACCATATAATAACTATTGTAGAAGCTGTCAAGAGGTTAAACAAAACTATAAAATTTACTGGTACTGAAGAATTGGTAGTCTTCACAACGATTGTGAGAAAAATCATTTGATGGTGATGGTGAATAATAATTATTCGTTTTATTCCAATTTACACTATATTTTTACATAAAGTACATATTTTCGCTATCGTCTTTAAGTATAATATGACATACAAACTGAACAATAGAAAGCAAGTTCTTGTATAGAAAAGTTTTTTATTTGACAAAGTATCTTGACGAAATTTTTTTAGATCGGACCGCTACAGCATATTACATAGCTACCATACAAATTGACCTACCAAAATCTTGTATGGAATCTTTTGTATTTGTGTAGGGTATTATAGCTTCTTTTTCCGTGGGACTGCCGGAAATGATTGGGATAACAAAAAGTTTGATTAAAATATTATATTTATATTTATTATTTATTATTTATTTATTTTTAAATGAAAAAAAAAAATATACTTGTATATATATATAAAATAGGCCGCTATTTGCTCGACGAAACGCATGTAACCATTTAATGCAAATCTCAAACCGGTTATATATTTAATAATCATACAATGTATTTTATCTACTTTATATTCCAGATTAAATTTCTATAACTGCACGAACGAAAATCAAGCAAATACATCGGATCAACGCTCGTTTTACTTTTGCTACTTGGTAAGTGAATAACTTTAAAATTGCTCACATTTATTTACGTAGCATAAATTAATATAAGTGGAAAAGGAGCTAAAATGGTTTTTTCCGCCTAACATTGTGTTATAATACAATATTTACAACCTAGGATGGCAAGGAACTGGTTACTGCCGTCCCTAAATAAAAGCGTCGAGTGGCGCGTTTTTTTACCGCTCAGCGTTAACATATACAATTAACAAAACAAAACAAAATAAAACGAATTAATTTATTTATAGTACTTACATCCATTTGTACAAGCATTAAACATCGCGCTTCGAGAAATTTTTCAGAAAAGTTAAAATTTTTTCGATTTCTGCCAACTTTACTTCTTAAAGCGCTGTCAAAATCTAATTTTTCTACGGTTAGCATTGTCGCCGTGTTTAGTTAGGTATGCGCCATACAAAATCTATGGGCATGAGCAATTTTTGACAGTAATTTACCGCTGCCGCTTTTATTTAGGGACAGCAGTTAGCTTGGTACTAGCGCTAATCGGGTAAAAATTTTGACAGCTCAATTAAATTGCAGCATTTGTTTTCGGCTCAGTTTTACATAATAGCCGCTGGATACAATTTGTCCAAAATTTGCCAATACTTTCTTGCTGCTTTATACCGACACTTTAACGAATAAATATCATTGAATTGAAGTAAAAATGACTTTGATCTCAGCTTAAAGTCGAATGTACTTAAAATTATTAATTAATCATATTATATACAGTTCTCTGTTTACATAAATATGTACATAATATACCAAAATACATTTGATCGTAAATTGCTACTTTCAGAACCGCTGATTGTACATTTAGACTTTCCGCTTTAGCAAACGATTAGGGTTAATGACTTAATATTGCAGCGAAGTAGCGAATAATAATGTATCATATATATTTTTTTCCGTTTTACTCTTTAGAAGAAATACTGTGGAACTTCAACAGGAAACATAAATTGCTAATAGCATATGATCTCAAGAAAAACTTTTATTGGAAAATGAACTCACCACAGACTAAAGCTCTAATATTGTACAATTTTATATATCTAGATTTACATACACAGATTTGTTTTGATAAAAAAAAAACGAATTTTCAAACTTGCATAGTTAAACAATGAACATATCTTCCGTTCATGACTTCAGAAACTAAAGAATTTATTTACCAAATGAACCTCAAAAAAGTAACGCAACGAAGCTGTCGTAATCTAATTTTCTATTATTCTGGATTTAGTTTAGGAACTTGCTTACGTACTATAAGAAAGTAACTAAGTACCTATATTATTTAAAAGCTTCAAATCAGGGAATATTTACAAAGCTGAAAGTAAAGGGGTTAAAAAAACGTTAACTTCGGCTGCACCGAAGCTGTAGTACCCTTCACAGGTACATTTTTTATAGCTAAAAAGGGGAAAAAAGATCCATATTCTGATTTTGATCGGCCGGTTTGTAGGCAGCTCTAAGCTATATGGGTCCGATCTAAGCAATATGTTAGGAGATTGTAGCGTTGCTGCAGGCAATAATCGATATCAAATTTGTGAAGATATCTTGTCAAATAAAAAAGTTTTCCATACAAAGACTGGATTTCGACCGATTAGTTTGTATGGCAGCTATATGCTATAGTGATTCGTTATCGGCGATTTCGTAAATGAGCAGCTTCTTCGGGTGAAAAAGACGTGTGTAAAATTTCAGATCGATATCTGGAAAATTGAGGGACTAACTAGTTCGCGTGTATCAATTGTGGTCGAAAAGTACCACTTCTCCAAAATTTTAAGAAAAATTTGGTGTTTTTCGTTTCGTTTATGATCAGATATTTTAATTATGAACTAGTAATTTTCTTGATCTATGTACACCATGTTTATTTGACAGGATTCCCAATATATTCATTAGTACGGATTTATAGCAATAATCAATATGTCCAAAAACATCTTTCCTAAAACGAAAAGTTTCAGTTTTCCCAACAGGGCATTTCAAGTTCAAGCAGCGCAGAGCAAGTAGGTATGGTAAGTAACTTGAAATTGTTAAGCATTGTGCTCCGCATGTGTAAACCGGTTCACAACAACCGAAAATGCTGAAAATATTATGCTTTTCAAGTGTCTTGCAGATTCTAACGAAGAAGTCAAAACGAAGAAATGAACTTTGAGAAGAGCAAGCTAAATAAAATTCTATGAAAATATCACAATGCAAAAAACCTGAAATGATATAAAATACGAACAAGTCTTGCAGAAAAGCATTTCTTCGGTAAACGGCGAAATATGGTGTTCTGCTTTATCTCGGAATGCTGTACGGGATGTTAACTGTGATATAACCGTGTAGCCGCGCGTATCTTTTATTTACCATTTACCGAAAGAATGTTAGAACGTTGCAATCAAAAAATTCGTTGACGGCGATGAGTTGTTGCGCTCGGTTATTGAATTGCCTGCCACACATTGATGGCACATACATTTAGTTTTGCCTAAAGTGCTATGTTTCCATTTATCTATTTATCTGTGATGTTGTCGTTTTTGACTTTTTTCATATTTTCAACTGAACAACTTTACACAACGAAACTTTTTGCACAACACTGTACATACATACTTATTTGTTTACTGAAGGTTTATATTGAGTGCTAAACGAGTATTGTACCTTATGGAATGCTGTTGCTTTTGTTGTAAGCCATTTACGAGTATTACGTAAGTCTGCCTAAGAGCAACTCATCTGAAACGTTATTAACTGACATTGCTCTGGTTCATTAGATTGCTATCCGCTCATACGCTCTTGTCCCTTTCATCACTGAACTTTGTTGGTTTTTTACAACCTTTTTTACCGTAATATATTTTGATTATTTGCCGCAATTTGAAGTTGGTTAACCACATGCCAAGAGTGGCCGGGAAGAACCAAGCAAACGTCTGACAGTGAACCGCACGAAGTTTATGTGAAGTAAATGGAAAAACTAAATGAAAATGCTCAAAATGTTCGGCTCACAAATTGGACTTTATTTTTCACTTGTCTCGTGGGTTTTAAGAAATAAGAAATAAGCGATATTGAGATAATAATTTGAAGCAATTTTTTAGGTTGGTTAGGCAATTTTTTCCAACGTTCTTCTTTTGCCACACTTTATTTACTTGCAATCAAGTATAAACCTATTTATGTGTGGAATAAGTTCAATTGTTGTGTTGTTGCTTTAAGGAAAGGTTTTTTAACATTCGATTGGTTGTTTTTTATTTATAGACATGATAGCCCCAAATCCGCATTTGTGCTTCTCGGCTAATGCTGAGAGGTTTTCACTTCCTGGTGGTGGTCGCCGTTACCCCTCATAACCCTTTGTAATATACTCAAGTATTCACTGCGGTCTTTTTTGTTTTATAATACTAGTCACTATCACTTGATTACAAAGTATGCACGTACATACACACATGCATACCTCCGCTCAGTCATAACATCAAACATTGCCTCAATGAATAAAGTGAAATATTTGGGCCATACGAAAGATAACAAAGTTTACTTAAGATAGCATAGCTTGCATACCTATCACAGTCACCGGTGTCAACACCGTTGTCGTGCTTGTTGCCGCCTGTAGAACACTGCATGAGAGTAAGCATGCGTGCAGGCGATTCTATAACTCGCGGACGCCATTAAAAGCGCCCGAACGCACATACGCACCCACTTGCTTACAAGGCAAGCAAAGTTATGAGCTTGCTTAAGTGCGAACCTAAGAAGTGTGTAAATTGAAGGCAAATTGAAAATCACCGCTAAAGTTGGTTGCATTGAAAGGTTGATAGCTTATGCTATGTATGTGTTGGTTGTAGTTTACCATAAAATAATTGTCTATCTACCATGGCGTAAGGTGGAAATCTTTGAAAAAGTTATCGAATTACTTTCATGTGTATTTAAGTTTCAAATTAATTTTGTTCTTACGTATCTTCAATATTAAGGTTCAAGTGTATATATATAGGTATTCACAGATATATATTCACAGATATTAATTTCATTTATATATTGATAAATAATAAAAAAAAAATGTTAACTTCGGTTGCATCGAAGACCTTCACATATGCATTTTTATACCCGAAACAGGGTATATTAAGTTTGCCACTTTCTATGAAAAAATGTTTCGGAGATTATACCGTTGCTTTAGACAATATAAGTATATATATATATTTTTTTTCTTTGCCAGAGTTCCTAGGTGGAACACAGGGCCTCGATAATTTAAGTTTATTTAATGTTAGAAATTCGATTTGTCTACAGTAACAGCCTGTTTCCTGCAATTCTGCTTCGACTTGTCGCCTCCACTTATTGCCTGTTCTCCCTCGTCTGCGGTTCCCTTAAGGATTCCATTCTAATGCTGTTCTTGTGATGTCGTCTTGGGGCTTACGTTACCTGTGCCTGATCTATTTCATTTACGGCGATGTATTTAATTGTAGACAGGTGTTTGTTTGATTAGCTTTACTTATAACGTTTGGCAGTAATATCTGCGTAATCTTGCGGAGACAGCGTGACTGATTTTGCATTAGCATCGAATATTTTCAACTTCGTGCGTCTTGATATATACGTTGCTCTCCATACCTTGTCTAGCACACCAAATGCGGCGGTGTATGCTGCTAACTCGCCGGTTTTTGAAATAATGCTACCGAGATAATGGAATTCATCCACTTCTTCCAGCGGTCTGCCAGTGATCTGGAGGTGGTGTTGATTCTCATTGCCTTAGTCTTTATGACGTTAATTTTTAGACTGGTTTGTGCCCCAACGTTGCTTGCCGCTTGAAGTTTTGGTGATATATCTGAATATTTATGTGACAGTAGACAGATGTCGTCAACATAGTTTAGATCTTCCAAACGGTCATTCAAACCTGATTCAATACCTGCGCATGCTTCTCGCATTACAGGGTCAAGCACTAAGTTACATAAGAGCGGTGATAAAACACAGCCTTGTCTTACACCAGTTTGAACTTCGACGCTATTATTCAATAAGTACAATTCCGTTATGAGGGAGATCATTTTTTCTGGCACCTCTTTGCATGCAAGGGCTCGCCATATTGCATCATGTTTTAGAGTGTCGAATGTGCTTTTTCAAAATCGATAAAGCAGAGGTAAAGTGGGCGAAAACCAGCTTGTTCTCTTCGTAGCCTTTGCATCAGCGAGTTGGATACTCGTTTGTGGACTACATTATTTCATTTACCACGCTAAGCAGCGTGATACCTCCTTCTTTAAGCTTAGTTGGTATTTTTCCGAATGCGAGCACTTATCTTGATGGACAGTGAATACATAATCAGAAAAGTTTCGGTTTTCCCTTCGACCTCATGCAGATTCTTCGCTTCACTTCATTTTTAGCGAGCACTACTTCAATAAATTCTTAAGCACCCACGAACCTTAAGTCCGGCAATGAAATTTGGATTTACATTTTATTTTATAAGCTCTCGGAAAGTTATTTATTAAAAATAAATGCCACAGAATAACTTTTCGACGGGTCGCTAAATTGGAAGGCGCGGGGCCGCTACAAGCTTACGGCGCTGAATCCATAGAGGACACAAAAACACTTAATCCAATTTCTCTTTCACTTCACTTCAATAACGCTGTAGTTGGCCCTTTTACTATACAGATGTATGCTTATATATATTTATTTATATATTCATAACTGCTGTACAAATAACTTGAACGCGGCGGGAATGACCTCTGTCGACGGCCGACTTCAAAGCCGGCATCCAGCTCAATGCATTCAAAGTGAATTGGGTCATTATGTGGCACAGGTCAACGAAAGATGCCAACACAAGTGCATGACTGTAAGTATATTGAACAGTGTATCGATAAAAGACGGGACAGACAGAAGCCTCCAAATGACAGCGCAAAGAATATCGCATAAGCCGCTTAAAAAACTTAAAAAGAACTAGTTCAGTGAGGCAGGCAGATAGTAGAGATGTTTGTACAAACAATATGAGTATTGTACATATGAGTGTAGGTATATACAAAAACAAAAGTGTGTGACACAGTGAGTCAAGTGGTTTTGTGCAGCTTTGGTAGAAGCGCGTCTCTCGGAGCGGAAATGCGTCACGAAAAAGCGGTGGGCATAATAGCGAGTTAATATTGACAGTTACAAAATGCTTCAGTTACATTTGTAGAATACATAAAAACGTATTGCAAATACCGTTGTAATGGAATACAACAAATGCACAAGCTTCAAAAGAAGTCAAAAGAAGTATACAAAAAGTGTAGAGAAACTAATTTTCACTTGTCGAACGCCTAGAAACTCGTATATATGACGTATGTGTGTTTATTTATATAAGGTACTCAAAAAGTTTAGACTTGTACTCGTATGTATATTCTGGGTCAAGTTCACTGAGTTTATATTGCTAACAAGTTTGGTATACTTTGTTCTACAAAGCACTTTAAATAAATATATGGACAAGTCAACAGCCGTTGACAACTTGAAAATGTGTATGGAAATCATTAAATTCTATAATTATTCCAAAATCATATACAAATGCGTAGCATGTAAAAATAAATACAAGCTGAAAACAAGTTTTTTCAAGTCTACCCCGGCCATAAAACTCAAAGAACTCCATTCTTCTCTCGATTCTCCCCACGCATATTTCGCTTGAAAATAAATAACCAACATTTTTGTAGTTCTGAAAATTGAGTTCGCTTTACATTTCGAAATTTTTTTAAGTACAACTTAAGTTTTTGGAAGTGCTTATGAGTTAATTAGTGCGTCTTTCGGCAGGCTTCCACTTTTAAAATTGCAAGGGCGAAATGTATTGCACAATTTATTTGTCAACGAGCATATGATGCTTTTGTTAATAGTTACATATGTGTGTGTAAAGTTTCGTGTTTTGAATATTTTAAATTTGAGAAAAATGTATAAACCTTTGGAGGCTTACTTTGGTACTTTGGTGGTACTGATTGTTCGCTTTCAGGTACTAGAATGAGTTTAAAGTGCTCTAATGAAATTTTCTCAAAGATATTAATATTGTCAGATATTAATATTGTCAGGAGTTATCCCGCTACATATCGCCTTACTCATTTTTTTTGGTAAATCAACTCTTATACAAAACCGATACTGAAAAAGGTGTATTTGAATATGAAGAGAACGGTAAACGTTTGTTCAACTTAAAGCAACAGAAATATATTTATGCAAAATTTTTAAAAATTTTGGAGAAATGTCAGTGTTTGTCGTATAATGTAAACACACTCTATACGAAACATCTGTCGGGTTTTAAAGTAGATTTAAGACACTCTTCACAAATAAAAAAGGACGTAATCGTTCAGTTTGTATGACAGCTACATGCTATAGTGGTCCGATATTAATGGTTTCGACAAATTAGCAGCTTGTTGGGAAGAAAAAAACATGTGTCGAATTTCAGATCGATATCTCATAAACTCAGGGACTAGACGCACATGACTAAAACAATTCAGCTCATTACGCTGAACATTTATATATTATATATACTTTATAGGGTCTCCGACGTTTCCTTTTGGGTGTTACAAACTTTATGTATACATAAGAACATTCAGGATTAGTGAAGATATTAATTTTCATTTGAGGAGATAAGTTTTGGTTGGAAATCGATATAACACTAATTTTTGTTGGGTAAATTCTGATTATTCTTCTGAAAAAATATCGCAAACTTAATACAACGATGCTGCTGCTTCCGCACTTGGATTAGGGAAGTTTACTCAGACTAGCTAAAATTCAGTTCATATATGGGAAACATTATTGAATGTAGAAATAACTAAGCTCTGATTTCATTTGAAGCTCTCAAATAATATGGTACACTAAGGAGATTTTTAATAATTTAAGGTTCACCCTAACCTTATCAGACAATTATATATTCGTCACTGGGAGCCATGTATTTATTTTTAAATGTTGACGTATATTTATAATTGTAATAAGAGTAATTAAAAGCGATACATGTCGATAAAAGTGATGTTGCTTGCTACGAATGCTGTCAAAGTTTTCTGTTATATTAAGTACATACAATTTTACATATCTACATGTATCTTTGTGTCAGTGCATAATTAAAACCTATATTATTTTATCTGTACACACGCTCTTCTTTAAACTGATTTTCTTATAATTATACACTCATCTATATTTCTTGCCTTTATTTTGTTTTTCAATTATTAAATTTACATATTGACACAGATAGACAGACTTCCTGGCGGATGCACATACACATAACATATTCGCAAATGTGGGCAACGTGTTCATTAAATTCTGCTACCAGCAAGAGCATAATAAAATCGCTGCCGATTTTCGTGCCGAAAATATTTTATTCATTATTTTTTTCTTGAGATGGTTGTTGTTTTAGTTTTGCTTATCTTCGTGAGAGTTGCTTCAATGAAGCGGAAATATCTGCGATAATGGCGTCTTCGCAAGTTATTTGTGGTTTGTATGTTATGTAGAGATTATTTTACTATAACTGTTGTTTTATATTTACCAGAGAAAGCATTCATTCCACAACAAGTACATTGAATCTATTATGAAATCGGTAAAGACTGTGGGGGTGTTACGGCGCCAAGAAGTAGGCTGCTATCAGAGAGAGTAGCTTGATTTTGTTAGAAGGCAAAATGAAAACAAAAAAAAACCGTTAACTTCGGTTGCACCAAACCTATAATGCCCTTCACAAATAGAAAATATTTGTTACACAAACTTTATTTTGATCGGCCAGTTTGTATGGCAGCTAAATGCTATAGTGGTCCGATGTGAAGAATTTTCTCGTAGTTTGCTCTATTGATTTCGGCAATAACCCATGCCAAGTTTTATGCAGATATATTGTCAAATAAAAAAGTTTTCCATACAATCACTTGATTCCGATCGTTCAGTTTGTATGGCTGCTATAAGCTATAGTGGTCCAATATCGGCCGTTCCGACAAATGAGGAGCTTATTAGAGAAAAGCGGACGTGTGCAAAATTTCAGATCGATATCCCAAAGACTGAGAGACTAGTTCACAAATAGACAAATGGACAGACGTACAGACAGACGGACATTGCTCAATGAATTAAGCTCGTCATGCTCGTTTATAGGGTCTCCGACGTTTTCTTCTAGGTGCTACAAATTTCGTGGCAAACTTAATATACCCTGTTCAGGGTATAATAATATATTTCGGAAAATTAAGGAATGACTGTATTAGCAAATATCATTAAATTTAAAATTATTCGACAAACTTTGTTGATTTAATGTATTAAGTTTTCGATAAACATCCGTTATAATAAATCATTACATACTGTTGTTAACAGTCATATTTAATGATCTCTGCATCTGCATATATGAATATTATTTTCAAATATTACCCAAATTATAACTTCGATGTTAGAAAATTACCAAATAATAACCGAAATGTTATGATGCATATATTTAAAAGCCTTACTGAATTTAAATTACTGGAAACTTTGGCGTGGAAAGGCTTATTTGTTGTTTTAAAATATTTCCACTGAAATACTGTGCACATTTTATGCAAGCTAGCGACTGTAGTTCTTATTTTTGTGTTGTAAATTACTTTTTCTACTTCCGGTGTTTGGATAAAGTATACAAGTTTTGTAAATAAGATTAAAAAGTTTGCCTTGGATTGTTGCAATTTTCATTTGAAACAAGTGCCTCGAGATAAAACACCTACATGTGCACACACATCCATATGTACATGATTATACCCGGCAGTAAGTCGATATAGTTGAAAGCTACCGCAAGGTTTCTTTTATCGAATTGTCTTAATATAAAGGCTTAAATAGCCTGTCTTTTTAGAATGTGTCCTGCGCTGTGATAATTCAAAAATATGATTTCATAATCCATTAGAAATTCTTTTAATGAAATAGACAAACATACACAGAAAAAAAAATTTCCTTTGCCCGATTGAGTCTTTTTTAAATATAAAAGATATCGCTCATTGCATTATTATACTTTAAAAATACATACTATAAAGTTTAAATTATCAAAATGTAGTTTTAAACTGTTTGAACTACAGCGCGTCTACTTTAGTATCTTTGATAGCCAACACTTAGATTTTTACTAATTGTGTGTTCAGGGCTGGTTAAAGAATTGCATCAAGTCACTTTGTGATTAGATGAGTATGGATGACAGGAATCGTACAGGACGCAGGAGTTCTAATTTTATGGCTTCACAAAGGACTGCATATTAGTCTAAGTGCGATCTTTGGATCAGCAATATTTTCACTGAAGAAATGCTCAAATATTTTAAATTTTAAACCCTTATCAACTACAAGGCAGCTAGTTCCTAACGAAATTAATACAAGGGTTTTCACACATATTGGAAAGGAGCAACATATTTATGTGAGTTTCAACTGCTCCAATCTGCTCGATTTTTGCACTAGTTGGTTAGTTAGTGCGGACCCGGCGCTTTATCTAACTGTTTCTTGTTCCTTCTTTTGCGTGTTTCTATGCATATGTAAATACATATACACATGGCTACATGGATTACTTGTTGTACTTTGTGGCACCTTGGCTTACAGTTTATGTTCTCGTTTGAGTTTTTATTCACATGTGTACCACACGCCCACCAATCAACACCAAATTGCCAGCACACCTGCTCCAAACAAGCGCCCATAATTACTTGCTTCTATGTAACTAACTGTAATACTTCTTAGTATAGACGCCAAGTATACTCCGGAATTATGGCATATTAATTTTAGCGAATTTTGCTAGGAATATTGCTTTGACGACACAAGTGTGCAGGGATTGCTGTTACGTGCAATAAACACACACCTTTTATTTATAATGTATTACATAAAATTATATAAGTATTCTATGTTTACGCTTTGTTTAACTTTGATATTAACATACTGTGATTTTTCCTACTTCAAAAATAGGCTCTACTAAATTTCGAATTTTTTCGTGGGTGAATTCGGATTGATTGATGATGCTAGAATGAAAAGAAAAGAAATAAGATTTAGAAATTTAATAGGGATTCAAATATATTCGCTAAAAGCTATTGAGCGAACCTTTATCAGTGTTTGCTTATTTAGTTGGTTGTCAATGTCAACACTGAGATCGACGAGTCTATAAAATACTTGTATGAGTAATAGGGGAATATTCAGGTAGTAAATTTTGTTGATCAATTCAAAGGTATGTAAGTAGATCTTCTTAAGGTCTTGTTGTCGCGTAATCCCACAGTGGCCTATTTTTAATGAAATATCCTCACTTTAAGAATTAGGTCTGGGGGAGGTTAGAGTACGAGTAGAATGTCAATTGCAATTCAATTGCACAATTAACCAAGAATTTTCTTCATATTGTCAATGAAGAGACCAAACCGAATTTAAATAGCCAACAACTTAGTCATTTGTCAGCCAAATTTACCACACACAAACAATTGCTATGTCAATTTACTTTTATATTTGCCTATAATTAATACATTCTATTGATGGTATCATGAATTTTTCTTACATAAGCTTTTACCGACACTTTACGTTCCCACTAACTTTTTGTCAAACGTCTAGGTTGTCACCCTTATATATATATAGTATGTGTAAAGACAGTAGATTAATTATCTCTCACTTATTTGGTGAATATTATAATCAAGTCAATAAATGTCAATAAGATGATGTTGATAGACTCTTACAAGTATTTTACAAGTTGCAACTGTTTTTATTCCGTTGTCAAGGTAGCACAGGCATGTACCTATGTATATATCTAGTCATATGGAATAAATTTAGCTTGGAAAATATGTGTGGTTTCAATAGATAGAGGGGCATACAGACGGACATGGCTAAATCGACTCAGCTCCTTATGCTGATCCTTTATATGTATATATTACATACATATACTTTATATGGTCTCCGACGAGTCTGAGTGTTACAAACATCGTGGCAAACATAATTTACCTTATTCAGGGTACAAAATTTGGCTTTAAGGGTAGTTACTCTTAAGCTTTCAGGTATTTTTATACTCTCGCAACTTCTTGCTACAGAGTATAATAGTTTTGTTTACCTAACCGTTGTTTGTATCACCTAAAAATAATCGAGTTAGATATAGAGTTATGTATATATAATTGATCAGGATGGAGAGACGAGTTGCAATCCGGGTGACTGTCTGTTTGTCCGTCTGTCCGTGCAAGCTGTAACTTGAGTAAAAATTGAGATATCTTTATGAAACTTGGTACACATGTTTCTTGGTACCGTAAGACGGTTGGTATTGCAGATGGGCGCAATCGGACCACTGCCACGCCCACGAAATGCCATCTATCAAAAACAAATAAATTGCCATAACTAAGCTCCGCAATAAGATACAAGCCATCTGTAGTTAAAATTTTTTTTTAAAGAGGGCGTATAAAATGTTCGATTACATCCGAACTTAGCCCTTTCTTACTTGTTAGTTTTAGTTTATAACTTATTAGTCGTGCATAAGCCTCTGATTATAAAAGCAATAAAATTGCAGTTTTATTGTTATTACATTTCGAATTTATAGCTATGTATGTATGCGTTTATGGTATACTCTAGGTATATACGGTACTTAATTGTATATAAATTGAATAAAAAATTTACACTTGCCTAATAAAATCGTTATTGAGTTATTTCTGTTTTCTAACCAGTTATTTCACAGTTGTATTTCAGTGTACTCACTGATAGAAATGAGTAAATATGTGTAGATGTTGTAGACAGTTGTATGCTTGTGTACTTTTGACAAAAAAATATTTAATTTACTATTTATAACTGTTTTGTTATTGAGTATAATTGCTGTCACTTGGATGAATTTGAATGCTTGTAAAGTTGATATGGTAGGTATAACTGGAAATAGATTCAAGTCAACACTAGTAAATGCGAGGTTAGTTTTATATAGCTTTAGAACAATTTTTAATATTATTGACTTACATTAATCTTAAAAAAACTTTCGAAGGAAAGTTTTATTTTTGAAAAGTTGTGCGTGAAGTTAATAATTCAAATTCGACGATACACAAATTGTCAGTATTAGTATTCAGTTTTACGTGATCCAAGTTCCGCGAAAAACGCCAGAGTCTCTAACTCTCTTTTAAACTTCCATTTCAAATAATTACTCCACTGATATGAATATGCTAGTGATTAACGTGACACAAGTAATCACTCAAGTACTCATTAATATTAAGTATTCAACCACCGATCGGTTGACGAAACCGGGACGCATACTGCGGTGTGAATAATGCAGGAAACCCATAAAATCACATAAATAGAAAAATTTTCATTTAAATTGTGTACTATAAAACGGTAATTCTATACACTTGTATATCGTCTTTTAAATACATGTTATTCTTCGTTCAAAGTATAGCTATGAACTATGAAATATTATATACATAGATTATATTATTATATTGGATTTATAAGTAATTTTTTGTGTTAACCATGAACTTATGGCTCAAAATTTGCTTTGTCTACCCTACAGTTAAATCAACAGTTGGAAATCAAAGCACAGCCCTATAGACCCCACGTCTTTTTATGCAGTTTTTGAGAAAATTTGCCATAGTAATGCATATAGTTTTTATGTCTTCAGAAAGAAGGGATTTCAGCAAATATAAAGTTTACTGGCATTGAAAAAAAATCTGATATGTTAACGTAAAAATTTTTAATTGAAAATTAGGGTTTTTTCCGAAATTAAGTAAAAAAAAGAAAAATATATTTATTTAAAATAAAACAAGTAAGGAAGAGCTAAGTTGGGGTGTAACCGAACATTTTATATTCTTGAAACTTGCAAGAATCAAATGCCTTCAGATATGGCAAAACGTTATATTAAAAAATGTTGCGAAAGAATCAAACATCCATTTGTCGAAGAAATCGTGAATAAATTACAATCAAATTTGGTATCATCTTGACTTATGGTATATAGAAGATCATAAACTTAAGAGAGACAGACTTAATTGTATTGCTATATTTTAGTTCGCCACAGCTAAAATTATATTAAAAACATATTCAAATGAGATATATGTGTGCGATAGTAACTCGACCGAAGAGGCTAAATTTAATATATATTACATTATATTAGGAATATGACCAATAATATATATTTCATTCTATTCAGCGCTAAACCACTTAATTTTAAAGAAAACTTGTCCATTTAATTTCATTAAAATATCACACGGTTTAACCAACCTAAACGGTTAAAAGATAGGTAGAAAGACGGAAATCATTATACGTGGTATATTGGCGATAGCATTATTGCATTAATTTTGACATTGCTCAGGTAAACTCGAGAACATATTTTGCAATTTTATATATAAATAATACTCACTGACCAACATATTCGGTATAAAAATTTGTTGTTTAGTGTAGGGAGTTGAAGGTAGTATTGATCCAATTTTTGCCAATACCACATACGACTAACATGGCACAGACTAAAGAAATGCGCTCAGGGTTTCATTAAGGTACCTCACATACCATCATTAGAATGTTCTAAAATCCTGATATTAGCTATGTGGGCAAGTTTTCGTCCAATTTTATCTATTTTAAGTACAAAGATACACTGTTGTTAGAAAAACACGATCTCTAATTTTTATTGAAATAACTCATATATTGGTTGATATATGCGGTATAAAGTCACCCGAAAGTTCGAAAATCTTTATATTATATTAGCTACTTGGGTGCTAAGGGAAGTATTGAGCCGATTCAATCCACTTTGGACATTAAGGCATACTATTATTAGAAAAGGACTCTCTCCGAATTTCAATTAAATAACTCACACAATATCTAAATGATATTTTCGGTAAAAAGTCAACAATAGGTTGGGCTCCGCATATTTGATACCTAGGGGCTTGAACAGTTTTGATTCGATTTGGTAAATTTTTGATCATAAGGTGGCACACTTTAAAGGCACTCTTCGTGCAAAGTTTTATACCGTTATAATAATTGATGCTTTATTTTTTATACTGGAATATGAATGATCAGATCGGTGCACTCTGGTACATTTAGTTATTGATCTATCATACTTTTAGTGGTTTTTAAGAAAACCGTTATATAGGGAGTATACATACAAACAAATAGGTGAAGCTAATAAAAGCGTTTTAAAAAAAAAATTAGTTAGATTATGCAGCAAACCTGCGGACAAATAAAATAACTGATTATTAATTCGTTCTATAAGATATTGATAATATTTCTCCAACAAATTTGATTCCACGAGTTTCCTAGTTGAAAACTGATATATTTCCTGACTAGTTGATGCATCACTCAAGAGTATATTATACGTATATGTGAGTGTGTGTATGTGTATATAGCGCTTTTGTTTTTTCAAATATTAACACTTCATTGCCTTTTAAATGTGATACGTATTTATGCACCAAGATTGTGACTTTTATGTTCAAAAAGTAATGCGCTTATGGATAAGTACACAATGCGTGTTTACATGCGTGATTATACTTACTATATATGTATATACATGTTCGTATGTGTGTGCATACAAGTGTTGATTATGCTCATCGCCCAATGTCGTTCAGTTACTTCACTAAAAGATAATAAAAATAAAGGCATTTTTAGCCGCACTCGAGGGCTGTAAGTATGTGCTTCAAATAGAAGTATTATCGCAATTTACATTCTTCCCGGCTGAGTCAGACAACGCTAACTCTTAGAAGGCAAGAGACGGCTGTATAAAGCGCCTTGTTATACTCTTGCAACATGTTGCTACACAGTATATTAGTTTTGTTAACGTAATGGTTGCTTGTAACACCTAAAACTAATCGAGGGAGATATAAAATTCTATATATATAATATATGATCAGGATGACATTACGAGTTGAATTCTGAGTGACTGTCTGTCCATCCGTCTGTCCTTGCCAGCCATAACTTGCTTAAAGATAGAGATATCTTGATGAACTTTGATACATATGATGGGTATCGGAGTATGAATGGGTATCTGTGGTTTAAAACTTTTTAGAAACTGGGCTTGGTCCCATCCTGTAATAAGTTTGATGTGCCTATCTCACAAACCACGTCTATTCACCATATAGGTCATGTTGAATACCTTTAAAATTCCGATGTTTCAATAAGTAAATGCGTCAGAGAAATTAAATTTGACAACCAAATTATTGCGGAGGGTTTCATGGGAGCAGGTGTAAAAATTGCACCTTGGGTGAAATCCCATATCTCAGGAACTAATTCACCAATTTCTACCAAATTTTCCGCATAAAATTATTTTGACTTTGTTATGCTACGTTGCGAAAATAGGTGATATTGGGCTACACCCAAGCTAACATCCCATGTAACAAATTTTATATTCCGTATGATTCTTTCCATTTACGGTGTATACATAAATCTCGTGCCAATGACGTTTTAAAAAAATGTATTTAAGTTATATCATGTCCAAATTAATATTTGACCCTCGGTGCCTATGACTGACTTTTTACCGAAAATATCGTTCAATCTGTGAGGTAACTTAATGAAAGTCTGTCGTGATAGCAAAAATTGATAACATGGGTTCAATACTTCCCCTAACCCCATATATCTAATAGAAAGATTTTCGAACTTCCTCTTGACTTTATACTACATATATATACTGATCAATATGAGATCGCCTTAGCCCCAATATACCTAATATACGAATTTAAAATTTCTGGTTAAATTTATAGTGTTATATCAGCTAACAAGTAAGATATGTCTTAGCAAAATTAATTGAATGTATAATATTGAATATATTACTGCTTATTTCACAAAATATGTGTATGATATTTTAATAAAATTAAGTATATTTCTTAAAAATAATGTAGTTTAGTGTGCATATGAATGGAGTTGGTCTAGACCTTGGCCTAAATCTCATATCCCTAATATCATGAATGCTAAATTCTTACGCAAAATTTTTTGTTATTTAGTTTGGCCTACACCTGATGGTATTTTCCTGGGTTAGATGCTTGCACATTACAACCCGAACTTAGTCCTCCTTATTTGTCTTTATTAATTACTTACTTAATACTAATACTTACTTAATTTTGTTTTTACCGATTAAAAATTCTCAAAGAATATTTAAAAAAAAATTTCTTATCTAATGAAGAAATAAATAAAATGGAAGAATTAATTTTTCGATATAACTAACTATATGAGGTCTATATAACTCGCCCATGTTTTATATGCTTATATATTACTTTCATAATATTTGAAGTTTTGATAAACCCTTTTCAGTGAAATATAATTAACTGGCCAATTTTACCGCTAATATACCGTGACTCCTACATGCAGTTCGCTACATAGAACTTTTTGCCGCTATTATTCTGTCGATTAATACTTTGTTTACAAGCCATTTGAAGTTGACGTGTCAATTAATATGGAAAAAAATTGTGAATTTAAACGTGGTCGTACTAGGCTTGAAGATGATAGACGCGAAGGACGACCAAAAGCCGCAACAACACTAGAAATTATTAAGCAAGTTTTAAAAGTTAGTAAAGTTAGAAGGTGAAGTTACAACTATTAGCAGGTTACGGCATCAGCGTTTTGGGATGCAAAAGGAATTTTGTTGATTGATTATCTGCAAAACGGTTAAACAATCAACTCTGAATGTTATTGCAGGCTTTTGGATCAGCTGATTGAAAAAATTCGTGAGAAAAGACCTGGTTGGAAGCACAAAAAATCATTTTTCATATGATAATGCCTGTTCACAAAGGTGTTTTAACATGACAAAATTAAACGAATTAAAGTACGAATTGCTTGAGCATCCACCGTATTCACCAGATTTGGCTCCCAGCGACTACTATCTCTTCAGAAACCTGAAACAATTAATGCGTGGAAAGCGTTTTTTGTCGAATGAAGAAGTTATTACAGCCGTAGACCCCTTTGCAGAGCTTCCAGAAAGCCATTATAGGTCATAATAGGGATGGCATAAAATTATTGGAGGATTATTGGAATAAGTGTATTGAAGTTAAAGGAGATTATATTGAATAAAAAAGTATATTTCGTACCAAAAACAGTATTTTTTCCTTTCGAGTGCAGAGACTTTTCAACCAACCCGTATGTGTGAACATGTGTATATACGATTACCAGGTCAGTAGTTTCAGCTAGTTTAAGGAGCCCACAGCCCAAAACATTTTCATCGGAATGATTTACAGTTCCGATTATTTTCCTCTGAGCATGACGAATTATCAGATAACGGTTCTCTACGAACTTTCTGCATTTTTCTGTAAATTCTTCTAAAAAAAAGAAATGAAACTGTCTCAAACCTCTATTTCTATCATTCTGTATTTTTCAATAAGTATCGGAGAGGTTGTGAAAGCCGGAGGAGAAAATTTTTAAATAACGTAAAAAGCGTTCTATGAAGTTAGTACACGAAAAGTCTGGAGTTAATTGAAATCTTAATCTGAAAAATCCTAATCAAAGCGTTTCTGAAAAGTCAGAGTTTATTCTACATAATTTCCGATTAAGAACGACGCGTGTACAAGCTTGTACTGTGTCGCTGAAGTGGTAAGACTTCTACTTTCTGTGTGCTTCCTCATCTAAAGGAGGGAGACTTTACTTGCCTATATTCCACTCTCTAACACAATTTTGGTGCTCAAATAGTCTAATGTGATTTATACCTTCGTTAATATTTTGCAGAAAGGTACTTCGACAATATATAAAACAAAAACAAGTGCAAAGTGAAAGTGCCAACATTTATATGTCATTAAATAAGGCATTCAGAAGATGAATTGTTTGCACTTACTCAAACAATTTTACGTCAATTAGTGGCAATTCATGAAGTGATACGAACGAAGTCAAAAATAGAACACAAAAAAGTGTAGAAAACACTAAAATGATGAAAAGAAATTGACAAAATAAGAAAATAGAAAAAACCCTGAAACGAGTCTTTGCGTCAGAATGGTGACTAAGCCCAAACACACACAAGCAATTACCAGGAAATTGATCAGATACACCAAGAAATAGAAAAGGAAACAAAACTGTACCGAGAAACAATAGAAGACAAGCAGCAAATTTCGCTACAATGTCGACAAAGCCCACTAACGAAGGTACGAGCTATGGAGATTTCGCGTTATATTCATACATACTTACGGGTATACAGATCCAATGGTCAAACCAGTTTGGGTATGTGGCGGTGGAGGGCCTACGATAAGGCATCTACAGGTTGGGAAGGTTCGCCCGCATACACTCGCAATTAAAGTTCCAGCTTGATTGCTGGTCACCTAGAAGCCATACACAGCTATATACTCGAATATACAAAGTATATACAATAGGTATATATGTGCATTCATATTTTCAACTTGCTCGTGCACTTCGTTCGCTCCAGTCAATTTCATTTTGCGATTGTCTGACTTGCAAAAGCCAAAGGTCAAATATGTTGAGTCGGAGGTAAACACGTGATGATTTTTTACGTTTTACGTTTCTCCTAGTTTAAGGCGGTTAAGGCGGCGCACCTAAGCTTTTAAACAATAAAAAATTGCAACAAGCGTTTAGATATTTATACTCTAGCAACATGTTGCTACAAAGTATAATAGTTTTGTTCGACGAATATGCAGTTATATAAGTATAAATGATCAGGATGACGAGACCAGTTGAATTCCAAGAATAATGGCTTTTGGGTAATTCATCTCGCGTCAAAAATTATATATGTAAATATTTTTGAACTCCGGTTGATTTTATGTCGTACAATATATATCGGTCAATATGTAAGATAGGAGTATTAAGTGAAGGTATAAAAATGGATATACTATAGATTAGTGTCGAAAATGTGTGAAATTGGTTCGTGCATTACCTTAGTTCCGATATACTACATATTTGTATAATGATTTTCGTTGGTACAGCAGACTTTAAGCCAATTATGCGGGTGTGTGTGAGAATTACCTTAAAAAAATTGCGTGAGAACATATTCTCGTGTATACTTGAGTAATGTGAAAAGTTTATGCAATCAGTTTAGATATTCTTCTAGCCCCAATATACAGAATATATATTTCCATCTATCTTGAGTTTTCATCTGATTTTAAAGCGGTCAAAATGTGTGATAATTTAATGAAATTAAGTGGAAAATTTCTCTTAATGTGGTTTAGCGCTGAATATAAATGAAATCGGTATAAACCTTGATCTAAACCTCATATAACTAATATAGTGACTTTTATTCTCTGATTGATGTTTACTCATCTACAAAATATATACCATACTATACAATAGGTATTTCTAAAGGGGTCATGGCCGACTTTTGGTCCTTGAAAATAGCGAGAGTATAACATGTTAGATTACATCCGAACTTAACTCTTCCTTACCTACATATTTTTAGTTTGTTTTTTCTTATCATTATTTTCGCTACACGCTCTATGGCGTAAAAAATCGCCAAATCACTACAACGAAAATAAAATAGTTTCCCGCGAGAATAATAGTCGAAAACGTTTAAGTAGTGTGGAATTTGAATTGGCGGCTTCACATGGAGTGTAATTTGAGTACGAGCAGTTTTTTGTGTCTGTTGAGTGTGTTTTTGAGACTCACTTATTTTCGCAAAGGCCTCAATGTGGCTTTTTATTTTCTGTTTTGTCGTTTCGTAGTTTCTGTGGTCATTATAATATAAACTTTAAAGAAAACAATTTTGTGGTTTCATCCGAATTCCAATAATTATTTTTTTACTCTTGCAACATTTTGCTACAGAGTATAATAGTTTTGTTCACCTACTACAACCGTTGGTTGTAACACCTAAAACAAAACGAGATAGATACAAGAATGCTTCTCTCCTTTACTTCTCTAGTCTGACAGATACATGCTTGGGTCACTCAAACACTATGTTTTTGTTTACTATAATAAAGTAACTTATGGTAATTTGTAAGATTAATCTTGATTAATTACATTTATACAACCTTTTGTTAGTCTCTATGTTTTGGACAATCCACTCTTAAAGTCTTGGCGTGTTGAAATGAGTTTGTGATACGTTTTCTGTCAGCCTCTTTAACATAATGTTGGGTTTTTTTTATTCTTTTTTGTGTTTTTGCTATTTTCAATTTTGTTTTGAGCTTTTTTGTAAGCGATCGCTTAAACCTTGAATTACTGAAGATTTTATTTATTTAAAAAATTAAAAAATTATAATTACAAATATGTATATATGTATATGTACGCATATAGATAATTTTTTTCGTGGAGGTGTTCGATTTTTAATTTGAAATGAGTTTTGCAATATGATGGTGGGAAATTTTGATGAAAAAAAGGTGCAAGTTGACTTTGTGAAATTTATAATTGTTTTGCGCCAAATATCAGTCTTTTAAAACCAGTAAATATGTAAGTTAGCGACCAGAGAAATGGCCAAATAAACTGATCGATCAAAATCAAGTTTTTGTATGGAAAACTTTTTTATTTGACAAGATATCTCCACAAAATTTGGTACGAATTATTGTCCAAGCAACGATACAATTTTTAAACAAATTGTTCTGATCGAAGTATTATAGCATATAGCTGTCATACAAATTGATCGATCAAAATCAAGAAAAAGATCGTTTTATACCGTTTTATGCTAACGCACCTGTGCAGGGTACTATAGCTTCGGTGGAACCGAAGTTAATGTGTGGTTTTGTTTTTCATGGTATGTTTGCCCACATATTATTTGTAGCTATTACAATATTCACATATAGTTTAATTTCAAGCATCGCACCCAAGACTTCTGGAAGAATCTTTCATCCTCAACATTAACCACATATGCAACATCGTTTATCCATCCATTTCCAATTGCTGTGAATCATTTTAGATGGATGCTTCCATAAGTTACAAGCATAAGTAAGAAGCAGCGTATACTCCACCACATGTCTTCATTCGATTTTATACAGTCTTCGTCATTTCATTTCACGTCTTTCAAGTAAAGTGAGCATATTGCTCGTTGTGCTTCATTTGCACATTTGCTGTTCTGCTTTCTGGGGCAAGTGAACTTTATTAGAAACATATCCGCGTTCTCACATTCGTTTGTTGTGGAGCACCTACCCACTCTGTTACACACTCACAACTCATCTTGATACTTCTAGCCGCCATTTGGAAGTTACTTAGCAGCAATGCATTTCCTACTTCGGCAAATTTCGTTAACAACTCGTCAGTAACTGCAAAAGCAGCAGCATTGACGCCATCGCCAGCATCATAACCCCTCGTTACAATTGCATCCATTTGGACTTTGTAGTGTGTAAATTACCTCATCAGTGTGCTACTTCTGTCGAAGCAAGCATATAAAACACATTCGTACATTATTTATTATATGCAGATCTTAACATAGTTGCAGAAATAAAAAAAAAAAAAAAACGAAAAAATTTAACTTGGCTTCACCAAAGCCATAATTCCTTTCAAAAAAAAAAAATTTTCATACAATAACTTGATTTCAATCGGTCAGTTTGTATGGCAGCTATATACTCTAGTGATCCAATTTTAACAATTTGGTCGGAATTTGTAGACTTGCTTTAGAAAATAATCCATGTCAAATTTCGATATTTCGTAAAATAAAAAAGTTTTTCATACAAGAACTTGACCTTGCTCGCTTTGTTTGTATAACAGCTAATGCTATAGTGGTCTGATATCGGCGATCAGATCGATATCTTAAAAACTGAAGGACTAGTTTTCGTATATATGGACAGACAAACGGACAGATAGACGGACATGTTCAAATCCGTTCAGCTCGTCTCACTGATCATTTATGTTTATATTTTTTAGGGTCTTCGTCGTTTCCTTCTGGATGTTACAAACTTCGTAACAAAATTTATATGCTTTATTCGGGGTATGAAAATTATATAAATGAAGATGTTGTGTGTTCAAAGTCAATTCGTAATCATCTTGCGGGTGAGGCTGCAATTTGCGAAGTAAATTAAAGTTAACGGGGAAACTTTAAAAGGTTGCAATGCCATTCAAGAAATTTTGATATTTTCACTGTTACTTTTTTAACCCTCCGACCCTCATATTTTAAGTAGTCCGCGTTTACAAGTAGCTAATTTAAAGTTTTTGACCTAACAATTTGTCCTAACTTTGATCTCGACGTACAATCGATTCAGATGCTTATTGATTATTTTACCATGCTAAAGGTAGTCGATGAAAATATTTTTGTCAGGTCAAGGTAGTACCCTTAGGATTAGAATCACTGAATGTCATTTATATTCAATATCGGTATCATCACACGAATTACTGGTAAAAAATTCTACTGCAAGCTCAACCCTCTGCTAAAACTGGATCCTAATATGTGTTGGTAAAGTACAATACAAAGGCTCTCTTCATATATTACTTAGCCTTATAGAGCCCAACAACATACGTTTGCCCAACTTCACCGAAATAGCCTGTTTCTTCGATGAACTCATAGGTCTTGCGTACCGGCAACCATTAAGTTCGGAAAAATTGGGAGTTTCCCAAAGCCATAATCACTACTACATAAATACGTACTTATAGCATCTAAACCTACAACTCGCCAAAACAAAACAAAGAAAATAAAGAACTAGCAAATTTTTCTTTTCAAAGCGGCACGCACTGGCATTCGCAATCAATGGAGCGATCCCGGCACACACAAATCCATCCCTTACATAATAATATGTGCAACATACAAGCCACACTCGTCTTCAGTTGTGAGATTGCATCTCGTCTGAACCATCTTCGTTGATTTCACAAAGTGTATGCACTTGAAATTGCGGATTGAAGAAGAATGCAATGAAAGAAGTATTAATTTTGTCCCAGAATTTTACACTTCCTGATTGAAGTTCTTATGGCTATATGCTTATGCAGTAGTGCAAAGGGGGCACGTACATATCTACATACATATATGTATACGCACATATTCAGGCGTAGGGGAAATGTTGCCTCGTTCGGCAAGTTCGATGAAGCTGGTTTCCCATTGGCAGATGAAAAATGTATGTTCATATGTATGCACTCCAGATTCCAGTGTTGAAGTTGGCATCCTCAGAAATGAAGTTTGTACGTCTAACTATGTTGCCATATTCTCAAAAAAAACATGGGATGTGAGTAAATAGTATGTAGATTAAATTAAAGACGATGAGCTACAGAAAGTGTTAACAGTCAGTATTAGGGTGATATATAAAATGTACAATAACTTAAAATGTAGTATATTACATTATTTCTATAATTTGTTATACATGTATGATAAAAAACTTACGTAAAGAAAAATGCTGCGATTCTTAAACAAAGCTTTAATAAAATTCAACAAAAAATGAACCTGAACGAAGTTTTTAACACCCAGAATCTCTATCTATATAAATCTGAAATATTGCACACGTCATTTTTCATCCAAAAAGCTGCTCATTTGTCGGAATCCGATATCGGATCACTATAGCATGTAGCTGTCGTTCAAAATAATCGGTCAATATCAATTCCTTGTATTGAAAACTTTTTTATTTGACGAGATATATTCACGAAATTTGAGATGGATTTTTGTCTAAGATAACGGTACAATCTTTGCAAAAATTGTTTAGTTCGAACTTCCATAGCATATATTTTTCAACTAAGGAAACTTTTATTGCGTCCGTGCAACAGAAAAAAATCTTTTTCTTGTTTTATTTAATTTTATTAATTTGCTTTCCTACACATATTTTAGCCCACCTTAATCTGCGTACATATGTGTTGGTTATCAATTTAAGCCAATACAGTTGTATTGGCCTTTTACGGTCACGAATTTAATTTGGTTTTGCGGTGATAAAGAACTTTACAAAAGAGTGAATAAGAAAAGAGCGATGGTCAAGAAAGTGACGACACCAACTAATGACCGACCGCAGCAATCGCAGTCACGCCTGAAAGATTATGTAAGAATTTCATGGAAATATTCTTACCTAAACTGTTAAGCAAACACAGTTGCTTTCTTTTGACGGAGAAGATGAAAATGTCGCCGCACATAAAACAAGTTACTTAACAAACAAAGGAATGAAGAAATGGCTTGCCGAAACTACATAACGGTGTTAGACATAAATTTTGAACTACCAAATACAGATTAATGCGGAGATGTGGATATGCTTAGAAGTGACAATCTAGTAGTGTAGAAAGGCCGGCAACGTAATGCCTGAGAACAATAAATTCCTTTGAAATAAAAGAAGAATGTGGGCAAATTAAATAGATGTAGCTCTTCTCAAGTCGTCGTATTTTTTCACAACATTTGTACGGTGAAGACAATTGCGTTTTATTTGAGCGAATTTTAGTTATATACTATATGGAAGTGTAAGACACTGGAAAGAATTCTAGTCTGGTGGAAAAGTGTGTTGACAAAGTAATAAGATGTAAACGAAGACGCCGAAAACTTAACAATATACTTGTATTACCAGAAGACTCTTGATGCCTTCTAATGAGTATCTATAGTGAGGTCTAATTGCTTCTAGTTAGTTCAGAAGCATAGGGCACTTTCCAAGCCCACCAGAAACAATATCTATTATTTAGTTGGAGCGGAATCATCACTTACTAACCTGGAGATATGGGGACAGTCCTGTTATAGGCCGAAGACGTGCTACATTTAAGCGATCAGACTTTAGACGTGACTGAATTTCGATAATCACTAAGCGTAATTCACAGAGAAGCAATTAACTGGTTTCTCAACTCCTTTCCGGTGAAATTAAACGAACACTTAATACAAACCCTTTACAGGTTAGGTTAGGTTAGTCTCGTAGGCTCGAGAGCCACACATAGGCCAGTCTTGGTCCATAGCGTTGCCAGATGGAGTGCCGTTACGTAGTTCATGAGACGTCAGGGTGCCAGCGCTTAACGAGAATTTTAATAAGTTCTGCGGCCTCACTATCGATATCTTTTCCAAAATTTCTTCTCATGGGTCTCCAAATGTTTGAAGCGTTGCCTTGCTGGTGCGAGACAAGGGCACAAGAGTTGCTCCATTGTTTTCTTGAAGCCTTGCTCTTGACATTTCCTGCAGTTATCTCGATTTGTCAGCCCCATTCTGCAGGCATGTGCCACCACCAGACTGTGACCAGTGAGTATTCCAATCCTGCAGTTCCTTCTGTCACGAGTGAGCCCAAGCTTTGTGTATTTTTGATCTATGACTTTGTAGTTTTGCATCCTGATAGATCATTCCATCGAGTTTTTACCTTTCTTGCCACACTTTTGTCTAGATCGTCGTAAAGACAATGCTACTTATACAGACTAGATTCTAAATATGTGCTGAATGCAAATACACTAATTACCTCGTTGCATGCCCACTAAAATCAACTCATCCAATATCCATTTCCTTATGGTTGGACCCCGCGGACATATGTTTCCAGTCTAGACTAGGCTATATTTGAAGCTTTCATGTAACCCATTATAATATTCTTAATGCTCATCATCTGCCAGATTACTTTGAATTGAAAAATTTGTAAGGATAAGTACGAATTATTTTTTTTGAACTCTTACGCTACTCATGAATCATCCATAATTCCTAGCTGACAGCACGAACTTGCATAAACGAGGCTGCATGGCAAGGCGATTGAAATGCAAAATAGTATTATATTTTATTGGTTCATTTGAAGACTGAAGACCACACACATTCACTGGCGTTGGTTTAATATACTCGTATACACTGCTTATGGCTAATACTTAAATTACGATGTATGCAAAAGAGTTAAAAAAATAGAAAAATAAACACATAATGCGGGGAACAATGAGCGCTCATTCATTACATCAGCTTCGCTCATTGAAAAATTAGTGCTTTTTCTGCGCTTCCAATGGATTTTGCCTCTTTTTGCGATTTCTTTCGAATGCAATTGGAAATTTAATATTTTTGGACGAAAAAGATGCTGGACAGTAACAACAATGAGCAGTTTAGCGTTGACTACGATGCGTCCGTTGGGCACGTAGCGTTTCAGCGGACGTTTGAAAATTTTAGTGAGATTGATTTCAGTTGAATATTGAAAGTATAGTGGGCATTTCGATAGTAATCTATGAAAAAATATCTGAAAATAATACTAATAATACTTAAATAACCAAACAATATTCCTAAATACACACTTCAATATATATATTTAAAATGCTTTCAATTTACTATAAACAACTGTATATCACAAGCATTAATTTTGTACTCAACTAATGCGAGTCACCTAGCCTAGTATAAATCCGAACCTTGAACTTGACTTGACAGTCGCTTTCAAACCACTTTTCATCGCAACCCGTTGCGCGGCATACAAATTTATTATGGTAATTTACGGTTACTGCGACGGGTTCGGGTGCCTTGTAAGCACCTAGCGCCGGACCGCCACTGGTGTGTACATTATTTTTTATGGCGATAATCTCTTAGAATTTAATTTCACAGAACATTGAAGCACATTGTCATAAATAAGCGACTTCCTGTCGAAGCTATCGAGTGTCTAGCGAAAATGCAGCCCGTGGCGAAAAGCTTGGCAGCTGGCGGCTGAGTGGGTAGTGGCGCGAGTCAATTCTAGCCGATTGAAGTGTGCGACAAGGGAGACTGGGAAACTCTGCTTAAACTCAAATCATTTATAAATATGTTGTAGGTATGTTAATATATTTGTATCTATGAGAATATCTTGAATTTGCGAATTTTCGCTTCAGCTAACTTGAAAGACAGTGCTGTTGATTTCTTTGGGAACCCATATGAATACCATATTTGGCTTATTTTTCTTCACATTTGCTCGAAATTTTATTTCTCCCACTTTATTGTGGTTGAGGGCAACAAACCTAATTTAATGACCGTATGGGTTGGCTTTAATTAAAATCATAGAAAAGGCGAACAATAAATAAAGCTGCGTGGAAGACGAAAATAAAATGGTGGCGTAACTCTTAGTAGAATGAGTTCACCAAAGTAATACAAACCGAAAAAAAAATACTCTGGAATGACGTGCCGGCGATTATATTCCCGGCAGTTAAAAGAATATAATAGTCCTGCGGTTCCAGAATGCTATTCAAAATAAACAGCTAAATATGTAAAAATATATGTGAAATTGTATGTTTGAATGCATTCAACCCCTCCACAGAAAAATTCCACTCTACTTTTCGAAATGAATAAAAACGAAAGGTCAAGCGAAATTAGGGTTCGCAAAAATAAAAAAGTTATAAAAAAAATAATAATAAATAAATAATAATAAAATTAAAAAGAAATTATTATTACTCAAACTTTGAGCTGTCATATATTAAATTACGGAATTATGTGATTAATTAGGCCTTGATTCTTCGAAACTCAAATCGATTGAATAATCAAGGTTTCAAATAACAAAAAAAAATAAAACACATAATATTGAATATTCGACCTATTAATTACCACTTGATCACATATTATAAACTGTCTTTACCTTGAATATTATTTAATAATTTCAGATAGATCCATATACTCGTACATATTAACCGTCAAACTAGTTCTGAATTAAAAATGTATCTTGGTAGTTGCACTGTTCCTACAGGGTTATGTCCCATTTAATGGTAATGCCAAGTGAAAGGATAACTAGAATATAATAAAGAAATGTTGTACGCGCATAAATTAGGGGTTGAGCTCGTAAATTGCCACAAAAATGAGAGGCTAAATATATTTGTAGGTTTATGTAGGTAGAAATATAAATGCACATTTTGCCCACCAAAGCCGGTTAAACAAATTAAAAACGGTAATGTTTTATGGCTATTATGAATATAAAATATAGCTGTACCTATAACTTACTTTTTGGATCTTATAGGGATTTAGTACTGTTTTATAATTTTTTCCTAGAGTAAAATATATATTTGGGACAAACATATTGTTAAATTCATCTTTAAGAAATTCAGTTTTAGTGTGTCACTGTGAATTGGCTTTACAAACGCCAGAGGGTCAAATATGGTATTTAATTCACACCAAGTGTTGTCGATTGGACTCCACACCGCGTTAACTGCAGGCGACTTTAGAAGAGAAGTAGAGAGTCAAATAGAATTAAAGATTACAAAGTATTTTGTACATCCAGTCCTATGGATTTCATTATTGTCCTGTTAAATTGTCTAAAACTCACCTCTACATAATTTTCTGAGTTCTTATTATTTGAAGCCCCTTCATTGGAGCTAAAAGCAGCACAAGTCATTGTTAACTAAGAAAGCTTCAGGAGGGGTGCCTTTGGTTTGGGTTTCGAACATCTCTCAATTATGTATTATACCCTGAACATGGTACATATATTAAGTTTCTGGTAACACCCCGAAGGAAGGAAACGTCGGAGACCCCAAAAAATATATTAATATATATAATATATCATATATAAATATGATCGGCTGAGTCTATGTAGCTATATTCGCCTGTATGTATACTCGTACGTGTGAACTAATTCTCAGTTTTTGAGATATCGATCTGAAATTTTGCACACTTCTTTTCTCCCAACTGTTTATTTGTCGAAACCGCGGATCTCGGACCGTTTTGGCAAGAATTAGTGTCCAAAACAACGGAACTCTGTGAAGAGTGTTATAGCTTCGGTACAACCAAAGTTAACATTATTTTTTGGTTTTTTGTTTTGAAATAAAGATATATTGTTATTGTATGTTATATAAATTAGAACTATTATAAAACTGAAGTTCGTTGTAAAGTTATAGCTAATAAATTAGTTATCTTTTCTGTTTATTTTATAGATCGCTTCAGTATCTTCCCAGTAAAAATGTAAGTACCTCTTTTGATATCGTATATGTTTTCTACAATTATTTAAGCCGTATAAAATGTATAATAAATTTATGTTATGATATCTATCATATATGATCTATGTACTCACGTATTCGTATGATATATATATGTATATATAAGTATGTTATAAAATGATATAAGAAAGCACATCACTGAGAACCATTTATATTTGACCCATCATGTGGATATTTTCATTTTATTCCACAACGTCATAACCTCAAAAACCCACAATACATAAAACGCTACAACTGGTCGAGGACAAAACCAATTGGTTACAAAACCTTTAAATTTGTAACGAGCTCATTTAATAGCTGTATTTATGTGAATGGGAGTGTCGCGGTATGTAACCTCATGATTCTTTGGGCGTTGGGCAAATGTAGCGAAATGACCACCATTCAGTTAATGATTCAAATGTTCATTTTATGTTAAGATTTGAGTGCAGCTGCAATCTTAAGTGCTAAAGTCATAAAATCCTAGAGGAGTAGACTTACAGCTTTAGTCGATTTGGTTGTCCACTCGCTTTGGTTCTTTAATTTTAAAAAATTTGTATGACTATGCCGTGATTGCACACATCACACAGATGAGTAAATTACAATAAGCTTTTAGTAAAGCATGTGTTGCTTTACATTATATTTTATCCGTTGAAAATATAGAAGCTTTTTCCAAAAAAAGAACCAATGACAGAGTAAAGGTAAAGGTGTTTGACAGACGCTGGTTATATAGCTATGCAGCAGAAGGATAATTTGTCTCAGTTGTTCTGACAGTCGATTGGCCAAAACCCTCTTAAGCGAAAGCGAAATAGAAACTAGGCGGTTATTTCACGGATTTTGAGAATGCCAAAACGTTGGAGTATCGCAATATCGTTCACCGTGGCCAATGAATGAATTGAATGAAAATAATGATTTTATGAATTATGAGGTATTAAATATGAGGCGGCTCATGATTTTAGGCCATTTGAGACAGACTCGGCATCACTAAGGCATGGCATTAATCTCGAACTTGTTAATAAACTCGGACTAAATTGGCAATGCGAAGAAAGTAGATCTATGAGTAATTCAACACAATGTCTTCATTCCCCAGTAGAGAAGAGTAAATAACGAAATCTACATATTCGCGGATGGATCAACGGATGAAATAGGAACAGGAACTTCTTCTTCTTCGGTAATCTAGACACAGTAGCTACAAATTAAATAACGACAGTTCAGTCTTTCAGGCCGAAATTGTGGGTATAACAGAAGGTGCCAAGTGGGCTTATCTCTTAACCAGCAATTCCATAAACCTTCTAGTGGATAGCCAATCGGCAATTAAGGCTATCGAAAGCGCCAATAGTAAGTCTCACTGTGTTAGGTTATGCATGCAAGGAATATCTACACTCTCAGTAGGTAACTCGGTTAAAATCATCTGGATACTCGTTCATATAAGAATAGAAAGAAATGAAAACGCAGACGAGCTAGCACGCTCGGTGGCAGCTGGAAACACATTTCCCCTGAGCTGCCCCAGACCATTCAGCTCCTTTTATGGCTGTTTGAAGCAATAGACCCTAGCAGAATAACTTATGTATTGAAACACCAGCAACAGAGGGCATACTACAAAGTTACTTTGGGGTAGTGTTAATGACAAACAGACCAAAAAGCCCCTACTTCTAGGCAAAAGGGAACTTAGTAATATTGTGAGGGTCAACACATGACACCTACCACCTTCCACCTTCAGAAAATGGGAAAAGTGGATTCGGCGGAATGCAGAGCATGCGCGGAAGATGAAGAGACGCTCGAACATCATTTATGCGAATGGCCAGCCTTCATCCGGATAAGACGGGATAAACCCTACGGTTCCTAATGTTCCAATTTAAGAAACATCGGGCAGCTGGGGTGTAAAAAAATCAAGATTTTTACTAAAACTACTGAGGTGTTGGGTAAGAATTAATTTGATTGCCACCCGGGATCACATTGGGCCTAGTGATAACCTAAGTTCGGCTGTCTGAGGTCTGATGCTCTTGGGCCTTCCTTTTCAACCAATCAACCAACCATCATCTATGACTGAAGTATCGTTTATAGCCATAAATTGGCCTCCACTTACTTGTATGTTTATGGGCAACATGTCAAAAAATTTAAACATTGTATGAAATTCCTGATTAATCATTTTGTACATTTGTGGGTGAGTATTCAAAATTAATCAATTTTTTCGTTTAAGATTTTTTTATAAATTGCGGTCAAATTCATTTAAATATATATCCCATATACATGTGTATGTCCCATATACATATCTAGGGTTGTAAACATATGAAAGCGGTGATGCATGCAAACGAATTTCATTTCACTCAGACATGAGTTCAAGGCCAAGCTTTTCAAAGTTAATGACTCGCTTGCTAATAAACTCTAAGACATACATACATACATACATACAAATGTGTGTAATATTTACAAATGCAACAGCGCTTAAATGAATATTTGAATGTATGAACTCGTGAAAACTTTCCATTTTTGAGCATCAAATCAATTTGTAATTTTCAGTCCTTTGTTGTTAAAAAATATTGAAATGCTATAAGCTACTAATTAAATATGGCGAGCAAGCAAGTGCTTACAATATACTTATATACTTATGTATATGTATGTATATAATTATTTTGCCCACACTTTTTATAAATATTTATTGCATATTTTGAGGATAAAATTACTGCTGAAAATCACATAGCGGTGAGGGAGTTAAACTTTTACACCCGACCGAAACATTTTACTGAAATCTATAAGAATTTTCTAAATAACAAGCACAAGAAAAAACGTTAACTTTGGTTGGCACCGCAGCTATAATACCCGTCACAAATAAAAAAGTTTGCACAGAAGAATTTGATTTTAAACGGTCAGTATGTATGGCAGCTATATAGCGACGTTTATACCGTTGCCTTAGATAATAATCCATATCAATCTTCGTGAATACCTATATTTTGCCAAATACAAAAGTTTTTCATACAAGACCTTGATTTTGATAGTTCAGTTGGTATGGCAGCTATATGCTACAGTGGTCTGATATCGACGGTTCCGACAAATAAGTAGCTTGTTGAAAAGAAAATAACGCGTGCCTTCAATTTCAGATTGATATCTTAAAAACTGAGGGACTAGTTTGCGTATATACAGACGGACAGACAAACGGACGTGGGTAAATCGACTCAGCTCGCCACGCTTGTCAACTGTTCAGGGCATAACAACGAATATTCTGATATGATGATATTTACTTTATAAAATTGTGTGTTGGGCATATAAATGTTTCGTGCGAAGCTTTGTTAAGTTTGGTTAGGCGTACTTTTTCATTATCGTTTTGGTTTTATAATGACCTCTGTCTCTCTTTTTTGAAATTGAAATTAACATGTCGCATTAAACAATTTTTATCGCGGTTTTCGAATTCCGCAACTAAATGGTATATTATACATATATTATATTAGAAATATGAGGATGCCGGAGCTTTATATTTACATATAGGTACAATAGAAATCTTGGTAAATGACCGACTTTTTCTTAGAACTTTCCTCAAGACATTGCTATGCGTTTAAAAACTTTATACAAAACTTAAGATTAAAAATATTTTCCAAATTCGCACCCAATCAGTGCATTTTATTACTCAAATCAGTTTCTATTGAATTTATTGTTACCGCTTTTTCTTCTCCACACCGTCCACATTTAGTTGTATTGCAAGGAAATATTGGTGCGGATTGCGAAATGATTGAGACCGATCCTTAAGTCACATATAAGCCCACCCTGGGTTTAAATATGACTCGAATAAATATTATTTCGCGTGATCACCCTTTCTTTTTTAGATGCCACATATGTTAATAAGATCGCTAGAAAGTCTACTTGCGTGTGGTGCAAAAAAAAAAATACTGAAACATACGCGTCATTGACATTACATCCATATATTTTTATTGAATACGATACGCAATTTCAGGCGCATGTGAGCATACGAATAACTTGTTTAGCGGTTTTAATAGTTTCCAAAAAGAGGCATTGGTAAAAGCATTCTAAAAAAACAATATTTGGTAATATGGACCATTCGTTTAACCGCCCTGATTTAGTACCCCATCACTTCTATTTTTCCCTTACATGGGGTGTATGCGAATCGAAGAAATATCTGGTCTACATGTATTAGAGTATTTATGTATTAGTATTGTGTAAATGGATGAATGAATTCAAAAAGCCTTCTTCGATTCGTCACCTCTCTGCTCTCTTTTAACAAAATCATTTATTTGGAAGTAGCAGCAAAGTTATGCCACTCAATACAAGCGAGTGTTTGTACACTTCATTAAAATGAAAAAATTGCTTGCTATTATATCTCTATTTTGATTATACTAGTTTATACCTGTTGGTCGTTCGAATAATAAGTATCTGAAGTTTGGCAAACTAAAATTATTTGAAGTGTTTTTTGCTGTATCGGCGTATATGACTACTTGTCTATATACAATACGTTCAAAAAATAATGTTTTTTCTTTGCGTGATAAATTCGCGGAAAACTGTTTTTTATTTTATTGCAAATTAACACATGTTCAATTGCGATCACTGAATCGTACAATTCGGTTCGTTTTTTTCGATCTTCTTAATGTGTCACGTTGTGCCGTATTTGAAGTTAGATTAGTGCTCAGTATTTGAAGCAACTCCAAAGTATTTAAGTACGAGTTGTACATTTGTGAAGCGGTGGTCTGACCTTTACGAAAAAACTGGAAACATAGATGGCAAGCCAGGAAAAGGGAGGAATTACGTTGCATCTAAAAGTAAGGATAAAGCTATTATTCTCCTTTTTGAGAAGAAACCACTGCTTAGTCTAAGAAAATCGGAAAAAATTTTGTTCAAAAAGGAATTCGATATACATATGTATCTCTAAATACAATACGGCGCAGACTTCAGAGATCTGGCCTCAAAGGCAGCAGTACTGTAATCAAACCCTGGATTCTCTGCTCATGGATTTAGGGTTTTGAGGTGTTTCATAGAAGACCTGAATGCCGCTAGAGTGATAAAATTGTATAAACATGATTTACTGAAGTCGGCTAAAATGCCAGTGTGTGCATACAATTTAATTTATCATATATGTATACCTAAATTATGTTGAAGTTCGCCTTTCTATCTGTGCTAGTTTACAATAATACCGTTCAATAAAAATTCCATTATTACTTCTTAAATTTTAGTTATTTTCTCGCTTTTTGTGGGCAATTAAAAGTTGATTTGCATTATATAATGAGTACTATTGTTACTGACGGTAGCATGTTTGAGTGAAGAACTGTTGGAGCAGTCGGTGTCTGGTGACGAGAGTAATAAATTTCATTGTCAGCCGACTGTGTTTACTTATTATTGTATCTCTTAAATTGCTGGCGACAAATTGAAGCTTCAGAGCAAAATACGATGCATTGGTGCTGTCTCTACAGAGTGTTTATTTGATTATACATACACACAGATAGATCCGTTTATATGTATATAGTGTTATAAGTGGTAAGTGTATGTACATGCGCTATCAAAATAATATGATGAATTTGCAACACTTGTAGTCAAAATGCTTACAGCGAATTAAATATTCAACAAATTCGCCACAGATGTTCATTAACATATTGCAGCTCCAGGCAGTAAATGCTGACCAAAGCGACTTTGCCGAGAAATAAGCATAAAACAATAATGCGAGTACAAAAAACAAAACATTAAATAATATAACTAGTGTAAGTATAATTTAAAATCTTTAATTTGGAGAAAAATTTACGATGATGTGATACATGTCACTATATATGTAAAAAGTAATGATAGAATCAAAACATTCCAATTTTGGCCTTAGACAATTATCAAACAACTTTCCCAGCGACTGGCAGCCAATTAATTTTAAACTGACATTAACCCTGGCTCTCATGTTCAAGCACAATTTCCGGAAAATGTATAAATAAGCCGCACCTGTGCAAAATATAACAAAAAAAAAAAAACAATAAGAAATATAATAAATAACAACAAAAGCTCAAGAGCGTATTTGAGCACACAGAAATTGTTCATTCACGCTCGCACGTCATCGTTCTTAGATAATTCATACTAAAAAGGCAATGATGTCAGACTCAGGCGTCAGCAACTGCGTTCAGAGCCTGAGTCGCCTCCAGCTATCAATTCACACGATTCACTCAAAGATGCGCCGCTGCTCGAGTGCGCAAAAAATATTAAAAAAAGAATTACGCTACAAAAAACGGCTTGAACAAATTCGTAAATGTTGAAAGTTGTTATTGAATCGTGTTCAAATTCATTTGTATGTTCACAAATTGACACAAAACGAAAACAAATATGTACTTATGTACAAGTATGTATATGGAGAGAGAAAATTATATTTATTATACCCTGAACAGGGTATATTAAGTTTGTCATGCAGTCTGTAACAATCAGAAAGAAACGTCGGAGACTCTATAAGTTATACTCTCTAAGCCAATGTTACAAGAAAACATTGTTTATATCGAGTCACTATAACATATATTTGCCATCAGGATTGCGAATGATACATTAAGAAAATAATTGAATTTACATTTGCATTAAAATTTTTTATTTTGTAATCCCAAATACGGGATAAAAATATTTTTTTTTTATCCCGCATACCGGATTAAAAAATAAAAATTTTATTCTTAAGCATATAATCCAGAATTAAAAAAAAACTTGCTTGGAATTAACATTTCTTTGCGTTCATTCAAATCAAAAAGTAATCTTTTAAATTTTTAATCTCAAACATCTTGGATTAAAAAATAAAAATTTAAACTAAATTTTTTAATCCCAAAATTTTGAATTAAAAAATTCGAAACTGTCTACAAATATGTGGAATATTTTGTATTTGTGCAGGGTATTACAAGTATGTATTCGGTCCAAACGTTTTATCTTTTTTGTATTTTTATTTTGAACACAAGTATAATTCGTATAATAAACAATTACTAATGATGCATAATTCAAACTAATTGTTTTTGCTTTGTTCGTGTAGTGAGTTTTGCGCTTGTTTTTGTGGCGCTTCAGTCACATGAAGTCGTTTTAAGGCAGTAGTATAATACACACTTTCATAGAAAATTAAACGCTTTAAAACTAGGTTTCAATTTGCGGTGTATGTATGTATGTGACATATATTTTTATAATTTAAAAAATATAATTCTAATTAAATCGGACGGTCGTCATGATTAGCGGTTAGAGATGCTCACTAATTACTAATTCACATACAATTTTTGCTTCGCTTTGCTTCTGTCTTTTGCTTTGACAGATAATTTCGATGTATATATTAATACAGTTCTCCCTTCTCTGCTGCGAAATCGAATACTTTAGAACTACTATGGATCACTAGCACCACTAGTCAGCCTAATTTATTTTTTCATGCAACAATTTTACATTTTAACATGATATGAGATGTCAATTGCCAGATTTTATACAGAAATATTAGTTCCATAAAAAAAATGTAGTATTCAACGTTTTTTTTGGTGGATTTTATTCACTTTTAGATTGAGTCATTAGTATTATTTTTTACTGTGTTTTAATTGCGATGTGTTTTCTATTTCGATTGTTCATTTATTTAACCATTTCTTCATTTCATAATTCTCACTCACAGCTTGTTTAGCGCTAAAACGTGACAATGACTCTAAATTTAGAATACTGTGCAATATGTATTAGATCGTGCCCAACGTTAGACACGCTCAGGCATTTTAAAACATGAAAACTACTTTTTAGATGTATGTATGTATTTATTTTGACGCTGAATAATAAGCTTCTTATATAATTCGTTTTACGAGTTTGGGTAATCGAGTGGAATTTTAGTCGCTGAATTTAAACAAGTATATTTATTTCATAAAATTAAATCGAAATTCGCATATGAAATTATAAGTCTAGATAGCTACTAAGTAAAAGATAATTAGCTTGTTGTGAAAAGGATTAAGAAAAAAACCAAGAAAAACTTATTTCAGCAAGCTTACTTAGTACTACCATAGGTTCTGTTACAAGTTCGCGCCGTTATAAAAATTTAACCATAATACATTTTTTAATAAAGTCAATTTTGATTATTAATGCATATATTAGATAAGGGAGTTACAAAATTTGATTCGAAATAATTACCATTTGCTATTATACAAGCCCTCAAACGTTTCGGCCATTCAGCGCAACACGCACAGTTACGATTGGTATTGAACAAAAGATTTTCTGAGACTCTCTAAATATCTATGTGGTGTTCGACAGGCTATGTTCTTCAACTCTGATAACAAACTATAGTCCAATAGAACCAAATGTGGTCAATACGTCAAATTACATGCAGCTATGAAACCAGGAGTATTGTTTTTGAGCCACTGCTGGATGTGTGTGTATTGCCTAACGGCCTTACAACACCTTCTAAACGACCACTTGTACACTTTTGCCACAGTTTTAACCCCTTTTTCACAGAAATTACAGCAGCTGTATGGGAACCCTTGAAATAACAGTTTTTGCGCCATTGAAAGTTTTTGTGTAGATTTTGTCGATGTGTTTATTAAAAACTTCTTCTACAATGAAAATTGTTTCAGCATGCCACTGAAGAAGCCACTAGCCTCTGTTGAGCCTAATTTGGTTCCACATCACGTCACGTAATTTTTGTGATTGCATAAAAGGTTATACTTGTACAAATGTCTTTATCTTGACTTTTGTCTTTCAGTTTGTATGGCAAATATATGTTATTGTGCTCCAATCTTAACAACTTATTCGAATATTACACAGCCTTAGATAATAAGCCGTTCCCATTTTCGTGAATCTATCTCGTCAAATGAAAAAGTTTTCCATACAAGAACTTGATTTTGACCGATCAGTTTGTATGGCAGCTATATGAGGTAGTAGTCTAATGTCGTGACAAATATGCACTTCTTGGGGAGAAAAGGACGTGTGCAAAATTTCAGATCGATATCTCATCAAATGAGGGACTAGTTCGCGTATATACAGACATACGGTGGACATGGCTAAATCGACTCAGCTGATCATTTATATGTACATATTTATATTTTAAAGGAGGTGTTACTAACTTTGTGGTACACTTAATATACTCTATTCAGGGTATAAATACTATTTATTAATTAGCCCTGTAAACGCCAGATCGTCATATAACCAATTTTTAGCTTAATGCAATTAAAGTGTTGTGTCTGTATTGCTGAAATCTGTTTTCCAGTAGCTAAACGCCAGCTGTGAAAATATTTACAATTTATTGACAACTTTGTGTATATATGTACACATACCGATAAATATGTTTATAAATATATTGTTATATAAAAATGCTTTTACAACTTAGTGTATATATGTACACATACCGATAAATATGTTTATAAATATATTGTTATGGAGAAATGCTTTTACAGCCATTTTTATGTATAAGTATATAATTATACACGAAGAAATTGAATTCCGTTATGAGTTTTTGAAAACCCGTCAAGCTGTGGGTAAAAAAATGCAAGCAAAACACACCTTAAATTGTACATGGAAGCAATTTAAACTGGGTTAGTAAGCAAATTATTTAAACATAAATGGCTCTCGACCCGCCGAAATGAAGCTGAAACTGATGAAATGTTTTGCCGCCAGCTGCGTGAGATGCTTGTGTTGATAGATGCAACAAAAACAGGCTGCAACACTCAACACCAAATTGTAAACACTATCCATTGAATTGGCCTCAAACTGCAGGCCACTTAGTCATAACAACTTTAGCAGCGACTCAACAAGTTGGAAAAGTGAAAACACTTGAAAAACTTTTGTGGTGGTCGAACTACAAGCGAACTACCCATCCCAGACGACAGAGATGTGAGAGCTGTGAACTTGGAAAAACGCCGAATAAAAAGTGGAAGACGTAAGCCAAAAAGCCAGATACTGCAGCAAGAGTGAATGAGAGTGGGAGAGGAAATACAAATATGTGAGGCAAACGGAGGCGAAACCGCTGAATGCCTGCATTTAAGCGGGTCTAATTGAGATAGTACAGCAACAAGTTGACGCGACAAATTGGTGTGAAATTTTAATTTCTATTTCATCTTATTTTCACTTCTTTCGACGATTTTTTGCACAAAGAACGCGTGTTTAAATAAACTGCGGCGCTCCAAAATCTTTACAACACGCTTTTCTTTAGATATTAAGTATGTATACTCGTATATCGTTAATTTGTTTGTTAATGTTAGTATGAGGTTTTCTTTGATTGCGCTGAATATCATGACAGATGTTAGTAATGGTGTTGTGTTAAGAAGAAGTACACTAGTCGTTTCTCCGCGGAAGTGGAGAATGTGTCGGCTAAGCGCTTTCGTGACAGCCGCGTAATTGACGGCAATTGAATAAGTGAGTGATACATTCAAGAGCAGTCATTTAACATGCATTTTTTGATCTTGCCGCCAAAAGTGTACAACTGAACTTTGGACGGCATGTTCACACTCATAACCGAGTTATTTCTGACTATCGGTGATCAGATGTGAAAATTTGGGTGCTCTTTAAGCTATCAAGTCACTATTATAGGTGGATATAGTAACATACTGGATATATTTGAAAATGAAAATAATCAGGATTGACTAATTTGTTCCAGGATCATTTGTTTTTAAACAAACTAATAAAATGAAAACAGGCGCCACTCAAATATCAAAAAATGTGCTGTACTCCAACGATGAAGTTTCGAACTGGTCTTCCAATTCTAAATTCTGTAGAAGAAAAGCAAAATAAAATAAAATAAATAAAAGCTGATGTAATAGATTTTTATTGTAGTAAAGTTCAGGAAATTTACCTAAAGTGGGAACAAAATGTCTGTTCAGCTTGTAATGTTAACTCTACTGTTAACTTTATAAACGAGGTGTAAAAAGGATGTAAACAATTTAAGACTCAATAACTTAAAATTAATTTTTTGGCGGCGCTCTTGACAGATTAGGTCAAAAATAATCTCTAGTCTTACTATTACACATAAACTATCTTCGACTCGCCAAGCGTTACCCTCAGATGCTCAAATTAACGGTCAGCACTTGTGATGAAAAATTCTTTTCTTCGTGTTAAAAAATGTTACTATAAAAAATTACTATAATTGATTTTATGTCTTAAGTTTTGAATATACAAGAAACAAGTAAGGAAGGGCTAAGTTCGGATGTAACCGAACATTTTATACTCTCGCAAAGTCAAATGGTATACTCGTTTGAGATTTCTTTGTGGATTGACTGATATTTTCGGTACAAGGTCAACGATAGGCACTGGGGTCCACATATTTAGTACTTAGGGGCTTGAAAAGTTTTGGTTCGATTTAGACAATTTTTGGTCACAAGGTGGCATACTTTAAACGTATTATTCACGATTATACCCCGATATAATCATTGTTGCTTGATATGCATGGTGGAAAGTGAAAGAATTAGATGGAATTAAAAATGGTGTTATATGGGAAATAGGCGTGGTTGTAGTCCGATTTCACCCATTTTAGCACTATGACATAGAAATATAAAAAGAACGTTATACACCGAATTTGGTTGAAATCGGTTAAAAGTGGGTGGCGCCCACGGACTAATATCGAACGCGATTCCTATAAAGTCATCTCAAACCATCCCAGAGATAAAATTTAATGTCTCTGGCGTGTTTAGTGCTTGATTTATCGCGCTTTTAGTAGTTTTTAACAGTACTGTTATATGGAAAGTGGGCGGAGTTGCCACCCGATTTCCACTATTTTCACACTGTAGGTAGTGATTCTAAAAACATTTGCTTCCAATGAATTTTGTTAGGAGATATGCATATTAAACCTATTAGAGCGGGACTACGCCCACTTAAAAAAATTTTTTAACTGCAGATGCTCCTCTCTAATGTGATCCTGTGTACCAAATAACAGTCTTGTATCTTATTACGGAGCTTAGTTATGGCAATTTATTTGTTTTTGATTAATGGCGTTTTGTGGGCGTGGCAGTGATTCGATTACGCCCATCTGCAATCCAACCGTCTCACAGTACCAAGAAACATGTCTACCAAGTTTTATAAAGATATTTTTTAAATTTTTACTCAAGTTAGAGCTTGCACGGACGGACGGACGGACGGACAGACAGTCACCCGGATTTCAACTCGTCTCTTCATCCTGATCATTTATATATATATAACCCTATATCTAACTCGATTAGTTTTAGGTGATACAAACAACCGTTAGGTGAACAAAACTATTGTACTCTGTAGCAACAGGTTGCGAGAGTATAAAAAAAAGGAATTTATTTTTTCATTTGTCATTTCAACCATTCATGATAGTAAAACTGATCTAAATTATGCAAGACAAAACTTGGTAGCACTGAAGATCGCGGCTATTCCACTTTAATGAGGTATTCTTACGGTACGGTAGGTATACTTTCTTGTACGAATTCAACTCGACAACTTTTTTGCTTTTACATGTAATTTTTTTGACAAGAGAGCAGAAGCGAGCAGAGAAATGGCGTATCGAAGACGGCTATCATATATTTAATTTGATGAAAGCGCTTACCAGCTTTAAACGATTTAAAATATCTTTGGATTTACCAACATATGCAAATAAAATTTTATAATTTTATACCCTGAACAGGATATATTAAGGTTGCCATAAACTTTTCAAGTTTTCTAAAACCCAGAAGGAAACGTTGGAGATCCTATAAAACATATTAATACATATATAGATGATCAGCGTGATGAGAAGAGTAGTCATGTCCATGCCATGTCATATATGCGAACTAATTTTTTGAAACATCGATCTGAAATTTTACATCCGTCCGATTCTTACCAAGAAGCCGCTCATTTGTACAAACTGAACGATTAAAATCAAGTGCTTGCATGGAAAACTCTTGTCAAGGTATCTTCATGAAACTTGGCATAGATTATTATTTAGGCATTGCTATAATCTTAAAGCTTATAGCTGCCATCCAAGCTGAACGATAAAAATCAGAATAAAGATCTTTTTCTACCCTTTTGTGCTATAAAAATGCACCTGTGAGGGGTATTATAGCGTTAGTGCAACCGAAGTTAACGTCTTTTATTGTTTTTGTTTTTTAATATTTGTTATTTACTTAACTATCTTTGCTAATATAGTTGCCTGAATGTGTAGATGGCTTTCACATACAATAAAACCACTTGTATGGTCAAGCGATTAACTCTCTGCTTGTTGGTTGCATGTATTATTAATCAATCGAATTTGTTGGTGTGTTAGGCATTAAACACCGGTTTCTATCACTTTGATCCATTCAAATATTTCAATGTATATGTGGAATTTTTCACACTCTACAGCTTTTTATGGAATTTACTGAATAAGGATTAAAACCAAAACCGTAAATAAGTTTATTATGAAACTCCTTGATCAGTAATTTAATCAGTAATTTTATACAAAATGGAATGGAGAAAGTAGATTTGCAGTGTATTCAACATCATTATAAAAGCAATTTATTGTTATGTTAATTTTATGCATTTCTATTGAGTGTTAATAACTAAATTCTGTGAACTGATAGAATGGAAACATGTTTTATTCTTGCTAATTTCAATTATCGCATTTGCTTATGAAACCAGTTGAGTCATTGTAGATATTCTAGAATTGTTTTGTACAAGTACAAGTTTAACTTATCTTCTAACTTTTATGTTATTATCCTAAGTTGATTATTTATTAACAATTTATTTATTTCTTTCAGCACCTTTTTCGGCCACAAAAGTTTTAATTTTTAGAGGTAAGTCAGTATCAGTCGTCGAATCATATCACTTAGGTATATGCAGAACTGCATATATAATTACTTTCACTAAATAATTCTATTATTTTTTATATTATATTATTATTTATTTATACTCTTTTTTATTGTATCTAAAGCTATTTTTCTTTCCTAAAAAAAAAAAAATACGTAGTAAAATTTCTACTCATTTGCTGTAGGTACACTTCGTAATATTCATAAGAATCACACAAAACTAGTTTTATATAACTCTGTTGGTTCTGCTGTTGTATTTTATCTTCTTTAATATTTTAGACTCTGGAGCTTCACCGGATATTTTCTAGACAACAACCTACCTTCATGTCTGTCTTCATACTCTAACATAACACTACAGTAATATGTTATATATTTTTAGATATTATTTTCAAAAGCTGAAGCGCTAATAGTAAAATGCATGTTACAGAACCCCCTCTATGGTATACCGAATACAATTATTTCTCACCTTAAACGATATATATGTATAAGTTAAAACACATATGTGGCTATATAGTTTATATAAATATATATAGTATGTATGTATTGGTTACCTAGAGATACATATATGTGTCGTTATAGGTAAAACTGATGAGTTTGATTCAAATTTACATTCGTATATGTGCCACACAAATGTATTTGTAATATTTCCTAGTTCAATTTATTTTCGTTTTGTTACCATTCTATAATTGTATAAAACAACTCACACGCATATGTGATTTCGCTTGCCGGCTTTTAGTCGTAGAAGAAATCTTATCAGATCTTATCAGTTCGCGAAAATATTCAGCAACATACCTCGGTATGTATAGTCCATGTAGATATATGAACATTAATGTATATAGTAGGTCTGTTTTTAGATGTATAAAATTTTCCAGGAATAGCTGTCAAAGCAAACGATGGTTCAACAAGACACATAGCGCGTGAGATCATATTGAGATGGATAAACCGACTACGACTGAGCAGATGCCAACTTTCCAAAAAAAAAGGAAGAATTAAGCTAGAAAATTGACCACTTAATTTTTATTTGCTTTTTGTTTTTGTATACCTCTAAAAATACACCCTATACATTTGTATTTATTGATAAGCGTTGTGTGCATTTCATATGAATGGAACAGGATATTGCTGTTAATCAACTCAACGCTCAGTGGCAACAAATAAAGTTGCAAATTGCTTATCAGTACTTGTTTGTTTATATATTTTCGCATATAAATATAAAATAAAGTGATTCATAAAATTGGCAGAAGGCAGGTAACATTTTTTTACAAACGTGAAGTAGCAAAGTGATTTGCACTTTGAGGTGAAATGAAGTTTCCTCATATGTAGTGATAAGCTAAATTGACGCTTAAACTAAAGTATACCAGCAATTGTGCTTACCATCTAAAGGGTGTTTATTTAGACATGTGGTTATGCCAAGAATTTAGCTTTATTATAAATAAGGGGTTTGCCATTATATTTTAAAAATTATTTCCGCCAAGTGACCGCCGTTGCTGGCTCGAATAAATTCCAGCCGAAAGACCAAATTTTCGACCACTTTTTGTGCCGTATGTCAGCAATGACGCAAATAATATTCTCTTTCAAGGCGTCAATCGTTTAGGGATTATCTGTGTAGAAAAATAGTCCAGCAGTTTAATAGCAAAACTTTCCTTCAATATGTTGATGATTTCGCTGGTTGTAGGGCATTTAGCGCCATCTTGTTGGAACCAAAGGTTGTCCACATCAACAACCTCGAATTCCGGCACGGAAAAATTAATAATCATGGCTCTATAGCGTATCCCATTGACTGTAACATTATGACGGTTTCATTTTTGAAGAAATATGAACCAATGATTTCTTCTGTCCACAGAGCATAGCAAGCAGTAACTTTTTGAAGATTTAACGGTTTGTGGATTACCATCACTCCAAATTTTAACAATTTTGTTTAACGTATCCATTCAACCAATTCTTGCACGAGTTGGATTTTGTTAGCTCGCAATCCTTCCGAAAAATTGTCCATAAAGTGGATGGGCATACGTACAGACTCATTAGAAGTTTCTCGAAGAAGACTCCACAGTAGCAATAGCGTTTTCGGAGCGCACTATATGGCGTCTCTGATGGTGCGCATTATCCACTAGAGTATATGTGGTGCGAAACCAAATGTTTGGAGACCAACTTCATAAAAGGTATTGCCTCATTGAAAACCACACGTCTAAAAAACACCCTCTACATAAGTATATGCTAATAATAGCAGTCACATAAAATGACTTTTGATGATTTGTATGCAAATGTGGCGTGATATGACGTTGAATATTTGTGAACATGTTTGTGTAACCTAAAATGTACCGTTTTACTCATGTTCTTGCTTTATGACGACAACCTGTAATAGAAACCTTTCCCAATCATTTACAAGGCATAAATTGCCCTCGTTGTCAATGTATACTAACCTGTAACTTTCATATTTAAATATATATGAATGTACGTTTAGAAAAAAGTATGTCTGTACTTTTTAAAAGTTAATATGAGTGCTTTTTAAAAGATTACATCCTGAGTACTCTCCATAGGATACAATTGGGAAAGGATTGGTCTCAAAAACATATCTTTCAGAAGCAATTAGGTTTTAATTAGTCTTTCCTTTCTTCTTTAGCATTACAACTATGGGTCGGTCTGGGCTGAGAACACAAGACTTCGCCAATTGCACATCCCAAGTACAGACAGGTCTCTTTGTATTTGGTCCTTCAATTGGATGGATGGGTCTCGAATCGAAGGAGCTTTTCGCTGGAGCATCGTCTTCCATGGGTATAACATGACCTAGTCAGTGCATTCGTTGGATTTTTATGCGCTTAACTATATCTATGTTACCGTAGAGTTCATGCAGTTCTTCTCGATGCACATCTTCTTCGATGCTCATCGCGCACGTCGACGCCTCTAACAGAATTCCGGAGAACTGTTCTCTGGAGTGCTCCAAGTACTTCCTCATCTCGGTTCGTTATCATCCATGTTTCTGCGCCGTATAATAAGGCAGGGATGACAAGAGACTTAGAGAGCGTTGTTTTTGTTCGTCGAGAGAGGGATCTGCTTCTTAATTGAGTACCAATCCCACAGTAGCACCCGTTTACAAGAGCTATTATGCGCTTGATCCCCAGGCTTAGATGGTTGGTGGAAGTTATGCTGGTTCCGAAATATAAGTCATTCACTTTCTAAAATGTATAGCTGCCAACAGTGTCGTACTTCCAAAGACGCTAGGAATCTGTGTGGGCTCCGGGTACTTTGTCTTGCCCTCATTCACCACAAGACTAACCAATTTCCCTTCTTTTTCTAGGCTATAAAAGCCTGCGATGACGGGTCTGTTGTTAAGGCCTACGATGTCAATACCATCTGCTTACCCTAACAGTATTGCTCTTTTAGAGTAGACAGTGCCATTGCCGTTCAGATTAGCGGCTCATATCACTTTTTCCAGCACTATATTGAAGAAGATGCACGAGAAAAAATCACCTTGTCTAAAACCATGTCTGGTATCGAACGGCTCGGAGAGATCTTTCCCCATGCTAATGATTGTGGTCAACGTCATTCTGGCCTTTTGAGTTTAAAATAATATAATTTGTCTCTTCATAGGGCTTGGCCGAACAGAAGGTCACAGTTTCATCCATTTAAATATCAAAAGTGCCATTGCCACATGTTCCTTTGCGACTAATCTCGGACTTTTACCGGACCAGTTGCATTTTTAATGGATAGCCGCACCGCTACAATCGACATTGCGGTAGACAGGCAAAAGGTGTCGACAGCTTGGAAAGGGATGTTTAGATTGCTTATTTACATATATACACATATATAAAGGTATTTTGAAACAGGTAATATCAGCACAAACTCCTAGGGAACCGCTGAATATATTATACATATACATACGAGGATATATATATATATGTATATATATCCAGTATACATGCGTATGTATTTTTCGCGATAGGGAGATAGATGTAACCGTTTTTGACAGCATGTTGCTCTCCTTTTTGCCTCAATTTATTGAGTAAAATTTGAATATTCTTCATGCACGCCATTATTATCAGCATCTCCCCCACTCATCCGATTTTCAGTTGATGAGCCACCTTCTGTGTGGATTGAAAATATTCCGCTAAATTTGCATAAAATTTGATTTTTATGGCAAGAAACTTCTAAATTGAGCACGTCATGCGAATATGTGATGGCACGTGATATTGTTGGAATATTCATATTGTTGTTTTTCAGCTTTAACAAAGAAAATTTGAAACTGCTATTTGTCACAGAATTTCCTCTTTATACTTATGTGCGAATGTTTATGAATATGGCACGAAAAATTACTCAATAATACGAGTATGTGGAAATATTTGTTTTTATATATAGACACAATAAGGGCGATTATGGTAGAGGTACAAGTAAGCCTTTTTCAATAGATTAAATACCGTAAATTCTTCATTGATAATACCACTGGTACTATCAGCTGGTATGAACCTAAGGCAATTAGAAAATACAAAATTTCACTTACATGGTGATGAACTATGATAAGTAGTTTCTCAAAATTTAAATAGTCAAAAATATAAAAAAAACTGCTGCCCCGAAATTATAATACCCTTCACAAATATAAATGATTTCATACAAGAACTTGATTTTGTTCGGTCAGTTTGTATGGCAGCTACAGTGATTTCATCTGAACAATTTTTCCAGAGATAGTGCAGTTGCTCTTGACAATAAATTCAAATTTCCTGAAGATATCTCTAAATAAAAAAGTTTTTCATGTATGGATATAATTTTGATCATTCAGTGTGTATGACAGCTATATGCTACATTTGTCATATATCCGCGATTCTGACAAATGAGTAGCTCATTGGGGAGAAAAGAACGTATGCAAAATTTCAGATTGATATCTGGATCGTACACAGACAGACGAACAGGCAGACGGAAATGGCTAAGTCGACTCAGCAAGTCTTGGTTATCATTTATACCCGTATATATATTTTATAAGGTCTCCGCAGTTTCCTTCTGGGTGTTACAAACTTTTAATTTACCTTGTTCAGGGTATAAAAAAATCTGTTATGTATATACTACAAAGTACCCAGTACCTCGGTTTGAAGTTTAAAAATATGCAGTTCCTCATAAGAGTCCATCGGTGTGTGCCACTGGTATCAGCTATACCAATTCCATAAACTCTAAGCTCTCTGGTTTGGGTAGTAAAAAGAGAAATTCAAAGGAATTAGTTCGAATATATTCAAGTTGTCAAAAGAGTTATATTCGATTATTAATGCAGAAACAAAATAAGTAAATAAACAAGAAAAAACATTAACTTCGGTTGCACCGAAGCTATAATACCCTTCACAAATACAAAGGCCCCTTACATGAACTTGATTCCGATTGTCCAGTTTGTATGGCAGCTATATGCTATAGCGATTCGATCTATACAATTTCTTCGGAGATTAAATTGTTGCCTGAAATAATAATCCGTGCCAAATTTCGTGAAGATACCTCGTCAAATGAAAGAGTTTTTCATACAAGCACTTCATTCCGATTGTTCAGTTTGTATGGCAGCTATATGCTATAGTCACCCGATCTGAATAATTTCTTCGGACATTAAATTGTTGCCTTAAATAATAATCCGTGCCGAATTTTGTGAAGATACCTCGACAAATGAAAGAGTTTCCCATACAATCACTTGATTCAGATTGTCCAGTTTGTATGGCAGCTATATGCTATAGTGGTCCGATATCGGTCGTTCTGACAAATGAGTAGCTTCTTTGTGAGAAAAAGACAGGTGCAAAATTTCAGATCGATAGCTTAAAAACTGAGGGACTAGTTTGTATATATACAGACAGACGGACAGACAGACAGACGGACATGGCTAAATCAACTCAGATCATCATCCTGATCATTTCTATATATATTTTATAGGGTCTCCGACGTTTCCTTCTGGGTGTTACAAACTTCGTGGCAAACTTAACACACCCCGTTCAGGGTATAAAAAGTTTATTGCAAACTGTTTAGAGTTGAAAAATTGTTATACCCTATATCTATTAAATTTAGTGAGATATGCTTTTACAAAGTCAACTGATGAGCATATTTTGTGTGGTTTCTGTGTGCGTTTCGCATGCAAAAGCGTCATGCAGGTCGTCAACCGGTAACTTCACTTAACCACGACGACGGTCGTCGTGGTTTATTTGTGCGTAACCGTTGGAAGCAAGCTGGAATACAAGTGCTCTCGGGTTGAGAAGTTGGAATATTTGTTGTTTTTGGGCATTCGACTTCTCGGTATACATTCACCAGTACAAACAAGTGAATTTAACTGGTTTTTACGATGATTGCTTTTACAGTGTTGTACGTTCGTGTTTTCTTTATGACCCCTCCGTTGCTTGTTCTTTTGATTACTCTAAATGACCATCAACAAGCGAGGAGCTAACAACTCCAAACCTTAGTTAACCAATTTGATGTTGCAAGTATTTTTTCGTTTGCAGCTTTTTTATAGTTTTTGTTGTTGCCAGTTGTTGTTGTCCTTATTTTATTACATGTTCGTGCAAAGAGTTGTGGCATTAGCCACACGAACTGGTTGGAGATGATTTGTGTGGAATTTCTACTTGAATGGGCAGCACAACATTTTCGCTCCTTATTTATTGGAAATCTCTTCGAACTTTCTGCTTGCTGCTGCATCTCAGAAGAACCGGATATGTAGGAAACAAACACCTTTAGTTGATCTTTTCTCGGGATTTGGGTGTGCGTACGATGGCGTAGCAGTTGCATGCATTCATCTAAATATATAATCATTAAATACCCACAAGGAAATTTCATCAAATTCGATGCTGACTTGCAACACAAGTAGGTATACGCCTTGAATCCTATAGTTCCAAACAAGAGTTTTGTGTTTTTTAGTTCTTTGTGGGTGCTTTGTATAACTATGTTTTCTCAGTCTTCCTCGATTTAATTAACTCTTAAACGATTGAGTTAAAAGTAAGAGCCCAAAAAGTCATCTTTACCTACGACGGTTACGTGAATAAAGTATGGATATGGCAATCATACCTCTTTTTTGGGTCTAAGCGCGTCTGGAATATCTTTTTAGTATTCTTCACGCACCAAATATAACAATTTTACTTTTTTCCAATAATTAGTGTTTCGCATGTGCTTGTTATGTGTGTTTTTGTAGTCAAGTCAAGTATTTTGTTCGTTTCTCATAACATTTTTTGATGCTATGAATTAATTGTATGTAACAAGTCTTTCCATTTTTCCTTCCCAATACAAAGTACGCTTCGCTGCACTTCTGCTACAACAAACTGGTACCGCAATAAATATTTTCATATATCACATAATAAAAACATTTTTTGATAATTTGCTCGTTTTATCTTGTCAAGATTGAATTGCTTAACATACTCTTGAAACTTTAGACTTCAAACACATTAACGAGTTTTGAAACCAATATTTTTATACCAGTTCGAGTCCCTCATAGAATGACTGACCTTGAGGAGATAATAGAAAGCTCAAAAATACCATAAGAAGTGTGATCCCATTGAACACATTTTCCACTTGGGATATTTGATGCAAATTTATAAATACATACATATAATATGTAGATAGTTAAAATATAATAAAATTTATTATTCAAACTTGCCTCAAATACAAAAATGCGTGTTTAAAGTAATTGCGATTCGCTGTGATTTGCTCGATAGTTAATGTGCAGGTGATTTTTGCAAAAACCTGTTGGCTTATCTGCTGCTGGGTTGGGTAATTTGGAAAGTTTATGTGAAATTAAAGCTGCAGACATGCAAGAAGCGCTGGGAATTCCAGTTTAAGAGTAGAAAAATAAAACCAAAAGAAGTTTAAGTATTTACAAAAAGAGTGCACAAAAGACATTTATGTATATATGTAATAGGGTGTCCGTTATTTCCCAATTTTTTGTTTGCAAACGCCCTGTGTTCAACGTTAAAAGTTCTATATTTGGGATTTAAACCGGGCCTAGGCAGAAATAACAACTACATACTTTACTTTTCTAATTTCAACGCTGGAAGTTTCAGCGATTAAAGATCTGTCCAGATAGGTACACTTTAAAGAGGCGTGTTATCTTCAATTCTCTGGATCTTAACAATGAATAAAATCTTGTTAGATCTAGAAAAGAAAGCCTTAGCTGATGATGTGGCGGTTACGGTTAAAGATAAATTCCGCAATACCCTCGCTAACCTTATGCAATCAATATTAAACAATAGGCCGTATCGTGCTGACTTAATTTAAATGCTAGCAAGACAGAGCTTGTATTGTTCACTAGAAAACTCAGAATTTCAGTAGTTATGCCGCAATTAATAAATTTTGCCAGGCTAACAATAGGAGTGAAACAACTAATTTTAGATAGGAATATTTAATGGAACCAAAACTCAAACTTAGAAGCTAGGGTAAAGAAAGCAGCTATAGCACTTTACACCTGTAAAAGGATGGTGGGGCCCAAATGGACAAAACGCATCAGGTAACTCAAAGAGCAACTAGTATGTATATGGATCAGTGGAGCTCTTAGAACAACGATTAGTCAGGCATTTAACGTTATTTTACAGTCACTGCCCACATACTTGTTCTGTAAGCAACTTGCACCTAAGTTAGCTCTTAGACGGAAATCCTTCCTATTAGTCGTGTGTAAGGTATTCTAAGTTTCCGTTTTTACCCAATACCACAGATTTTCGAAATCATATAGAATTAACTGAAATTCGGTCACCAATTTCGCCTTCCCTTTCAGAGATGAGTGGCAAAGGGTTGAGGTGGGCAGGAACACAGGGATCTTTACGGATAGGTGTAAACTGGATAATCGAGTGGAAGGTGGTGTATTTTGACAAAATTATATACCAGATTCGCCTTCTGTTTACCAGACCACTGCAGTGTTTTTCAAGCCGAGATCACAGCAATTAAAGAAAGCGTTCTTGTTCTGACAAAAAGTGTGTTCACAAGGAATATATTTAGTGAATAATATAGCGGTCGTAGCTAAGAGTATACACGAAGACCGTGGAGAGTCGATTCGGCGCCGTTCGCAGCAACTCGGACTGACGTATGGAAGGACTTGACGCATTTCCGTCTTTTAAATTGAAAGCGTACAATACAGCTTGTGTAAGAAGAATGTGGTTCGGAGGTTGCATAGGTAAACCTTTTTGCACTGACGAACTTCAGCAGAAGCACGGGGTGGTTCAGAGAAGACATAATATAGTGAGCTGATTTTAGTCCCGGTGGTTTCACAATGGGTCTCCTAAAGGCCTAGGTGCGTCGTCAGACATCCATCCTACCTACCTATCTACCTTTTTGAGTATCTCATATTAAGAGATTAATTACATTTACAATTTTTAACATTTTTTTCCATATTATTTCAACATTCATCATGTCAATTATACCTAATTATACTACATATGCATATACTTGTATGTACGTACGAGTATGTATGTGACTGAAAAGGTGAGACATGTTAAATATGGCACAATAAGACAATAAGACAATTTGACCAAATGACAGCAATAAAAGAGACGCTCTAACTCAAAAACTTTCTCAAAATTTTATGTTCCTAATATTTTATAGCACCTTCGACAATGTTCGTGAGTCTCTTTTTATTATTTATCTGGCATGCCAAGCATTTCGCTTTATTGCGTCCATCAGCGAATGTGCGTTGAATTGTTGCTCTATTGCCCGGAACAATATCAGGGGTGTGGGTATGGCAAAAAACAAATAAAAATTTCGGCCACACATCAAAACATTTCACCGGATCAATTTGAGAGCCGCAGACAGCCTTTAAATGACGGCCGTTCGCCTTGAGCTCATGCGCGTGGTTGCTGCTTTGCCTTGCTCGCCTACAGTGGCTTAAAAGTTTCAAATGAATATTTGCTATATGAATTAATGACGCTCGGTTGCGGCACATCGGCTGGGTTAGCAGTGGCACAACAACAATTGTGATTGTAATTAAAGTACAACAATTTTTATCTAATTTTAAGCATCCGCTCCTTTGCTTAATTTACACTTTTCTTTCGCCTGCCCTCGACACTTTTACACATTGTTTATTATTGTTGTTGTTTATGAACTTTTCGTTTGCTTTCAGAAAGGTGCAGTCGCGCAGTGAAAGTGTTTGATTCATAAAACGCAAATCTAAATTTGGTGTGAAGATTCCAAAAATGGCATTGCATTGTTTGGAAGAAAAAACGAGAAAAGAAACCGAATGGAGTGCCCACATTAGCCCAAGATACATATTGACATATTAAGTTAGATATTTATACAATCTCTTATGTGTCTCAAGCAACGCATTATTTCATGTCTGAGAGTCATTCATTAAATGGCTTTGTAGCATTACAAAAATGTATTATATTTAGTCTTTTGTATACAATATTTTTTTTTTTTGTTTTGTCTAATTTTCCGATTTTTTTTTTAATGTTTTTCGATTGAGATAAACTTGTGCACATAATTGCAAATTTTATGATTCACAAAGCAATTTTGAAATGCATATAATTATTTTGAAGTCTAATTGTTGTTATGAAGTAAAAGGATAAATTAATTTACAACAATCGAGACTTGAGGAGGCTTCTACAAAGTACAACCAATTTAAGAAGAATTTACAGTGATTTAATATTATTGATATTTTTATACCCTGAACTTAATACACCCTAAGTTTGGCACGAAGTTTGTAACACCTAACAGGAAACGTCGGAGACCTTCAAAAATATTTATGTATAAATGATCAGCATTCGCTTTAGCCATGTCCGTCTGTCTGTCCCTCTATCTGTTTATATAAGGTTGTCAAATATCTTTTGAATTTCGCGGCTATGTACAAAGCGCTACAGAGCTCGTAACTGGCAACACTATACATAATTTGAAAGGTCTCGACATAACCTACAAAACAACGCTATGCATGATTAGTTTGGATATTGCGTTCACCAGTTATAGACGTGTAAACATGGAGTTCACTAACGCCGAAATTCGCGCTATTTTAAAGTTTTCCTTCGTTAAAGGCAAATCCGCTAGAGAAACGTTCCGTGAGATTAATGATGTTTTGGGGGATGGTACTCTATCACTTCGAACCGCGGAGGAAAGGTTTCGACGATTCAGAGCCGGTGAAAACGACACCATGGATAAGCCAGCCGGCGGAAGACCTGTGACGACAAATACCGATCAAATCATGGAATACATCGAGTTAGACCGGCATATGGCATCTCGTGACATCGCCCAGGAGATGGGAGTTAGTCACCAAACCATTTTGAACCATCTGCAGAAGGCTGGATACAAAAAAAAGTTTGATGTTTGGGTGCCGCATAATTTGCGCAAAAAAACCTTCTGGACCGAATCAACGCCTGCGATATGCTGCTGAAACGGAACGAACTCGTCCCATTCTTGAAGCGGATGGTGACTGGCGACGAAAAATGGATCACATACGACAATATCAAGCGAAAACGGTCGTGGTCGAAGGCCGGTGAATCATCCCAAACAGTGGCCAAGCCGGGATTGACGGCCAGGAAGGTTTTGCTGTGTGTTTGGTGGGATTGGAAGGGAATCATCCACTATGAGCTGCTCCCATATGGCCAGACGCTTAATTCTACCATCTACTGCGAACAACTGGACCGCTTGAAGCAGGCGATCGACCAGAAGCGTCGTGCAAAATTTCAGACAAAACAGACAGACGTAAATAGCTAAATCGGTTTAGCTTGTCCTACTGATCATTTGTATATATATCGACGGTTGCATTAGGGTGTTACAAACTCAGTGGCAAAGTTAATATATCCTGTTAAGTCTATAAAAAGTAACGGGATTAAACTATCGAAATCTCAATTTGAGAGAAGAACAGATTGAAACCCGGTTCGTCAATGAGGCTATGGGAGATATTATAAGGATTTTCAATAAACATACTTATAATACAAATAACTGATTAATCTCGGAATTTCGCGAGTATTTCTTTGACGAAACCTTTGGACAATATTGAGATATACCAAGCACCCCATTTCAAAAAATCCCGAATACCATAGTATTACCAAATCTAGTATCCATAGTATATACTTGTATGTTCAAGTATATCTCTTTTTATTTACAAAATTATTCGTACCCTCGCAAATCTGCCGCATGTCACACCAAACAACAGCCACAGACAAATCTAACGGAATGGCAAAGTTGTCAACAGCTTTTGGGCGCTTTGTGGCAAAATCAAGACACTTGTGGGCCGCAACACGCAAGAAGATATACATATATATTTTGTTTGTTTTTGTTTTTAATAATGCTGAGTGAATGGCTAGTGATTTGGTGTGGGCGCAGACGATTTTGGCTCGATAAAGAATTACGTTGTCAATTAAACCATCGCGGCTGTCGATGGTTCGCTTAGATAGGCTTTCGTAGCTTGTAGGCAGCTATTATATTATATAAGAACGGCATTTCGCAACTAAAATTATATTTAATAATGCAAATAAAAATCAATAGTTTGGATACTTGTTTGCATAACACTAACGGTAAGTGCCTGACAAAAGAGGCAGTGCTTGACTTTCAGTGGATTGTTTTTTAAGAGAAATAATCATTCAAATAATAAATAGAAAAAAATTCCTTCTATTTACCTAAACCAATTATAATTAAAATAAAGAATGCTTTAAACGAAATGTGTTACTATGGAATATTTTACACGCTATCAGAAACATCAGTTTCTACAAAGTGGTGCGAGACAGTATGTAAGAGCAATTTTGACGTTCTCAGGTTTCTGGGTTTTCGTAATCATAATGGACCCGAATTTACAACCATCAGAAGTCAGTTTCACTATAAAAGTTGCTTCTCCTAGCTTGCTGAAGACCTGATTGCGTAGATTGGTATGCCTGTCACATGGAAATTTCTGAAAAAACATGAAAGCAGTCGGGTAATCCACATTTTCTCACAGGGTCCATATAAAAGCAGAGAGAGAGCGGCATCGTCGCCAATTGTATATGTTCCCTTCTTCAGAGATATGAATGGCAGATCATTCGACTATAAAACTTTAAGCCGAGAAAAAGCATCGAAGAATAAACATATAATTCAGAAAAAAGGTTTTTTAAAAAGGCTCCCATGCATATTTATATATATGCGTGTTACATTGGTTTAAAGATATGGTAGATCTCTAATTAGTTTTCTCGAATTTCCACCAATTTATAATAGTGAAAAATTATGTTCTCTTTTATTCTAGGCATGAGTTGTGAATTTAAGGGCGCATTCAAATGCTAGTGTTGTTGTGAACAGAACTGCTTAACATTTTGCCAAACTTTTATTCAGACGCCAAGCACGTTAAGGCTTTGTTGCGTAAGTTCATCACAGCATTTGCTCTTTCTCTTTTCAATTCGTTCTTCAAGCAACTTCTTGCGCAATGTCATTTTCGTTTTATATTTTTTAAGTTCCTACAAACTACTTACAACTTCTTCCAAATGCACCACATGCTCCAGCTGCTTCCCTTGTTGCAAATTCACTGCAATGATAAGTTAATCTGCACAACAATGCTCCGTGCATTCTGCATGTTGCAACAATTTGTTACTTCGTGACATTTGCTGTTGTCACTCAACTCGAATGCATTGTTGCCGTTACTTCACATTGCTGCCGCATGCTCTTTGCTGCCTTCTAAGCAGACTCCCGCTCCTAAGTCAAGTAATAAATGCGGAAAGTAGTGAAAGCGGCTTGCAGTTTTGTTGCACAATATTTCTAAGTTGCACCAGATGTCGCGAGCTATTGTTGACTAAATCTGTCTGCATGAATGTGTGTGTAGGAACCGCGTGCAACTATGTTGCAATCGGGTCGGCTTGCTGACATTTGTGGCACATTTACGCTGATTTATGCGCGTCGCAGCACTTTCTGTGCTGAAATTTTCTTATCTACTTCCTTCTTTTTGTTCACATAATATTTTTTGTTGTCGATTTTTGAAGTCATTGCGAATTTGTTGTTTTTTTTGTTTTATTTTCGTTTATTTTTCGTGTATTTATTTGAGGCTGCAAATGATATGCGATTGGTCTGAGTTGCATGTTGCCGCCTGCGTTGTCGTGGGAGTTTTAGCAACGTTTGCGGTTTTCTACCGTTATCATGGGTATTGCAAGTACTCTGTGCCTTATTTCTGCTTCCGCGAATGGCTTCGTTGATGACTTCTGCATTCACACAATGCCAGCGGTTGTTTGCAAGCTGCTTCCGTGCTGAGCCACAAATACCACATATCGCTCATGTAACGGTATGCCGGCTTGTGTATGCTTATGAAAAGTTTGTGGTAGAAACTCATTTGACTTGGCGGAAGATCTTATGTGATTACGAAATAAGCTCAGTTTCTGATGATGATGTTTGTGGTATTCAATATGATAATGTTAAAGTGCAATTTACATTTGTTCCCGATTATGGCATAAAGTGAGATTCCCAATCATGTTTAAATAGAGTTTCGGTACAATTTATAATTTAAATTTACAGTAAATCGCTGTACGTAACAAATTGAAATGTTCTGCAAGCGATTGGAAAATAAAGAACTCTTTTCCATATAGAAACTTTCAGCTTTGTTGTATGATTACTACCAACAAGTTGGATTTTCAAGCCTCAATAATGTAAAGAAAACATAAAAACATGAATAAAACTTACTTTTGTTAATCAAGAAAGTCAACGTAATGAAGAACCTCCGGCAGGGTAGAGCGGAGTGCCAGAAAGTAACTAGTAGTCTCTAAGGCGGTTTGCTGTTTCTTCTAAATTACAAATACAAGCAAACCGAGACAAGGACTTGCCACAGTGTGTGGTACAAGAAGTAAATAGTAAAAAAAAAAAACAAGAAACAAGAAACGTTAACCTCGGCTGCACTAAAGCTATAATACCCTTCACCAATAAAAAGATATACGAGAATTTTGTAAGTGGTTCGATCAGAAAAATGTATACGAAGATACCTTTATTTGGGACAATAATCCATGTTAGATTTCGCGAGGATATTTTGTCAAATAAAGCAGTTTTTCATACAAATACATTATTTTGGTAGTTCAGTTTGTATGACAGCTATATGCTATAGCGGTCCAATACCGGCGATTCCGATAAATGAGCAGCTTCTGAAGTAGAAAAGGACGTGTTCAAAATTTTAGCTCGATTTCTCAAAAACTGAAAAACTCACCATTAAGCGCGTTCGCTGAGTCCATTAGGACCTCCTTCCGAGCTCCCGGAGCGTCTGGCGCGTCAACAAAAGCGTGTGTGGCCTGGCGTTGTCCTGATGGAACACAATTCGGTCTCTGTTGATCAAAGATGGCCTCTTCTGGATGAGTGCTGCTTTCAAGCGGTCCCGTTGTTGGCAGTAGAGGGCCGAATTGAGCGTTTGGCCATAGGGGAGCAGCTCGTAGTAGATGACTCCTTGCCAATCCCACTAAACACACAGCAAAACCTTCCTGGCCGTCAATCCGGTCTTGGCCACCGTCTGGGCCACTTCCCTGAGCTTTGACCACGACCGTTTGCGCTCGATGTTGTCGTAAGTGACCCATTTTTCTTCGCCAGTCACAATCCGCTTTAGAAACGGGTCGATTTTGTTGCGATTTAGCAGTGATTCGCAGATGGAAATTCGGTCCATCATTTTTTTTTTGCGTTAGTTCGTGTAGCACCCAAACATCGATTCTTTTTGAATCCAAGGTTATGCAAATGGTTCCAAACGGTTTTCTGGCTTATCTTTAGTTCTTCAGCAAATAAATAAGTGCTCACGTGACGGTCTGCATCTTTGACATCGAAATTACCGGAACGGAACCTAGCAAACCGCTTTTGTGCTACACGTTCGTTTACAGTATCGGGCCCATAAACTAAATCAATTTTTTCAGCCGCTTTGGCTGCTTTTTCGCCTTGATCGAAGAAAAATTGTAAAATATAGCGACGAGCGCTCACAATGTACTGAGTCAGTCAATCGAAAAACTGTCAAAGACAAACTTTTAGCGCGAATAAACACGTTTTCAGCGCCGTATAGTATGACATGATGCGACATGTAACACTAGTACTATACAATAACGCCATCTCTTAGATAAAAACCGAACTTTTTACTTGACCTAATATACCATATATACTATTTAGGGTCTCCGATGTTTCCTTCTGGGTATTAAAAACTTGATGCAAATTGAATATATCCTGTTCAGGGTATAAAAAAAATGCAACAAACTACAAGAGCATCTCATGAGAATATCGAGCGCTAAACAAATAAAAGGTTTGCTTGTGGGAAGAGTGTCGGGTTGGCTCTTTCTTCGTCTTTGGTGTGGTGACAATACACAAAACACGATTGCCGTAGAAGAGTACCCTACTTGGTTAGATATGTGAAATTAAGTATGTGAGTTTGTTGAGTACACCGATGTGTAGATAAAATGAATTTACAGTTAACATACAAATGTAAATATGTACATATAAACTTGTGCCGACGAGTGTTATATATATTACACTAGCCTAATTCCCTGCATTTACCTCGTGCAACATGCTTATGCTACCGACAAGCGACTGGGGAGTACAAAGAAACAGTAAATACTTCTGATGTCTAGATTCGAGCAAATTAAGGTGTGTTGCACATAGATACTTGAGGCATGCATAGATACATATGCAGAAGCAATTATTCTACTCATTCTTCTATAAAGCTAAGCTTGAGTCGGTCAGTAGTGTTCAAAATATTTTCAGAGTGTAATGTGCTATACATTTAAATATTATAGTAATTTTGTATATCTATTTTAAATCCTCATATACCAAATAACATTTTAGCATACATTTAGTGACATTTACAGATACGTAGGTTTTCTTTTATATTTCGAGATTTGGCAACCCCAGTGCTGCAATCTGGCAACTCCCAACTTTATAGTAAGGTGTGACATTTTTGATGTTATACACACTCGAAACGTTTTGACATAAGAGCGCTATTTGTTTAGTTTACAGTCACTTAAAATATTCATCTCGGCCAAAAAATGGAATTTAATCACAAACATTTTCACGCAATTATTTTTTGGGACTTTCGACGTGGATTAACTTGGCAACAGTGCATCGATGAACTTAATTTAATTTTAGGCAATGAAGTTCCATCAAGGAGTAATGTTTTCGATGGTATGGTTAATGCAATCGGGATCGTAGATCACTCTAAGACGAATTTTGTGAAGGTCGTCCAAAATCAGTATGTTATTCCTAACTAATGATGGTGTTCGCCAACTGGTATTGCAAAAAAGGTTCGTGTCTATTGGCCGAGAGAAACGTTAAACAAAAAACGATAGCGGTACTTTGAAACTCGTCTGTGACATCGTGACAGGTGATGAATTGTAGATATACGCGTATGTCCACGAAAGTACCATAAACAGCAGTCGGCTGTATGGGTGTTTCCAGATGAGCTGAATCCCACAAAAGTTGTTCGCGCACGAAGCACTTCCGAGCAAATGGTTGCAAGGATTTTTTGGACATGTCGCAAGCATACCACTAAACCATGTATAACAGTAAATTCTGAGTGGTACACAACCATTTGTTTGCCAATTGTTTTTCGATACCTGGAAAGCGTTTGATACGATCAGACCGTATATTTTGGAGATACCCCAATTAGAGTAGCCAAAGTGCTTTGAAAATTGGTTCGAAATCATGAAAATATTTATAATCTTTTATAGATAACATTTTAAAAACAATTAAGTGCTTTTCGAAGATGAATATTTGTTTTGTGAACAAACCCTCGTAGATTGCAAACTCTTTAGTTTCCAAGTGCACTAATGTATAACTAAAATTTGTACAAACAAGGGAAAAATGCTAAAATATAGAAAAATATCCAAATTAGGGTTAATTCAAAAGCGTTAAACTGGACAAAAAAGGACTTAATGTTCTTAAATTGAAATCATCCCCATTATCACGCCTAAATTCATAGCTTATATATTCACCACTTATTAATTACATAGTCCACACACAAAATAAGTAACGCCTAATCCCACCTTTTATTTTTCCAACACTACTTACTTTAACTCACCATGATTTAACAAACCACATGAATTCACCATTTCTAGTTTACCATACCTCACCTTATGTGCAACGTTTCAAAGTAGCTCCGGGTACCTTAAATATAGTTTGCAGGGGTAAACAGTTGTGCTTTATGTCCGCACCTAAATTTAATAACCTCAAAAAATTTGTATTTTAAATTTGTAGCATATTATTTGATTCGATCCTTTATGCCACAACAAAATTAACTATTTTTGAGGATTTTGCCGCTACAATTTTTATTTGGTTCTCGGGTGGTATTGCCAAGATTCCGTCACATGTGTAGGTTTGCCTTGAGCGTCTCATTGGTCCGAGGGTTATTGGCGTTCATTTTGATTTTACAATAACCAGATAAAAAGAAGATACGTCTAGAGCTCTGGGTGATAAATTTCTTTCCTGCAGTGATTTCATCAACTACATATAAAAAAAAAATTCGAAAAGAACTCTGTTAGAAGTCCTGAACAAAAGCCGCTCTGGTAAGTTCAATCAGTTCATTCAAGCGTCTTAGTCGTTGATAGCAGAAGTTGCATGTAGAAGATCTTTAACTGTGGTACCAAAAGTTTCCATTAATACCGAAACATATTAGGTATTTTAAAAGGATGTTGAACGGCGTTCTATGCTTGGGTTCCAAAATTCGATGAAGTTGTATAGTATATATTATATATTTTAGTCGAATGTTTTCCAGGGCCCTTTACATAAGTAGGGTCTTTCATAATAATAACAAAGAATCCAATTGTAGTCTGAAACTTTTGTAGTCTGAAAGATTGTTTATTTGGCAACCAGTCAAAACGGAAATGTCTTGAAAATATGAGAAATGTAGAATGCTCAACGTAGCACCCATCTATGTAATCATTTGTATATATATGTTACATATAAACAATGACAATTCATCGTGGCATCTATACACACTATGTATGTGGTTTTCTCATTGCATTAGAAGATACCTCGTGTTAAGATAAACTGCTTACAATAGCGGCTTTGATTTTTTCTTTCATTTGACATAAAGCCGCTGGGATTGCATGTTGAAGAATTTCGAAATCTGATTGCGATCATCTCCCATATCACGCCACATGCATTTTTTTCATGAAGACTTACATATGTACACACCGACACCGCTTATTTGCTTAATTGAGCATGCGTGAAGGCATTGTAATTATTTTAATATGCATTGCATATACCCAATGGTATAAAATATTTTAAACAGGTGTAATGCGAAGCTTCCGTTTGTGTAGTGACTTTTATTTAAGTGCAAGCTGTTATTCCTTATGTTATGCAGTTTTTTATATTTGAAAGTAGTGATTTTTAATATATGTGTTTTACAGAGTGTATGGGCAAGCACATTCAGCACATGCTTGCCTTTTTTGAGCCTCAGTTGTTATACCCTAAAAAGAGTGTATTAAGTTTGCCACAATGTTTGTAACACCCTAAAGAAAACGTCGGAGACCTTGTGCTTTATATTTGAGTCGATTTAGCCATGTTCGTCTGTTCATCCGTCTTTGTATACGCGAACTAGTCCGTTAGTTTTCGAAATATCGATCTGAAAATGCAACACGTCTTTTTCTCCCCAAGAAGCTGGGGAAATGCCGATATTGGACCAATACAGCGTATAGCTGCCGTACAAGTATAATGATGGGAATTAAGTCCTTGTAAAAGAAACTTTTATTAACAAGGTATGGTCACGAAATTTGGCATGGGTTATTGTCCAAGCCAACAGATCGAGTCACTATCGCATATATCTGCCATACAAACTGCCCAATCAAAATCAAGTTCTTGTATGGAACATTTTATATTTGTGTAGGGTAAATCTGACAAAGTAAAAGTTAACGGTAGTAAGAAAAAACCGAAATTTTAAAAAATAAACAAAATGTTGTGTAAGTTAATTTTTAGGAGGTATTACTTATTTTAATTCAATATTTCATTCAAGTAAACGATTTTCTATTAGTCTCGCCAAAAATTGCTATTCACTGTGTTAGAAGAGCTTTTCCGATACACAACTTTGCTTTTGCCGTTTCTTTAAAACTTATCCATTACTCACTTATTTTATGAACCTCGTTATTATTTCCCTACTGTGCTTTTTTCCTTAAATTAGTTTTGAATAATTTACTAAAGTGCTTAAAATTTAATTAATATCCCGAGATTTTCTTCTGAGATTTGAATTATTCGTACGAATTTTATCAACGCCACTTTTTTTATTTGCACCCTACACTTGTGTGTAAATATGTATGTACGCCATATTTTTCTCCAATTTCTCTTTCATTAATTTTTCAGTTGGTCGCTTTTTCATTTAATAAACCCTATATTTGATCAAATTGCCAATTACATGGCAATTACTTGTGCACTGACAGCTGTTTGTACAACCGCAACAACAAAATATGACAGCAATTAAATTATTAAATAGCATCACGAGTGTTTTCCGTAATGATTATGTTGATTACAATTCAGGTTGTCACTTCTGACAATGTCTGAACAAGTATACTCTTGAGTTGCAATTGAAAAACAACGTACAAGTTACGTTAGAATGAGAGGAAGGAAGCAGCAAGTTCGGGCACAATCAAACACTTGCGACTTGTGTACAGCAATTTTTTTTAGCAGTTTTGTTTTTTAAAATTTCAAGCCAGTTTATGTATTCTTTACTGGTATCACGTGTTGGGGCCTACAATGTCAAGCAGTTTTAACGCATAGGTCTTCATTTCACAGTTTTAGTGTTATGATACTTTCCTAAACTGTTTGACCTATATTGAGGCTCAATATGATATCCTAAATTTGGTATTTTATACGAATTAGTGCACGACTTTTTCTTCTTCTTTGGCACTATAACTATTGGTCGGTTTGGGTCGAGAACACAAAACTTCGCCACCTGCCCCTATTCTTTGCGAGGTCACGCCCTTGCTTCCGTTGTCCACCGATTGGTCTCGAATCTCAGGAGCTTTTCGTTGAAGCATTAACTTCCATGCGAACGACATGGCCTAACCAGCGGATTAGTTGGGTTTAACGCTTTGCGCTTAACTATATCCATGTCCCCGTAGAGCTCAAACAGTTCGTAGTTGCATCTTCTTCAATATTCATCATTCACGCGGACGTTCCCAAAGACCTTGCGGAGAACAATTCTTTCAAATACTCCAAGTGCTTTCTCATCTCGGTTCGTCCTCGTCAATGCTTCTGGGAAATACAAATAATAAGGAAAGATCTGGGCGGCCAAAAATATTTGATGCCAACGAGCGGCGTATTATAACACGCAACATACAGGTGAACGCAAAGAAGAGTGCACCAAAAGTGAGTACAGAGATTAAAAACGAGACTGGTAAAACCCGCAATCCCCAAACTATTCGTCGAGTACTGTATGATGCTGGCTACCATGGTCGTAACATTTCTGGAATTCTGTTATTTTCTCGGACGAAAGTAAATACAATATTTTTGGCGCGGATGGACATGAAAAAGTTTGGAGAGAAGTGAATACTGAGCTTAAACCATGCAATATGACTGCCACGGTAAAACATGGTGGTGGGTCGCTCATGGTGTGGGGATGTATGGCAGCATCTGGAGTAGGTAATCTTGTGTTCAATTGTGAACAAATATGATTACCTTAAAATTTTAAAATCAAATTTAAACGAAAGTGCGGCCAGATTGAGACTTGAAGTATCATTTGTCTTCCAACACGACAATAATCCAAAACACACTGCTTGCATTGTTAAGGAATGGCTTCTTTACAAGACACCCAAACAATTAAAAACACTAGCCCAATCTCCTGATGTCAATCCTATCGAGCATTTGTGAGATTATTCAGAAAGAAAAATCAGAAGACCCCAAATAACCAGCAAAGAATCTTTGAAAGCTGCGTTAATCGAAGAATGGAGCAAGATTCCACCTTCAGTGAACCAAAAGCTGGTAAAGTCCAAGCCATCCAGGTTGAGTGCAATTAAAAAATCCAAAGGCTATCCAACGAAATATTAACCGTCTATCAAAGCTCTAAAATAAACCCGTAAGAACTTTTTTTCGCAATTTATTGTTAGTGCATACATACTTTAGTGAACATTCTTTTCTGTAATTTGAATAAATATTACTTTAAGTTTGGGTTTTTTATTATTGGAGAAATATATGAAATAATTGAAAATATAAAAAAATTGGTTAATCATATAAGTTTTAAGGCTTTTTTTCGCATGTCAAAATAGATAAACACACTGCATACTTATTTTTGTGATGCACTGTATGTTAGAACGGATTATTTGTTTGTCGAGAGAGGGATCTGCTTCTCAATTTCTCGATCCCAAAGTAACACCTGTTGGCAAAAGTTATTCTGCGCTTGATCTCCGGACTTAGATTGTTAGTGGAATTTATGTTGGTTTCGAGATAGACAAAGTCCTTAACTTTTTCAAATTTATTGCTGCCAACAGTGACGTATTTCTCAATAGGCGAGGAATTTTTGTGTATGTTCTCCATGATCTTGTCGTGCCCTTGTTCACCACAAGACTAACCTTTTTTGCTTCTGGAAAAGGCCACGTTTACGGCTCTATTGTTAAGGCCTACGATGTCGAACTGCATATCCCCGTAGCATTGTACTTTTAGAGTAAACAGTTCCGCTGTGGTTCAGACTAGCGGTAATGCGGGTAGGTCGCCAAAGTAATTATGGTATATATTGGTACCACTTGATTATCTTTATAACTGTTTTTTCTATTTCTTCCGGGAGTGCCCTCTCAATGTTCCAAAATTGAATTTGATAGCAGAAAATCTTCTTAAGATCCTTGGAGAACAGTGTATTATATTAAAGTTATGTTTTCCTCCTGCTGCACCTTTTAGGTAAATATAGGTGGTTCAAAATAAAAATAAAAAAATTCTTCTAAAATAAATTGGGGTTTTAACTTTAAAGCGAGTCTCAAATTTTATGAAGCTTCAATAAATAAATAAATATATAAATAATTTTGTGATTTTCTTTTTACTTTTATCAACGTTCGTCATGCTGCGTGCCATTGAAAAATTGCTCATTTTGGTTACGCTTAATTACGGTAATACATCACAATTCACAATATGTCTACACTACACAACACCTTCATCCAAAGGGGCCTCGGCAACAATTCCAACAAAATACTGTTTACAACGATCAGAAATTATTAATGTTAATGGGGAAAGAATCAGAGGCCATAAAATATTGGCAAGCTTTTAGGGAAAAAGCAAACGAAAAATCTGTGTATTTTGAGGAAAAGATAGTTGGCGAAGTGCAAAACAACACATTTTTTTGTACTAAAAGAAATATCGGGAAAGTAGAAGCTGAAAAGTGGAGTAAACCCACTCACTATATAACGGTTATGTTAAAAACTACTAAAGAGTAATATGTTACTAAATAAATACATCAGAGACATTAAATTTTACATCCAAGATGTCATGTAGGACCATAGGAACCGGTATTAAAATGGGACAATTGACGTAACACCGCCCACCTTTAGGTCAAATCTCATATCTTCTGACTTGCTTGTCCAAGTTTAACCGAATTCGGTACTTAAATTATCCTGACATTCGTGTTAGGTTGTGAAAATGGACCACAATCAAGCCCACTTCCCATGTACCACAGTTTCAAATTCCATATGATTCTTTTATTTACCGTATACAAATCAAGCACTAAAGATAATATTGGAACACAACTTTGCATAAAATGTGCCTCTATGATATGTTATCTCAAGTCTAAAATTGGTCATAATCGGATCATAGCAGTTCAAGCTCCCAGATACCGAAACGTGGCCTATTGCCTTTTAACGGATCGTACGATAGTCCGAGTCTTCAGCCAGCTGAGGCCTCAAATTTAAATGAAAGATTCGTTGCCCCTTTGACAATTTGAAATCTCCGAAATGATCCTATATATCTCATATCTCTTTAAAATTTTCGAAATATTCATTCTACGAGTATTAAGTAGTTTTTCTCTTCAATTAATTTATTTGAAATATTTTATTTTTTGAAAAATTCTGCATTTTTGGGCAATCCACTAAAGTTCGGGGTTGACGGCAATAAGCATACCCTGCGAAAAACATTTAAGCTTTTGAAATTGCCCTAGATTTTCTAAGCTTGTAATATTTCCCACTTCATTTTGCTTTGTGACATCGTCACTTGTGGCCTGGTCCAGCGTTCCGCACACCCTTAAATTGCCAACTGATTTCAGTGCTTAATTTACTGTTCATTTTGCTCCAATTTTCTTTATTTTGTTTTACTTTCCCTTTGATTTATTTTCCCTCCATTTCTCCCAAGTAGCGGCCAGCAGCTACATCGGTTCTATGCAAATCACTGTTTGGTTTCATTTTCGCTTGCTTCCGTTTTCTGTGTTGATAATTTTCCGCTCCAATGTCTTCTTGCTTTGGTTTGGTGGTCAGTCCTCTAATGCGCTCGACTGAGCAAAGCATTGATAAACAAGAGAACAACACACTCTCGCATAACATACATTTATGCGCACATAAGCACTTATATTCGCTCATACACAAACATACTCGTAAGTACTGGTATTTTGCTAATGTATCTCTAGTCACACTTGCTCACACAACTACCAGCCGGTGTTGCCAGTAATTACATGCGTCCATACATAAATATATTTCATTCCGCAATAAACAAGCACATAACATAACATGTAAATATGTAAGAGCGTGTGTATGTGTGCACTGGAGCTTGTTTTCACTGTCAAGGGGAATTCTATGATTAATTCTCTTTTATGTTCCACTTTTGTTGCTTTTTTTACTGATAACATTTTTTGTACTATGTTTTCATTATTTCACGGTGACGCGGAAAATAAAATTGTTGTTTTGTGAAAATAATAATTTTAAAATTTTTTTCACTTAATTGTAAAGGGTGTTTTTTTAGAGATGTGGTTTTAATTCCATTCACTGAACGTCCGACGCGCTTAATGGTCGTTTGGCTTCAATTCTTGCACGAGTTTGATTTTGTAAGACCGCACATCAAGATTCTTCCGGAAAATCTTTCATAAAGTAATAGCGCGCGATTTTGGATGGACTATCGAAGAAGACGCCACAGTTGCAATAGCGTCTTCGGTGCGGACTGTACGGCATCTAGGAGGATGCGCATTATCCACTAGAGTAAATGTAGTGAGAAACTAATACATGGTTGCTCCATTAACCGACTCTGCTGGGCGATTATGTTAACCGAATATTGGACGCAGCTCGCGAAGCGTCGCGCGAACCGAACCGAATTTTGGTAAAAAATGTGCATGATTTTTAAACGTTATTCCTGAATAAAAAATTGTTTTTTACACACATATCTGTTTACATGTGTCTATGTATATGAGTGCGTATCTTGACAGCTAATTGAATTACTAATCAGTATTTAATGCTGTTAAAGTAAAATGAATGCCTTCACCATGTCGTTGCCTATCTATCTTTGAGCTCTTCTGCTAATTCTGTGAGCTATTCTCACTGATTAAGCCACTTAATTAGGTACGCCGTTATTAAAGTGTTTATAACGTGGCAGAAATAAGTAAAAACGTGTCAACCAACGAACAGCCGATTATATCTGATATTTTTAAGTAGATAATCTTCTAAGACGGACCATATAATATAAAATATATAACTAGAAAAATCTTCGGTTGTAACGCAGCTATAACATCCTGCACAAATACAAAAGATTCCCTGCAAGATTTTGAATTTGATCGTTCAGTTTGTATGGCAGCTATATGCTATAGCAGTCCTATTACGGCGGTACCGAAAAATTAGCAGCTTTTTGAGAAGAAAAGGACGTGTGATCATTTGTATATATATTTTATAGGATTTCCGACGATTTTTTCTGTGTGTCACAAACTTCGTGCCAAACATAGCATATCCTGTTCAGAACATAAATACAAACGATTTAGGGTAGCCAATGTTTTTGCATCTCTGTTAAAAAGTTCGGAAAATGTATGTTGTTCAACTTTATTTTCACTGAATTTATTTCAACTTTTTTTATTTATGCAATTGTATTAGCCATAATTTTCAATATAAAATATTAACAGTAGATAGTAGAGGATTGGTGGTTCAGAACTGTGTCCAATCTAAAGAGTATTCTACCAGTTTAGTGAATACATGCAGTGAAGCATTAAACTAGTTAGTAAATACATCGCTTTGTAATTAGGCACGCGTGGAATACAACTTGACAGAAAATATTAGCCATAATAAAACGATTTTCAAATGGGTTATTTTATTTGGCCAATGGACTTACGCCATCCGTTATTTAACTAGAAATGTGTTTATCTAATTTTTAAATGGATTTATTGAGAGAACAGTGAGCAAATAATTTCACGTTTTGGGCTAGTCGATTGGCCACCAAGATAGCCTTCACCCTTTATATATCTAAAAGCCATCAAACTGGAAAATATACCAGTTATTGGAAAAGGTATGAAAAAAGTAAATCGGTTGAATGTTTAAGCTAGCTCGAGCCACAACTAGTAATAAAGTAGTTTCTAACTATTTGAATTTACTGCAGGGATGTTTTTATCATTACATATATTTTCATTAATGCCAACTCTAATAAAGAGATGTTCGTCTTAGTGCTTAATTAAATTGTTGTCTTAGCGGGAATACTAACTACATCGAATCGCTGTTACTTTGAGGACATCGCTTTGATTTGTAAGCATTGAAAACGTTTTGGAAGTTGGAAGTGGTGCTACATAAAATTACGCTAATGTTCAATTGTACCTTTTAATGTGAGAATGCGCTGAGGATAATAAGCCGTCGACATATCTCATTAGTCCGTGTATATATGCAATAAATGTGTGAATCTATTTAGGTGTCTACTAAGAAAGCAATGCTTTGGTTAAAATAGTTGTTGATGTTGAACTGTTACGTAAAATTCGCTATCAGCTCAGTGTGAGCTCCCAACATTTAATTAATAAAAATGTCTAGGGACTTATAAATGTGATGTTCTTTCATGAATTATATATCTATGTACGTGTGTGTGCCCGTGGTTATAGATAATTGTAGTCTTAAATATAGTCAACGCATATTTATGGAAACTGCAAACATTCTTTAGTATACAAGTTTTATCTGTAATATTATTCAAATCATTTATGTAACAGTAAACTTGAATACTCGCAAAGTTAAGCTCACTAACCTTTAATTTTCATAGTATACCTATGCGAAAACAGCTTTACCTTTGCAATGTTAATAATTTGTTTTAAATATTCTCTTCACGTAGTCGCTGCATCTTGTATGAGCGAGTATTTTGCAGTCAGCAACGAATATTAATGTCTATAAGTTCCTAGTAATGGAATATTATGGAAAGAGAATTTAGTACTTTACTATCGCAAGACTAAGAGTATTCAGTGCCAAATTTTTAGTACTACTTTTTCCCGTGCCTACGTAACGTAATGTAAGTTTCGGCAATGTCTTTTGGTTCATGGAAACTATGACTGTTGAGATATTTCAAGCGTAGTCTAGCAAATGCTGGACAATAAAGTAGAAAGCTCCTGAATGTTTCCACCTCACCTTCTTCCATACTTTGACTATTTGCGTCCGATTGAATTTCTAGCCTTACGGCATGAATACCTATTGGACAGGACAATGCCCAATAAGAACTCCTACGATTGCGGCAAAATGAACTTTGCTAAAGGCAAGCAGTTCGGTAGATCTCCTACGTTCTTCTCTAGGTTAGAAAGATCTCTCAATCGCACAGAAGCGGGTCGTCGATCAACGCCTGCTGAACTCACGCAAAGCCCATAGGTCCTCTGCTAGAACGCAATATGAAAACGGAGATCCAACTCGTTCTCAACGGCTTTTTAGTTTCCACCGACTCACCTATTACCAGGCACCCAAACGAGTATGATGATAAATTAGCTTGATGTTATTTCCAGGGAGGACAGAAACTCCTTGACTAACTTTGAGCGCACAGTTTGCGAGTTCAACACTAGTACCGCCGCTCGGCTGTTGGTGTGAATGCTCACCCCCTGAAAAAAAACTGTGCTTAGGTGCAGTAAGTGTACTGCTGCCTAAATAGCAGCCACTTCTGCCTAAAAAAAACTACAGGTGTCCGGTAGCCTAAAGCTTAGCTTGAAAGAGAGCTCCTTACAGAAGACTTCCCCTCCAACCTTTTCTTCTAGCTTCGACCTATCCGTGAAAAAGCTCCCTGCTCTCTTCTTCAGCGACTTCTTTCTATCAACATATATCTTATCAATAAGGGAGCAGAGAAATAGCCATCAGGAGTGGCCTCTGCCTCGCAGTGGTCCAAGTTTTCAGGTATGCAATTGAAGAATTTCTGCGGGACTCTCCTTGGAACCCTTCATACACTCAGCTTCCCTGTGCTTTACAGCGACCTTCGCAACAATGTGCTATATGGCATTGTTGGTGTAGTCCAAAGTGCACCGCAGATGCTGATGAAAGCCGCTTATTGGGCACGCTCAAGCTTCTTAGTGAATGTAGCCACAGGCGAATATACCATAGAACGTTATTGGGTTGACGTTATCGGCTGGACGTTATTGGTATGACGCCATCATATCGGAACTAATATTATGGGAAATTATATGATATAAATCGATTTAAACCAATTTTGTGTCAGAGTTGCCAAATTGTTGGAGGACTATTTGCGAAAATTTTATTTTGTAATTTGTTGTATAGACAAATAGGTCTTTGACGTTTAAAAATTATGTGTGTTTGAACAACTCCAGTTCGTGGACGTAACAATCTGTGGCCTCGTAAAACTACAAACATACATAAAGAACTCTACAATATGGGTACATTTTTGAGGAATTAAGTAACAACTTGATAATTGCTTTCTTCAGGTTGATCAATCTTATTATATGGGACCTACCTTATAATAATTGAAACAAGGAATCGAACCTATAATGAATGTCAATAATAAAATAGTGAAATATAACTACAAATATTGCCTTAAGTTTTATTATTGCTTCTTATCTAGTACTCTCTATTCATATCTATTCTGAACATTTTCTATTTTATTATTACGATTTAGACTTAGATTATCACATATATGTGTTATAAATTATTACATTAATAAAAAAAAATGTATTACTTTTTCATTACAGAAATTGAGCCTACCCTAAACAGAAAAACAAAAAAAAAAAAAAAATGGTGAGTTTGTATAAAACATTGTTTAAAATTATTTGTACCATATAGTTAAAGAAAAATTGGCAACACTTATGGTATACTAGTAAATATAGTTTCGAGGAAACAAATGATTACTTTCTCATTCCTTTTTTCGTTAGCAATTTCCATGTTTAGTAAAGAAACTATTTTTTACCTGTAATTTGTGTGAAAACATTTTCGTGTGAAAACAAGGGAAAAAACCAAAAACATTAACTTCATTCGCACCGAAGCTATAATATCGTTAACGGGTACATTTTTTATAGCATGAAATGGTATAAAAAGAGCTTTATCTTAATTTTAACCGGCCAGCTTATATAACACCTACATAACATATATGCTATAGTAGTATCTGTATAATGTCTTCAGTGTTTTTACCATTGTCATGGGTTATAATTTAAGATAAATTTCGTGTAGATTACTCATCAAATAGAAAAGTTTTATAAACAAGGACTTGATTGATCCATCAGTTTGTACGGCAGCTATATGTTATACAGGGCCGATCTGAACAATATGTTTGGGCATGGCTAATTTTACTCAGCTCGTCATGCTAATAATTTATATTGTATGTATATGTATGTGTATTTTTGGGGTCTCAGATTTTTCTACAATGTTTTACAAACTTCATGGCAAACTTAATACGAGTATATCCTCTTATTTAGGGTATAAAAACAGCCTACAGCATGAAAATATACAACTCTATTTGTTTAAACTAAAATTGGTTGAAATGATTTTAAAAATGCATTAAAAACATTGCTGCAATAACCAGTGTTGGTAAACAGCGTCGATTGTTTGATTCTTTAAATACAAGTACGGGTCCGTGAACTGTATTTATGCATAAAGTAAGTGTAAATGTGAAAGCCCATTTAAATTGAGCTGGATTTAACTGCAATCGCCAATTGTTGTGCGTTGGAGTTAGCTGAGTGCGAGGTGCCACAACAACGTAGTGTATTGACCAGAGTTGTATGCAACCACACGCAGGTGCCCGCAAACCACAATGCACAAAACGTGCAACCAGGCATGCAGCAGAACACGCGGTCTCATTAGGGTGTTGAATAATTTATCTCAACAAATTTATTTTGAATTACTTTATATAATAAAAAGAAGAATCAACCTACTCGAAATTAGTTTAGTACACTCTACTTGGCAAAAATTCGGAGATTTAAAAACCAAAATGTGTATGGAATATCGTAAAGTCCATTATATTTTATACAAAGAAATATACTTTATTTTCGAAAAAACACAACCCTTAATGGAAATTGCTATATGATTGCTACTTTAAAATTCTTTTTCAATATTGCACAAAAATCATATTTATTGGTCAAATGTCACAGACGCAACACAACAAATTCAACAATGCAAAAATAAACAACGGAACCAGAAGTAGATTGGTTGTTAAAATTAATATAACTGTATGGCAACGGTATTGAAGCAATGCAAACATGAAATGAAAGGTGAAAAATCACTGGGGATTAAGTGAACAATTTCCATTGCTCCCAGCGCAGGCATATTTGATCGTTAATGCAAATTGTTGTATGCCTGAGGAATCAGCAAATACAAATATTGAAATTAAAAACTGTTGCCACCTATATGGAGTATGTAGTTAAATACCTATGGGTATTTGTGCGAGTGAAATTTATGTGAAAATTCACTCCTCAGGTGTAAAGAGAAATGACACGGATAATAAGCACTTTTGAAGGCTGTAATAAAAGCTTGTAGCGGTAGAAAACATTCCTGAAGTAATTTCGAGGAGTGGTGCCGAGTTAATAATTCTTGGCCGTATAAAAATCCGGGTCCATTCCGGTTACTTAGGCCCGACTATCGTGGAAACGTAACGAAATAAAAGTCATGTCAAACAATCAAAATCAAGTTCTTGTATGGAAAACTTCTTTATTTCACGAGATATCTTCACAAAATTTGACATGAATTATTATTCAAGGCAACAGTATAACCTCTGAAGAAATTATTTAGATCGAATCACTGTAGCATATAGCTGCCATACAAACTGAACGATCAAAATTAAGTCCTTGTTTAGAAAACTTTTTTATTTTACGAGATGTCTTCACGGAATTTGGTAAGAATTATTATTCAAGATAATGCTATAATCACTACAGGAATTGTTCGCATCGGACCATTACTTCGGTGCAACGTTTTTTATTTTTTTTATATAAATTTTTATGAAGAGATAAGCCCACTAAGCCTAGATGGTATGTGCTCACGCGACAACCATTAACAGAATAACCTCTAAGCTTGTGTTTAGCATTGATTCCGCTGCTGTGTAGTCAAATAAATCACTTAACTCAAAGCTTATTGTTAATACTCCATATATTTGTTATTGCCTTATCGGTGTGTTAAAAATATACAATTTGTTAGTATTCAACTATTCGACGTAATTTAATTATATGTATGCATTTATATAATACTTGGTTCAAAACGTCAGGTAATAATATCAAACAATCCGCGGAGCTACTTATTTCCTAGTGGGTGTTTATATACATACACTCATACATTTGCTCACTTGTTTGGACGTGTGTTTGCAGTCTTCGCGGCCAAAAGCACTCCTATACTATATTAGACAACAGAGCCGTTGTCTGCGTTTTCAAAAGCGATGCGCGAAAAGCAACAAACAAATCAAAAACAACAACAAACAGCAACATTGTCGTACTTGTTAAGAGGTTGCCGCGATTTTTCGCTTGTTTTTAATTTATAAGGGCCATCAGCATCATTACAATCCACACTCCACATCTTCACACGTCTCTCCAACTGCTACCATTAGCTCGACGCTAGGCTGCTGAGCGAAGTGCTTTTGAAACGGCAAACCGAGTACAATGCAAAAATAATAATAACAAAAAGTTACTTGAAAACCTTTTGACCCAAATAAAAAAGTGGCTCGAGCTTTGGGGACGAACCGCCGACGCGTTCTGCCGACTTTGTTGCATGGCAGCGCAGCAATTACCGCAGCAGCGGTGACTCCAGCCCAACATACCCATATATATAGATATATATACCATATATGGATATATATATATGTGTGTGTATGTGGGTATGATATTGTTGCCACAGTTGTTACTGCAATGCGCCCAGAAAAATGCATCACTTGTTAGCTGACACAAAAGCGCAGCCCATGGTATCGCCATTGTCAATGGGAATTATGTGTACTACAGTTGCTTCTCTGGCTTTCTTTTGCTTCGCATTTAGTTTTGCCAAGTGCTTTTTAAAATTTTTTCCCAAACATTGTTTCATTTATTGGCATTATATAAATTGTTGAGTGTGTGCAACGCGCTCAAAAGCGGTTGAAGTTGTAAACTCGGCATGTTGTTGCTGTTGGCAGAAGTGGCTTGCAGCGATGAGCGAAATTTTTTCACGCTTAATTAGTTAATGATTTTCACTCGGTTCTTTACCACTACGAGAGCTTTATTTTGAATGCAAAAAATTTATGGAATGTTTAATAACAGAAATCGAGATTGAGTTGGATTAAGAACTGCAAAAGAACTTTGTAGAAATTGGCACACTGCGGTTCAGGAAGTGGAGCGCTACTTGCGTGTTAATTAATAAGTAAGCAAATTGTTAAGTAAAATTAAAATGGAAATCAAAAAGAAAAATAATATCTGCCATTGATGCAAAAGATTCAGTTGTTTCTTTAATTAAAGTTGTAGCATTGTAAACGCACTCCCGTGCTACTTCGACAGTGTAAATATAAATTTGGACTTTTGGTAGACATTTGGAAGAAAAGTTGCGAATTTTATGTATTTCCTTTTTTTCAATAAAAAAGTCGGAAATTTGGGTATTACAAGTTTCAAACCATTTGGTCAAGCCGTTTTTGAGATACGATGGGAATGTTTTAAGAAAAACGCGTTTAAAAGTTCAAGTGCGCAACTCAACGCTCCGAACAGCTCCTTCTTCTAACTGCTGTATCTTTAAAACGACTTCGAATTTAAAAAAATCACTTTACTACCATATTCTAGACATGTTAAGAAAGCAATTTATGATAAAGTCGATTTTTTGAGCTCATCACATGTGACAACCCCCTTAAGCTTCTGATATCTCTTGACAAATAATAAAAGTATTAACACTGTGATAGGTGCTATGCTAGAAATAAGATACATTTTTAATATAAAGTTTATAATAATATCTTTACGAAAAGTATTTTTAGTTACTGTTCCAAAAAAGGGCAACCACTATCTTATCGAGAGATATATGATATATGATAATTAAACATTGCATTAATTAAGTCTGAAGTGGAGGTCATAATTTTTCTACATTTATTATCGATTTTTTAATAAATTTATTTTTATGTATTTCTCGTTTAGTGGTATCCTCCAAATTGATCTCAAGTACTTATTACTTTAGGATTCAAATTAACAGCCAGAACTTATAGAAAATTAGAAACTTTGCCTTTGAATTTACTATGTGGCAGCTACCGCACATGCTAAACTTTTATTCTTCTGCGCCCCTTTTAATTATTTCTGAACCCAAATATTCTCATGATATTCAACTGAAGCTTTTCAACAAAATTAACTCTAAATTTATATGTTAATTCTCAAATTTGAAACTTTCTATTAATTAGTAATTTAATATCATTGCTGTTAATACATAACCTCAACAGATAGACAGTTACTTTACGCTCAAGCTGAAAAAAATGTGATACACCAACCAGATTATAAAGTAAAAGCGAAATATTATTTAGAGTTAGCTACCATTACAACACATTCACTTACTTATATACTTTTCTTAATTAAGTAATTTACACAGAAAAACATAAATTTATGAGTTTAATTTATACAGCATACTTTCAGGTGCGTTAGCGGCGGCAGCAACATTTATATATACCACGCGTTAGGGGCAACACAACAATAATTTTAGCAAATTGCTTTATTCATACCTTTCCTGTGTACCCACATAGGTAAACATTACCGAATACCTTTTAATTTTTGGGACATTTGTGTAATTGCCCAACAAAATGTCATTTTTATGGCTGAGCAGAAGCCTACTTTTAGGCGTTTCGACAATTGAAGTTCGTTATAATATACTTGTATATTTACATTTATTCGTAAACTCGCAAACATAAACACATCTTATAATTACACTGAAATAAATGCACGATATTCTTAAAGGTTCTGAAGGCGCTTGAATTGTTGCTCGAATATTTACAAAAGTGTGTTGTTCTTGTACTTCTTCAGTCTGATTTTAAAGCCATCTTTGCATTTGATGACTGGCGCCGGATTGTGAACAATTTGTATGTCTTTATTCGGGGAGTATTCCATATCGAAGTTCAGCAGCAGCTTTACAATTGCTAATTTGGTAACCAAAGTGGCGAAATTGCGAGCTGGAAGAGAAAAAAGAAAACTTTATAGAATACATTTTGAAAATTTCATAACTGCTATATTTATTTCGTAATTGTTTATACATATTTTGCTTGAATATTTTGAACGATGGAAGGCGATGTTGAGTTCATACCTAAGCTACCTTATTTATTGTTGTTAAACATTAAAGATAATTTATTTGGGTTTCTTACCTCTTAAAGTAATAACGGTTCTCTAATATTGAATTTCATATTTATGGGGTGAACTTTAGTAAAACATGAAACAAGTTTAAACTTGGCTGCAAATATAAAAATGCACCCTTCACAAATATAAAAAGTTTCAATACAAGAACTTGATTTTGATAGCTCAGTTTGTTGGCAGCTATATTATATAGTAGTCCGATTTGGAAAATTTCTTCGAATATTGTTGCGTTGCTTTTGGTAATAATTTATATCCAATTTTATAAGGATATATTGTGAACTAAACAAGTTTTTCATACAAGAACTAAATTTTTAATGTTCAGTTTGCATAACAGCTATATGCTATAGTGGTCCGATCAGCATAAATTCGGAGATTGCATACTTGCCACATTTGGTGAATATATCTCATCAAATAAAAAAATTGTCCATACAGGGGCATGATTTCCATGATTTAGTTTGTATGCCAACTATATGCTATAGTCGGCGGTTCCAACAAATGAGCAGCTTTTTGGGGAGAAGAGAAGGTGTGCAAAATTCCAGATCGATATCTCAAAAACTGTGAGACTGCTTTATGTATATACAGATATACAGACGGACACTGTCTTCAATAAGGAATATGTGGTAGTTAACTCTATTAGTTCATTTAACCTCAGAATAACTATTATTAACAATTTGCTAAGCTTTTCTTTAGAATTTAGAAAATACACTTCAAACTTTCTTTTGTGCACCGCACATTTATTTTGTTATAACGGAAAGTGATGTCAAAATTTTCAAGTTCTTATTTCAACTTTTCTAACCCGTTCGTCAAAAAATTTTAAAATTTAGTTAATAAGATTTTGAATATGAAATTTTTTGTAATAACGTTCAAAAATTGGTTTTTATATTATGTTTGGTTTCACAATACTCACCCACACAAGCGCTCGCCCCCAAACCGAAACCCATAAAATTATCTAGCTCTGGTCCGCTCTCAACATTGTAAAAGCGCTCGGGTCTATAATAATCAGGGTCTTTGAAGTGCCGCTCATCGCGCTGCATTGCCATCACGGGTATCATTACGGTGCGGCCCTCATTGATTGTTGCTCGACTGTTCGGTATTGGAAAGTTCTTGCAACAGACCCGTTCGATGTACGGTACACTCGGGTACTTGCGTACGGTTTCTAAACAAATTCGTATTAAAAATCAGTTGAAATAAATTAAAAATTGAAATCTGCTTATAAATATTAGTAGTGTCCATACGTACCTTTAATGCAGGCGCCCAAATATTGGAGGCTATCAATATCCCCATAGGTCAATTTATTATCTGCATTATTTGCATTCTTTGTTGCTACACTCAGTTGACGTATTTCCTCAATTATCTTCTTGTAGATGCTCGGCGCTTGCAAAATCTCATAAAGCGTTAGCGTAGCCGCTGAGGCGGTGGACTCGTAGCCGATATTGAGAAAGCGTTCGGCAATTTTCGACAACTTCTTAATAGACAATAGTTTCTCGCGCTCTGCAAAATATTGTCATAATCAATTGTGGCACACTTAGACCATCATGACTTGCGTTATTTATAAATAAATAACTGTATTAATTGGTTTTTGTTTGAAAAATTTCCACTCGAATTTTTGCTGGTAGTATATTTATTTCAAAATGACTACACTTTTACTCACCAAACACATTCTCCACATGCCAACTCAATTTACCGTTATTTGTTAAATTATTGCCGTTTCGGAATTTCACCAATAACTGCATGATGTCCTTGCGTATAATGCCACCATCTTCACGGCGTCCTACGCTATCCTTGATAATGTCACGCAGCCGGTAGGTGAGCGACGACTTTTTCGGCAAATGATTGAACGTGCTGATTGAGAAAGAAAGCAGTTGTGCTTATATATATATTTGTATGGATAAGTATTTATATGTCTATTAAATAGCAACATAAACACTCAATGGAAGCACTCACTATGAGTTGATGCCGCGATTTCTTAACGTGCTTTGTATGTACCGCTTGAAGACACTATCGTTCGGCTCGAATAAGTTTGTGTCTAGACCATACAGCAAGTTAGCGAATACATTGATGACGTAGCTGTAAAGTAAAGTTTGTGAGAAAAATTTAATTTTTCAAAAAAAAGTAAACCTAAAAATAATTTTCAAATTCGACTCAAAAGTACATAACTTATATTCGTATACAACTGTTTGCCATACTTTAAGCTACTTTCGGTATCCGAAATAGACTGGGTCTCTATTATAAACAACATTCGTAAATCAAAGTCTCTGAGGTCCATCTTGTAGACAAGTTTTCAATACCTAACTTATTTAAACAAAGTTCTAGCTAGTTATTGTTGTTTCACTTATGCACCCCAGCAACGCATTTTCAATTACACCGACTTTAAGTTTTTTACTAAGCGACAGTGTAACACACACCCGGGTCTGAGCTACTCACGTTCTCATAACTATCTGCATATCCAGTTGCTCATTGCCCAACTTTATCGCATCCATTTGCTTGACCATATGATCGGCCACCTTTTCGACATTCCGAAACATGCCCTCCACCCGCGGCACACTGAAAATCGCTGCCAGTTTTTCGAGTAAATTAATCTTGCGATAGCCTTGCATGTAGTGCCAGCGCTTGTCATCGAAATGTCCATGCGGTATCTCGAGGACAGTGCGCGCCAAGGCGACATCGCGCACCAGCAAAGTTGGTCGAAAGAAGAAGTATACGCCATATAAGAGACGCTCGCCGCCTGCCTTGTATGCTTCGTTGATGGCGCTCACATAGTGGAACTCGCGCCGATAAACTTGTTTCAGAAATTGCCAATTCAAACCGGTACGTTCGGTTGGGAAGCCCTTACGTTTCCAGTATGTGTAAATGTGACGTATGTAGAGGAAAATGACCGAGTAGAAGAGGATCGGTATGAGTAGCCACATTTCGGTGTCTAGCAAGCCACTTGATGGTTTGGTGTCGCAGTTGAAGTGTTTACGTTTGCGGTGTTTAACTTTAAGCGCGCACGATTGAGCGATCGCGACTGGCAAGAACGAACTGCGGTGGACGGTGAGTGCAAATTGTAGGCTTAAGTCCCAAAAATGTTGCAAGCTGCAACGTTGACGAGGGTGTAGGAACTACTGATGACGGACTACGTTTAAAGAATAAAACGTCAAAATTTCAACGAAAGCGACCAGTTTCTGTTTTCTATACAACACAGGCACATACAATACATATATAGTGCACATATCGACTGCTTGCCGGTCCATCATACGCTGCCTGCTGATCTGAGACAGATTAGACATGCATGTGTTAGTGCTTCATCAATCCGTATGTTGCCTTAGGGCATAAAAAACAATGCACATACTCACTACTAAAATCTATAAAAACAATGTGTTTCAAAATACTGATAAGTGATTTTGACAGGTCTAAACTACATAACTGCACACACATATATACATAATTTTGTCTGTATATATTCCCAGAGCTGTGCGACGCCTAAACAATATGTATGTAGTCAGTCGGGCACATATACAACAACGCACCCGCATTTGTATACACACCAGACTAACAGACATATTATTATCAGCAAATAACATTAGGGCTGTGTTTAATGGGTATAATACTAAAAATTAGTGAGACCACTTATGTAGTTATACAGTGGTAAAAGAGACGTAAGAAACCAAGTTCTATGGTTTTTGGAAACCATCTTTATACACTGAATAGTGGATATTAAGTATGCCACGAAGTTTGTAACACCAAGAAGGAAACGTCGGAAACTCTATAAAATACATATATTAATGATCAGCGTCATGAGTTGAGTGGATTTAGCCATATTCGTCCGTCTGTCTCTACAAGTATATACGCTCAGTCTATGCGATATCGATTTGAAATTTTGCGCGTGTCCTTTTGTTCCCAGAAGCTGCTCATTTTAAGAAACCACTATAGTATATAAGCGGAAATTAATTTTTTATTTGTGAATGGTATTCTAGATTCAAGATTTTATGTACACAATAAATCAATTATTTATCAATTTTCTGAGCATTCATTAGCGTAACTGACAAAGCCTTAGAGAAATATGTGCGTACTTGTGTTATTCAATAAAAAGTGCATTACCTCACCTCCACCAGGCAAAAAACAATATACAAAAAAAAGTAATAAAGAGTTGGAAAAAAGTGGTTCACCTCACTACATTCAATTCTAATTGTTATAGTGAAACTTTTCACGGGCTACAGTTTTTCACCGCTACTGCAATGCAGTGCGAGCAATGAGCACTTTTGAACATTAAACTTTGCAAGCGCACAACTTTTACCTTGCAAAAGCACAAATGTATAAACTATTTATTACTAAATTCAGTTTATACTCCAATGTACACATCGGTAAATATTTGCAATTTTGACCCGTAGGCTTCTGATTTAAAATTCTTCTTCTATTGGAATATTTCTCGGGAAAGCATAAGCCTATAGGTGTCCTTGAATAGAAACTATAAGATTCAGACCGATTTCACGCCTTCGAATATTTTCTGTCAACCGAAGATGGGCTAATGATCTAATAATTTACTCTTGATGTACATATATAATTTAAAGTTGATTAACAATTGAGATTCCACTGAGATCGTGAAAATTTGGCGAATTTTTTTTTCTGTATGGCGCTCAAGTCATGTTTCATATGCAATAAAATTTAATTTTTTAAACTACTTTATTTGCAAACCTGCGACTGCCTTATACTAAGCAGATCCACAAACTAACTAAAATATATTTCCATATGCTAATTAAGCGTGACTGGGATTGCTTGGGAACCTCAGGTCAGAACATCAGATCTCTTACTTCATTCCTTTCCGTAATTCGATCCATTGCGCTTTAGTTGTGATAAGGGTCACACCTAGTGCGAATTTTGTAATTAATTATTTTTTTATTTGTTGTTTTTACCTTTAAAAATAAAATACTGAATTTTGAAATCGATATTTTATTAATTGGCAAAGGAATATATTATATTTTTTTCTCATAGAAGTTGCAATGCCTTTAAATATACTCTTATATGAAATATGGCATAGCTCTTACGGTTGTTTTATATTATCTTTTTCTGTCATAAAACTTTTGAAACTTTTCACTCTGAAATCTGTGCTAAATATTTCTGTACATTTTTGTGAATGTATCGCAGATAGCAGAGTGCATTCCCACCTTTATTATTGTATAATCAATGGAATTAAAACATATTATGATGTTTATTAAAATTAAGTGTTAATGATAGCACATCCTCTGCACCATATAATCACCGTTGTCTAATCATTTTTATAGGTACATATGTATGTACATACATATTTTGAATAAGAAAATGGAAACTGAACGGAAATTGAAAATATAATTTGTCCAATCACTGTCGAACCCCAGATGGGCTAGTCAATATTAAACTGCAATCAAATTTAGTGTTGGCAATCATGACTAATTGGTAATATCAAATAACCACAGCTGGATATTATGCCAAGCATTTGTGTCGATATACCTACATAAGTATGTCCGCGATTCATAAGCTGCAAGGTAATCGTTTGTAATTTCACTGTTGCGGCTTGTCGATTTCACTTAATTGCATAATTTGGGCAATTTGAGGCGCAACAAATGCACTGCCTTCTTGACAACAAACAATATGTCTTATCAAGTTTGCTTGTTCTCAAGTCGTCATTTGTGAGTAAATACACACAAATATTTATATATTTTTGTTTATATATTGTATATTTCATTATATAAATATTTGTTATAAATATTAATATTAATTATTTTTATTTGCAATGACATTTGCGACAGGGAAACTAAGTGAGTATTAGGCATGCTCACTTACATAAGTTTCTAGCGGTTTAAAAATTAAAAACCTATATTGCGAAAAATGTCTTAAAGCTAGATATCTAATAATACAAAGCAAAAAAAATCATAACTTCAGTTGCGTCGAAGCTATAACACCCTTCATAAGAAAGTTTTTTTTCACAAATTTATTTTTTGAATATTATGATTTTTAACATTTTTATTCTGTGAAAAAAAAACCAAAAACTGGGTTATTTGAGTTTTTCACAAACATTTTGAGGTTATGTGTAAAAAGTCTGTATACAGGAGTTATAAATCGTTTCATTACCTGCAACATTGCTATATGACTTTTTTCTATAGAACCTTAGATCCCCCGTAAATTATTTTTCTACGTTTGAAATTTTAACTTTCGTTTGCGATGAGTTTCAACCTGGTATATATATTTCTATTATTTTCTTTATAATTTTCAAAGGCTTTTGCACTAGTTTATTACTGATAAAGTAAAAAAGGAAAGTTTTACATTCTTTTTCCTTTTTGAAAATTGCCATTTTGTTTTTCTCTCTTCTCGGTGGGCTCTAAAGGCAATTGCTTTGCAGAATGCGTTACCTTCAAGGCTGTTATGATAAAAAAAATTTAAATAAAACAAAAATGTTTGTCACATTCTGCTTGGCATTTTTACTCATCATGATTTACTTACACATAGACATACATGTATACAAATTTGAGTAAAAGAAAATCGTAAATCTGCATATCATTCTAAAAGTCAGTTCAGTGTGCAGTGACTCAGCAAATAAATTTAATAACACTTGAGCTTCCATTGTCTATAAATGTGATAATGTAGTAATAGCATGTGTACTTATAACGTGCCAAAGTTCAAAGTTCAAAAAAGCATTCATTATGGCAGGTTAAGCGACAAATATACCTATATCTGAACTTCATTAGAATATTAAACTATTTTTACGTTCCATTATCACTATTATTATCGTTATTAAATTATCGTTAGTTCAGCCGGAATTAAAAGTATTTGTTCTGGTTCGGAAAAAACTGATCTTATGCCGATAGCAAGCCGACATTAATAAGGGGAAAAAAATAATCGATGATGCTTATTTACTTTAAAGTCATCACTATTTTTGAAAAAATAATTATAAAACACCCTATAACAGCCGCTTATTCTTAAAGCATTCGAGTTTAAGTAAGTTGTTTGACATTTCTAACTAAGTGCTTACTAAATTTTTAGTTCATTTAATAAATATGCATTCAAAAAGTAAATAATTTACTATTTTTACAGCGCATTCTTCAATCACCTGTGTCCATACGCCTTGTAACCATTTATTGCATTGCTAATACGTAGCATTTTTCCCTCCACCTAAAATCGGCAAACATTTATTCGTTGGCGAAATTACTTGTAGTTAGCTTGCTGTGAATACTCGTTATTGAAATTTCAATGTCTCCTGACTTGTCTCTCCACTCTGCTGAATTGTTGAGCGCACGTTAGCAATTCTAATTGACTGCGAACTTGACATTTGATTGCATAACACCGCAATGAGTTGTCGCTTTTGTTCGTCGTTGTAAACATTTCGTTTTTAGTTTCAACCGATATTCAGTGGCTTACTCGCTTTCGTCCATCTGAGGCGTTTGATTTGCATGTACGCTTGCGAAATCTATTATTATTCGTGTACATTTTAGACATTATTAACATATTTCCACTGAATTTTACATATATTATATATTTATTCATTCATTCACAAGTTTGATTTTTTCAATTTATTTCAATTACAATTGATTCAATTTATTGGCAAATTAAATTTACATTTTTCAACAAGAAAACGGAGTTTTTTCATCTGATTTAATTTAGGAATGATTTTTCATTGAAACAGTTTACGACGTATCTGAACTCACCGTTGATGCCAGGCGGTCTAATCAATTTGCTTCTATTAAATGGGTTACTCTTACTGTTACTAAAAACTGGTTCTTTGTACACAAAAAGTGGATAAAACGAGTTTCGTGTCTAAACAGAACCCTACTTTTTTGTTGAAAAATTGCTGCTTAAACCTGAAAGAGGATAAACGAATAATTTTTCTAAGTTTATTATGACCATTTATATTTTCAAAGTGATTCTATAATGAAATGGAAACAATAATGATGAACCACGTCTTAGTTTATTTGTATTGTCTTATTTATTTCTGTTGGGGCATGTTTCTGAGAGTCACAATTTCTTACTGCTTTTATACCGACTGAATTCTGAATGTTCATAACCTTTAAAAAATTTCTTCCTTTAAATCGATTTCTTTAGTTTTATGAAAAAAATATCTAAACATGACCTTGCTATTAATTACAAAAAAAAAATATTTTTTTGCTTCGATTTTATTCTTCGCACATACATATGTTGGCCGTGAGATGGTCTGTTTTCTGAAAAAATTTTATAAACCAGTACATCTAAAGAATACGCATTAAATAAGTGACAGGAATATTAAAAACAGAAAGAGATGACGTCAACTAAATATATTCTACTGGAACAATCACAAAAAAAGCGAAGAAAATCTTTTAAAAATTGGAATAATGATACACAGTTTCAGTTCATAAATAAATATAAAATAGAAATACAAACATAAATACACTAATAATTTTAATTTTATTTTTCGTTTTTGCTTCTTGTTATTATTTATTTTATTTTCACACATCTCGCGATTTTTCGCCAGTTTTATTATTTGCCTGTCAATTATTTACTCAAACATCACAAATGAATAGAGATTGCTTGTCTCACTGACGTTAACTTAAAGTGACAACCAAGTGACAATAATATGATGAGTTACTCATTCAATTACGGTGCCAGAGTGTTTCGTTTCCATAGTGTACAATCTGTAAATTCTTAAATTTGCATTGGTTGAAAAAAACTTGACGAAAAATTTATAAATTTATATTGTATTTTAAAACATCTTTCGAATATCCCCAAACTCTTATAATTCAGAGAGTACTTCTTTCTCGATTTTCGACGAACATGGCTTACATGTTCAGATAGAAAGTTTGATGCTCGATGGTTTGCTTGATTTCTCTTCTGTTGACACTATTTTATTTACGATTTTGTGGGGGCTTGAGAAGAGTTGATAGTGTACGTGTAACTTGCTAAATCTTCATTGCTATTTTGCTATAGTAGATTTTTGACGGTAGTGGTGCGACACAACACAGGTCTGAACTTTAAGAAGTAAGTGCGGAATTCCTAAACGAAAACCAAGAAAAACGATAGCTTGGTTGCACCGAAATTACAACACCCTTTACAAATCCAAAAGATCAAAGTTCCATGCCGAATTTGGTAAAGATATCTAATATTATACATATACAAATGAACCATTTTTCCATACAAATACTTGATTCTTATGGTTCAGTTTGCATGGCAGCTATATGCTTTAGCAAACCGATCTAAACATATTCTTTAGAGATTGTACCATTGTCTTGGAAAATAACCTATGCTAAATTTGTGAAGGTATTTCTTCTAATAAAAAAAAGTTTTTCATACAATCCCTTGATTCCGACCTTTCAGTTTTTATGGCAGCTATATGCTATAGTGGTCCAATATTGGCGGTTCCGACATATGAGCAGCTTCTTGGGGAGAAAAGAACGTGTGCAAAATTCGATATCGATGTATCTAAAACTGTGAGACTAGTTCACGTATATACAAACCAACAGAAGGAAGAAGGTCTCCGACGTTTCCTATATATTTTCCGTATATATATATATATGCTATTGGTAGATAAATATCATATCTAGGCAATAAAGAAAATTTGAAGGTTTCAACAGAGTATAGAATATATATATATATATTTATATATCTATTAATTTTATTATTTTTTCGCGCTTCATTTTCTTTCACATTTATTCATCAAATTTTATTTCACGAATGACTCTCACATGATCTTGCTAATTTAGTAACCACTATTTATTAACGCACACGCGAGATCGCTAACTTTTTCCCAAGCACTGTTGTCACAACTAATCTTGCTTGGGATGCCTCTTTTTTGTTTTTTTTTGTTGTACTGTCACAAGTCTCGCCAGATTATAAGTAAGTCTGATTGCACATGCAATCTTTGTTGTTCATTGTGTTCTGTACACTCATACCATACAAGTACATGTATGATTACTAGTATGTATGCATGTATGTAATATCGGTATGTATATTCTCGCATATACATAAGTATGTCATCTAGGTATTTATGTTTGTAAGTATATGTGTTAGAGTGTTACTACCTGTTGCGCTTTTTGCGAAAAATCCCAGTGAGTTGTGCTAATTTACATGCAATTTGCATTTGCTGTTGTTTGTGGCATGTCGTTGTCGACTTTAATTTGAAGCCATTGTTTGTTGTAGTATTATTTGGATTGCGCGTGCAATCCATTAGGGTTTGCTTTTAACATTAAAACGTCGAGAAAAAATGCCTCCATTCACGGGCAAAAGTACCCCTTATTTTTGTTGACATGTCTAGATATGTTTAAAAAAGCGAAGAATTGTGACTAACAAAAAACATAAGTACCTACAAACACATGTATTTGTCCATATGTATGCAGATGCTTCTCTAGTGTAACAGTCATAGAAAATGTTAAGGTTGAGTTAGATGACTGATCCCTTCACGTGTCGGGAAATCACGCTTGGCTTATTATGTACAGTCCTTTGTGAAGCCAGATGATCTCCTGTAATATGATATCAGCTCTCTGTTTCTGAGCTTAATTTCTATTTTCGCTCTTTCAGCTGTATATCTAAAACTATAATATCCGATGTGCTTTTGCCTTGATCTGGCAAAGATTGCACATTCGAAAAAGAAGTGTTGAAATGATTCTACATTATTTTCTTTCAAACAGCTCATGCAATTGGCATCTGGTAAAATTTTCTATCTTACCGTATGAATCCCGATCGGACAGTGCCTGTCAGAACTCCTACAACCCTTGAAAGGTTAACTTCACTGAGAGCGAATAATTCTTTAGGCCTGTACTGCACAGCTGTTAGTAGTTGACCAACGCTTGCTGAGCTGTTCTAAGGCCCAACAATCTGACCCGTAGCCATTTCTCAGTTATTGAGTCTGAAGTACCCATTCTGGTAAGCTCATCACCTTTTTAATTTTTTGCAATACCGCTGTGGTCAGGCACCAAATAGGTCTAACCATGTAGTAACTTGTTGCTAGAGATAAGGAGTCATAACAACTCTTCACTATTCTGCAGGGATTCCGGCCTTCTCCGTGGATGAAACTTAACTAAATTTTTCCACTAGAAGATATGGAAGATAAAAGAGTAAATAAACAAAAATTGACAAAACGGCGGTGTTTTTAAAAATTTAACTCAAAAAGGATTTGAGATATTGATTTTAGTATGTCATTTTTAAAAGTGTAACCTATCGAAATATGAAATAAACAAATTAATTTTTAAAAACTTCAAAAATATGTAAAACTAAGCATAAGCCTTTTACTAAAATAAATATAATAAATCATACTATTTTCCTCACAGAGTCAAATAATATCTTTGTTCTTGTCTCGCTTCAATTTTCATCTTGATATTTCATAAACTTCCCATATTTGTGTAGCCTTTTTACTTTCGCTCAAATATTTTCAGACTTGCATTGTTATAAACGTATTTATCCCGTATATAGACTAAACATAAATACAAGTATGTATGTACATTTGTTTATCACACCCAACTGTTTTAAACATCCAAAAAATCTATTTTGCAATCGAATAGTGAAGCATTATATAAATTTTGGTCACGTGCAACATTTTTTGCGTTCGCCAAAGCAGTCTAATCGTATTAACGAAAATAAATTAAGCTGTGAATAATAACTACAGTTTGTAATTTTTACACCACACATACAAATATGGACGCCTTTGGTTTTTTCACACATACAAGTATATATTCATTTATGTATATACGAGTATATATACTCGTACATATTTACGCGCACGTGAGTTTAACTTAACGTTAAAGTAAAATTTTGTAATACCAAATGTGATTGGTATGAAATTAATAAAACGATAGTTTATATATCTGTACCCTTAAACAAATTTTTGCGAATATTCCTGGAATACTCTCTAAACCGTACAATTTGGAAAGCATTAGTCTCCAATATATATCTTTAGGATACCATTAGGTAGTAATTAATCCCAAATTAATATTTTTTGGGTATAGTTAGTTATCATTTTTTTCAGTCTTTCTTCAAAAAATTAAACTGTATTTATTTAGTATGTGGAATAATTGTGTAAAAACAGACTAGTGCATAATAGGGTGTAAAAAGTGACTAGTCTGTAAAAAGTTGAGAACAATTAGTCTCTACAAAAGGGTACAATTAGTCTCTTCAGAGGACATGCTCAAGCAAAAGGGAACAGTTCGTTTCATATAAAAAAATAAAAAGTGGTATTAGGCACATGTTCGTCTGCGACGAATCGCGGACCTATTTCGGATTTGTCGCATTTTTTGCAGGGTATGTACATACATACATATGTATGTATATCAAATATGAACAATGATTTTTTGAAGTACCTATAAATAAATTCTTGCACTTCAAACTGACACAGTTTTGTGAAAAAATTAAAGAAACAAGTTGCCGAGTTTAAGTCATTAAACGAAGAGCCGAAATAAATAATTGGTTTGCTGCACTTTCAAATTTTTTAACTATAGATGTTCTGATTTTCAGAGTCAAAATAAGAGGTTGGCTTGAAACATAGAAAATAATTAATATTACATTAAAAATTACCCACGTATGACGGTTGCTTTTCATATTTCGAGATTAGGGAACAAAATCAAATAATGTTATAATCAAAAACTTTATTGTTTTTCTAAATGTTCTCTATTATTATCTATAGGCTTTAGCATGCGTATGAACCAATTACCGAAACACATTTGCCTCTCTGACTAAGGTATCTTCACAAAATGCGTTCTGAACGCATCAACAGCCTCTTCAGGTGTTTTTCGACACTTGACCACTTAGTTTATTTTCTACGTACGGAAATAGAAAGAAGTCTTTCGGTGCCAAGTCAGGTCTTTACGGTGGATAACTCATCGAATCGATGTTTTGCGTTCTCAAAAATGCAGTTGTTTCAGTCGATATGTGCGAGCTCCCAAACAAACGGTTGTGTACCACTCAGAATTTACTGTTATGCGTTGTTCTATTGGTATGGTTGCGACTTGTTTAGTTTTTCTAAAAACATCTCATCTGAAAACACCCATACAGTCGACTGATGTTGACTCTCGGGCAAATACGCGTAAATCTACGATCTATCAACTGTCACGATGTCATAGACGTGTTTCGATTTTTGAACTTCTCGCTCAACCAATCGACACAAACCTCTTTTTGAGCGATTGACAAATTGTGTGCGATCCAAGTGGACAAATTGTTTTTGCAGTCAAATGTTCATGCAATATTGAATGTATGCTGGTCCCTTTAATGCCTATAGTTGTTTTAATCTAACGATAGTTCATATGACGATCTTGCAATATTAATTTGCGCACAGCAGCAATAATTTCCGAAACAACAACTGATTTTGAACGACCTTGACGAAATTCGTCCTAGAGTGATCTTTGACCTCGATTGAATTCACCATACCATCAATAAACACTGGTCCTTGATGAAGCTTAATCGCCTAAAATTGAATTCAGTTTATCGGTGCACTGTTGCTGAGTTATTCCACGTCGAAAGTGGTTAAATTTTATCGCGCGAAAATGTTTGCGATTTAATTCAATTTTTTGGCTGAGATGAATATTTTAAGTTACTGTAAACAACACAAATAGCTTTTTTATGTCGCTAAATTGCAAGACTAGGGTTGCGAAATGCTGCCTAGTACATGAGAAATTTTTACTTTGTATAACATTATTTATTTTCTGTATGATAAGCCAACCTTTTATTTTGACTTGAAATCACAAAATCTATTTGCGATTCAACGTATATTGGAAGGGGTCGATTCGCACCACACTGCTAAAGGTCCCTTAAATTTGCCTGCTCAAATATAATACAAATAGAATAGCAAGCGGTTTTATCACTTCAATATCGATATAATCATAGTTTTGATTGTATAGGATACATTTTAGATTGCTTTCATATGCTGCATATATATTTATATAATATTAGAGAAGGCGGAGCCCTAACATAGATAGCAAGTGAGATGTGAATTCCAATCGGCTATTCATCGAAAAAAACTAAATAAATAAAATACAAATATATTATTGGTCTGTTCCACAAGTATACTGCCCTATATTCAAATAATATTAAATTCAATTTTTGTATTAATAACGGATGTAATAAAAAGTGCTGTGGTATGTATTTTCGCATAAAACAATTGTGTGACTTTTTCGCTAACAACTTAATTGGAGGTTTCAATGCAGAGTTTTGTATGCAAACCTCCGGATATACATCCGTATATCTAAGTGTTGTGCAACACATGAGAGATTTGTCGAAAAGCGTGGTTATCAGTAAATCGTATATTGTTTTTATAACCGAAAAATAACAATGGTGCAGCAACAACAATAATGCGATAAATGCTTTGCCAGCAACAACGCAGTACGGTCAGAACGCAGAGAGAGGAAGCAAGAAATTAATTCGACATGTCGTCGGAAAAAGTGTCACTGTCATAGGCGAAGAATACAAAAGCGAAATGTCCGCGACAGGCAGGACTCCAACGCCCAGCCGAACTGTAAATATATATACAAATGTAAATATGTGAAGTACATATTTGGCTAGTGTCTTTCAAAATTGCCGAAGCGACAAACGATGACAGACAGCCATGCGAAACAACCAGTGATAGAGAGAAAGCGGCCAACCGGCAATATATACGAGTTTGTTTTTGTTGTGCATGGCGCGTGTGTACGGCAGTTGAATGATTGCAAACTATGGGTGTCCATGGAACGCATGCAGTTCTGCTTGTTAAAATTGGACTTTGCGTACAATCCATACGAATTGCTATTAGCACAGCTGAGTTGACCTTATCTCGCCGTCCTATGGGGCCTCAGTGTCACTGCAATGCTGCTTGATTGTTGCTTAGCCATTCTTTCGGTCACATATCACTGACCTTGGTTGCCGAACCACAAAAGCACACAATAATCAGAACATGTAAAAATAAACACTAGACAATCATGTCCGCTCCGCTCTCCAATGGCTGACTGCACATGCGGTTCCCCATTATCAGCTTCTATTACAGTTATTAACAGACGATGTCAAATGCGACAATTTGTTGCTATGCCTGGAACAATGGAGTTTACAAATGGTTGCTATAGCTGCAACAATTACATGCTGTTTAGCCAACTAAAGAGAAACTAAAGAGAATGGCTGTTGTGTACTCGTTTAAGTATGGGAGTTATATGAAAGCGTTGACATGATGAATTAATTAAAAAAATTCAAAGAAAGCCTAAAATTAAAGTTGTGTTGAGACATGAAGGGCTCTAACTATTCTACGCAGGACCATACATTGCACATAGCATTGCATAGGGCGATGATAAACCCTACAAAAGAGTACAAATTGGGAGACAAATTATGTAATGGTTAGGCATTGATATTTCCATACGAATATAAGGACATGTCAATTTGGGAATTGTCTTGCTATTTTAAGAGAAAATGGAAAATATATATGATTGAAAGCAATGAAGGCAAATCTTTAGACAAGCTACTTATGTATATATATGATAGCTCAGCTGTCGCTAGTGTGACGTCAGCACAGCATTAAGTCGTTATGTGGTTAGGTGTATTCAGAAACATGAAAATATTACAATTTAAAAATTTGTTTATTGCCAGTAGTCAAAGTAAAAACATAGCATCATTAAGTAAAGTTTCGACTTGACTTCACAGATATTAAAAAAACATGCATTTAAAATTAATGGCTGTTAGTGTTGTTCCAGTTCCAACGAAGCTTCTTGCGGTGACCATCCGTTATCCTTGGAAAATAAAATATTTCTATCTACTGCTTAATAGAAGAAATTAGGCAGCAAAAGTTTTCCAGATTTTTAGGAAAAACCCAACAATTAACTATTTATAAAAAGTCGAAATTAAAAAAAACATTTGTTTTCAAAAACCAAGCTGTATAAGATTCATAGAAATTTACCAAGCAGTTTTCAAGCTACAGTGGTCACCAGTTCAAAAAACATAGTTTTGAGAAAAATGCATTTGAAGTTTTACACGAACGTTCCAGAGCGCTCAAGAACCTTTGCTAAGTATATTTTAGGAAAATGCTGACTACCCCTAAGCACTTTAGGGGGTATTCTAGTCTAGAGGCATGAATTTTATTTAATTTTTGAAAGGCCGTAATAAAAAGCAACAAATATTTTTACATCCATTTTTTATCAGTTATTTATTAATGTTTTAAGAATACAGAAAAAAATTAAAAATTAAAAAAAGTTCGAAATTTGAAACTCTAGCAGGTGATGAGTGGGGGGTCTCAAAAATTTGCCACGGGACCATACCCCTGATTTTAGCCCTCCAAGGAATCTGAAAAAAAAAGAATAAGTGATTATTAATCTAGAATGATGTCGCAATTGTAGGAACTACGGAAAAGCCAAAAAAATGCCTATTTGAAAAAAATGTAATTTTGTTACCGTTTTTTTTTTATATTCTCGAATTTTTTAAAAAATAGTCAAAATTTGGGAATGAGCGTAGTTCATACAAAATTTCAAGTAAATTGGTCCCGTAGAAGCTGAGAAATCGTAGGTATGGGCTCGAAAAATACAGTTTCGAGAAAAACGCGTTTAAAGTTTCGCGTAACGTTCGGACCAGTTCGGACGCCGGGTTAACAAAACAGCTATATCTCCGAAAATAATTTAAATTTTGAATAATCCTCTTGTACACATATTCTTGTATAGTTAAACTTTGAAAATATCAAAAAAAAATCTTTTGAAATTTCTAGACTAGAATACCCCCTTAAGCAAAGTCCTGAAATATACACAAGTATGATAAAGGAAACTAGAATAAGTCGCTATCATCTATGATGAAGCTTTTATATGGTAATTTACATTAAGAAAACTAAATTGAATCATATCATAAAAACAGTTTAAAAGCTTGATAATTCTCACTTTCTAAATTTGGTGTACAAGCTGAGTATTTTAGTAAATTAGTACTCTTAACCTACCTTGTTGTAGGAGTAAACATAGTACTGTAGTACTAAACAATCGGTTTTATGTGAAACTGCTAAAGTTGTCTCAATAATGTAAGTTTTGTCAAAAAGGAAAACGTTTCAATCTATTTGCTTTTTGAAAACATGTTTTCTTATGAAAGGTAACGGAATTACTATGGCAAACCAAAATATTGATTAAATACTGACATGCAAGAAATATGACAATATAATATAATATTATATATAATCATAATATTTCTCCATGGTCTCTCTCTGTTAAAGAGCGTGTGTATGTATTTTCAGCACTTAAAAATCATTTGTAGTATAAACATAATTTTTTCAATTATAAATATACCAGTTTAAAGAACAGCGTAAGCTATTGTGGTTCGATCTGAATAATATGTTCGGAGATTGTAGTGTTGTCTGGGGCAATAATCTATGTCAAACTTTGTGAAGATACCTTGACAAATAAAAGAGTTTTCCATACACGGACTTGAGGTCAGTTGTATGGCAGCTATATGCCATAGTGGTCCGATATAGGCGATTCCGACAAGTGAGCAGCTTCTTGATAAGATAAGGACGTGTACTAAATTCCAGACCGACAAAACTACAAAAGAGTCATGACTCGAAAAATGACAAATGTTCAGGAGGGACCAAAACCAGTTCCTCTAAAAATTATTAACGTTTTACAGTCAAATCGTCGTTCGTAATGTAGAATATCTTCTTTAAGGAGCGTCTTACTCAAATATTATTGATTTTCTAGTTTAACAGATAAATTAATAAAGACATTTTTGAGTTAAGACATCGAATAACAGTGTGATAATCGCTCATTCGTTCATGAAAAGTGACACATTTCAAATAATACAGATGATTGAAGTCATCTTTTCCAGATAAAGAAACCCAACTTGGCAGAATACAGCAGAAAATTCACGATTTATTTCAACAATAGCAACACAACTACAAATAGTAAAACAAAAGTACAACTAACAGTGATTTTCAAGTTGAGTAATTTGTTGATGACAATGAAATTTCATGGGTATGTAATATGTAATTCACTTATACAAATTGATATATGAAAAAAAAACTTTTATTGAAAATTTTTGAGTTGTCTCTTTTTTGAAGTTAGTGTGCGATGCGTTCTAAGTAGCAAATAATTATTATAAATGAAGCATTCTTAATTATGACGATTTCGAGGAAACTTTGATGATTTATAATATCAAACAGCTTCCATTGCAATGGTAACTTCAAGCGGACAAAGTAACGGGTTTTTTCGAGTAGGTTGAAGTTTATATGGAATAGCATCAATCTAAAATGCTTCGAAAATCATCTAGTTTTGAACTTTTAATAAACATAAATTACCAAATTTAATATACGCACTTAACGAAAATTGAATCCTAAAACGCTTAAAGTCTTCAAACTACGTCCACATATAATATCGGTCAACTGACTAAATTTCTCTCTAATACTAAACTTATTTTATTGAGCGCATTCTGTGTAATTTATTTCTGTAATCTGGAAAATACTTCACGACGGAGCCAGTAAATGATGTCAAATAGCGTTTCACATAAGACTCTTTAAGTGTTCAGACACTTCGTATATTAAAAAAAAAAAAAAAGTAATAATAATAGCAACCAACCACTCATTTAGGGTACATTTTTCAAACACGTCATCATCATTATACTCATCCTCGCAGCAAATATGTGGCAATTATTTATCGATACGAAGGAAGGCGCGAACCGAAGTTCACAGTATCGACAAGTAGCCTTGAATTGTTGTAATGGTTGGCACGCACTTCGCTGGCTGTCTCTGAAATCGGCAGGCAAACAGTGCGCCAAAGGGCATGGAAAGAAGCGCGGTCGTTGAGGCAAACTTTTTATGGATTGGGACATTCGTTTGGTCATGAGAGCAAACTTGCTAAGAGTGTATGCTGGCGGTAGAAGCTTTCGGCGGTCAATAGGCAGTCCTGGTAGACACTTGTACGAACGTACATACGTGTGCAAAAGTATTTGCATTTATCTACACTTGTGGTGTCTAAATCAGGGCAAACATAGATGTTATTGACCGGTTATAAAACGTATGTCATAAATTAAGTATGATTGAAATTGACCACATGTTCCCCAGTACCTAATAGACCATAATGAATAATTTTTATTTGTCTTCTTGAATTTTTGGTTAGTAGCTAAAGTTCACAAGATTTAGATTTAGCCATTCCTAGCAGATACCTAGGTTCCAATCTTTAATTGAGTCCCATACTCGAAACTTTTTTCTAATTAAATGCGAAATTACATGACATCATGCTAAGCTTAGTGACATTTGCTGCCTAAAAGGTTTCTATTTTTGCTTAGCTTATACATAAACCGATGATACTAAACCGCTTTGCATCACATCAGTTGACTTTAAAATGGTTATCTGGAATAATTTATGAAATTCGTACCTTAATATTTATTAATACTAAGTAAACTAGTTACTCTCAGCACAAAATAATATAATATAATATATAATAATAATTATAACTTGACTATACTTAACAAAAAACGTGCACACTGTTCTTCCCGCCTGTACATAGGCCTCCCTTACTTAGACCTCCCTTACTCTGCTTTTATGTATCAACGAATTTCATTCACAATTGCGCGCAATTTCTCGAACTTTTTTTGTGTTTGTGAATTCAACTTATTTACTTCTTATTTCCTTTGTCTTTGTGTATGTGTGTGTATTTGTATTTATAGCCTGAACAGGGTAAATTAAATTTACCACGAAGTTTGTGACACCCAGATGGAAGCGCCGGCGCGCTGAATCGATTTAGCCATGTCCGTCTGTCTGTCCTGTCTGTATATACGCGAACTACTCTCTGAGTTATTGAGACGCTGGTCGGAAATTTTGCACACGTCGTTTCCTTCTCAAGAAGCTGCTTATTTGTCGAAATCGCCGATATCAAACCACTATAGCATATAGCTGTCATACAAACTGATTGAGAACTGTTTTATTTGGCAAGATATCTTCGCGAAATTTGACATAGATTATTGTCACTCCAATCTCCGGACAATCTGTTTAAATCGGATAAAATAATATTTTCATACCCTTTTATGCTTGATATGCACCTGTGAAGGGTATTATAGCTTCATGTTGTTTACGCTTTTCTGTTTTTTTTTTAAATTGTTTTTTCGTGTACGATTCTGAGTTTTATCGATAAACTTTGCAACAAGCTGTTATGCGGCTCACAAAATGTATGCCAATTGTAAAAACTGTTTGTTTGTTTTTGTAATTCGCTTCACGAAAACTTTTCTGCTGCAGTGTTGACGGGTCCGTTGGTAGTTGTTTGCCATAACTGCGGTGCCTCCCACTCTCCTCCGCCAAAGCTGGAATGGCATACTTTTTTGGTTACGCTTCAATTCACCGCTCCAGGGATGGGGAACTCTGTTTGGCGGCTTCGGCTTGTTCTGCTTCATATTTACCCTCAACCATATTCGGCCAGTTGAACTCGCTCAGCATCGCGCAACTCGCGTACACTTCATCGATTTGTTGATTTAATTAATTTGGGTTAATTTGCTGGTGATGCTAAATCGGCATCGAGAGGGGAGATGCACAAACACACACGTACATAAATAGTTGAAAGGGTGTGGACTGTAAAATACCGCGAATTGAAGCGAATAATTTCGGAATTGTGGGGATTTTGGAAATCGGATTTCGCTATAAATCATATATGTTTGTATGTTCGTATGTATGCCATATGCATATGTCAGTGGTGATGTATGTTGCATTGTCATTGCATTGTCATTGCGGTTCTCTGATTAGCGGTTACACCAGCAATAATAGCTCTCTATGCTAGTGCGGCTTACTGTATTAGTGTTTAAATGAATGAACGAAGGGAATTTGTGGGTATTATTAAAGTCGTACGCCACGCCTGTACCTATAGATCAGCTATGCCCAACGTCAACATTACAGTTTTGAGTCTGTATTGGACACGCTATGTTGATACTGCGGCAGACAGTTTGTCAAAAGATAAGGAAACATCGGAGACCCTATAAAATATATATATAAATGATCAGCGTCACGAGCTGAGTCGATTAAGATGTCCGTGTGTCCGTCTGCTTGTATGTATATACGCGAACTAGGCCTTCAGTTTTTTAATCTCTACACATGTCCTTTTCTCCCCTAGAAGCGCTAATATGTCGGAACCGCCGATATCGGACCACTATAGCATATAGCTGCCATACAAACTGAACGATTGGAATCAAGTACGAACGAAAATTTTTAAGAGTAGTCAATTTTGAGTTTAATTAGTAAGCATTCAAATCATATAGATCAGCTTCCAACATTTTTTTTTAATTTTCAAAAATGCAAAGAAATACCATTTTGTTAATGCTCATAACTATGTTACTAATTGTTTTCTATTCACCCAATAATCATGTGGAAAATTGTCAATACGCCTCGCAGCGTTAAAATGGCACAATTCACATATTACACGCACACGCGATTAAATATGCACATTGTCTAACTGTATTCACGTAAATACATATATTCGTAAATACGCAGTACTTTCTATTCCTGTTTTGTCGATATCACTCATACGCCGTGTATTTCTTTCCCCCAGAATTAATAGTCTCTTTGTTTCCATTGACATTGAACTTGTGCGCATTTTGACAGACATCGCAATCGTTTATCCACCGCACTGCTTTTTTTTTAATAATTAATGTGTTGTGGTTAGCAATTGATGAACAGGGTGTTTCATTTTCTATACACATTAGCAGTTATGGCAGTTTCATAAAATTAAATAAAACTATGGAAGTTGTTATTTAAATATATATTACATTGTTCATTTTAAACATTTTTTTAAGAATAAAAAAGTTTGAAATTTGCAGTTTTTCTTGTTGTGTTCTATTTCCGTTATACTTATAGTATTTATCCCTGTTTCTACGAAAGTCGGTGGAAACATATAATCTTGCTATTTCCATGAATGAAATCTATTAATAACCACACCGATCTCCTCTAGAATGCTTGTGTTCGAAACTAATGAAAATGCGATAACTTTCTATAGAATAAAGTCAGAAACAATAGATTTAATAATAAGCAATCTTTAGTAGTTGTGCATGTGAACCACTTCAAAAAGTGGACAACTGTTTTGCACATTCCACGCTTTAAAGAAATTTTATATGTCACAAACTTCTGAATTGGTCTTTACATAATTACGATACAGTTTGAAAATAGACGATGTGGTATTAAAATTATGATAGTTTTCGAAATAAATTTCTGCAGAAAGAGTTTTCATTTTGCTTAATATTTAATATTTGGCAGTTTAAATAGGTGGAAAAAGCGCATTTCTTAGCCCCATTCATTTTTATAAAACATATTTAGTATTTTTTCGGTTACTATGCCTCCCGACCGTCGACTGGAGCGATCTCAGATTTTTTGAACTCCGTAGATCTCCTAATAGCAGATTAACTATTGAAATATCGGGTCACAGAAAACAAATTATCAAGAACAAGCGTTAACTTCGGCTGAACCGAAGGTAGAGTACTCTTCACTGGTGCATTTCTTATAGCATAAAAGGGTATAAAGACATATATATATATCTATTAATTAATTAATTTTAATTGATCAGTTTGTAAAACAGCTTTAAACTGTTGCCTTATGCAATAATCCATGCGGAATTTCGTAAAATATTTGTCAAAGAAAAATTTTTCCATACAAAACAGATTAACGGACATGGCATGGGGGCATGGGGACATTTATAGGGGTCTCGACGTTTTCCTGTATACCACTTTATATATAATATATACAAGTCCAGTGCAAAAATTAAATTTCAGGACCAAATTTAATGTGTTCACAGACGACACGCTTGTGCCATAGGCGAACACCAATATTTCAGAAGATGAATTAAGCGACACACATTTATTACACGAAGTGCTCTGGGCGATGCAATGAAAAGACTCGCAAAAACCTATAAAACAAAAGGAATAATTTTGGGCGGAAATATGTGAAAAAGGACGAAACGTTAAATAAACACAGAATTAATGGCTCGAAGTGTAACGAATGCATAAACGATGTGTATGTATGTTGCTGTAATGAGGTGGTGGGAGTATATGATAATGCTACAATATAAGTATATCCCAGCCAGCCTTTGCGAACGAAATGCTACTAAATCGATGCTAACTGGGCAGCTAGTAATCGCAAAAGACAGTCTAGACATTCTAGCTGTATTTCGTTCCACTTCGGAGAAGACAGTCACGGCAGCGAATTGAAAATGTCTACGAACCGACCCAATTATTTTCGATACTACTTTTCTAGCCGTCTTTATAGTAGATATAAAATCAATTGTAGTTTTAACAAGAAGGCCATTCCCTAAGCTGCTAAGAATTATCGCCAAATGCTCTTCTACACAAATCGCAACCAATTTAGAAAAATCTACATAATGCTTTTTGTTTATATAGAATCAATGTAGTATAAGTGATATATAATAGTATAGATGAGGAGGATGAAATGGTTATTTTTGAGGCGGAATTATAATTAATTAATTATAACTAAAAATTATGTTACTTCAGGCTCTCCTCACATTTCAATTCCAAGTTATATAGACGTTATGAAAGCTATATTTAAAAAAAACTTCAATATAAGCTAGTTCTTATTTATTCACAAAATCAATAATTGCACAAAAAATGGGTATTCCTAAGGTTCGGAAAGCCAAAGACTGGTTTTATTCAAATTGAGTCACACTGCTCATCTGTTCATTAGGCTCAAGAAAATCCGTTCAAATTCACTGCTGGGTAATTTCGAACTTTTATATATACATATAGTAGAGTCAGAGCTTGTTCAGAAATAAATGTGGACCAATGGTAGAAAAAAACTAGTGTGTGAATAAAGAAACCAAAAACAAGCATTTCACGAATTTATTACCAAAATATGCCGATAATTACGTAGTTCATGTCTGAAGCTAAATTGAAACAGAATAGACTAAATAAATTGAAAAAGAATAGACTAAACTTGATACATATCTAATAAAATAGCAGGAGCATGTAACTCGCCAGCGGAACTTACAGCATTTATACATACGAATTAAATATGTCTAAAGGAGTAGGTGATAGAGCTGTATCTCAGGCGACCCTTCAAGCTTCCGGAATACTGCAGTATCTTCCAGGCGGTCTGACATATTTGACTCTATTTAAATATATTCGTATACCATATATATTGTACCCATGGGCTACGCGGGTCAGCAAAACGTCGTAATAAGACTGTTCCATTTATTTCAATTATGCGCCAGGCTCTGGATTTGACTCCAACTCTTTTGGGCTTTAGATATTTCGATGTTCAAATTTCTCCTCTAGGTCAGAGCGGGTCGAACTTTTCGTCCGCTGCCTTGTGGATTCTATTCGATAGCTTTCCCGATGATTGTGTCGGCAACTCATCTCAAAACATGCCCGAACCAACCCTACTTGACTCATCAAATCGATGTTTTGTGTGCTCAAACATGCAATTGATTCAGTCGATGTGTGAGAGCTCGCATTGTCGTGGTGAAGAATTATCCATCTTCGGCGGTTGCTTTTTCTTATTTCTTGAAAGACAACTGTTCTGCGTTGTTCTATTATTATGTTTGCGACTTGTCCAGTTTTTCCAAAAAGATGGAGACCCATATGCTTGGAAGTGCTTGAGGCGCAAACAACATTTGTTGGATTTGTCTCATCTGGAAATACGTATACAATCGAAATCCACAATTCATCACCTGTCACGATGCCATAGAGGTGTTACGAAGCACCGCTATCATATTTATTTTAAAATTTCTCTCGATCAAACGACACGAGCTTTTTTTTTGAGTGATTGAGAAATTATGGAGGATTCAACGTGAACAAATTTTAATTACAGTCAAATGTTCATGGAATATTGAATGTGTGCTGGTCCCACTAAGTACCATAGTTGTCTCAATTCCACCATAGGTCACATGACAATCTTGCACAGCATTAATAGTTTCCGAAACAATAACTAATTTTGGACGAATTTATGAAATTCGTCTTGGTGTGACTTACGACCTCGATTGAATTCACAATACCATCGATAAACACTGGTGCTTGATGAAGCTTAATCGCCAAAAATTTACTTAAGCTCATCGATGCACAGTTGCTGAGTTATTCCACGTCGATAGTTGTAAAATTTTATCGCGCGAAAATGTTCGCGATTTAATTCCATTTTTGGCCGAGATGAATATTTTAAGCTACTGTATACAACACAAATTGAGCTCGTATGTGAAAACTTTCTAAGTGTGTGTAATATCAATCAATAATATCAAAAATCAAAATAATATCAAACTTTTCAATAAAGTTGTGAGTTGCCAGATTGCAACACCAGGGTTATCAAATCCCGAAATATAAAAGGCAACGTTTTCTTAAAACAATTTAATTTAGCTTAAGCCGATTGAACACTTTTTTTTGTTGGATTAGAACATTTCCTTTTTGCCATACTGAGGGAAATTCATGTTGCTTTCTGGAGGCAAAGTAATTGTGCAGTACTTTCGTGGTTCATTCATGCGGGTGACATTCAAAACTAAACAAAATAGCAACAAATATGGCCAAACGAAATTTCCTTTCGTTCTTAATAGAAAATGGTTAAAGAAAAACAAAAAAATAAAGCCAATACAAATACTGTCATGAAAGCTTACACAGATTCACATACAGGTTGGCTTTACTCTATTGATATTTTTATCAATATTTGAAAATTCGATGTTCACCCGAATAAAAATCAAAATACATTTGCACACAAGAGCTTTGGTATGACTTCGAAATTGAAATAAATATTTGTTTGAGGAATCTGCTCTGGCACAGTTTACGAAATATCGTTTATTTTGAGCTAGATTCATTTTGAAGTTTACACATATTTTAACTTTTACATATGTGGTTTATTCGTGTGTGTATGTTCCTACATATGTATATGTAAGCTTGCTTTTATTTATTTAATGAAACATTTATTTTTGCAAAGAAATAGCAAAGCTTAGGCCCATTTATGTCGATTTCAATAGTTATTACAACTCTATGAAATATTTATGAACGTGTTGCATGGACTTACACATGAGTGCGAACGTGCCACATTGCTGTTGAAGTTTTTAGAGCGGAAATCGATTGCATAACATAATTTTCAGCTGAACGCGTTTACAAATTCCAGGCAATGAAAAAGTGGTTTTGAGTTCTCGAGTCGGTGCTTTATTGCTTTAAACTGCAAATAATTGTATTTAAGTGGCTGCCGTTTAGCTCTGTGTGTCGCTTTGACACTTCTCTTTTGGGCTTTTATAAATAGGTGGTTATTCTCAAAGAGAAAGTGTTATAATAAAATTGTACAATATCGAGTAATGTTTTTCTCTCTACTTCAACTAGAATAACCTTCACAGTTTGTATCACAACTATATACTATAGTGAACTGATCTGAACAATTCCTTCGGAGATTGTAGTAATGCCAGAAATAGTAATCCATGGCGCACTTAGTAACGATATCTGGTCAATTAAAAAAGTTGTTCTTACAAGGACTTGGACAGCTATATGCTATAGTAGTCCGATATTGGCGGTCCCGACAAATGAGCAACTTATTGCCGAAAAAAGCTGAGAGAAAAATTTCAGCACGATGTCTCAAAAACTGAGGACCTTGTTCGCGTTTATACAGACTGACAGATGGTCAGACGAAAGACTGACGGACAAAACAAAATCAGCTTAGCTCGTCACGCTGATCGTTTATATAAATGATCGTGGCAAACTTAATATACCCTATTCAGGGCATAAAAAAAAATAGTGAATATAATAATGTGCTTATATTAGGTGAAGAAAAAAGTTCGTTCAGTTTTTTATTGATTTTTCAAAAGATGATAACTTTGTGTACATTTGTCCGATTTAAGTCAAATATGCGCCATTTTGTTCGTAAACTTGTTGCCAACGAGATGCAAACTTCATTAGAAGACTGCGTCCCTATTGCCAAAAAACTCGGAGAGCCAATTTTCACAGGCCTCTCTTGAGGCCAACTTCTCACCATTAAGCGCGTTCGCCATGGACAGGAAAAGATAGTAATCACTTGGTGCCATGTCCGGACTATAAGGTGGGTGCATTAGAGCTCCAGGAGCTTCTGGCGAGTCACCAAAGACGTGTGTGGCCTGGCGTTGTCCTGATGGAACACAACTCGGCCTATGTTTATCAAAGATTGCCTCTTTTGGATGAGTGCTGCCTTCAAGCGGTCCAGTTTTTGGCAGTAGAATTGAGCGTTTGGCCATAGGGAAGCAGCTCGCAGTAGATGATTCCTTGCCCATCCCACCAAACACACAGCAAAACCTTCCGGGCCGTCAATCAGGTCTTTGCCAGCATCTGGACCGCTTCCCCGAGCTTTGACCACGAGCTCCTTTTTGAATCCAAGGTTATGCAAATGGTTCCAAGCGGTTTTCTGGCTTATCTTTAGTTCCTCAGCAATTAAATAAGTGCTCACATGACGGTCTGTTTCCACTATTTCCATGATTTTATCGCAATTTTCGACGACAGGCCTCCCGACGCGTGGTGCATCTTTGACATCGAAATTACCGGAACGGAACCTAGCAAACCACTTTTGTACACGTTCGTTTACAGTATCGGGCCCCAAAATATAGCGAATTTTCTCTTTGTTGGTGTCCATCTTTGCAACACCAGGGTTTGACGACCGCTGACAACGAACTTAGTAAATCAATCGAAAAACTGTCAAAGAAAAACTTTTAGCGCGAATAAACACGTTTTCAGCGCCGTATAGTATGACATGATGCGACACGTAACACTAGAACTATGGACAATAACGCCATCTCTTAGATAAAAACCGAACGAACTTTTTACTGGACCTAATATTATCGTCGGAAGTTTTTAAATGATACCAGCAAAGTCGGGATTGAAATGATTTTAAAGCGTGTTCGAAATACCTCGACTAGTTCTGCAATACCGAATATTTTCTAATACACAGCTTTAAATAAAAACGCTCTGAAGGCCTAACAAATGGACAAAGTTACTATTCCTCAATAACATCTATCAGTTTTCGATTAAGCTTACGGCTTAGTTTCTAATATATAATATAAGAAACGTTTTCTTGCATCATCGCATATTTCACACGTTTTATTCATTGAATATTCAAAGCATATTAACCGTTACTAAAAGTTTCCGTTTTCGTATTGTTATTTTCTTTCTAGCTTCCGCACATACAACGTCGTCGTTTAGGCTCTGTCGGCGATTCTGCTCCACCATCTGAATCCTCCGAGGGTACGAATTCATCCGAACAGAACGAGCTGATGATCAATCCCGATTGGTCAGCACACTCACACACCTCTTCGGTACATACGCACACAAACACACACACCACTGCATCGACGAACAACACCAATACAGCAAATAATCACAACAACACATATTTCGTTGGCTCCGATGTGGACGCCGACACGCTAAGCATCGATACAACGAGCAATTCAAATCTCTCCGATTATGAGCGCGGTCAAGTGGAGAGCTTTTTCGGTGGTTTGGGTACCGATATTTTCGTCTGCTCATCACTGGCCAATTTGTATGAGGGCACTGGCAAAGAGAGTGATTGGCGTCTAGTCTTCACCGGTATACCAGTCGTTTTACATGATCGTGGGAGCGCGCGCTCTCGCTCCACATCACGTGTCACGCTGGTACTGGCCGAACGTGGCTCATGTTTTGCACTCTGGTCAGATCGCATTGATAATTTGTCAAATTATCGTTTCGCCGGCCCGTCCTTCCATACGATGTGTCTCTCAACGAACCATCAACAGCTGATTGGCTTCAGTTTTGATTCAACCGATTCGGCTTGCGAACTCTATCATCACATTGAAAAGCTGGTAAGTGATCCAGAAAACATAGCGCTCTCACTGCCGGGTAAGAAGAAGAAGTTAAAGCAGAAGCGTGTCAAGCCAGCACCGTTGCCGCCCAAATCGCAAATCTCGCAGCCATGTCAATTCCAGCATGTCACGAGCGTTACCAAGGACGATACGGATCGGTACTACAGCATGCAAGCCTTCGCACCGCCATCGCTGAAGCACCGTTGAGAGTAGGTGAGAAGTGAGAAGCGAAGTAGCCATAAATTTACATACATAATGTATGTATGTATATAAATAAATACATATATTAGTGGTATAAGCCTCGTGGGGTGGTCCTTAGGTGCACGGTAACGACGTCAATTCGTCAACTTAGTGCTTAAGTAAATTTTTAACAATCCAACTTTTTATTACTAAATATTATGTAAACGAAATAAGATAGTGGGACGAATACATATTCAAACTGTTTGAAAGTAGCCAAAATCAATAAGCCGACCTTTGTATCTTTCTACGCGCCTACCAATCAGACATTTTGTGTAATAAATAAATTAATAAATAAAAGAATATTTAATATTTACATGTGTATATGTTAGATTGAATTTGTGTGTTGCATATGCATATTTATCTGTGATATAGACAAAAATCCATTTTATATACAAGTATGCGACACGAAAAAAGGAATGTGAAGAAAGTAGGTTTTGTTTAAGAATTCGTGACATGTGAAAGTTTACAGACAGATAAATATACTTACCATAGATATAATTACTAAGTAAAGATCGATTGGGGTGCATATCGGTATGTTTTGGCGACGTGAGCGTTTCTGCTGTATATCCGTCATAATTAAGCTAAGGCAAATACACGTTAAAGAAAAAAGTAGTCACCGTTGTAAACGTTTTATATGTAAGCGCTAGTTAAGTTTAGTGAGAAAATTTATAAAGCATAAACATTTAAAGAAATACTTAATTATATATTTTTTAGCACCTTCAAGTTAATATTTTGGTTCGAATGCCTACAGATCGATTATTATTATTATCAAGTAACTTACTTGTATTCTATGAAAAAAAAATATCAAAGCCACATGCTACATTGTAATGAAGTGCTAACGACAAAGGTTCTAACTTCTATTTATCGAAGTATGCTAAAATAATACTAATATTATTCCGCCATAAATCCGAACCCTTTAGGTTAGACCGACCTAAGTGTAACACATAAATAGTAATATTATTTTCTTGAAGATCTATCCCACAAGAAAAGATTTCAAAGTGTAAAAAATGTGGAAAATGTTTGAGAAACTCTATGTTCACTTGCCGGAATCTTGGAAACCTTGAATTTCGTTTTCCAAAAATTTCCTCTTAAATTCTTTGTAATAAATTGTGAATTTTTATAATATTAAAAATAGTTAATAAAACTATTTGTATTAATGAATAATGAATGAATATGGAGCATAGGGTGGTTCAGAGAGGACCTAATAGAGTGAGAGTATTTTAGTCTCGGTGGTTTCACAATGGCCCTCCGAAAGGCCTAGGTACGTCGTCAGTTCGTCGTCGTTACCTACCTATCTACGATATTAACTTACTTTTAAAACAATATTTGAAAAAAAAATCTGTGTGAAATAATAAGGTTCTAAACCGTTATTCTGTGAAAAAACTGCTCGATTTGTAAATGAAAAATGAAAAAATGAAAAATTTATAATGCCACGCTTCAATATAAGAAGATTTTATTAAAGTACTTTGGGAATACGCGAACATTTGTGTTATAATTTCGAAATTAAATTTCAAATTTTTCAAACGAAGGACGTTTCCTATATTCAATTTCTATCCTTGATAAGTCAATTGACCCCAACAACGACTAGCGACTAAATAAAGCTCTTTTAAAACTTTGATCAGGGAAGCTTGATTGTTGGCAACCATGTTGATTGCAGAAAAGTTTGTGATTTTTGAAGAAACATTTCCTACCCAATTACTAGCAACACTCATGATTAGAGAAATGTTTTTAAAAGTATACTTAGTCCAGCCATAAGTTCTGTTACAAATCAAATTTAAACAAATTTATATTTATTTAATATTGCATATATTAAATAAAAAAATGAAGGGGTATAACGCTTTTACAGGAGAATCCCCACCAAACCATTGCAGCAGCTGGATGGTGACCACGTTGAACCCTTAGCGTTTGCGTGAATTTTGTCATTTTGCTTATTAAAAATTTTTTCCACAATGAAACCGGGTTTCTTCTGTAAATAGTATACTTTCATGGTCGTCGATCACGTTCCACTGACGAAGCCGCTACTGTTCATTTGTTGAGCCTAATTTATCAGAAGATGATCAGTTGATCGAGGGTAGGCTTTCAAGTGGAGATCATCTTGTACAAACCTTGGCATTGATCTGGTTGATATATCCATTTCCCTTGACATCATTTTCTATTTTCTAAGGGGATATTGGCGTTGACACCACGAACAGTTTTTATGGCTGAATTGGTTCGAATCACTCTTTCTGGGCTCTAGTTTTAAATAAAGCTCTAAACAAAACTGGATGACGAAAGCTTTCGAAAGCCTTTGAAAGCTTTTTCGATCATTAACTAGCATTATAAATATATATGTAAAGTATTATCTAAACAGCGTAGACGCAGTTCTTATATAATTAGGAAGATCCGAACCTTTCACTGTTTCCACCATATCTGTCGTTTCAACAATGATAAATGTTGACTTACAAGTCTTGAGGTGCAATTTGTTGACTAATACTTTTAACCAAACCCAAACCCACACATATTTCTATATTTCTTGTATGATGATGGTCTTGACAAGAGTGACTTCGCATGTTATATCTTTATTGAAGAGCACGAAAAAATCGTAACAGCGAACTCTTATTTAAGTACTCGTACAAGTGAATTGCCAAAAATGCTAAATGAAAAGGTGTTTACGGTATGCGAGCTTTTAAAAATTATTTAAAAAAATCTTATTTATATAACATTAACCTCTTATGTTATAAAAATGATCACATTATACCTATGTAGTTCACACGTTGCTATTCAATATGATTTGAGCTTCCAAATTATTTACTGCAAATATATTATTAATAACTATATAAAATTTATTTTATTTAATAATCACAAAGTATGTATATTAAAATATGTCATGACATAAAAATATAATGAAATTAATGTTATTTATATTCAGAATGTTTTTTTTTGTAATTATGTATTATTCTGGGGCACTAGGGTTGACACAATAATTAAGTTATTTAACCTTATCGTTTAGAAATTAAGAAATAGTTACAAGAAAAAATATGTATGTTTGTAATATGTTAATGAAATCACAAACGATTTTATTACTTTTCGTGCAAAACCTACAAATTAAGTGAATTAGTAGAAAATGTGTAAAAAGTGCACACACAGACACAAGCAATGTGTGTGTGTGTGTGTTTATTTAGTTAGTACAAATGGAATGATGACAAAACCCCAACTGACATTGCCGTCGCTGCCGTAATTGCTGAATAAAAGTGACAATTACATTTATCTTGAAAGGCAATCGGTCATTGAGGCCATCGGCGGTTTGAACTTGCAACAGAAAACAATCAAAACAAAAGCAAAACAAAGCAAATGTACATAAATCAGCAGGCAATTGTCTTGTGGGAAAACCTTAGTTGTACAAGTATGTAGCTTTTATTATGCCTATACACATATATGTACGCACGTATGTATGTACGTATGTATGTATATTTATCCGCAAACTTAATCAATGTCAAATTAAATAAATATGTGTAAGTGGAATCCAAAAGGTTTGTTTGTTATGCCGCCAAGGACATGCAAAATATTACATATATATTAAGACCTTTATGTATTATAATAAACATTAAATAATCGCTGTCATGTTTTCAATGCGAATTGTATTATTGCAATGACATAAATATATACATATTACAAATATCTATTCCGAATCCTAAATATGGCTTTTCATTAAACTGTTAGATTTTCAGGTATACAGGTAAGACCGCTTAGACTCAGCGCAATTATCGAGTAAGATATAGGGTTATATTTTGTTATTGGTCGTGGTCCCGCCCCCTAATAGGTTTAATGTGCATATCCCTAAACCGCTAAAGCTATAATAACGAAATTCACTGGGAACAAATGCCTTCTATCGAGTGTGGAAATGGGTGAAATCGGGTGAAAACTCCGCCCCTCCCCATATAACGGTACTGTTAAAAATTAATAAAAGCGCGAATTTTTCTCATATTTCTATGTTATAGTGCGAAAATGGGCGAAATCGGATTACAACCACGCTTATTTCCCATATAACACCATTTAAAATTCCATCTAATGTTTTCACTTTCCACTATGCAAATCAAGCAAAATATAGGTATAAAGAAATCTTAAACGAGTATATCGTTTTTCTTTGCGAGAGTATAAAATGTTCGGTTACATCCGAACTTAACCTTACTCCTTACTTAATGATTTTTTTCGAATTATTTTTTGTCTGAATGCATAATATTTCAAGAATGTTGTGTTTAATTTTACAGTCAATTGGCGCAAAATTAACGAAGTTGTGGGTATTTGTATACCTGTCTTAAGAACGCATTACATCAGTTTTCAGAGTTTTCAAATTTGTTTATATTTATTATAAGTTTTGAAAATAGTGCACTAAAATGACAGTTCCATTAACATATACATTTTTTTTTGTATAATCACGAAAATCTTTATTAAAAATAATTTAAAAATTTCGTATACGAAATACCGTATTGAACAATAAAAAATAACATTTTGAATCCCAAAAATCGGTTTAAAAATTAACAGGTAAGGAAGAGCTAAGTTCGGGTGTAACCGAACATTTTATCCTCTTGCAACTTGCAAGAATCAAAGCCGGGGAAATACCTTCAGGCGCAAAATTAAAAAATGTAATGAAAGGGTTCAATTTTATTGTTCAACGAAATCGTGAACGGATTACAATAAAATTTGGTATCATGTTAGCTTATTTTGAAGGTCATAGACTCACGTATATATTACTTTCCGTCAGCGAAAATTATATTACAATTGTTTTCAAATGAGTATACTACATACCTATGTGATATAAACTCAACCGAAGAGGCTAAATTTAATATATTGAGTTGATGTGAAAAACGTCAACCAAAGGATCGGAGCAACCTAAACGGTTAAAAGTCAGGTATATAAACATATATAGGGAGTACAGTCAACCGAACATTTCAAAATCCTGAAAATTATATGGGGCCTAGGCAAGTTTTCACCCGATTTTATCCATTTTTAATACAAAGATGCACCATCATTAGAAAATTAAGCTCTCTCAATTTGATTAAAATAACTACCACATTAAGAGAAGTATTGACCTAATTCTACCCATTTCCTACATAAGAGTATATGGAGGAAACATTTTTCCTGAATAGATAGATAATATAATAGATCTCACATATTGACCGATATTTTCAGCAAAAAGTGAGGCATACGCACTGAGGCCCACATATTCGGTATGTTGAGGCTTAAACAGTTATGTCCCGATTTTGACGATTTTTAGACGCGAGATGCATACCGCAAAGGCACTTTTTGTACAAAGGTTTCTCCTCCTGCTTGATTTGTGTACTAAAAAGTGAAAGAATCATATAGAATTTAAAATTGTGTTATATGGGAAGAGGGCGTGTGAATGTCATAATAATGAAATCCGTCGAGCAGGCTCCGTGATATGGGGTTTCCCCTAAACTTTTACTTAATTTACAGCATGCACGGACAGAAGGACGGTCAGACAGTCATTCTGATTTCAACTCGTCTTGTCATCCTTATCAGTTATATATACAGAACCCTGTATCTGAAAAGTTATATTACATATAATTACACTGAATATCATTTTTCAGTTAGAAATGGTGAGACTTTCCCTTTTATTCCTTTTTATTACAGCTTTTGATATGAAAAATAATGTTTTTATTTGTTACTACAATTTTTTAATCAAAAAATATTAATTTTTAGTTCTGAATTTGAAATAAAAATGTTAATTTTTAAATAAAAAGTTCGCAAACAAACGTCTACAGTTGATGGCAGAAAGCCGTAACAACTGTTCACGAAATCACGTGTTCGCAGAAATCCCCATAGAAAGCAGAAAATGAAAATGATGTCAAGGGTAATGGATATATCGACCAGATCAATGTCAAGACTTACTCGAGTTGATATCGACATGAAAACCAACCGGCGCTCAACTGGTCATATTTTGACAGCGCGCTTAAGACAAATTAGGCCTAACCGAGTTCTTTAGTGACACGAGGTCAACGGCCATGAAAATATGCTTTTTACAGATGAAATAATTTTCACTCGAAAAAGTTTTTAATAAACACACGACAAAAATATGGTGTTCCAAGGTATCAACGTGGTCACCATCCAGCTGATGTAATGGTTTGGTGGGGAGTCTCCCGAAAAGTCATTACACCTCTTCACTTCTGTGAAAACGGGGTTGAAATTGGATCAAAAGTATACCAGCAGGATTTGAAGGTGTGGTAAACTCTTTTCAATGGATGCATACAAGACAAAAACAATCCAGCAGTTGCTTAAAAGTAATATTTTTCGTTTCATAGTTGCGGCTAATTTGCCGTCTGTAAGTTCAGATTTGAATCCATTGTATTGGAGAATGCCAAAAATTTTTGGTTCGAGGAGCGTCGTCAATACCAATGGAAACTGAACGTGCTTCTCTTAATCAATGTCCAAATCGTTTGAGGGTTTGTGTGAAAGGAAAATATGACCATTTCAAATAAAATTTTATACATAGCTCATTTAAAAAATGGAACTATAATTCAAATTTTAATTAAGTTAATTTTATTGTATGTATATGTATAATTTTTAACGGCTTGAACTCGTAACAGAACTTATACTGAATAAATGTGTATGTACGAAAGAGTGCACTCTCATTTTAATTAATGCACTTATTCGAAAGAAGTTAATTGGATTAATACATCAAGTTAATGAGCCAGAAATAGAAACCAAACAAAATAAATGCATGGCTTCTAAAAATAAAGTAATATACATACCTACATATATACATATATTTATGTATAAATTTGTAAATGTTTAAACATACCTCTGATCTTTTCATCACTTTTATTGTGCATTTGAATGCAATATAAATACATACATACAACCCTGCATCTTTAAATTAATAGAATGAGCGGAAATAAATTCATTTATTTCCCTTTCAACGAGCGCACGAACTCATCAATCAATTAAAGGCATAATAACTTCATATTTGTACAAATAAACATAAATTTAAAAACATACATACATGCATACAAACAAACCATTTAGAGTATGTGTGCATACAAAAATCGCATCAATGAAGAAAACTCTAACTTTGAAATGCATAAAAATATTTGTAAGTTATCACTTATTTCAATCGAGAAGGAATGCCATTATGCACTGTAATTTTTATTTCTCTATTAATGACCAAAACCCTATGAATATATGTATGTAGCTCATGTATATGCATATAAATATGTATAAATTATTAGGCGCTTTTGAAAGCACATGAAAGTCAACAATTTACAAGTAGACTGACTGTGAATGCCGAAAGACAACAATTAATGATTGGACCAAAGTTCACCGCAGCACGTTTTTTTCTAAAGGGTGACAATGACGATTGGGTTATTCTCCCGGCTTTGCCACAATTCGTTGATAACATCATTTTACTTCCAAAAGCTAAGGGTTCCTCAGTTTTTAAAAATGACTTAATTAAACTATATACATTTTAACACACTAGTTTTTGGAATAAATACTACCATTATGCAGAAGAGGATACTACTAAGGGATGGGAAAACAAGTAAGGAAGTTCTAAGTTCGGGTGTAACCGAACAGTTTATACTCTCGCAACTTGCAAGGATTAAAGCAAGAGAAATACCTTCAGATGCATACGGTTTGTTAGAACAAAGAAAATCCATATATGTAGTAAATGATGTATATGATATATGAGTTTGGGTAATTTGTGAACTAACTTCACATTTTTTCGGCATTAAACTATAATATATCCAATATTATACTTTTGCTAAGGTATCTTACTTATTTGCTGAAATCTGCGGTATTAAGTCACCTGGAAGTTCGAAAATCTGTGGTTTACATATTCAGTACCTAGGGGCTTGAACAGTTTTGGTTTGATTTAGACAATTTTTGGTCACACCTTAAACGCATTATTCACGCAAAGGTTTAATACAATCATTGTTGCTTGACGTTGCTGTCACCCGATTTCACCCATTTTCACAGTGTCGATAGAGCTGCAAAAAACCATTGCCCTTAGTAAATTTTGTTATTGTAGCTTTAGCGGCTTAGGATATATAATATGCACATTAAATCTATTAGGGGCGGAACCACGCCCACTTTAAAAAAAATTTAACCGCAGATGCCCCTCCCTAATGCGATCCTGTGTGCCAAATACCAGTCTTGTATCTTATTGCGGAGCTTAGTTATGGCAACTTATTTGTTTTTGATTAATGGCGTTTTGTGGTCGTGGCAGTGATCCGAATACGCCTATTTGCAATACCAACCGTCTTACGGTACCATGAAACATGTGTACCAAGTCACATAAAGATATCTCAGTTTTACTCAAGTTACAGCTTGCACGGACGGAATTTCAACTCGTCTCTTCATCCTGATCATTTATGTATATATAACCCTATATCTAACTCGATTAGTTTTAGGTGATACAAACAACCGTTAGAGGAACAAAACTATTATACTCTGTAGCAACAGGTTGCGAGAGTAAAAAAAAAGGAAAAGAAAAATCGTTAACTTTGTTGCACCCAAGGAATTATGTGATCTGAATTTTTTTTCAAAAATTGTAGCATTGCCTTGGATTCATGTCAAATTTTGTGAAGATATCTCTTCAAATAAAAAAATTTCCCACACATGCACTTGATTCTGATCGTTCAGTTTGTATTCGTGTCTGCCTGTCCGTCTGTATATACCCGAGCTAGTCCCTTAATTTTTGAGATATCGATCTGACATTTTTCACACGTTCTTTCCTCCCAAAGAAGCTGCTGAGTTGTTCGAACCGCCGATATCGCATCACTATAGCATATAGTTGCCATATTGACAGACTTCTTGTATGAAACTTTTGTATTTGCTAAGGGTATTATAGCTGAGGTTTTACATAGCACGAGCTCCTAGAACCACCGTTACTCTTTTGAAAATGTTGTTGCCGCATATAGAGTAGGTATCCGCCATTTCGTGTCAAAATGTGAATATAAAAATGGTTATCTACTCTCAAATACAAGTTTGATTAAACCAGATGGAATAAAAATCAATTTTATTTTCCTTATAACCAAAATACATTGCAAAATTAACCCTCACTAGAGCCCTCAAGACTGACCTAACTCCTTAATTACTTCTGAATTCTGTTTCATAATGTGTTTCTGACAAGATATTTACAAAAGTTGGAAGAAAATATTGTCTTTTACATGTTTTCCCGTTTATACTAGCTAGCTTTTACTACAATCAACTTTTCAAAGTAGCCGGTGATGGACATTCCGTCAACTAAGCTGCTACTGAGTTTAGTAATCCCATACCAACCAAAATTAAGTTTAAATGCTACATTCGCTGAGTATGTTGTTGTTTGTGGTCTTGAATGCTTAATGTGCGCATAAATTAGTAGCCATCAACAGATGTGCAACTGATATATCATCAACGGAATATCTCTAAAACGCCATCTCCGCAGAGCGCATCTTTGCTCTTTACATACTAATATGTACGCATGTGTGTATGTGTAATTTTGTAAAATAAAGTTAAACTTGTATATCTTAATTATTTTAATTTGCGAATGCGCTGCATTACAATTTAAAGAAATAACCAAGTAATTTATATGTATGTATATATACCATATATACATATATGCATATCATATGTATAAGTATGCGTATGTGTGTTCAAGCCTAAAAGTTGGCATGCGGTTTATATATGCATAGTGTGCTGCTAGACAATGACTTCTTTGCCGCCTTCGGTGCGCATGCGTAGTGGCAACGCTGAATGAACAATTTAATTGCATCGCATACACCAGCGCTTTCATGACAGGACAATATGTGTTGTGTATGTACATATGTATGTATTTATGTCTGTACTGTGGATGAGTCAAGTGACGCAGTCATTATTTTTTGTCATTTTTCCCACTGCTTGCCACATTCTTTACAACAAAAAACGCTAGAAAATGCGAACATGAGTGTTTTTACTAAGAAAACTATACACAAAGTACATACAAACACATGTATATGTACCTTTGAGAACATAAGTACTTACGTGCTTATATGCTAGTCAGTATTGCGAAAACTCTTGTAGTTGGTAAGGCTGATGCGTTTAAATGGTTTATAACGCATGTTTTTTTAGACGTGTGATTTTCAATGAGGCAATACTTTGTTCGGAGTTTGTCTTTTTGACAGCTATTACTTGCTTTACATTCAGTTCATGGTTCGGTTCGTCCAATATTTGGTCGATATAATCATCCAGCAAAGTCGGTAATTCGAACAACCATGAATTAGTTTCGCACCACATTTAATCTAGTGGATACTTCGAATACTCAGAGACGCTGCACAGTGCGAAGACGCTATTGGTGCTGTGAAGCGGAGTATCAAAGAAGGCCCGAAAGAATGTTTCCGACATCTCCGCGCAACAATTGCATTTTATGGAAGATTTTCCGAAAGGAACTTGGCTTGTGGGCTTACAAACATATAGCATCCAACTCGTGCAAAAAAATTTTGGATGACCTTGATCCCGTAGCCGATCTCCAGTAGGACCAAAAATATTTACTATTAAAGTAAGTGAATACAGGTAATGATCGAAGGACTAGTCAAAATTTTGGTTTTAGCGGGTTAACAAAAAAAATTAGTTTTTGCACTTCTTGGCTTCCTCGCTTAAAGTACCGAAATTATTATCATAAATATCGGTCAATCTGAGAAATACCTTAATGAAAGTTTCAGAGAATCTATTCCTGGAAATAATATGACGTGATGCCAAAAATTGATAACATCGGTTCGAAACTTTTCCCTAGCTCCCATATACCTAATAGAAAGATATTCGAATTTCCTGTTGACTTTATACCATATATACTGATCAACATGTGAGATATCTAAATGAAGTTAAGAAAGGCTCACGTTCTAATAACAGTGTATCATTGTGGCTAAAATGTATACATCGGCCACTAAGTAAGATATCTCAGAAAAATTAAGTATAATATTGGTTCAGCTCAATTCCGAAAATCTGCGTATGATATTTTAATAATGCGGATACCTCATTAAAGAGGTATAGCCGCTGTTTTCAGTGCTACCAAGTTTTGGTTTGTTTTATTTTAAAAGCTTAAGATTTAAAATCAATCATGGTTATTTATAGAAAACCAAACTAAGGGGTTAGACGTAAAAAAAACAATTTCTCCACTACAAAAGAATTGCAAACAATTGCGAATGCATCAGAAGTCATTTTAGCGCAGGGTGGCATCACAAATGCTGCACGTTTATTTGAGTATCTGGTATAGTTTTTTTCGATTGGCTGGAGACTAACGTTTGGCGAATCGAAGACAGCTTAAATAGATTTCTTATAAATAATGTGGCTTAATGTTGAAATGAAGCCAATTGGTCTAGACCTTGGTCTAAACCTCATAGCCCCAATATGATGAATTCCGATTATTTGGGTGACTTTTTCCTCATATACCCAGTAATTGAGCCCTTTTAGTTGAAATTATCACGGCAAAATACAAATGTAGTTGGTTTTTTAAAAAAGTCGGTAAGCTCTTCCCTCGTTGAAATGTCTTTTTTCTGACGGTGTTATCAAAATATACATTACTACGATAAGTTTTCTCAGAAAATGCAGAAAGAAAAGTCAGCACTAAACGACTCAAAGCTATTTTTTTTTAATTATCTACTTTATTTTATTTACTTATTTATTTCGTAGCAGCAGTAATAAAAAAAGTCAATGGGTTTTATTTACTATGAGAATCGGAAGCAAATGGGGGTTATCCACTGGCCCATAATCGATTTGCACATTTTTGTTAATATGAGAGAATTACTTTTATTTGCCACCATGGCTGTCTGTCATTTAGTATTCTCAAATTCAATGTTTTTGTATATAACCTCTTGAGATTCCCCAGCTTATGTCTAGAAAAATTGAACTCAATTGCCAAAAGTTAATAAATATAAGTGGGTTTATAATAAAAAAACTGTTTCTTCAGTATTATGTTAAAAAAACGTCGCTTGAATTGCATCTGTCACTGAAATTTTCAAACGTAATGAACCAAAATAAAAAATCCATGAAAGGCAGTGTAATGTGCCACTGATCCAATTAGTACGATCGAAGATTTTTTAAACGACATTCTAAGTGGGAATCCCACTTTCAAGTTTCTCCTATATTATCAACGATATTTAGCATTTCGTGTCCACATTACTTCGTCCATCATACTAATAACTATGAGCAAGCGAAAAGTTCAAACGAGCAATTAAGAAGTTAAGAAGAAGAAAGTTAAGTTAGTCTCGAACATATCAGATCTGGCCCAAGCACATACTCCCATACATTTAACTTTGTTTCGTATTAATATTTCAACCAAACTGTTGGACACAAATTTTGTATTTATTTATGGAAATATGTTTGTATAATTTAAGTATTCATATGATTATGGTTTTCGCGCAATTTAATGAAAATATTTTGAATATAATGTACACAACAATAAATTAAATTATTTAAGCCAAATCAGCAAATTTGCTGCAAAACTAAATTGTATAATTAATGTTACGTGTAGTGGCCATCGCTTTGTATACATTCATATTTAATGGAGGCAAAATTTAATATATTTGCACACTAGTATGAAGTCCCAATTAAAAATTCATGTTGACATTAATTAACTGCATCATTCATCACCTAATTTCGAATAGCTTATAAACAATAATAACCATTGCTGGTTTGGCTTAGCGCCTAAAGCTATGCTATGATATTGCTTAGTCAGCATCCTCGTGAATGTGTAAGTAGCAAGTAATTGTGAATAGTATACCTGTGTGTGTATAAGAGAGCTTTAATTGTGGTTGGATATGGCATAACTTAAATTTACAATGGATTCGCAGGTGCATCTCCTTGGTTTATGATTTTCGCTATATGTTTATATGTTTATGGCAATTTGCCTTACGTTTTAAACTACTAACACATTGGCTGTGTCAGCGAATATCCATAATGCTGCTCATTCACGAATTCGGTTTAAAAATCATGACAAAAGTTTATTCAGAAAGTCTTTTCCATGGCATCAATCGTTTCGGGATTATCTGCGTAGACAAGCGACCTCACCCCTTACCTCACAAAAAATATTCCATAAGTGTCAAATCACATGATTCTGGAGGCCAAGCCACAGACCCACGACCTGAAATAATGCGCTCACCAAAAGTCCGCTTCAATAAATTGATTGTTTCGTTGGTTGCATGGCATGTACAGCCATTTCCTATTTACTGCAACATTGTGGCCGGCTTTATTTTTGAAGAAATATGGACTTACCCTTTGCGCGTAAAGTACACCAAACAGGGACTTTTTAAGGATGTACCGCGTCTCAATAATTGCTTGTGAATTATTACCACTCCAAATGCCACAATTCATCCAAAAGTGAACATTATTACTAAACTAAATTTTCTTATGAAAGAATCTCGTTTTAAGCTCAAACACCGAACGTGCGACGCGCTTGATAGTCGTTCGGCTTCAAATCTTACACGAGTTGAATTTTGTAAGCCCGCAAAACAAAATCTTCCATAAAATGAATGGGCTCAGCTGCAATTTTTGCGCTCGTAGGCAGGCAGATTCATTTGAGTCTTCTTCGGTGCTCTAATCCACAGCAGCAATAGTATCGTGGGTACCTGGAGGGCGTCTAAGAGGATGCGCATTATCCACTAAAGTTAACGTGCTGCGAAACTGTTGGTGGTGGTTGCTCGAATTATCGCCTCTGCTGGGCGATTATGTCGATATATAAATGATCAGGATGAAGAGACGAGTTGAAATCCGGGTGACTGTCTGTCCGTCCGCCCGTCCGTCTGTGCAAGCTGTAACTTGAGTAAAAATTGAGATATCTTTATGAAACTTGTTTCTTGATACCGTAAGACGGTTGGTATTGCAGATGGGCGTAATCAGATCACTGCCAAGCCCACAAAACGCCATTATTCAAAAACAAATAAATTGTCATAACTAAGCTCCGCAATAAGATACAAGACTGGTATTTGGCACACAGGATCGCATTAGGGAGGGGCATCTGCGGTTAAATTTTTTTTAAAGTGGGCGTGGTTCCGCCCCTAATAGGTTTAATGTGCATATATCCTAAACTGCTAAAGCTATAATAACAAAATTCACAGAGGGCAATGGTTTTTTGTAGCTCTATCGACAATGTGAAATCGGGTGACAACTCCGCCCACTCTCCATATAACGGTACTATTAAAAACTACTAAAAGCGCGATAAATCAAGCACTAACCACGTCAGAGTCATTAAATTTTAACACAGGGATCGTATGAGCTGACTTTATAGGAGCCGCGTTCGAAATTAGACAATGGGCTTGGCACCGCCCACATTTAGGTGAAAACCCATATCTTAGGATCTGCTTAACCGATTTCACCTAAATTCGGTGCATAATATTCTTCTCATAGTTCTATGCTATAGTGCGAAAATTAGCGAGATCGGATTACAACCCCGCCTATTTCCCATTTAAAATTCCATCTGATGTTTTCACTTTCCACTATGCAAATCAAACAGCAATGATTGTATGGAGGTAAAACTTTGTGTGAATAATGCGTTTGAAATATGCCACCTTGTGACCAAAAATTGTCTAAATCGAACCAAAAGTGTTCAAGCCCCGAGGTACTGAATATGTGGACCCCAGTGCCTATAGCTGACTTTTTACCGAAAATATCGGTCAACATAGAACAAGGCGGCAAGATCCACAAAGAAATCTAAAACGAGTATACCATTTGACCTTGCGAGAGTATAAAATGCTCGGTTACATCCGAACTTAGCCCTTCCTTACTTGTTTTGTAATAAATTTGCACGAATTGTAAACGTTATTCCAGAGCAAGTCTGTTCATTATGAAATGCCAAACCAAACTAAGTACTAATCAAGTAACAGCTGTCAAGAAAACCATCTACGAAAAAGTATTGCCTAATTGAAACTTTTTTGGAACTGGTAGGTAGATATAATTTCACTCGATAAATTAACGTTAGGAAGTCAAAAACGATGTTGATGCCATTTTATGTACAAAAGATCTCTCACATATTGAATCATATATGCAGCATAAAGTCAATAGCAATATAGAGATACGAAAGTTGTGGATCAGTTTCGTGCGATATATATTTTTAATTTAAAGTGGACTTTCACTCTCATTGTTCAATCTTTCAACTGATCCATATGTTGGTCTGAAAGGTGTTCGTTCAGTGTTAATGAAAGACATTAAAATTTAATTTATATTTTTGTGAAAGTCTGAGGGGAGCGTATAGAAGGGGAGAAGCGATTCTGCCCGCATGTATCAGTGATTGATAAGTCTGACATAAGGAAATTTCCTTGTGGAAATTAATTAAGGGTTGGAATTTATATTGCATATTATAGAGATCTCTTATAAATGAGGGGCCATAACAATTTTAGATGCAGATAAAAATAATATGATTGATATTTAAGACCTTAGAATTCCACTAGCCTTTTATATGAATATGCAACCAAATGAGTTTTAGATGCGTAGCAAATAGACCAAGCTACGACACCAAATACTTGTCATTATCTTTTCAAGTTGCATTTTCACAATTCCATTGTACTTTCATGAGCCTTCCTATTAATTTTCGTTTTCTATTAATACCAAATTTGAATAATAAACAATTGCAATATTTGCATTTCATATTTGTACAATTCCTTGACTACCAGCCTTAGAACGCCTTAAGTTATGCATCACGCACTGCAACTACTGCCACAAATACATATGAAAAATAATAATGTTGAACTTAATGAATGTCTTTTGAATATATTGAAGTGATTTTGTGACATCGTTTGTTTAAAACGCAGGCGCTCATGTACCTATCCTACATTGAATTGCACATCTCTGGTATTTATGAGTGTATAAAGTTGCCAAAGACTGTAGGCATTATGACATGTCCGTCCGCACCGACCGTCCAAGCGCTGTCACGTAGTTGATCGACATACTACTTGCATATTGTGCAATGTTTAGTAAATATCATCATATACAGCAGCAAACATCTCAAGAAACGTTCAGACTCTTTCCTCAATATGTAGATCTGAGTGTTTGTGAGTACAGGCATAATATGCATGAGCATTGTATTCATATTAATCCGCAATCAAAAGAGAGCCTTCAACTAACTTTGTTCTGAACATTTGCCCCGAGTACTCGTTGCACAAAGGCTGTAAGGCGATATTAAATGAGATAGTATTTGTGACAAATGCAAATGCAACTTTGCTTAAGTCAGACAAAGCATTTATTTGCATATATCATGAGCTTGTGTGTGTGTGTAGGTGGTGTCGAGCTGTCGCTTTCATTCATGGCATGCATAGTTGTGTTTATTTATGTTACTTTCTCTCATTCTGCTATGCCAAATATTTAATATTCAGAGAATGTTTTGACAAAAATGCATTTCGTGCATAAATTGTCTCTAGAAAATGCTGGTTGGTTTCATATCGGAAAGCATAAAGGATCTTTCAATATGATGAAGGCACAATATCGGAAATGCGCTCTTACTTATGTATTAGTAACATGTCCACAACATATCCAGTTCTAATGTATCCATACCTATAATGTAAGATTTTTATATAAATATATAAAACATTTGGTTTTAATAGTCCACATTTTATCATACTTAATTCTGCCATAAGTTCTGTTACAAGCTCAGACCGTTATAAAAATGATTTAAATATAAAATTTTTTAAGAATGTTACTTTTATTTAATTATGAATATAATAAACGAGCGATATGAAAAATTTTATTCGAAATGGTCATCTTTTGCTTTCACACAAATAGTCAAATGATTCGGCCACCATTGATCAATAGCACAGCTTTTACTGGTATTGACGACACTGTTGGAACCAAAGATATTTTGAGACTCTCTAAATTTCTGTGAGATATTCGACAGGCCATGATCTGCAACTCGAACCACAAACTGTAGTTCAATGGATTTAAATCTGGACTTCCAAGCCGCCAATAACCTGCAACTATTAAACGAGCAATATTGCTTTTAAGAACGTGCTGGGTGGTTTTGGCCTTGTGTGCTGAAGAGAGTATTGCTTAACTGCGTTACCACGCCTTAGAAAGCATTCTGTTGGTACACTTTTACAGGTTTAATGCCTTTTCCTGCGTCTTTAGAAGTTTTTTGGTCGATTTTGTCGTTTTGCTTATTAAAAACTTCTTCAATAATGCAAGTTTTTTATCTGTTAGACGAAAATTTCATAGTCATTGACAGCGTGCCAATGAAGTAGCCGCTTGCATCTGTTGAGCCTATTTTGCTTCAAGCGCGTGCTCAGAAGATGAATTGTTGACCGACAGTACCTTTCATATGGCGCTCATTTCGTAGACGTTTAAGAAGAACGATCAACAGTGGTAAACAATCATTCTCGATATATTCCGATTTTGGTTGTTAATTTTGTAACAAAATTTATGGCAAGACTAAGTATAATAGGATAATGATGTAAACCAGTATAAAATAATGTCAGAAGACAACGGAGCTCCAACTCGTTTTCAGTCTGTTGATAATATGGGACGAGAGTGCCTTTTCTTGAAAGCTCGTCAGTTTTATAGTTTACAGCATTTCCACTTTGGTCAGGCAAGTCTCGCTACGAACTAATGGAATAGAATTAATAGTTAGGCTAAACAGACCTTTTCAACCCTTAAGCACATATCCAAGGAGCTCAATTATTGTCACTCTGCTATTGGAGGGATTACTCATCTCATATATTATATAATAAAATACAAGGTAGAAACACAAATTTAACATATTCCAATTGGGATATCTCTCGATATGTGTGCATATGTATGCGTACATTATTCGCAGTAGAGGACACTGAAAAACCAATTACATATTGTAAAAAAGATATCAACCAAGCAAATTTCGTGGTGGAAATTCAGCATTTTTTGGCTTAAAACTAATCTAAATTTTTTGTCTTAATTTTTAGGGATATATGCGACTGTACTTAAAGTACTAAAATATGTGTATATATATAAAAATAATATGCGTATGCACAGCCATCAGAACAAACGCTGTCATACGCCTATATATAAAAAATTGGCGCAGAAATGAGTACCATTGTTAAAATGGTTGAATATTTGTGGGAAAGCTTTTAGTTCTCGCCTTGACTTCTCGACGCTGTAACCCAAATGGGTGCGCTAAATTTATCCTTAGCGGTTAACTAACCATGACCTGGATTGGCAAACGTCATAACACTCAGCATAACATACGCGAAAGGCACATGGATATTGTTATGAAGGATGTTGTTATGTACGCTGTATACTCGTATGTCAATATTGGAAATTCATTCAACTAGTTTAACAGTTGGCTATACCTTTGTACTAGGTGGCTATAAACACACATAGTCGTATTTTTGTAAGAATTTTTTACTGCATTTTGCATGTTGCAAATGTATACATGTGGTGGGTTTCGGCCACTACACCCTGGGAATCGCAAGTGTAGTAATTATTCAGAGGAAATAGTAATCGACAGAATTCCGACTGGATAAACTAGAAATAGACTTATACTACAATATTTTAAGTTTGATTTATACAAATGGGTATCAAAATCCCGATTCTTAGCATATTGTAGTTATCATCGTCGTCTAAATTTTTATTATGCCCTGAACAGGATATATTTAGTTTGCCCAGAAGGAAACGTCGTAGGCCCTATAAAATACGAGTATATAATATATAATGAATGAATAAGCCGAATTAGCCATGTTTTTCTGCCTGAATGTTTGTACTCGTAAATAACCGAACTACTCCCTCCGTTTTTAAGATATCGTTCTTATCGAACATTTTCAATGTTATACATACTGAGCATTTTGACATACGAGCGCTATTTGTGTTTTTTACAGTAACTTAAAATATTCATCTTCACCAAAAGTTTAATTAAATCGCGAACATTTTCGCTCGATAATTTTTTAAAACTTTCGACGATGATTAACTTAGCAACAGTGCTTCACCGATGCTTACTTCAATTTTAGGCAATGAAGCTCCATCAAGGAATAGTGTTTTCGATGGTATGGTTAATGCAATCGGGATCGTAGATCACTCCAAGAGGAATTTCGTGAAGGTCGTCCAAAAACAGTTTTTGTTCCGGAAACTATTGATGTTGTGCGTAAATAAACATTGCTAAAAAGGCACGTGTCATCGAAACACGTTAATGACATCATTATAGGTACAGAATTGTGGATTTAGACGTATGACTCCGACCACTCGGTGATATGGATGTTTCCAGATGAGCCAACAAGCTCCAGAATCCAATAATAGCATTCTCAAGCAAATAGTTGCCTCTTTTTTTTGGAAAAAGGTGGACGTGTCGCAACCATAACAGTAGAACAACAATAAATTCTGAGCGGTACACAACCATTTGTTTGCCAGTTGTTTTTCAAGAAATGAAGAAATTTACCACGACAATAAGAGCTCTCATATATCGACTGAAACAGCATGTTTGAGCACTCGAAACATCAATTTAATCAAGCATCCACCATATAGGCCTGAATGACTTCTTTTAATAAGCTAAGAAGTCAACGTTTTTTGACACCTGAAGAGACGGTTGATGCATTCTGCATATTTTGGAGATACTTCAGTTAGAGTGCCAAAAGTACTTCAACAATTGGTTCAAACGCATGCAAAAATGTAAAGATCTTAAATTAGAATATTTTGATAAACAATAAAGTGATTTTCGATGAAAACTATTTATTTTTCTTCTCAACCTCAACCTTTGTGTATATGTATGTCCCCTTTTTGAGACATCGATCAGAAATTTCTCCCACGTACTTTTCTTCCAATCCTTCTCATTTGCCGGAACTGACGATATCGAACTAATAGAGCATACAAACTGAACGATCAAAATAAAGTTATTGTACGGAAACTTTTTATTTGTGAAGGGTATTATAGCTTCGATGCAGTAGAAATTAACGCTTTTTCTTGTTTTTATTCAACCCAAATGTGTATATTCAAGAACATGTGAAGCTCATTGATCAAGTGTCGAAGAAGTCTTCAACGTTTTTTAACACTATAGAACCGATAAAGAACGATAAACATCTGCAGGTAAACACAAAGTCACACTTATTCGTAAATAAGTTTCCAACAAATTCGTCACCACATACATACATACAAGTTAATCCTTAACTCGCTTTCTTCTGTATTCGTTACAACTACAATGCAAAAGAACCCATAAGCATACGCTTTAAGTTAGCACGTCAGACCAGTTCTGGTTTCAGTCTTTGGATTGCGCTGTATCCACACGTTTGTGGCGAGCAAAATGACGGTTCGTGGGCAAATAGTTCTTTCAATAATCTTCTTGCAGGTAAGTACGAGGGTTAAGTAAAACGTTTTCTCTTTATTTGTGAAGTAATCCCTCTATTACCTTCACTTGTACAGTTCCTCTTCTCTGCCGGCTCTCAAACCGCTCAACCAGCCAATCCAGAGTTGCAAATGTTTATACAGCGCGTTGAACGTCTCGTACTGAACACAACCAATCGTGCGCTGATCATCACCCGAAATGTTTACCTCAACCTAAGCAAAGAGATGCCGCCAACACTCTTGGAAGCCACCAATCAAACGATGCAGCATTATATTGCGCAGGTACAGGAAGCGTTAGATGGCACTTCATATACGAACTTTACATTGAAGCGTAAATTGCTGCGTCAATTCAAAGTGAACAATTTGCATATTGAATTGCTACGCCGCCAATTGGAACCCCTACAACCGGAATTCAACTTTCAACTAATCTCAGACGAATTCTACAAGTCCAAAAAGAACGTTACAGAGTTTGACAACTTGTATTTGAGTTTCATGGACGAGTTTGCGGCCTCGTCGCAGCAGTTGTGGGACACACTGTCTGAAACCACCGTTGAGGAGCAGCAGGAGCTGCTGGAATTGCTTGATGAGATTTCCAAGGAAGTGCAATTGCGTGAGAAGGATAAGTTATATGATGAGTTTATTGCCATGTATCTATTTAAAATTGAAGAGAATGAGCAGGAGGCTAAGGAATTATACTGAAAGCGAATGAGATTATTACAAATACACATAACTATCTGTTTTTGATTTATTGAATCACACATATAGTCTCTCATATGTTGAGATATCGATCTAAAATTTTGTACACTTCCTTTTCCCCCCAAGAAGCTGATCAGTTGTCGGAACTACGGGTATAAGAGATCAACGTTCAATCCTTTAATGGAAAACATTTTTATTTGACAAGATATCTAAACGAACTTTAGCACGAATTATTACCGAAGGCAATGTTATGATCTCCGAAAATATTATATGGATCGGGCCAATGTATAGCTGCCATACAATCTAATCGTTCAAAATCAAGATTTGATCTGTTTGTATCCTTGTGAAGGGTTATATACAGTTAGAAGGCCGAAAGAAATGAATTTTCCAGAAGTTTTTCTGAGAAAACTTTTTAATTTATTGGTCCAAGAATATATTGTTTATAGTATTATATACATTTTATGGCATTTTTTGACTATATTTTAAGACTTAGTACTATTAAAAATAATTATTTGGAAAAGAGCTACAGCTGATCTTCGGGAGCTCCTCTCAAAAAAGACGTTTTGCGGTGACCACTATATTTCTGAACTGGATCTTCTGAATTTAAAAACCAATTAGATTTCGTGAAAGTAATGTTAAATCTAGTAATTAAGCGAAGGAATAAGCAAAATAAAACTTTTTGACTAAATGGCGGTTTCTCAAAAAACAAAAGGTCGATTTTTGACCGAAATTTCGGCCTTAAATTGTTTATAAAAACAAAAACATTTATCGGAGGGAAAAAGTCTTCGATTAATTACTATAAAATATATTTAAGAAGCTCGTGGTAAAATTTGAGACTAATCAGTTCAGCCGTTTTCGAGGTTGGTCACCGACTTTAAAAACACCGTTCTCCCAAAAAGTCGCTGCCGCTCCGGCCTTGTACAATAATACTTCCAAGCACTCTAAAACGCCTTTTCAAATTTGCGTGTAACTTCGAAAATATTCACCGGAACTATATGAAATTTTCTGTGTGTATTCTTATATACCTATATGTATATAAAGAAGAAAGAAATACATTTTTTGAAAATTTTAACTGTATGCATTCCTTGAAGGGCTTCAAAACAACCGAAGTTTACTTTTTTTCTTGTTTTAATAATTCATTGCAGTGTAATGTTCAATGAGCTGATGAAATTGGAAGAATAGTAAAAGCCTAGTAACATTCATGTCTGTTTCCAAGGACTTTCCAGCGAACATTCTTTTCCGTTGTGTAATCTAAGGTTGTCATATCAATATTTTGAATTCTAATGGACCGCTAATATTCATGATGCCATCGTAATAAACATACAAGTATATCACTAACTCAATAATACTCTCAACATTTTGATATACATGTGTGTATTTTTTTGGCATTTGCTATACTTTTGGCATTAAACTGACGTGTACTGGACAGGTTGAAAAGTTTTTATTCTATGAGAGGACGTCACTAAAATTAAATGTTAATATCGATTTTTTTTACATTTTCTTAAAGTATTATAATTCGAAATGGGCGCTCCAAGGATTAGTGATGGTCCACGCAAGCAGTCCAGTTGGAACGGATCAACACAAACAGCCACATTATTTTTGAAAATGATGATTTTTCTTAATTGAATAATACTATGTTTTTACTTTTATAAAATAAAATAAGTAACTGGCAAAAAATAAGATTATTTAAAATTGTAATGTTTTCACTTCTCTGCCTTCAAAAGGGAAAAATCCATGAACATAGACCTTGGAATAACGCGAAGAACATTTGAAGGATCTAAGCACGGAAAACGACATCTCACATCTCAGCCCCTTTGGTTTTACACGAGAAGATGTCAGCTAAGCCGCAGCTAAGCTTCGAATTACCAACACAAACAGTTTCAGTCACAACTCAATGAATTATTATTTTTTTGAAATATGAATCTAATAGACTAGTATTTTATTTACTTTTATACTTATTTTATTTATTTCATACATAAGTACACGAAGTGGCTCTAAAGACCTAGTAACGCAGATCGAATATAAAATATAGTTAGTAAGTATATACAAGTATCTGAATATGATATTAGGAACAACTTTTATTTTTTCGGGTTGCATAAAATTATATTTGTTGTTCGAAGTATTTGCTCCGCTCTAAGTCACTGGAATGACTATGAGTCTCTGTCTGAGGTTGGCCATTTAAAAAGAAATTTATAGAACTATTTTAGGAATACTCTCACTACTGCAACAACAAAACGCCATTAAAATTTCGTGTGGAAACAACAGACGTCTCCGACCAAAAAAAAAGACACACAGTTTCGACGGCCCACAGTGACGTCTTATATATGTTATATGCGAAAATAATAAATACTTGTCACTGTCGCACATGAAGGGCATACATTTTATTGAAATGACATAGACACACATAGATATGTATATAGGATATATGTATATATAGGTATTGAGTTATGCTTGCACCGCAGTTGTTTGCGGTTTCATTCTCACTTTCCAGCTGGGGTGGCAACTTTAAGCGGAAGCTTATGCTGAAGAAGGAGAATAATGCTATAAACAATAAAAAAGTCAGAAGCCACCTCATCTATTAAATGTTGCAAATAAACAATTCAACATTGTTGATACTTCCAAAGCTATAAATCATAAACATTATGAAACGAGTTGATGTTGGGCTTTAGACAGTAGGGTTCAGTTCAAATAAAGACGGCATATGCTTACGAGTGTATATATAAAAACAAGAAGAAACTATAACTTTGGTGTCACCGAAGCTATGATACCCTCTAAAAATACACAAGATTCCATAATTTTGATCGTTTAACTTGTATGGCAGCTATATGTTATAGTGGCGCGATCTGAAAACTTTTTTCGAATATTGTACAGTTGCCTGATCATAACCCATGCCAAATTTAGTGAAGATATCTTGATTTAATTTAATTGATTTGGCAGCTATATGATGGAGTGGTGGGACCATGCAATTTAGAGTTACTCACATTTTGGTATATTTGATAGTTTCGTATGTGCACATGCAAGTTCTGATGAACTCTCTCCACCACTAACGAAAAGTCTTTTAGCCGCGAACTGGAATATTACCGCATCTTTCAGCGTTCAATGCCGCATTCTATCAGCTCTTGTCTGCGACATTTTATGACTTTTTGCCACACTGACTTGGACTAGTCTGCCACAGCTGCTTCGCTGCCTCGCGTCGATTTTCCAGACCCCCCTCCAGAGTATTCTAAATTTGCGCACGTGAATTCATATGCTGTTACATATAACAATTTACTTATAACCCTACACACATACATATACAATGTACATGGATACAAAAATGAGGCACGATCACCGAGTTTGCTGCAGTTACGGCTGGGCAACGACTGGAGCTGTGAGTAACATAGTCGCTTAAGTTCAATGCACCTAAACGCTAAAAGCCGGCAGCAGGTTGCATGCTGTTGTAATTGTTGTTGCATTTTTGCCTGTGGTTTGCAGATTTTGCAGTTTCGGCGATGAAGAAACCGTCAAGAGGCGCGGGGAAGGCCTCTAGAATAAACAACTTCTAAAATGCAATAGCGAGCCATAGACAATTTCGACTAAACCTTATATGGGCGGAGATACAGACGGCTGAGTTTGCAAATGAATAGAAAAGTCTAAATGCATGGAAATTTATACGCATTAACATAGCACCTGAAAGGGCTAGAGATCAAACCAGTATGAACACATGACTCTACCGATATCTTTGCATATATGCATGCTTACTAACTTCACGGACATTAGACATAAGAACACATAGTTATTCCAGTGTATATATACATATATATTCATTAGGGTATCTCCGAAAAAATATCGTTCAATATTAAATACATATATGTAGTTTTTCTTTTGGGTGAGTTGAAACAACTAGAGTCCGACCGATTGATCATACATGGCACTGCACATATGTATATAAGTAGTAACGTGTGTTTTTTAGGCGCGGAGTTGGTCTTTTTGACAGCTGTTATTTAATTTATACACAGTTTTGTTTGCCATTTCACAATAAATAGACTTACTCGTGCAAATTTATTACCAAAATAATGGATCGGTTGTACAATATTTGATCGACATAATCGCCCAGCAGAGGCGGTAATTCGAGCAACCACGGATCGGTTTCGCATCACGTTTACTCTAGTGGATAATGCGGATCCTCAAAGACGCCGAACAGTGCGCACTGAAAACGCTATTGCTGCTGCAGAGCGAAGAAGACCCGAATGAGTTGTGCCCATCTACATGTTGCTGTCAATGGGGAACGCTATAGAGCCATGATTAATGACTTTTCCCTGCCTGAATTGAAGGACGTTGATATGGATGACCTTTGGTTTCACAAAACAGCACTACATGCCATACAGGCAACGAAAAAATTAATTTATTGAAGGCAATTTTTGATAAGTGCATTATCTCCATCGGTGTAAAAAGTGGTTGAAACTTTGTCACTTCCCCGAAGTAACTTTTAAAACGTGTTGGCTAACTCTTATAGGTGTTTATAATAAAGCTACGTTCTTGAACTTACATTAAATTATATGCGTTTTATTTCTACTTGCAACCTACATGTCAATATCCTTAATAAATGCTTTACCTATTTCAAAGACTAAAGAGGATTGAAATATAAATATTTTGGTCAATGTTGCTTTGCCACACATTTTCAAAGACACTAGATTTTAAAATATACATTTTGTGCGAGGACAGGAACACTATTTTGGACGTCAGTGTTGCTACACTGCTGGGCGACACCTGTCGGTGTTAATCCTAAACTGATTCGATTATTTGCTTCGTTGTGTGTTTTGGCCGCCAGGTGGTGCTGAACAAAGTAAGTTATTGTGCATTGCTTTTGTGAACAGTTTTTATTTTTTAGCGCAGTACCTGATATAGGCATAACGTAAAATATAAAATTTGGAATAGTAAAATAACATTTCTATTTGAATAAATATACATATATAGATAGATTAATATGCATATAGTGGTATAACATATAGTTTGTATGGCGATTGTTAATTTAATAAAGTTTTCAGCTTAGAAAATTATTAAAGATTAATTAATAAGATTCTATCGTTTTTTTGCAATATCAAACATAGTTAGTTGTTTACCAATGAATTTAGAATCCCAATACTTCGGAACTAAAATATATTTATGTGCTGTTGAAACCCTTTAGTTGTAATACGTGGTCCCATAAAATTTATTTCAACAACCGAACCGCTTTGTGAGTCGAATAACGATCCGATGAGCGTCAGATTGAGAAGACTATCTTGGACTTCACATTTTGTATTTAACAACGAAGTAATTTAGATTAGCGACCATACCGAGAGTGGATATTTCGCGCAATCGTAAACTAGTTTTCATGACAGTATGGTAGTAAATATCTACCGGATTTATCAGATGTTCTAATCGAAGGACGATCGTTGAGAAAAAGCCGCCATAATGTTCTTCCTATGCTTACTTTATTGAAATGCGCCTGAGATAGTAGAGTATAAAAATAACTGTAGTAACTAAAATTAAGATAAAAAGCATGAACCTTCGTAATTAAGTAAGCAGTTATTTGAAGTCGAGGTCATCATAACCACCACTCAGAAAGTCTCCAGAGCTACAATGATGTCGATGGACATCAGAATTAAAGCATTTATCATGTATACGTTTGTTGTTTGTAGCGAGAGCGCCACCTGCGCTTCGACTATCAGCGCAGCCAGTGATGCGATCGTTAGAGCGCTCGGCACATCGACTCGCCTCGCCACGGCTCTTGCTGCGATGCTTGTGTTGGTGATGCTCAGCTGTGGTGTGGTGATGAGCATGTTTGTGCGATGATCTCGCGTGTTCCTCGTATATCGTAGCGCTGCTCAGTTCGACATCGTTAGGTGGACGACAGTGTGGAGTCGGTGGTATTGGATCGTCGAAACGTGGACAGGGGTGATCGCCAACTGGTGATGTAGTCTCATAACGTTTGGATAGTAGCGTAAATTCCTGGTGGGCCGAGCAAAGTGCTTGCAAGCGATGCAGCAGATCCGATTCCGGCAAGTCGCGCAAGTGGAGCGTACGTGCTACTGAGGTACGAAACGATTGTAAGTGAGAGAGACGATGATTGGCATCGGAGAGTTGGTTTTGTAGACGTGTGATGTCTTCGCGAAGAGACTGCAGAAAAATAAATAATCGTGAAATTATGTAACATTAGTTTGTTAATATCAGTGAGCTACTCACCGTGATGAGTGCCTCATCGCGACAACGTCTATTTTGGGATGATTCGCTGGTGGCCTTTAGCCTGTCTTTAACAGCATTGAACTGGGCTAACAAACGTGTCTTCTCTTCTTCAAGATCGCAAATTTGACCAGTGAGCTCATCAATTTTGCGTGCTCGCTCTAGGGCCGTGATCTGTGGGCAAAGAGGTGAATCAATACAGATACTGTATTCAAAATTTATACCTTGTATTCGACAGCCTCCGCGAGCTGCGCCTTGACCTCGGCTATTTGACTGCGTGCGTCCACCAGTTGTGCAGTAAGTTTGTCAATTTGTTTGCTAGCTTTCTTGGAGCGGCATACAGCTTCATCGCGCTCACCCTTCAGCGGTTTTAAATAAAAGTAATTTAATCTATTGACCTACCTTGTATATATCTTATTTATTCTAACCTGCAGCATGCACTTTCCCCTGGCGCCCTCTTCAATGATGGCTAATTTACGTCGCAGTAGCTCCAAATGCAAATCACGCCGCTGCACTTGCTCTCGCAATATGCGAACACGCCGCTGTAAAGTGTAAACGCTGCTGCTCTCCTTCAACGGTATGTCGTGGCAAGAACGCTCTCGCCTCAATTTGCTATGTCCATGCGCATGGTGATCGCAACATCCCTGGAGTTAAAGTCCAATATACTCGTATTTATATGTATTTGTAATAATTTTTTAATAGAAAAGAGGAATAAGTTCATCATTCCACTTTGATTGTTCAGTTTGTATGACAGCTTTATGCTGAAGTGGTCTGATATTGTCATCCTGTTGAGTCTTATTGGTTTTGGTTCTCAGTGATAGCACTCTTTGTACCGGCTTTTACACTATGTTTTAATGGAGGACAACTAATAGTTTAGTGATTTGGAATATGGTTAACTATCTAATCAATGGAATCGTCATTACAGCAATAATCGCGGCAATAGACCGAGTAAATCTTAATTAAGTATTGAGCAGGCGCAGGTGCGACTGCTCCCTTAACCGTTCACAAGATGATTTTCAATACTGTGGTACTAGATTGAAACACCATATATGAAAACAAGACAATTGTCACTGTTCTAGGACTTGTTCTAACTCCGATAAGATAAGGTAGTAAAGCTCTATGCAAATAAAAACAATATCGCTCTCTAATAGATAATATACATATACAAGTATTTCTAGAATTATTGTATTCTACAAAGGACTGGAGGATCGCATTTTCATTCTTTGAAAAAAGTTATACCGTACAACTAACCTTATCCGGTGAATGTTCATGACGTGAGTGATAATGATGTCGATGTCCGCCATCATGCTCATGCCCATGGTGATCGTAATGTGCGCCAATGCGTTCGGCACGTTCCAATAGTGACTCGGCTAAGATGTTGGTGTCGGTACCGAGAGCAGGCGGTGAGGTACATTCACCCCAGTTTAAAGCGTGTGCAAGTCGTTGCAAAAACTCTGAGAGACCTAAGTGATCATTGCGCAGGGTGTGAATCTCAGCTTGACACTTCTCCAGACGCTCCTCCAATTCACATTTTTGAGCCTCCTCCGTGCGCAAACGACACTGTGTAGTCTCCTGAGCTTCTTTCAGCTTGGACTGTTCCATATTCAGTTGATCGCGTAGAGAATGCAGTTGCTGCAAGTGAGGTTTGTTAATCGTTTGTGATTTTTTTCGATTGCGACTTACCACATGCATTGTCTGATTTTCATTAAGCATATCACGCACTTTCTCCTTGATCAATGTTTCGCATGGTTCTGGTACATTCAGTTGATTCGCCAGGCAACGCAAGAATTGCAAACGCTCACCTTGAGTGCGATCCAGATTATTTTGTAAGCGATGACAGCGTGACTCGAAGCCACGCAATTCCTCTTTCAATTTCTCGCCACCTATCTCCGACTCAGTTAACCGATCGCGTTGCAATTGCAAGTCACGCTCATACTGCCGACAACGTCCCTCCAACTCGTGATTATGATTGGTCACACCTTCTAGTTGTGCGCTCAATCGTTGTTTCTCTATATTTGCGAGCGATTTCAAGTTCATTAACTCGTTCTCGCAACTGCTCAGCGTATCACAAGTGGAGCTTGCCTTGGCTTTGGTGCGCTGCAGCTCGATCATCACCTCTTCGGCGCGATTCAGTACACACTCTGGTGTCAGATGTACATTCTCACACAGGTCCACTCCCAGACAAGTGGCCAGACGTCGTAGCGAATCGTTCAGTTGTGCACGCGCCTGCTCCTTCTGTTGTTCCTCGGTGGCCAAGTGGTTCTCCAGATGTTGTATTTTACATTGCAATTCCTTGTTACGTTCATCGGAAGAGTGCTTCTCTCGTTGTATCGTGTTGATGGTACTGTCACATCGAGTTTGTATTGATTGTTCGCGACTCTCAGCGGTTTGCAACCGGCTTTGCAAACTGCTAATAAGTGCCGATTGGCGGGCGGCTTGAGCACGTAAATTCTCACATTCCGATTCGCGAGCATTCAACGCAGCGCGAGTTTCTCCGAGCTTGCAAAAATTATGTAATACAAAAAAAAAAGAAATTAGCTAATTTTCAGTTACATATGTTGTGATTTTTAGCCTACATCATTTGCAAGACGATCACGCTTATAAGACTGAGCCGCCAATTCACTGCGAAGAGTCGTGACAAGATCAATTCCATGATGGTGTTCAGGAATATTGATAACGGTATTGTTGCAATTCGGCTCAAGCTAAATGAAAATAAGTAGTAGAGAAATTAAATAAAGTTAAAGTTGCGTGAATGAAGTTATAGATTTGAAATAACCCCAGCAAGTTAAGGCCTTTGCGTAAAAAATTGTTGAACGATCACATGTACAAAAGAATTTCGGTTAGAATAGTTAATTGGGTTTAAAGAAACTCATAGAAATTTAACAGAAATCTCTGGTAGAGCTGTTGGGTAATTAACCGGTGATTTAACCAATAGGTGGCTTGTAGGACCATTCTTTGGACTACAAAAGTAATGCAAAGCCTTAGAAATCGATTCTACTTGACAGCGAATGGAAAAGTACTCTCAGCGTGCACTACTTAAGCGGAAGAGTATAAAGTACAATAATATATATATTATATGTATCCGGATAAAACTTTGTACGAATAGTGCCTTTGAGGTGTGCCAACTTGTGACTAAAAATTGTCTAATTCGAACTAAAACTATTCAAGCTCCCAGGTAACAAATATGTTGACCCCTTCCGAAATAAAATTAATCAATCAAATTAAATATAGCAAATTAACCAACAATACCAAAATTGTTAATTATCTATTTGGGACTTCATCGAATATCCTTGCAACATGTTGCTATAGAGTATAATAGTTCTGTTTACCTAACAGTTGTTTGTATCACCTAAAATGAATCGAGATAGATAAAGGGTTATGTATATATATATAATCAGGATGAAGCCACGAGTTGAAGTCCGGGTGACTGCCTGTCCATCCGTCCGTCTGTGGAAGTTGTGACTTGTGTAAAAATAGAGATATCTCAATGAAACTTGATACAGATAGTGCGTGGTCGAATTGGAAGGGCGAGTTCGTAGATGGACGTAATCAGACCAATGCAATTGGCATAACTATGCCGAAAATTAAAATATAAAACTGTAATTTGGTACAACGAATCGCAATAATTAGTGGGATTATTGTAATAGGATTATTGTGTATATTTCCCAAATTATTCAAGCTATATCTCCAAATTTCCACAAGACAAATCACTCCGACACCTAAAATAGGTGAAATCGGATGATAACTCCCCATGTAACGGTTTTGTTACAAACTGCTAAAAATGCGATAAATCAATAACAAAATGCGCCAGAGACATTTAATTTTACATACCAGATAGAACGAAAGGGCTTTATAGGAGCAGGTGTCAAAATTGGACGATAGGCGTGGTATCGCCCACATTTAAGTGAAATCACATATCTCCGGTAATGCTCGACCGATTGCAACCAAATTTGGTACATATGATTATGTTAACATTCCCATGTAACAGTGCGAGAATGGGCGATTACAGTAACCACACCTACCTCTCATATAACAGAACTTTAAATGCCATCTGATTTTTTCACTCTCCAGTATACAAATCAAGTACTAATTAATATATTGGGATAGAAATGTGTACGAATATTTCCTTTAATGCCATGTCAGGTTCAAAAATTGCCCCAAGATACCGGAAATATGGAACCCAGAGCCTATGGCTGACTTTTTGCCGAAAATTTCGGTCAATGTGTGAGATATATACTTGAAATTAGGAGATAATCCTTAGCTGAAAACAGTATGTCTGTATGTCAAAACTGGGTTATCGGGTCAATATTTCCCTTAGGCCCTATAAACCTAAAAGAAAGATTTTCGAACTTCCGGGTGACTTTATACCCCATGTATCGGGAAATATGTGAGTTATTTTAATTAAATTGAGTGAGCGTGCATCTTTATGCCTAAAATGGATAAAATCCGATAAAAACTTGCTCTAGCCCCATGTAACTAATATCAGGATTTTCAAATATCTAGGTGACTTTACTTCTTATACATATATGATGGTATGCGAGCTACCTTAATGTCTGTTTCTGTTAATAATATCTAACAATGCCAAAAATAGATAAAATCAGGTCAATTCTACATCTTTCTCCCATATTTTTATACTCTCGCAACCTGTTGCTACAGAGTATAATAGTTTTGTTCACCTAACGGTTGTTTGTATCACCTAAAATTAATGGGTTATATATATATAAATGATCAGGATGAAGAGACGAGTTGAATTCCGGGTGACTGTCCGTCCGTCCGTCTGTCCGTCCGTCTGTCCGTCCGTCCGTCTGTCCGTCCGTCCGTTTGTCCGTCCGTCCGTGCAAGCTCTAACTTGAGTAAAAATTGAGATATCTTTATGAAACTTGGTAGACATGTTTCATGGTACCGTGAGACGGTTGATATTGCAGATGGGCGTAATCGGACCACTGCCACGCCCACAAAACGCCATTAATCAAAAACAAATAACTTGCCATAACTAAGCTCCGCAATAAGATACAAGACTGTTATTTGGTACACAGGATCACATTAGGGAGGGGCATCTGCAGTTAAAATTTTTTTTAAAAAGTGGGCGTGGTCCCGCCTCTAATAGGTTAAATGTGCATATCTCCTAAACCGCTAATGCTATAATAACAAAATTCACTGGAAGCAAATGTTTTTAGCACTTCTACTGACGGTGTGAAAATAGTTGAAATCGGGTGGCAACTCCGCCCACTCCCCATATAACGGTACTGTTAAAAACTACTAAAAGCGCGATAAATCAAGCACTAAACACGCCAGAGACATTAAATTTTATCTCTGAGATGGTATAAGATGACTTTATAGGAACCGTGTTCAAATTAGACAGTAGGCGTGGCACAGCCCACTTTTAGGTGAAAACCCATATCTTGAGATCTGCTTAACCGATTTCAACCAAATTCGGTGCATAACGTTCTTTTCATGTTTCTATGTCACAGTGCAAAAATGGGCGAAATCGGATTACAACCACGCCTATTTTCCATATGACACCATTTTAAATACCACTTGATTCTTTCACTTTCCACTATGCAAATCAAGCAACAATGATTATATCGGCGTAAAACTTTGCGTGAATAATACGTTTAAAGTATGCCACCTTGTGACCAAAAATTTTCTAAATCGAACCAAAACTGTTCAAGCCCCTAAGTACTAAATATGTGGACCCCAGTGCCTATAGTTGACCTTCTACCGAAAATATCAGTCAATCCACAAAGAAATCTCAAACGAGTATACCATTTGACTTTGCGAGAGTATAAAATGTTCGGTTACATCCGAACTTAGCCCTTCCTTACTTGTTAATAAGATATTTTCAAACTTCCGCTTGGTCTTATACCATATATATCGGTTAATATGTAAGATATCTTAGTAAAATCTATCTTATTCTAACAAATCTTACTATATTAATGGTTTAGCGCTGAACACGAATTGATTTGGTCTAGACCTAGGCCGAAATTTTTTATCCCCATTTACGCTTGTACCCACCTTAATTTCATCGAAATAAATATTAATTAGTTCAGATCTCATTGGATCTATCAAAACTAATCACATTTAGGTGTTAATATTTCTTTTTTAGACCTTACATCTGCGGATACAAGCTAGTTAACTTTCTACGAATTCAAAGCTAAGGGTTAATATGCTAGCCTCACGCTTAATGAATTTATATTTTTAACATATCAAAAATTAAGTTTAGTAAGTAGACAAAGTCGCTTTCAGTTCTCTCTAAAAAACTTTCCTCCAAGAAGGTATGTGTTTTCGAATTGAAATATTTTCTTTCAAAACTTTAATGAGTAAACCAAAAATGCGGCCGCCTTTTCTTTACATCTCAGCCACCAAACAAACTGTCGCGTTTGTTCAAGGAATCGAACGACCACACAATTAGCATTTTATATCTTAAAAATTTTAGTGAATCTCTTTCAATCATTACATTTCACTTCAGTTACCACATATTTCGTTTCCACTACTATGAACTTAATGATTACGGTGAGGCTTTACTTTAATGCGACTATTTCATTTTTATTCCGGTGAGAACTTAAAGGTTTCGCCATTACCAAATGGTGATGATGCGGCGACACTCGCTCCAGATGTTCGTGGTGCACACCGCTCAGATGATGATGATGGTGCAAGTGTTGGTGCTTTTTGTCACTCGACATGATTTTTTGCAAACACTGCCTTCAATAGTTAGAGAACGGAAAATGAAAAAGCTCAAAACGTCCACGCGTTCGAACAAATCGCGCTCGACTAAATAAAACTAGCGTTTTCGATTAGTAAGTACGTCGAAAATTAGACTGAAGATACATCAAGTCGGCTGTCTGCAGAAAAAGTCAAAACTAACGGTGAATGGGTTACAGACAGCAACATAACAATTACATACCGACGGTATGGATGGTGTGGTTGTTGTTGGTAATAGAAATCGCACTTATGGAATTTACTGCAACATAACACAAGGCGTTCAACAGTCACGGCCCCAAATTAAGGTGAACGAAGGGGAGACGTTGCCTAGCCTATGAAGGGTGTGAGGGCGCAGTATTGACAAGGTGAAAAAAATGGGCGCAATGGCAACGCTATGATAATTTGTTGTTAGTTGATAATTTTATTACTTTGATTTGTTGTTGTTATTTAGGTCATTCACATGACGGCACACAAACTGCCTGAAAAAAGGAATATGGCAGAAACGGTATCTACAACAACATTGAAAAAGGAAAGCATAAAATGTGCTAAATTTGTCGTCAGCGGCGCATATTTGTCCGTGTATTGGTGTTAGTAACGCTTCGGAAGCGGAAACTCGTCAAACATCGAGTGAGCACGGCGACAGGGTCGTGGGTCACAATGTTGACGTTGGCGTAATTTTTAAATACGGCGTTGCAATTACTCACATTACTCACAAATTTAGTTAGACTTGCTCCACTGTGATCAGTGTTTGTCTGTTTGTAGATATGTATTTATGCGGTTCCGTTGAAGTTATGCTTAACCTTAACAGTTTTACCACACGCATTGAAAACTTTCTCGTTGAGCGAATAAATTAAGTGAAGTTCGTTCCTTTGCCTACAAGAAGTCGATAAGCGACAAATCGTTGAAAATTTGCCAAATGCTCACTTTTTAAAAAATTGTTGAATAATGGTTAAAAAGATAAAGTGAAAGGGCATTTTTATAGCATAAAAGGGTTTAAAATTATCTTTTTTTGATTTTGATGGGTCAGTTAGAATGGCAGCTATACGCTATAGTAGCTCGATGAAAAAAATATTTTCCGATATTGCAGCGATGCCTGAGATAATAGTCTGTTGCAAATTTCGTCACGATACCCTGTCAAAGAAAAAAGTTTCCACAAAGGGACTTGAATTTTTTCGGTCAGTTTATACGGCACTTACATATGCATAGTGGTCTCATCTAAACAATATGTTCGGAGATTATAGCAATGCCTTGAATAATAGTCTATAAATCTAAATATGTACATAAATGAACAGCGTGCCACACTGAGTTGATGTAGCCATGCCCATCTGTTTCTATATAAGCGAACTAGTCCCTCAGTTTTTGAGATATCGCTTGCTTATTTATCAAAACCGCTGATGACGGACCACTACAGCATATAGCTGCCATACAAACTGACCGAACCAACTCAAGTTCTTGTATGGAAAATTTTTTTATTCGACGAGATACCTTCACGAAATTTGGCATATATTATTATTTTCGGCATTGCTACAATTTCCTAAGACTAAACGATCAAAATCCATTTCTTTTTTATTTTTGAGCGTATTCTAGCTTTGATTTACCTGAATTAACTGTTTTTATTGTTATTTCGAACTATAGAACTACAACTATATAATAATAAGAAGCATTAGCTTTCACAGCCGTTATTTACATCTTTTACTGTTACTTTTGAGCTCACCTTGCTGTCACTTGTCACTTTCACATCTGCACATAACATCTCAAATATTCGCCAATCTTCGGCAGAGTTGCCAGATGTGTCCCATAAAGACGGTTTGCGTGACATTTCAATTCATTACTACTTTGTCAAAATCACTTTTATTAGTTCATTTGTTTTTACATCACATCAACAACTACTTGTATCTGCTATAATCTTCATTTGTATTCTTTCTGTTCCAAAGTCTGTTTTATCTAAGCGTTTGTTGTTTAAAACATTCTTCTACCGTTTCTAGGATATAAAAATGCGCCTAACAACAAGACTAACTCACATATGTTTTTATTATTGTTTTGAAAAATACATACATACATACATATGCTCCAGGTTATTTTTCCACTGTTGCATTTATGTTACGTCGGTGAATAACAAATGGGGTGTTGCCAACGAGACTAAAACTCTATGAATTCCTTCGGCATATTAATTTATGCTCTGAGCGTGTATGTATGTATATTTGTATGTTGTATGTAAAATATTATTTGGCATAACATACTTATGTATTCCCCCGGGAGAGTAATATTTCAGGGCTACTTAATAAATTGAAACCAAATTGAACCTTCACACGCAAATAGGAATCATGTTTTTTTTCATATACATATGTTACGAGGTCAGCTTGATAAAGCTTTTCAGATATCGGAGATATCTCTAAACTAGAGCGACTTGAGCTTGTCTCACGCTCATCATTTGTATAAATATATTTTTTATGAGGTCACCGATGTTTCCTTCTAGGTATTATAAACATCGTGGCAAACTTAATATACCCTGTTCCCTGAAAATATTTAAAACCATAAAAAGTATTATAAGTATCATGAGATCATAGTTCTCTGAAAAGAAAAATTTCAACGACCGTTTTACTTTTTAAGGCGAAGTTCGAGTTTTCGTTCATACGTCATTAACATACTCGTATATCCCTGTTTGTGAACAGGCTCATTTCTTACATATTATTTAATCTAATATCATCCCAGATATCTCACCTATTTAAGGGATGGTGGAATTTATATCATTAATGGGAGCCTGCTGTACTTTCTTCTTTTATATATAAGTAAATAATAGTAGCATGATTTTTATGCGATGAAAGCTTTTTATCCACTTGAAGTTCCTTTGCGTGCATTATTGAAAAATTCAGTTACTTATCTAACTGCCCTAGTAGTATTGAAAGTTAGAAATATTTTCTGGAATTTGTGAAAGCATACTTTTACCATTTGAATAGCATATTTAGTAGTTCTTAAACTATTTTATAAAATTAATAATGCAAGTTCATGATTTTTAATGCACTTTATTCATATGCCAGACGAATTCTCCGAAAATATTCTAACTTGCTGAACTGAGTAATGCAGTTCACATTTCTTTGCTTTTGTAATAAGTACCGTTATATTAAAGTTGGGTGGGGCTATTGGACGGTATTATGTTATTATTAAATGTGCCTTAGAATTAAATAAGAATTCGCCTACTTTGTGGATATGGCCGCCAGGGTCATTTTCCTATACTCGGGTCTCAACAGAATGCTCTAATGAAATGGCCGTGGGGGAGGTCTATTTGAAATGAGAAGTTGGTTTTACAAATAAAGTAAGGAGAGATTGAAAGTTTGTTGTAATACAAGTATCTGATAGAAACAATACAAACTTTTCAGCTCCTCTGTTACGCTTAGCTAGATTACGTTATCTACAAGTATGTGAAAAAAGCCATGATAAGAACACTTGCAAAAACTTTGGTTTTATTTTTTATCATTGCAAAAAATTCAACAGTAGGAATTGTTTAAAATAAATTGTACTTAGGCCGAAGGCTTGGCAGCGTTTTGTGAAAGCTCTTCGATTTTGCTCTGCGCAGCTTTGGCGGTATCAGCTAAAACTTTGCTTGCGTCATCAACCAATTTCTAAAAAAAGTATACAAAAAATTATAAGTTATATTGTATTTTTCTTAGTATATTTTTAAATCTATATTAATTGCAGTTAAAATTAAAGCAAATAATATATGAATGTGAAATAATTTTGAAAACCTGTATTGTTTCTCGTGCACTTGGTAGAGCTTACTAAAGTAGCATATAATTATGAATTACTCATTTACTTTAGGTTTAGCAAAGATATGAGCAAAATATATTTATTTTTTAAATTACTGCGCACCTTTTTGTACAAATAAATCAAATGAAATGTGGTGCTTTTAGAAAATTCTATGCAAATAAAAGAAAAAATAAATATAGCAGATTTGTTTTACTCACCTTAACTTGTTCGCTATCGACAGCGCTCTTGATCTTGTTCACAACATCACCAACCAGGTTCTGCAAGTTGTTTATCAGGTCAGCGGTGGGCTCCTGAACTGCGGAATCATCGCGAGGAACGCGGGCCATCTCAATGAACTGCAGTAGAAATTTAACAAAAATATATTAAAATCTCCATAAACAAAGATGATGAAAATTAGTGATTTGAAAAATTTAAAAAATGCTCCTATAAAATCACCTGCACGAAGCACAGCACAACGAAGAGACCAAGGATGCACTTGAATACAGCAGACATTTTGCTTTGGAATTTGTTTTTGAACTGTTTTAAATAAAAGTGAAGAGAACTGTCGAACTACTCGCCTCGAAGACCGGCTTACGATTGATATCTGGCAAAAATGTTTTGCTTTACAATTTATAAATTCTTCGGCATTAAATTTTCCATGTTTAAGAGTCTTATCGCAATCACGTTTCACTATTCTTGTTTATTGTTCATTTTGCTATTGTGTCTCGTTCATATGCTCACAACCTGTTGTTAGTGAAGCTGATAACCTTTTGAATGTAGCACAAACTTGCTGATAAGTTGAAATAGTAGAGGCTCATAATACTTCAATTATTTGCAGATCAAAGTATGCATACGGCACACATTTCAATATAAATCTATATGTTTGTGTCAAATACTATGGATTTGCATCTGCGTGCATGTTAGGGTGTGTTGACTCAACGGAGGTTAGAAAATAAATCTCATACTGATTTGAATGAGATGTCTATCCCAATAGACACGCACAATCATCCATCAAAATAGAAGAAATCGAGAGGATAAAACAAGATTGAGTGAAATAGAACTGAGGCATCAAATGTCAAACTTTCATAATGACTTTAAATAAACCTTTCGTTTATGACATAACTAGATAGGTTGGTAGGTAAGTAAAGGGGATGTCTGACGACGCACCTAGGGACTTAGGAGGCCGATTGTGGAACCACCGGGACTAAAATCCTCTCCCTTTATAATTTTTATCTGTATAACATCCGAAACATCGTCAAGAAAGTCTCGTCCGATAATTGCATTTCTTTCTTTATACAAAGCTTTGTAGTCGCACAGAAGATGTGTTATAGTCTTTTCATCTTCTACCTCTTGACAGCTTTTACAGTCATTGTATGGTGTTCCCAGTCTGCTGAAATGTCTGCCACTAGAGAGTGACCTGTAAGCACTCTTACTATAATTCTTATGTCACTCCTTTTGAATTTTAATAGTGCATCCCAAATTCCATTCATGGCACATATGTCTACTTGTTGAGCAAGTTAGGGAATGACTATAGGGAATGACTCCACCGAGACTCAGCTCTATTTATAACATTTTGAAATAGGATGTTAGATCCACTAAAAGATCAAGGTATTCTTTCACTACTTTTGATGAAACTCTAAGAGACTTTGGTTGTTTCAAAGCCGTTTGGATATCTGTATATACAAATATATTTCTTATTGTGAACACGGTCTTTAGAAGAACAAGAAGGCTTTCTTTAATTGCTGTGATATCCGCTTGGATATGCACAAGGACCGGTAGTCGGAAGGCGTTTCTGGTATCTAATTTTGTTAAAAAGACACCACCTCTCACTCGAATATCTATTTTGGGCTCATCCGTATAGATGCTTGTCTCTAATCTCGACTAGTAGAGAGGTTTGTAAGGGAGGATTCCCTCAATCAGTCAGCTAGTAGACTTCGGTGATGTTAAGTGCTTGATTTGGCGTTCTTCTAAGAGCTTCACTGATGTATATATAATATTAGCCTTACCAAGTATTTCTATTCCATTATTGGCCACCGTACCAATATAGTGTATGTCATAATCGGTCTCACAGCTGATGTGTATATGACATCACGAACCAATGTATGAGTACATGACAGTAAAATGTCAAACGAACTGTGAAAAAACTGGTAAAAATCTTGATATTTTAGACCATTTTTGACATTTTTAGATAAAGTTCCAGTTGATTTTGATGAGAGCCGGCGAAGCCTCATAGATATGCTGCAAATTTTTATCTATATATGTAGATGGTAAGTAACGGATACCAACCATAGGATAAGCAAGGCAAGTTCTTCATTTCGACGACTGCAATAGGTGTGGGCAAGTTCGCAAATCTCCCGAAGCACCGACCTTAGAATATACCCCGCAAGCGTGAAGTCGACGATGTTATATGGAAACGAAACATGGTCTGAAACAGCATCAATCAGGTACTCGAATTAAATTATCAACAAATTCCAATGAATTATCTACAGAATGTCTTATTGTGACTTAAAACTATAAGCAATCAAACAGATAAAGCACATAAACTGGCACTACTCCCCAGACAGCAGAATTGCGGCCTACCAAAAGGCACATAAAGACTTTCGGCACTACGCGAATTAACCGATGTCAAATTGACCTGGAACATTGACCCCAGCCCTAAATCGTGTGAGAGGACGAAACCTTTGAGAGGCCCTCATTCGATTTCGTCGAAATTTCACGCAACCTGGATGGTTTAAAGTCATTATACATAAAGGGTATATTGGCGTGAGACTAAGGAATGGGCTGAGTGCATTCATTTTAAAATTCCTCAGGTATAGTTAAGAACATATTTTCAAGCAATGTATGTAACACACTGAACGACATATTCGGCGTAAAGCTTGCTAGAATAACGAAAATCATTATATGTAGTGTATGGGAGTTCGTGTTATTTGTATAGTATACTAAATTTGCATATTTTTCGCATTAAACTCTAGTTAATTTTATACGTTCAGTTAATTTTGGTAAAATATCTTACATATTGACTAATATATACCGTATAGGGCCTACTGGAAGTTTGAAAATCTTTAATTAGGTATATGGGAGTTAGGGGTAGTATTGACCCGATTTTATCTATTTTTGGCAATACCACATACTATTAACAAAATTAAATGCGGCCTCTGAGTCAGTAAGATACCTCACATACCATCACCAATATTGCTTGCGTTCAGGTTTGAGAATGTTTCGGAAGGCTTTTAACATTTTTGAAATACTGGCATGGGCAGTCATCAATTTGCTTTAAAGAACGCATCTTATGAACTAACTTTTCTAAATGATAATGCCAGAAACGTGATGTTGATGTATTCAAAAATTGAGCAAACTATTTTATTAACTGCCTTTCCGATATTTTTCTTAATCAATTCTCAAATAAGTAGAATATGGGAAACTTGGGGCTTTCGGTAACTTGATTTCGTATATTAGGATCAATATGCCCAATATTTAAATATAAATTAATTGAGAACATTTCGTTTGTCATACGAAGAATGATTTAAAAGTATACCCATCTTTAGTGAAGATTTGTCGTTCTGACGTTTTCAAAATCGAGTTATCTGACAACTTCCGTTTATGATACAATCAAAATGAAGAATAGCCAATGAAAGCGGCAAGACAAAATACGACTATATTTCTAACTATTTGCCTGTTATTTTAATATATTTATTTTTATCAACGGTTAAAAGGCTAACAATTTTTATTTATCATATACGTGAGTGCATATAAAAAAACACATGTACTTATATACATATATATGTATATATATAGTTTCTATTAGTTTCATCGGATGTTCACGCACCTATTGGCTTGCACGATTTTCAGTTACCTCAATTGCTTTGGTAAAGTCTCCAATCACTTTCTGAAATCACATAAAAGTAAAAATAGTTAGAAATAAAATATTTCTCAGCAACGTTCACCCAAAAATAACTGACTTTTAAGGTGTCACCATCCACAAGGGTCTTAAAGTTTTCGGAAATAGTGTCCAGCATATTCTGCAAGTTGATCGCTAACTCAGAGGTGGGCTTATCGACGTTATCTTCACGCGGAATACGCGCCATTTCGATGTACTAAAAGAATCGCCAAAAAGTAATATATTTTTAAATTACAAAACGAAAACAAAAGTTTGTAAAACCTGTACACAGCACAGCAAAACGAGGCAGCCGATAATGTATTTGTCCGTGGATGACATGATGCAGTATTTTGTCGGATTTACAGACTCAGATTTTCTTGCTGCACAAGTTCAGTGCTCACTGTGAAAGTCGACGCAAGATTGATAACATTAATAGTTACCGATATACCCTGCCAGCGTTACTTTCTGTCTGTGTGTGTGTGTTTCCGTATATACATTTGTATATATGAGCTTCCATCTGTAGATATCATGTGTTACATTGCTGAAGTTCTCTTTTGATCTTGCCGATAACCCAAACCCTTAAGCAGAGCTGGGAGAGCTGCTGCTGCTATTTCTCATTCTTACAATAAACTTATATATTATGTATACTTTTAGTATTATTAATACAGATATTTTTATGGATGAGACTTTATACGTGTGTATACATACATATATGTATACTAATACTAGTAGATTCAGTCACGCGTTGCTGTGAAACTATTCAATTGAGAGAAAATATTTTTTATGAATAAAATCGAAAACGTTATTGCAGCTATAAGAATTCAAGGGAATGGAATTGAGGTTCAATATTTGACAATAACGAACCATAAACTGTGGAATTAGCAGCTTATGTGATATCGATCTGAATCCTTCCACACGTTCCTTTTTCCTCAATAGCTGCTCATTTGTCGAAACCGCCGATATCGGACCACTGCAACATATATTCGTAGCTGCTATACCAACTGAATGATCAAAATTATGTACATTCATGAAACTGATCGTTTAAAATCCAGGCCTTATGGTATCTGGAAAATTTTTTTATTTGACAATAATCCATTGTTCAACAGTACAATATCCTACCGAATTGCTCAGTTTGGACTACGGTAGCAAAAAGCTGACATACAAACTGATCGATCGAAATCCAGTCCTAATGTGGAAAACTTGTTTGGAAAATGAAATTGCTTGGCATGGATTATTGCCCATACCAACGTTACAATCTCCGAAAAGATTGTTCAGATCAGATAACTATAGCATATTGCTCAAATCAAAGTTCTTTAAACGAATCTTTTGCATTTGTGAAGAATATAAAAGCTTCGTTGCTACCGAAATTAAAGTTTTTTTTTGTTTTTATTTATGAGTTGTTATCATTTTAATACAATTGTGGTATAAACTATCATATCTTTTAAGTTGGATTAAATTTGACGCAGCTTGATAAATTTTACTAAAATCGTTTCAGGAGTTTAGAAGTTTAGCCCGGACAAAACGTGACACGTACTTTCTATATACATAAAATAATAGGTACTTCAAGAGGGAAATGAGATCAACGGGAGAAAATCGAAAGGGGGCATTAATACAGTACTTAGACCCCTATCAGTACGTAGATTCATTTTAGTACAACGGATTTAACGAAAATTTCATCAAATATTGATATTGTTTCGACGAAACATTTATCAGAACCAGTAAATGTTATTGTTCACGTTGCCCAATATAACACGAGAAATTGAAATAATTTCGTGTTGCAGAACAGAGTGATACAACGATTTGAGATTGTTATCCATAAAAAACAAATACGAAATGAATGACAGAACTTACCAAACGATTTGAAGACGAAAAATCAGAAAATATTAGCACAACGGATCATTTTTTAATCTATCTGTGATGTGACGTTAGAATAACATGCATAAACCCAACATGCATCTTGACTTCAATATGACTTAATTTTAGATTCCAGAAGACATTCAATTATTTTTCCTTAATTTTCAAACCGATTTCAGTTTCTCTTTGGGATACTCTAATCGGAAAAAGTTACACATATGGTATACACTACTCATCACACTTGAATGCAGTGAGGAATTCATGTAAATTACTGCAATCACACTCATACCTAAATAAAAGGAATGCCTCTTCGAAGAAGAAGCACCGAACTATGTACAAGCTCTACTGAAACCAAATAAACTATTATAGAAGAACTGTATTATTTTCTGTCGCCTGACAGTACACGCATACGTACATAATTAGCCGTATTTGTAAGTGTTCTCAGAAATATTTAGTTACTAGTAATAGTATTTATTCTAATTTTGTTTGTGCTATCATCTCAGCAAGTGGAAGTGTATGTATATATGTGCATTAAGTGGGAGCGTTAATGACATACAAAGGTACATTGTATACTTATATATGTTTTTATACTGTTATCAGTCCAGATCCACAAGATTGGGGGGTTGCTACAGAAAAATTGTCCTTCCAGCACCAAAACAACACCTCTCAGCTACTCTTTTATTTGTTTGCCTGTTGGTGCAGACGATAACTAGATTATAATATCTTGATTCATCTTAGTACACACGTTTCTTGGAGTTTTGAGGGGATTGATATTACACATGAACGAAATCAGAAAATTTCGACACCCTCCAAACGCTGTTAATCAATAAGCCATAATATACTACAACTCAACTGCTATTTAAGCTTTCAAAGTATCAGAGTAAATACTCCTTTCAAAAGACCGGCTTATACTATGTTCACCAACTTTGGTGAAAAAACAAACTTTTAGCATTTCTGGAATGAGCGATATCGGATTATAGGCGTATCTACTACCGTCTCTCATATTAAATTATATATTATTGAACATATTTCCAGGAGTATACTTTATATTCAAAGATGTAATTTGTTAAAAGAAGGTTATAATAGCTGTCTTTGATTCGTTATTTCTCTGCTCTCCTCTGATTTCTTGTCAAAAAAATTACATCGAATACTGCTAATAAAGAAACTACTTGTATGTGGGTATAACCTATGCATAATGGAAACAAATACAACATATAGATGCTATCGGTTGACAATATTGCCCAGTAAGGCCAATATTTTTCTTTACAATTTTTTCTATATTTTATTAAAATATTCTTTAAATTTTTGTTAGATAAATCGGTTCAAACGCCACATTGGAATATTACCGTCGTTTGGCGGATTTTTCTTCATTTAAATCGTGGTCTTCTTTACACTCCAATTTTTTACAAAAAAATAATTATATATCAAATATAAAAATGGAAATTATTAAATGTGCGTCACCCTAATGTAAATGTATACAACATGTGATATGGGATGTGCTCATCAATGAACTGGTGGACGCTCGATTGCAGAGTTGATAATACAATATTTAACAACAACAGATATGTTTCTTTATGTAAATGTGTTTATGTCTTCAGAAGTCTTTTAACTTTAATTAGCACGTGTAGAGAGGAAATAGTTATTTTTTACTAATTTTGGTATTGATTACTATATCGATGGCAAACATTTTCGATAACAACAATTTTTCTTAAACAATTTATGTCAATGGAAAAGACAAAATGAAAAATAGTTGAAATAAACATTTTTCTAACTCATAACAATTGTTGGTGTTATTGCTTTATTAAAATATACTTATTTTAAAATTCTGTACATTTGCGCTAGAATAACATACATATATCATTGTGAGATCTTTTCACCAGGCTTTTTTAAACTTTCAAAGAGCTGATTCAATTGCTGGGTGCCAGATTCCGTGAATTTCTGTAAAAAAAAATTATGCAATGGTTAATATGGTATGTGGTACTTGTTTTTAGGCCCTCATTCTTTAACTATAATTTAATGAACATAGCTTTCTTTCCTTATTCAGGCGACTTTCTTTCCGAGTTATTCTATGAAAGTATTTAATAAGAACTGAAGTTTCTTGAACAGACTGAAACAAATTTCAGTACGCTCTATATTGAGAACTGAAAGATTTTAAGGGACACAAAAACAAGAAAAAATGTTATCTTCGTTTGCACCGAAGCTATTATACCCTTCGCAGATGCATTAGCATAGCATAAAAGAGTACACAAGATTTTTATTTTGATTTTGATCGGTCAGTTGAAATGGCAGCTTTAACCTATAGTGATCCAAGCTGAACAATATGTTCGGAGATTATAGCGAGGCATTCGTTAATAATCTAGGCCAAATCTCATGAAGATATCTTGACAAATAAAAGAGTTTTCCATACAAGGAAATACAGACGGACGTGGCTAATTGGACTTAGCTTCTCACGCTAATCATTTATATATGTATATGGTACACTTGATGAGGTCTTCGACGTTTACTTTTAGGTACTACAAATACTGTGACAAATTTAATATACCCTGTTCAGGGTATAAAAATAATTTGTGTAAGAAAGCGTTCGATTCGTTTGATTGAATGGTTGTAATTTCAACTGTGCTAAACATCTTACTACAAGTATAATTTTTATTTAGCCTTATTTTGCTAATAATAACTTTTATCAGGAAAATCAACTTAAAGAACTTTATATATAAATAGTTTTTTATCTTTTACTGACCTTTAATTCTTCTGTGTTTTCTTGAATGACTTTGTTCAAACTGGAACCAAATTCACCGAATATGGAACCCAAATCCTTGGCGGAGGTATCGTCGCGGGGAATGCGTGCCATTTCAATAAACTTGAAAGAAATTAAATTGTGAAGAAATATCAACGATGGGTTAAAATAAAATGCGCTTTCCACTTTACTAACCTGGACAAAGCACATCACAATTAAGAGGCCGAGAAGACACTTCAATATGGGAGACATTGTGTGAATTTTTGTGGTAACCGGAACTAGTGAACTGCTTAGTGAGAGCGATGGTAAGTGAATATATTGTCGACTGTCATGCAAGAAGCTTTTATAGTTCTTTTCGTAATCTCTTTGTACATAGATCAGCGAACTAATAGTGTGTTTGAAGACATAATTGAAACAAGTTCCTAATATTGAGTTATACCAACAATAAATATACGAGGGCATTAAGGTGTGTAAATATTTCGAAATGAAAGTGTTAAAGTAATAAATAATTGAAATATGCATTATTTACATTTATTGCAAGTACGATGTTTTTTTTTTTTTTAAATAGCAATAGGAAAAGACTATATCATTGAAGATTTAGCGCTTTATACAAGAACTTGAAGTACAGACGTAGAGGCACACCAAATACTCAGTACAGATCACGCTCATCGGGTTGCTATAAAAATTTGCTCTGTGTGATACCTTTAAATCATAGAACATTTCTCAAGAGATTGCTTTGAATGTCATTTTATAACTTTTATGTTACATATTCTTATTATATTTATGAATTAATATAATTTTTATTCAGTAAATATGATTTATAATGTTTTACTTTAATTTTTAGGAGTAGCGAATAACCGCTATTTACGGAAATCAAATTTAACGATAGATTGGGAAAAAATTTTTAGAAAAATATTTGATCCGTAAGATATAACACACCCTAATACAGAAATAATAATGAGGACTAAAAATGTGAGTGGTGCGTTTGCCTTAGGTTCATGGGGTGAAATTCATACACTTTGCATGCAATACTTTTAAAATGTTCTTTTTTCAGTTTTTTTACTTCAAACAATTTATTTCAATTTCTACGAATTTTTTTTTGCACGCACACACGTTTCATAGCTCCGCAATATATTTTTATGTGTGCGTAATTTTTTTTGTAGTGATATTTTATTTTTTTTTTTCAATAAATAATACGCGCCACATTCGGTCTATTTGTCTGACGATTGATTATGCGAAAAAGGGTTCGGTCCATTCACGCAATTTAGGCTTATAACGAGATAACGAGTTCCTAGAATAATTCCTAAATTTCTGATAACAATCGAACATGGACGATTTAGAGAGAGAAGAGGGGCGAAAAAGCATCGCTCAGTTTCGCAAAAGTATCTACGGCGGTGATGAGGTCGAATTTGCCGATATTTTTCAATTCGATATTGATGAAGATGATCATAAGAAAATACTACAAGTGATGAGGGACTCTCTGCAGCGATTACCAGATAGCTTTCGTAGCAATATTTTGGACAAATTCATAGAGGAACATCCCGAGTTAAACTGGAAGATAGAGACATTTGAGGAGAATGATGAAGATCAAGATAATATAGAAGATATTTTGAAAACATTTCGTTTTGATAGCTTAATACCATCGCGTTGGGTGGAAGTTCATGAGACATTTGACAGTAAATTGCGCCCATTTTCTAGCGCATTCATGATCAGAGAATCCGAAAAGTTTTGGGCTATAATTCAAGCGACTGAAGAAGCACATTTCGAACCGATTCGGACGTATGCGGTTGAAAAATTAAGCAACGATATCAACAATTCTCTGTATACGATCTATAAATTAAATCAATGCAAAGATGAGGACTTCAGATTGGATGACTACGAGCATTTTCATATTTTCAGTTGGACGCAGGATCGATTTCTTGCTAGAAGACATATGAAAGGTATTGCTTGGGTTGACATTTTTACGAAATCTTTAACTGAAGAATGTTTGGACGCTTTCAAATTGCGTTATGATATTCTGGAATTGGTGCGACTGTTGAAACCACTTCTAGCAAGCTTCTATAGCGCAAGTGCTGCTTTCATAAATGAAAGCAAAGAAGTGATTGAGTAAGTAAATTAATGCTTTCAAATGTAAACTCTTCGTATTTCCGAGATAACATCACTAATTTCTATTACTCATTTACTACTCGCATTAGAAATGCACGCCAATTGCTGAGTTTCAATGATAAAATCATGAAAGAGCTGGAAGATAACCTGGCATTTTACTGTGAAAAAGTCAATCAGATCACAAATATTTCGCTCCAACGTCGAAGTGCGGGCCGTGATGTGGTAAAAAACTACTTCGAACTGGAAACATTGGCTTTTGTTGGTTAGTATGATTTAATGTTCTAAATTCTGTCCAACACATGTAATAAGGTCACTCTTTTATTAGTTCGCGATCCCATCGAGAAACGATATCAAATAAACTATTATAAGCAAAAGACGGCTGACTGGCAGTGCTACTTCGACAAGCAGGAGAGTCAAATTGTGGAAAAATTACATAAAGTTCAGAAGAAGCATAATGCTGAAGAATACTGTCATTCTTCCATGATGCAGTGTATATACGGAATAATAGAGGTTGGTTAGACAAAGGTTAGAGGGGTGATTTCACACTGTTGACAATTGGCTAGTCAACTTAAACATAACATACTTTTAGGCTGATGATTTCATTTGACGAATCATATTTTAACAATATATATTTGGTGAAATGCTAATGTTTGTTTTTCATTTCCGTTTAGGACTACAAACATCGCATTGAAGTACTGTCTGAAGAATACGATGGTCGCTTCAATGAAATCGACGAAAAGAACAGAAAACTTAAAATTAATATGGATAAAATGAAGATTCAACACGAATTTTTAATGGCAGAAAAGGATTACATGCAAATGAGAATTGAGGAAATACAAAAGGGCAAAGAGGTAAAACTTTCTAAAAGGAAAAAACGCTCCCTAATGTCGATGTTATCAAGTGGCAGCGTAAAAGAGTTGAAGAAGAAACGCTCCAAGATAAATAAACTAAATATCGGTATATATTAATGTACTTTTACACAAGTAACGGTATTGTATAGAAGATAAATTCTAAACGGTTTTCAAGAAATATAGATACTTCTATTGACATAATTAATGTTTTCATTTGTACATGAGTGCCAGATTGGGCCTTAAGATAAGGGAGCGATCATTCAAAAGAAAAACGGTTATTTTAAGCTAACCATTGCAATATATTTTGAAACTAATTAAACTCTTAATTTATCTTTAACAACTTCACAAATATATTTTCAGCTGAGAACTTTTTTCTGACTTAAATATAATCACCATTATACCATTGGTGAAGAAACCTAAAAGTTGTATCCGAAATGGGCTCAAATATTTTTTGAGAAAAGGCTGCTTATTCTTCACATTCGATATCTCAAGATATAGTGCTTTTAGCCTCGGCCGTCGGCTTCCCATCAAGCGCGTCATAGGTTCGGTGAATGGGACCAAAACGAGATGGCCCTCGTTCCCTATTTTCACAAGAAAATTTATTGATGGTATATCACTCCGATTGCTGCAAAAAGATGTCGAAAATTAGAACTATCGGCTGGAGTTAAATTCGAAATTTAAGAACTAAATATATAACATGTTACATTTGCGCTAGAGCAATGAGAGCGAATAAATCGACGTGTAGTAAAAGAGAAGAAATAGTTACTTTTTCCCGAGTCTAAAACGAAAGTAACCTATCGGATAACAAATGCTCGATTTACTTATAAGCCATACGTTGGCCCGTCTTGTTTGATTTTTCTTAATTTTTACTCATTTAATACTCTCCATTTCATTCATCGATGGATACTATAAAAAAAGTGATTGGAAACTTTAAACGGAGCAAATAGATTTATTTAACTACTTTGCGATACAGAAACTCAATTTCTATTTGCAATAGTTTTCCTTTCAAAAATTTATTAAACATAATATTTTTTAACGCGTACAAGCTTATTACAATAAAACAAATAGGATATATTTTTTTAATTAGCTAGTAGCGTAGTTTGCAGGCATATACGTGAGCTTTAATCGGGCAAAATACGAAAATAGAGATTTAGTTAATCTACGCGAATCAGACAAATTACCAAGAGCACAACATGATTAACTTAGAGGGCGGGAGAAAGAGCATTGCGCATTTTCGCAGAAGCATCTACGGCGGCGATGAGATCGACTTCACCGATATTTTCCAATTCGACATGGATGAAGACGACCACAAGCAAATGTTAACTGTAATGAGGGATTCTATGATGCGCTTACCAGGTACATTTCGCAGCGAAATGTTGGACAAATTCGCAGATGATCATCCTGATCTGAGATGGAACCCCGATGAGGATGAAGTACCGTTAGACAAGGCATCCGTATATAGTTTTGAGAGTTTAATTCCGTCACGCTGGATTTTAATTCACGAGGAATTCGACAAACAGTTGCGCTCATTTTCAAGCACTTTCTCCATACGTGATCCGGATAAGTTCTGGAGCATAGTACAGCATAAACAGCAACCACACTACGAGACAGCACGTGCGCTTGCAATAGAAAAATTGTCTAACGATGTCAATACTTCATTGTATATGATTTACAAATTGAATCATTGTAAAAATAAGGACTTCAAACTGGAGGATTACGAACATTTTCAGGTTTTCAGTTGGACCGACGATCGATTTCTTGCCAGGCGCCAAATGAAAGGCGTCGCTTGGGTGGATATTTTTAAAAAGTCACTCACGGAAATTTGTTTGGACGCTTTCAAACTGCGTTACGATATTATAGAATTGGTTCGTTTGCTGAAACCATACTTTTTAAGTTTTTGTACCAAAAATAATGAGCTCGTAGTGCAGACGATAGCGATGATAAAGTGAGTGAATGAAACTCTCGAAGTAGAAAACAGTTGTGTAGTAAAATCAGAAAACTTGAATGTGTGATAACTGAAGAGTTGGTGGGCGGCTGGCATAAACTCGAAAATACTGTAAAGAGTTTGGTAGTAGTAGTCGCTCTTAAGAATAAAAGGAGTACGTCTCTTAGGAAAGCCACATATTCTCACATACTAAGTTTTATGTGAGCAAAGCTTCACAACAAAAATATTTCCTATTGTAACCGATCTGAGATCTGCTGAACTACTTGGCCTTAGCAAAGTTCATCTTGCCGCAATCGTAGGGTTCTTACTGGACATCGTCTAATAGGCATTCATGCGATAAGGGAAAAAATCTTGACGGACGCAAGTTGTTAAAGTTGTCTGGAGGAAGGTGAGTTGAAAACATCCAGTCACTTTCTTCTCCATTTTCCAGCCTTTGCAAGAGTGAGATTGAAACATCTCGGCAGTCCTACCTTCGGCGAACCAGGAGACTGACCTTAGCCGTCTCAACAAATTTGTGATAGACTCAAAGCGCTTTGTCGAATCGTAAGGGTCTTATAAATAATTAGGAGTTTTAGATAAAACAATGGACCGGCGTTCTAAGCTGTACTTAAAACTGGGATCGACCTCAACCGAACCTAACCTGACCTATGTAAAAGTAGTATGCTACTGAATTGCGTTTTGAAATCGGAGCGGCTTTGCTAACTTGATACGCCATATACGATTTCATTTTCTCAAAAATCAACTTTTCCAGCATTAAATCATGTACAAGCTCTACTGAAACCAAATAAACTATTGTAGAAGAACTGTATTATTTTCTGTCGCCTGACAGTACACGCATACGTACATAATTAGTCGTATTTGTAAGTGTTCTCAGAAATATTTAGTTACTAGTAATAGTATTTATTCTAATTTTGTTTGTGCTATCATCTCAGCAAGTGGAAGTGTATGTATATATGTGCATTAAGGGGGAGCGTTAATGACATGCAAAGGTACATTGGATACTTATATATGTTTTTATACTGTTATCAGTCCAGTTAGTTTTGAGGGGATTGATATTACAGATGAACGAAATCAGAAAATTTCGACACCCTCCAAACGCTGTTAATCAATAAGCCATAATATACTACAACTCAACTGCTATTAAACTTGCAAAGTATCAGAGTAAATACTCCTTTCAAAAGACCGGCTTATACTATGTTCACCAACTGAAAAAACAAACTTTTAGCATTTCTGGAATGAGCGATATCGGATTATAGGCGTATCTACTACCGTCTCTCATATTAAATTATATATTATTGAACATATTTCCAGGAGTATACTTTATATTCAAAGATGTAATTTGTTAAAAGAAGGTTATAATAGCTGTCTTTGATTCGTTATTTCTCTGCTCTCCTCTGATTTCTTGTCAAAAAAATTACATCGAATACTGCTAATAAAGAAACTACTTGTATGTGGGTATAACCTATGCATAATGGAAACAAATACAACATATAGATGCTATCGGTTGACAATATTGCCCAGTAAGGCCAATATTTTTCCTTACAATTTTTTCTATATTTTATTAAAATATTCTTTAAATTTTTATTAGATAAATCGGTTCAAACGCCACATTGGAATTTTACCGTCGTTTGGCGGTTTTTTCTTCATTGAAATCGTGGTCTTCTTTACACTCCAATTTTTGACAAAAAAATAATTATATATCAAATATAAAAATGGAAATTATTAAATGTGCGTCACCCTAATGTAAATGTACACAACATGTGATATGGGATGTGCTCATCAATTAACTGGTGGACGCTACAACAACAGTTATGTTTCTTTATGTAAATGTGTTCATGTCTTAAGAAGTCTTTTAACTTTAATTAGAACGTGTAGACAGGAAACAGTTATTTTTTACTAATTTTGGTATTGATTACTATATCGATGGCAATTATTTTCGATAACAACAATTTTTCTTAAACAATTTATGTCCTTATCTGACATAAATTATTACCAGGTCTTGATGCGATATCAATGGAAAAGACAAAATGAAAAATAGTTGAAATAAACATTTTTCTAACTCATAATAATTGTTGGTGATATTGCTTTATTAAAATATACTTATTTTAAAATTCTGTACACTTGCGCTAGAATAACATACATATATCATTGTGAGATCTTTGCACCAGGCTTTGGGAAACTTTCAAAGAGCTGATTCGATTGCTGGGTGCCAGATTCCGTGATTTTCTGTAAAAAAAAATTATGCAATGGTTAATATGGTATGTGGTACTTGTTTTTAGGCCCTCATTCTTTAACTATAATTTAATGAACATAGCTTTCTTTCCTTATTCAGGCGACTTTCTTTCCGAGTTATTCTGTGAAAATATTTAATAAGAACTGAAGTTTCTTGAACAGACTGAAACAAATTTCAGTACGCTCTATATTGAGAACTGAAAGATTTTAAGGGACACAAAAATAAGAAAAAATATTATCTTCGTTTGCACCGAAGCTATTATACCCTTCGCAGATGCATTAGCATAGCATAAAAGAGTATACAAGATTTTTATCGGTCAGTTGAAATGGCAGTTTTAAGCTATAGTGATCCAAGCTGAACAATATGTTCGGAGATTATAGCGAGGCATTCATTAATAATATAGGCCAAATCTCATGAAAATATCTTGACAAATAAAAGAGTTTTCCATACAAGGAAATACAGACAGACATGGCTAATTGGACTTAGCTTCTCACGCTAATCATTTATATATGTATATGGTACACTTGATGAGGTCTTCGACGTTTACTTTTAGGTACTACAAATATTGTGACAAATTTAATATACCCTGTTCAGGGTATAAAAATAATTTGTGTAAGAAAGCGTTCGATTCGTTTGATTGAGTGGTTGTAATTTCAATTGTGCTAAACATCTTACTGCAAGTATAATCTTTATTTAACCTTATTTTGCTAATAATAACTTTTATCAGGAAAATCAACTTTAAGAACTTTATATATAAATAGTTTTTTATCTTTTACTGACCTTAAATTTTTCTACGATCAAGCTTTTCTTGAGACGATTTGCGCTTTCTTTAAAGACTTTGTTCCAATCGATATCCAAAGGATCGTTGATAACGGGTGCCATTTCAATAAACTTGAAAGAAATTAAATTGTGAAGAAATATCAACGATGGGTTAAAATAAAATGCGCTTTCCACTTTACTAACCTGGACAAAGCACATCACAATTAAGAGGCCGAGAAGACACTTCAATATGGGAGACATTGTGTGAATTTTTGTGGTAACCGGAACTAGTGAACTGCTTAGTGAGAGCGATGGTAAGTGAATATATTGTCGACTGTCATGCAAGAAGCTTTTATAGTTCTTTTCGTAATCTCTTTGTACATAGATCAGCGAACTAATAGTGTGTTTGAAGACATAATTGAAACAAGTTCCTAATATTGAGTTATACCAACAATAAATATACGAGGGCATTAAGGTGTGTAAATATTTCGAAATGAAAGTGTTAAAGTAATAAATAATTGAAATATGCATTATTTACATTTATTGCAAGTACGATGTTTTTTTTTTTTTAAATAGCAATAGGAAAAGACTATATCATTGAAGATTTAGCGCTTTATACAAGAACTTGAAGTACAGACGTAGAGGCACACCAAATACTCAGTACAGATCACGCTCATCGGGTTGCTATAAAAATTTGCTCTGTGTGATACCTTTAAATCATAGAACATTTCTCAAGAAATCGCTTTGAATGTCATTTAATAACTTTTATGTTACATATTCTTATTAAATTTTTAGGAGTAGCGAATAACCGCTATTTACGGAAATCGAATTTAACGATAGATTGTGAAAGGCTTTTTAGAAAAATATTTGATCCGTAAGATATAACACACCCTAATACAGACATAATAATGAGGACTAAAAATGTGAGTGGTGCGTTTGCCTTAGGTTCATCGGGTGAAATTCATACACTTTGCATGCAATACTTTTAAAATTTTCTCTTTTCAGTTTAGTAGTAATTTATTTCAATTTCTACGAATTTTTTTTTGCACGCACACACGTTTCTTAGCTCCGCAATATATTTTTATGTGTGCGTAATTTTTTTGTAGTGATATTGTTTTTTTTTTTAATAAATAATACGCGCCACATTCGGTCTATTTGTCTGACGTAATATTATGTGAAAAAGTGTTCGGTCCATTCACGCAATTTAGGCTTATAACGAGATAAAGTGTTCCTAGAATAATTCCTAAATTTCTGGTAACAATCGAACATGGACGATTTAGAGAGAGAAGAGGGGCGAAAAAGCATCGCTCAGTTTCGCAAAAGTATCTACGGCGGTGATGAGGTCGAATTTGCCGATATTTTTCAATTCGATATTGATGAAGATGATCATAAGAAAATACTACAAGTGATGAGGGACTCTCTGCAGCGATTACCAGATAGCTTTCGTAGCAATATTTTGGACAAATTCATAGAGGAACATCCCGAGTTAAACTGGAAGATAGAGACATTTGAGGAGAATGATGAAGATCAAGATAATATAGAAGATATTGTTTTATTATATATTTATCATTATATTTGAAAACATTTCGTTTTGATAGCTTAATACCATCGCGTTGGGTGGAAGTGCATGAGACATTTGACAGTAAATTGCGCCCATTTTCTAGCGCATTCATGATCAGCGAATCCGAAAAGTTTTGGGCTATAATTCAAGCGACTGAAGGAGCACATTTCGAACCGATTCGGACGTATGCGGTTGAAAAATTAAGCAACGATATCAACAATTCTCTGTATACGATCTATAAATAAAATCAATGCAAAGATGAGGACTTCAGATTGGATGACTACGAGCATTTTCATATTTTCAGTTGGACGGAGGATCGATTTCTTGCTAGAAGACATATGAAAGGTATTGCTTGGGTTGACATTTTTACGAAATCTTTAACTGAAGAATGTTTGGACGCGTTCAAATTGCGTTATAATATTCTGAATTGGTGCGACTGTTGAAACCACTTCTAGCAAGCTTCTATAGCGCAAGTGCTGCTTTCATAAATGAAAGCAAAGAAGTGATTGAGTAAGTAAATTAATGCTTTCAAATGTAAACTTTTCGTATTTCCGAGATAACATCACTAATTTCTATTACTCATTTACTACTCGCATTAGAAATGCACGCCAATTGCTGAGTTTCAATGATAAAATCATGAAAGAGCTGGAAGATAACCTGGCATTTTACTGTGAAAAAGTCAATCAGATCACAAATATTTCGCTCCAACGTCGAAGTGCGGGCCGTGATGTGGTAAAAAACTACTTCGAACTGGAAACATTGGCTTTTGTTGGTTAGTATGATTTAATGTTCTAAATTCTGTCCAACACATGTAATAAGGTCACTCTTTTATTAGTTCGCGATCCCATCGAGAAACGATATCAAATAAATTATTATAAGCAAAAGACGGCTGACTGGCAGTGCTACTTCGACAAGCAGGAGAGTCAAATTGTGGAAAAATTACATAAAGTTCAGAAGAAGCATAATGCTGAAGAATACTGTCATTCTTCCATGATGCAGTGTGTATACGGAATAATAGAGGTTGGTTAGACAAAGGTTAGAGGGGTGATTTCACACTGTTGACAATTGGCTAGTCAACTTAAACATAACATACTTTTAGGCTGATGATTTCATTTGACGAATCATATTTTAACAATATATATTTGGTGAAATGCTAATGTTTGTTTTTCATTTCCGTTTAGGACTACAAACATCGCATTGAAGTACTGTCTGAAGAATACGATGGTCGCTTCAATGAAATCGACGAAAAGAACAGAAAACTTAAAATTAATATGGATAAAATGAAGATTCAACACGACTTTTTAATGGCAGAAAAGGATTACATGCAAATGAGAATTGAGGAAATACAAAAGGGCAAAGAGGTAAAACTTTCTAAAAGGAAAAAACGCTCCCTAATGTCGATGTTATCAAGTGGCAGCGTAAAAGAGTTGAAGAAGAAACGCTCCAAGATAAATAAACTAAATATCGGTATATATTAATGTACTTTTACACAAGTAACGGTATTGTATAGAAGATAAATTCTAAACGGTTTTCAAGAAATATAGATACTTCTATTGACATAATTAATGTTTTCATTTGTACATGAGTGCCAGATTGGGCCTTAAGATAAGGGAGCGATCATTCAAAAGAAAAACGGTTATTTTAAGCTAACCATTGCAATATATTTTGAAACTAATTAAACTCTTAATTTATCTTTAACAACTTCACAAATATATTTTCAGCTGAGAACTTTTTTCTGACTTAAATATAATCACCATTATACCATTGGTGAAGAAACCTAAAAGTTGTATCCGAAATTGGCTCAAATATATATAAAGTTTTAGCCTCGGCCGTCGGCTTCCCATCAAGCGCGTCATAGGTTCGGTGAATGGGACCAAAACGAGATGGCCCTCGTTCCCTATTTTCACAAGAAAATTTATTGATGGTATATCACTCCAATTGCTGCAAAAAGATGTCGAAAATTAGAACTATCGGCTGGAGTTAAATTCGAAATTTAAGAACTAAATATATAACATGTTATATTTGCGCTAGAGCAATGAGAGCGAATAAATCGACGTGTAGTAAAAGAGAAGAAATAGTTACTTTTTCCCGAGTCTAAAACGAAAGTAACCTATCGGATAACAAATGCTCGATTTACTTATAAGCCATACGTTGGCCCGTCGTGTTTGAATTTTTCTTAATTTTTACTCATTTAATACTCTCCATTTCATTCATCGATGGATACTATAAAAAAAGTGATTGGAAACTTTAAACGGAGCAAATAGATTTATTTAACTACTTTGCGATACAGAAACTCAATTTCTATTTGCAATAGTTTTCCTTTCAAAAATTTATTAAACATAATATTTTTTAACGCGTACAAGCTTATTACAATAAAACAAATAGGATATATTTTTTTAATTAGCTAGTAGCGTAGTTTGCAGGCATATACGTGAGCTTTAATCGGGCAAAATACGAAAACAGAGATTTAGTTAATCTACGCGAATCAGACAAGTTACCAATAGCACAACATGATTAACTTAGAGGGCGGGAGAAAGAGCATTGCGCATTTTCGCAGAAGCATCTACGGCGGCGATGAGATCGACTTCACCGATATTTTCCAATTCGACATGGATGAAGACGACCACAAGCAAATGTTAACTGTAATGAGGGATTCTATGATGCGCTTACCAGGTACATTTCGCAGCGAAATGTTGGACAAATTCGCAGATGATCATCCTGATCTGAGATGGAACCCCGATGAGGATGAAGTACCGTTAGACAAGGCATCCGTATATAGTTTTGAGAGTTTAATTCCGTCACGCTGGATTTTAATTCACGAGGAATTCGACAAACAGTTGCGCTCATTTTCAAGCACTTTCTCCATACGTGATCCGGATAAGTTCTGGAGCATAGTACAGCATAAACAACAACCACACTACGAGACAGCACGTGCGCTTGCAATAGAAAAATTGTCTAACGATGTCAATACTTCATTGTATATGATTTACAAATTGAATCATTGTAAAAATAAGGACTTCAAACTGGAGGATTACGAACATTTTCAGGTTTTCAGTTGGACCGACGATCGATTTCTTGCCAGGCGCCAAATGAAAGGCGTCGCTTGGGTGGATATTTTTAAAAAGTCACTCACGGAAATTTGTTTGGACGCTTTCAAACTGCGTTACGATATTATGGAATTGGTGCGTTTGCTGAAACCATACTTTTTAAGTTTTTGTACCAAAAATAATGAGCTCGTAGTGCAGACGATAGCGATGATAAAGTGAGTGAATGAAACTCTCGAAGTAGAAAACAGTTGTGTAGTAAAATCAGAAAACTTGAATGTGTGATAACTGAAGAGTTAGTGGGCAGCTGGCATAAACTCGAAAATACTGTAAAGAGTTTGGTAGTAGTAGTCGCTCTAAAGAGTAAAAGGAGTGCGTCGCTTCTCACATACTAAGAATTATGTGAGCAACGCTTCACAACAAAAATATTGGGTCGGCTTTAGTATACCGTCCCAGGCTTTCGGGGATAACATGAGTATGAGTGGATAGAGGAGATCCTCCAGATCAAGAATATATAGAATATATCCGCGGGAAACTTATAGTTTTCGAGATATTTACGTTTAAATTTGAAAATTTCAACTATTTAAAGTACGTATTTTTGCTGTTTAAAATGAATTATACACTTATATTTTTTACTTTTATATCCACCAACACTTGACTAATTCGTTTTTAGAATTTTTTTTTATATTAGATGCTGCAAAAATAGCTTTATTTCAATATTTAAATCATTCTTCAATTTTAATAATTTTGACAATAACAAAATGGTTGTGAATGCCAAAACACCAGTGTTGCGGTACTAATATATTTTGTAAACGAACAAAAATAAAATAAACAGAGAGATTATACCCTAGATACAGGAAACAACTCAAAAAGAAGTTCTTAGCGAAAAATATTTTGACACACCCCGGTATTGGACTGGTTATTTGACATTTTGCAACCCTTTTATTATTGTCAGAATTAATAGAATTTAACAATAATTTAATTATTGTATTAAACTATTTTTGCACTATATAATGTAAAATAAATGTGTACAAACGTATTAGTGAAGTGTTAGTGGATATAAAAGTGGAAAATATACGCGTATAATTCATTTGAAATCGAAAAAATTCGTACTTTAAATAGTTGAAATTTTCAACTTTAAACGTAAATATCTCGAAAACTATAAGTTTCCCGATTTCCCGATATTCTTGATCTGGAAGATCTCCTCTATCCGCCCATACCCATTTTATCCCCGAAAGCCTGGAATGGTATACTAAAGTTTTCCCAAAATATTTCCTATTGTATCCGATCTGAGATCTGCTGAACTACTTGGCCTTAGCAAAGTTCATCTTGCCGCAATCGTAGGGTTCTTACTGGACATCGTCTAATAGGCATTCATGCGATAAGGGAAAAAATCTTGACGGACGCAAGTTGTTAAAGTTGTCTGGAGGAAGGTGAGTTGAAAACATCCAGTCACTTTCTTCTCCATTTTCCAGCCTTTGCAAGAGTGAGATTGAAACATCTCGGCAGTCCTACCTTCGGGAGGAGACTGACCTTAGCCGTCTCAACAAATTTGTGATGGACTCAAAGCGCTTTGTCGAATCGTAAGGGTCTTATAAATAATTAGGAGTTTTAGATAAAACAATGGACCGGCGTTCTAAGCTGTACTTAAAACTGGGATCGACCTCAACCGAACCTAACCTGACCTATGTAAAAGTAGTATGCTACTGAATTGCGTTTTGAAATCGGAGCGGCTTTGCTAATCTGATACGCCATATACGGTTTCATTTTCTCAAAAATCAACTTTTCCAGCATTAAATTATGTACAAGCTCTACTGAAACCAAATAAACTATTGTAGAAGAACTGTATTATTTTCTGTCGCCTGACAGTACACGCATACGTACATAATTAGTCGTATTTGTAAGTGTTCTCAGAAATATTTAGTTACTAGTAATAGTATTTATTCTAATTTTGTTTGTGCTATCATCTCAGCAAGTGGAAGTGTATGTATATATGTGCATTAAGGGGGAGCGTTAATGACATGCAAAGGTACATTGTATACTTATATATGTTTTTATACTGTTATCAGTCCAGTTAGTTTTGAGGGGATTGATATTACAGATGAACGAAATCAGAAAATTTCGACACCCTCCAAACGCTGTTAATCAATAAGCCATAATATACTACAACTCAACTGCTATTTAAGTTTGCAAAGTATCAGAGTAAATACTCCTTTCAAAAGACCGGCTTATACTATGTTCACCAACTGAAAAAACAAACTTTTAGCATTTCTGGAATGAGCGATATCGGATTATAGGCGTATCTACTACCGTCTCTCATATTAAATTATATATTATTGAACATATTTCCAGGAGTATACTTTATATTCAAAGATGTAATTTGTTGAAAGAAGGTTATAATAGCTGTCTTTGATTCGTTATTTCTCTGCTCTCCTCTGATTTCTTGTCAAAAAAATTACATCGAAGACTGCTAATAAAGAAACTACTTGTATGTGGGTATAACCTATGCATAATGGAAACAAATACAACATATAGATGCTATCGGTTGACAATATTGCCCAGTAAGGCCAATATTTTTCCTTACAATTTTTTCTATATTTCATTAAAATATTCTTTAAATTTTTACTAGATAAATCGGTTCAAACGCCACATTGGAATTTTACCATCGTTTGGCGGTTTTTTCTTCATTTAAATCGTGGTCTTCTTTACACTCCAATTTTTGACAAAAAAATAATTATATAATATATCAAATATAAAAATGGAAATTATTAAATGTGCGTCACCCTAATGTATATGTACACAACATGTGATATGGGATGTGCTCATCAATTAACTGGTGGACGCTTGATTGTAGAGTTGATATCAAAATGGAGGCAAGTAAACAAACCTGTCAAAGTTGCAATAAAATAATTAGAGAAAATACTAGTAGCATCGGCTGCTATGTTTGTAAAAAGTGGTATCACAAGAAGTGTAGTAGCTTAAGTGAAAAAGAATATAAAAATTATCTCGCAGAGTTTCGTAATAAAGGTTTTACAACTTGGAAATGCTCGACATGCAATTTAGAGGTTGGATGACGAACACGAGGTGGACGATGGACAATACACAGCTTTGTCTACTAGTACCGATGTAATTGAAAGTATGTTCATTAAATATCTAGCACCATTTAGAAAAAAATGGATAAACTGGAGCTCAATGTCACTGGGTTGCGTAATGACTTGAACAAATTTACGGAACAAAATAATAAAACAGCCCAGCAGCAGAAGCTAATGGGTAATAGGATTGACAAAATCGAAAAGCAACTACAGTCAATTAGTAATCTCTATGGGGATCCCAACTTTATAATTTCTGAACTGAACGAGCGTAAGAAACGTAAGTCTGAGGTCGTTTTTTATAATGTACCGGAATCTAAAAAACCGGCAGGATTAGATCGGCGTGACGACGACATCGAGCAGGTTGCAGCGTTAATTCCAGAAGATCTGTCAAACAAGATTCCAGACATCAAAGTCCGTCGTCTCGGCAAGCCAGTGCAGGGCAAGACCCGTCCAGTATTACTATACACACCATTTCCAGCAACAGCTAGGGAAGTCATGAAGATTAATCCAGCTGGTGACACGGGCATTAAGTTCAAGCCGAGCTTAACACACGCACAGCAGCAGCATCTAAATATGCTCAGAACAGAGCTCAATGAGCTAATCAAAGGTGGTGACAACAAAAGGACAATCAAATATATCAATGGAGTGCCTAAAATAGTTGACAAACCGGCATTTCATGCGCCGAGAGAAAAAAATTAGGAAATGTAAGATAACAATAAAATATCAAAACATGAGAGGTTTAAGAACAAAATTACATCAATTTATAACCTCTTCAGCTTGCTTCAATGGAGATATAATTTGCGCTAATTGACAATAATTTTAAGTTATTTAGGAAAGATAGAGACAGCAACACAATTGATCATAAACGTGGAGGTGGTGTCCTAATAGCGATAAAGAGTGATATATCGGCCGAACAGTTAGAAACAGAAGACAATAATATAGAACACATATTTATTAAAGTTAAATGTACGGAAGGCGACTTAGTAATTGGTTGTGTTTATCTACCTCCGCTATCACTATTGGACGTTTACATTAATCATACCAATACTGTTCAATACCTAAAAAACAAATACCGTGACTGCAAGCTGTTAATCTTAGGAGATTACAATCTACCTAGTAGCTACCCACAAGATCAATGTGTAAATTTACTGTATAGCAATATGTTTCTTGTTAATTGCGAACAACTCAACGCGATCACCAATGACTACAATAAAACCCTAGACCTTTGCTTTAGCAACACAAACATCAAAGTCACCAGAGGAGATCCTCTCATTTATGAAGACAAACATCACCCGAATATAAACATCAGGGTGGATACTCTAGCTAATTTAAAAGAAAGCAAGTCGCCAAAATATATTTTTAAGAACGCAAATTACTTGGATTTAAATGGATTTTTTCTAACTTGCAATTGGATTGAATTATATAAGCTAGAGTCAATAGATGATAAAGTAGACTGGTTCTACAACGTTATAAATGAGGGAATTATCCGACATGTACCTGTTTCCAACAACAAAGCAAGTAAATACCCAGTTTGGTTTTCCAGAGAGCTGATAAGCAAAATCCGTGAAAAAAATACAGCACATGCAAAATATAAAAAAACCAAGACAAGGCAACAATATAATACATTCCGGCAACTTAGAAATGTCTAGAATCAAGGATTAAACAAGATGCTACAACCTTCTGGACATTTATCAAGAACAAAAGAAGGAGTGACACAGATATCCCGGCTGCCATGACCTGGAAAGAAACCACAGCTAGTAATGGAGAAGAAGTAATTAATCTCTTTGCATCGTTCTTTAAAAGCATTTATAAAACTAATAATGACGGATTGCCTATACATGACGATCATAACGAGGGTCACAGCCAAGAAATGGATTTATCAGAGCTCCAGGTAACATACGATGTCGTTTATAAACAAATGCGCAAACTGGACCGCAAAAAAGGAACAGGACCTAATGGTATTTTTAATTTACTTCTAAAAAACTGCGCAATCGGATTAGCAGAACCTATTACTCATCTATTTGATGCATCGCTCAAGTCTGGCATTTTTCCATCAGTGTGGAAAACCTCCTTCATCTGTCCAATACATAAAGCAGGTTCCAGAAGTGACATACATAGCTAACTATAGACCTGTATGCATTCAGTCATCCATTGCTAAGCTCTTCGAGAAAATTATCCTACCTCAAATAATATCAACCTTCGAGAATATTATATCTACAAAACAGCACGGATTCGTAGGAGGACGATCCACAGTTACAAATTTATATCTCTCTACAGGATACGTTCTAGACGCAATGAACCAAGGATTGAGCACTCATACCATCTACACGGATTTCTCTAAGGCCTTCCATATGGTAAATCACGGTATTCTTATCGATAAATTGAAACAATATGGTGTTAAAGGTAGTGCGCTGGATTGGCTGAAGTCATACAGATAGACTATTACAAGTACGTGTGAATGGCTACATATCAGAATTATATGAAGTCACATCAGGTGTCCCTCAGGGATCGCATCTCGGGCCAATACTCTTTAATATATTCATAAACGACATCGGGGAGCATTTTAAATCCGAATACCAACTTTATGCTGATGACTTAAAGATCTTCAGGAAGATAAATAGCGATGATGATATAGATATTCTACAGCGTGATATCAACACACTCCATAGTTGGTATCAAAAGAATAATTTAAATTTAAACAAAAACAAGTGTGAGGATCTATGTCTCTCTAGACTAGCAAACCCACCTCCAGCAACCTATCATCTCAATGAGCACCAACTATCTGAGGTATCATCAATTAAAGATCTAGGCATTATCATAGATAACAAGCTTAATTTTTCATGTCATGTGGACAGGATAACATCTCATGCCTTCAAAACACTCGGCTTTTTATTCAGGGCGGGCAAAGAGTTTAAAGATGTCTACACACTTATACACATATTTAAAACGTTGGTACGTCCTACATTGGAATATGGCTGCATTATCTGGTCACCTCACACTCAACAAATGATTGATATAATTGAAAAAATACAACGGAAATTCTGTAAATTTCTAACATATTATATGTACACACGAGGGACCCACTTAACAACGGATGAGGTGTACAGGCACTTCAAGATCGACAGTCTGTTTAATCGTTGTCGAGCTGCTGATTTAACTTTCTTCTACAAGTCAATCCAGGGCCAGATACAGTGTCCGGAGATCAGCAACCAGTTTGAATTCATTGAGTCCAGACCAGGGCTCCGTACGAGAAGGTTGTTAACCACTATGAAAACAACCAAAAACTACATTTACCACTGACCAAAGAACCGGATAGGTAATATGGTCAATGAATATATAGCAGACATCGACTTTTTTGTAAGATCTCTGTCAAGTTTCAACTCTAACGTCAAAAAAATAATATTAACCAGCTAGCACTCATATTATCTCCACTTTCAGTAATTATACTTATTAACCTCTCTGTTATCTCATATACTTCCAATAAAATACTAAATTCTATCAACTTATATAGTACATTATAACGTAAATATTAGTAATCTAATTCAATGTCGCAATCAAACAAAATTTATAAAATTTTATGTACACTGCCGATTGGCGTTTCTTTCAAATAAATAAATAAATAATACAATATTTAACAACAACAGATATGTTTCTTTATGTAAATGTGTTTATGTCTTCAGAAGTCTTTTAACTTTAATTAGCACGTGTAGACAGGAAATAGTTATTTTTTACTAATTTTGGTATTGATTACTATATCGATTGCAAACATTTTCGATAACAAAATTTTTTCTTAAACAATTTATGTCCTTATCTGACATAAATTATTACCAGGTCTTGCGATGTCAATGGAAAAGACAAAATGAAAAATAGTTGAAATAAACATTTTTCTAACTCATATTAATTGTTGGTGTTATTGCTTTATTAAAATATACTTATTTTAAAATTCTGTACACTTGCGCTAGAATAACATACATATATCATTGTAAGATCTGATGATGAAACTTTTAAAGAGCTGATTCAATTGCTGGGTGCCAGATTCCGTGATTTTCTGTAAAAAAAATTATGCAATGGTTAATATGGTATGTGGTACTTGTTTTTAGGCCCTCATTCTTTAACTATAATTTAATGAACATAGCTTTCTTTCCTTATTCAGGCGACTTTCTTTCCGAGTTATTCTAAGTATTTAATAAGAACTGAAGTTTCTTGAACAGACTGAAACAAATTCCAGTACGCTCTATATTGAGAACTGAAAGATTTTAAGGGACACAAAAACAAGAAAAAATATTATCTTCGTTTGCACCGAAGCTATTATACCCTTCGCAGATGCATTAGCATAGCATAAAAGAGTATACAAGATTTTTATTTAGATTTTGATCGGTCAGTTGAAATGGCAGCTTTAAGCTATAGTGATCCAAGCTGAACAATATGTTCGGAGATTATAGCGAGGCATTCATTAATAATATAGGCCAAATCACATGAAAATATCTTGACAAATAAAAGAGTTTTCTATACAAGGAAATACAGACAGACATGGCTAATTGGACTTAGCTTCTCACGCTAATCATTTATATATGTATATGGTACACTTGATGAGGTCTTCGACGTTTACTTTTAGGTACTACAAATATTGGGACAAATTTAATATACCCTGTTCAGGGTATCAGTCAATCCACAAAGAAATCTCAAACGAGTATACCATTTGACCTTGCGAGAGTATAAAATGTTCGGTTACATCCGAACTTAGCCCTTCCTTACTTGTTTTATTATCATTTGTTTAATAAGTATATTGCTTACGCAACGCACATACATAAGTTAGACAACTAGCTTATTAAATGTTTATTTTATTATGAATTCTGGGGTTTTTACCGGTAATACAGATTTTTAATTCAAAAGGTTTTTCATAATTATAAATTTGTCATATCATAGAAATTGAAAACATAAATCTAAATAGGTATGCGCAACGATTTTTCATATAGGAATATTCGTTGTGTCTATTTATAGCATTTCGCATATTGTGTGGTGTATTTTTCTTTTTCGAAGTTATACTTTTCGATGTTCCCTCTTGTGGAATTACAAATTAGTACTCAAAAAGTTTTCATTTAACATTTGCTCCTTCTCTACTCTTCAACATTCTCTGACAAAGGTTAGAGGGGTGATTTCACACTGTTGACAATTGGCTAGTCAACATAACATACTTTTAGGCTGATGATTTCATTTGACGAATCTTATTTTAACAATATATATTTGGTGAAATGCTAATGTTTGTTTTTCATTTCCGTTTAGGACTACAAACATCGCATTGAAGTACTGTCTGAAGAATACGATCGTCGCTTCAATGAAATCGACGAAAAGAACAGAAAACTTAAAATTAATATGGATAAAATGAAGATTCAACACGACTTTTTAATGGCAAAAAAGGATTACATGCAATTGAGAATTGAGGAAATACAAAAGGGCAAAGAGGTAAAACTTTCTAAAAGGAAAAAACGCTCCCTAATGTCGATGTTATCAAGTGGCAGCGTAAAAGAGTTGAAGAAGAAACGCTCCAAGATAAATAAACTAAATATCGGTATATATTAATGTACTTTTACACAAGTAACGGTATTGTATAGAAGATAAATTCTAAACGGTTTTCAAGAAATATAGATACTTCTATTGACATAATTAATGTTTTCATTTGTACATGAGTGCCAGGTTGGGCCTTAAGATAAGGGAGCGATCATTCAAAAGAAAAACGGTTATTTTAAGCTAACCATTGCAATATATTTTGAAACTAATTAAACTCTTAATTTATCTTTAACAACTTCACAAATATATTTTCAGCTGAGAACTTTTTTCTGACTTAAATATAATCCAAACCATTATACTATTGGTGAAGAAACCTAAAAGTTGTATCCGAAATTGGCTCAAATATTTTTTGAGAAAAGGCAGATGTGCTTATTCTTCACATTCGATATCTCAAGATATAGTGCTTTTAGCCTCGGCCGTCAGCTTCCCATCAAGCGCGTTATAGGTTCGGTGAATGGGACCAAAACGAGATGGCCCTCGTTTTCCTATTTTCACAAAAAAATTTATTGATGGTATATCACTCCGATTGCTGCAAAAAGATGTCGAAAATTAGAACTATCGGCTGGAGTTAAATTCGAAATTTAAGAACTAAATATATAACATGTTATATTTGCGCTAGAGCAATGAGAGCGAATAAATCGACGTGTAGTAAAAGAGAAGAAATAGTTACTTTTTCCCGAGTCTAAAACGAAAGTAACCTATCGGATAACAAATGCTCGATTTACTTATAAGCCATACGTTGGCCCGTCGTGTTTGAATTTTTCTTAATTTTTACTCATTTAATACTCTCCATTTCATTCATCGATGGATACTATAAAAAAAGTGATTGGAAACTTTAAACGGAGCAAATAGATTTATTTAACTACTTTGCGATACAGAAACTCAATTTCTATTTGCAATAGTTGTCCTTCCAAAATTTATTAAACATAATATTTTTTAACGCGTACAAGCTTATTACAATAAAACAAATAGGATATATTTTTTTAATTAGCTAGTAGCGCAGTTCGCAGGCATATACGTGAGCTTTAATCGGGCAAAATACGAAAATAGAGATTTAGTTAATCTAAGCGAATCAGACAAGTTACCAATAGCACAACATGATTAACTTAGAGGACGGGAGAAAGAGCATTGCGCATTTTCGCAGAAGCATCTACGGCGGCGATGAGATCGACTTCACCGATATTTTCCAATTCGACATGGATGAAGACGACCACAAGCAAATGTTAACTGTAATGAGGGATTCTATGATGCGCTTACCAGGTACATTTCGCAGCGAAATGTTGGACAAATTCGCAGATGATCATCCTGATCTGAGATGGAACCCCGATGAGGATGAAGTACCGTTAGACAAGGCATCCGTATATAGTTTTGAGAGTTTAATTCCGTCACGCTGGATTTTAATTCACGAGGAATTCGACAAACAGTTGCGCTCATTTTCAAGCACTTTCTCCATACGTGATCCGGATAAGTTCTGGAGCATAGTACAGCATAAACAACAACCACACTACGAGACAGCACGTACGCTTGCAATAGAAAAATTGTCTAACGATGTCAATACTTCATTGTATATGATTTACAAATTGAATCATTGTAAAAATAAGGACTTCAAACTGGAGGATTACGAACATTTTCAGGTTTTCAGTTGGACCGACGATCGATTTCTTGCCAGGCGCCAAATGAAAGGCATCGCTTGGGTGGATATTTTTAAAAAGTCACTCACGGAAATTTGTTTGGACGCTTTCAAACTGCGTTACGATATTATGGAATTGGTGCGTTTGCTGAAACCATACTTTTTAAGTTTTTGTACCAAAAATACTGAGCTCGTAGTGCAGACGATAGCGATGATAAAGTGAGTGAATGAAACTCTCGAAGTAGAAAACAGTTGTGTAGTAAAATCAGAAAACTTGAATGTGTGATAACTGAAGAGTTGGTGGGCGGCTGGCATAAACTCGAAAATACTGTAAAGAGTTTGGTAGTAGTAGTCGCTCTTAAGAGTAAAAGGAGTACGTCTCTTAGGAAAGCCACATATTCTCACATACTAAGAATTATGTGAGCAAAGCTTCACAACAAAAATATTTCCTATTGTATCCGATCTGAGATCTGCTGAACTACTTGGCCTTAGCAAAGTTCATCTTGCCGCAATCGTAGGGTTCTTACTGGACATCGTCTAATAGGCATTCATGCGATAAGGCAAAAAATCTTGACGGACGCAAGTTGTTAAAGTTGTCTGGAGGAAGGTGAGTTGAAAACATCCAGTCACTTTCTTCTCCATTTTCCAGCCTTTGCAAGAGTGAGATTGAAACATCTCGGCAGTCCTACCTTCGGCGAACCAGGAGACTGACCTTAGCCGTCTCAACAAATTTGTGATAGACTCAAAGCGCTTTGTCGAATCGTAAGGGTCTTATTAATAATTAGGAGTTTTAGATAAAACAATGGACCGGCGTTCTAAGCTGTACTTAAAACTGGGATCGACCTCAACCGACCCTAACCTGACCTATGTAAAAGTAGTATGCTACTGAATTGCGTTTTGAAATCGGAGCGGCTTTGCTAATCTGATACGCCATATACGGTTTCATTTTCTCAAAAATCAACTTTTCCAGCATTGAGTACGCAACCGCGTCTGTCGATATTTTCGAGTTTATTGGTTACGCTACCAACTTAATAGATTACTTCTTATAAAATTCTAATTTAGTTATAAATTCACACCTCCTTTAGCAATGCAAACAATCTGTTGGAGATGCATAACAAAATCGAGGAGGAGCTGGAAAGAAGCGTGTCGTTTTTTATAAACAAAATCAATGAGATTACAAATATTTCCTTGACGCGCCGAAGTTTGGGTCGCGATGTGGTGAAGAATTATTTCGAATTGGAAACCTTGGCTTATATAGGTTAGTGGTCCATCATTTTTAGGGTTAGACTTATTAATCGTTTTACTTTGCACTGTCCCACTAGTGCGGGATCCCATTGAGCAGCGTTATCATATGAATTACATGATCAACAGAGCCGCTGAATGGCAGGACTACACGGACAAGAAAGAAAATGATATAAGACAAGAACTGGAAGATGTTAAGCGGAAGCATAACGTTGAACTGTATTGTAACGCATCGATGATGCAGTGCATATATGGAATAATACAGGTTCGCCGAATGTTGAAGAACTTGGAAGTCGGCAGCGTTGCATATTTGTAGGCGTCACCATTGTCAGCACAGTAATTGATGCCTACAGTGCTGCCAGCTCTCAGTTACACCAAAATTATATGTTTCATATGCAATTAATTTGTATATCTTTTCAGGACTATAAAACTCGCATCGAAACCATGACCATGGAATATGATCGCCGCATAAGTGAGCTACTAGATAAAAACATAAAACTCAAGGCTGGTTTGGATAATATGAAGATGCAAAAAGAGTTTCTGATGGGAGAAATGGAGTACATGAATATGAAAGTTCGAGAAATCGTGACAAGTAGTGAACCGATTGAGGGAGTGAAACGTACAAAACCTAAACGGTCGCACGCATCGGTTGCTTCGCAATCCTCCCGATTATCGCGTGCCTCAAATAGGGCCAAGTTCAAACAAACAAAGTAAAGTTAAACGATTACTTACTTCTCCGGCATATCACGGCTATGCGGTGTGTAAATTGTACTTGTTGCTAGTAAAATACATTTATCGAGATATATATTTTTTAACAAGTATGCTTGTGTTTTGTGAATTTTTTTAATTTTGTTTTGATAAGAGAATTCGCGAACACCGTAACTGAAAACCGATATTCATTTGAAAAACTGAAAGATATTTTTAGAGCAGCAGAAAAATATTTTCAAGTCATTGTCATTTTTGAGCGGTACTGTATATTGCATACACATACATATGTGACTACTTTGGTCAATTTGTTCCTCAACAGATATACGGCGTACTATCTTTCATGTTCTCATCGTCTCCACTCCTTTAAAATGTAGAGACAAAGTCCCTTCTGTGATTTCACAGAAATTAGTATATTCAGAATAAAAAAGCTAGGACAAGTTTCTTCCACATCATACTACACCTTCATTAAGATCTGTGGAAATAAGATATATATTTACATATTTTGAAATATAAAAAAGAAAAAAAGTTAACTACGACCGCACCGAACCTATAATACCCTTCGCAAATGCAAAATATTTTATACAATAACTTGATTTTGATCGGTAATTTTGTATGGCAGCTATATGTATGTTATAGTGATCCTATTTGAACGATTTTATAATCAAATTTCGTGAGGATACGTTGTCAAATGAAAAAGCTTTCCATAGAAGCACTTGGTTTGAATTTTTTGGGCTAAAAAACATTATTTTAATTTATTTACTCGATCGGGCTTAATTCAACAGATATCCTTCGGAGAATCAACGCACAGGTTATGCTACCACTATCTGAATAAGTTTTTATACTCTCGCAACCTGTTGCTACAGAGTATAATAGTTTTGTTCACCTAACGGTTGTTTGTATCACCTAAAACTAATCGAGTTAGATATAGGATTATATATATATAAATGATCAGGATGAAGAGACGAGTTGAAATCCGGGTGACTGTCTGTCCGTCCGTCCGTCCGTCCGTCCGTCTGTCCGTCTGTCCAAGCTCTAACTTGAGTAAAAATTGAGATATCTTTATGAAACTTGGTAGACATGTTTCTTGGTACCGTGAGACGGTTGGTATTGCAGATGCCATTAATCAAAAACAAATAACTTGCCATAACTAAGCTCCGCAATAAGATACAAGACTGTTATTTGGTACACAGGATCACATTAGGGAGGGGTATCTGCAGTTAAAACTTTTTTTTAAAGGGGGCGTGGTCCCGCCTCTAATAGGTTTAATGTGCATATCTCCTAAACCGCTAATGCTATAATAACAAAATTCACTAGAAGCAAATGTTTTTAGCACTTCTATTGACGGTGTGAAAATAGTTGAAATCGGGTGGCAACTCCGCCCACTCCCCATATAACGGTACTGTTAAAAACTACTAAAAGCGCGATAAATCCAGCACTAAACACGCCAGAAACATTAAATTTTATCTCTGAGATGGTATAAGATGACTTTATAGGAACCGCGTTCAAAATTAGACAGTGGGCGTGGCACAGCCCACTTTTAGGTGAAAACCCATATCTTGAGATCTGCTCAAACCGATTTCAACCAAATTCGGTGCATAACGTTCTTTTCATGTTTCTATGTCATAGTGCGAAAATGGGCGAAATCGGACTACAACCACGCTTACTTCCCATGTAACACCATTTTCAATTCCATCTGATTCTTTCACTTTCCACTATGCAAATCAGGTAACAATGATTATATCGGGGTAAAACTTTGCGTGAATAATGCAATTAAAGTATGCCACCTTGCGGCCAAAAATTGTCTAAATCGAACAAAAACTGTTCAAACCCCTAAGTACTAAATATGTGGACCCCAGTGCCTATAGTTGACCTTCTACCGAAAATATCAGTCAATCCACAAAGAAATCTCAAACGAGTATACCATTTGATTTTGCGAGAGTATAAAATGTTCGGTTACATCCGAACTTAGCCCTTCCTTACTTGTTATTTATACAGTTTTCCACTTGTTCCAATTTTTTTTTCCTTACGATGACAATTCTTTCATTAAAACATCGCACATTTCGGAAGATGAAAATAAAAGTTTTCATTCTTTTTATGTGAAAGACGTCGAGAAGCAACATTCACTATATGTATATTTTTACAACCAATTTTGAAGGCAGGGTGACTGACATATAGATATCTATCTAGCGATAAACATAATTAGTAAAAAAGATTAAAAATATATGCGCTTTAGCAAAAGAAAATAGCCAGAAAGAAAATAGCGAAAAAAGATGTTGAAATCTCCAGCGTCATCAGATCAATTCCCGAAAAAGATGAAGGATTTTAGAGTTGTTAGGCAAATGGCTATCAAAAAGATGTTTAGAAATATGCAGCGCAGACTTTCATTAATACACCATGCACTTATTTGCGATCAGAAAGATGCATATGAAGTAAAAACGCCCTACAAAGTATTTAGTTGGTCCAAAGAAGATTTTGAGGCTCGACTGAAATTGGAGAATATGGCTTGGCTTGAGGTGTTCATTATGAGTATGTCGAAAAGTTGTATGGAAATGAGAAAGCAGGAAACTGATATTGAAGAATTATTGGAATTTACAAAACTATTACACGAGAATTTCGAGAATCAAAATACAAAGATTGATAAAAAGTTGAAGTAAGTTAAAAAATCCTTTACTTTATAGATACATATGTCACGCGTAGAGAATGACTTGCGAACCATAAAAGAAGTGATTGGAGTTTGGTAAAAGTCAGTTGCAGGAGTAGACATTCAGTAATTTCTAGTTTTTCTTGCCAAATTTCAGATGTAAGTTAAAGTGGATAACCAAATACGCTCATCAGAAAGTTGTTTGCAAATTTTTGTGTAGTTCGCTCTAAGTTTCTTAACTAAGTCGCAAGAATTCTATTGTATCAGAGTTTCATTTATAGATCGGCGTTAGCAATAATAGAGTTGCCAGAAGTTATGGAAATTCACCTAAAGAATAATTTAAAAAACAATGAAGAATTATGTGTTCGTTTTCATGAAAAAACGTTTACTAAAACGGATGATAAAACCGTTAGCAAAAAAATATATGCATTGGAACATATTTTATCTGAAAATATTGGTGAGTTTTGGAAACTATATGAGCCATTTACGTTGAAAATTATATATGTGCAAAATTCTTAGCTTACGATCCCATAGAAATGCGCTATCAAATACGCTATCAAAATTCGCTTGTCGACCAGTTTGAGGATAGGAATTTAATCGAGCAGAATAAGATTAAGAAACAGATCGATAGATATAATGAACTAATGCGTATAGAGAAGTATTGCTCTCAGTGCACGGTGAACGCTCTCTATGCAGAAACTAATGTAAGTACCGCCATTAACGAGATAAAATTAATTGAAATATCTTAATTAAGTTATGTATGTATAACGCTGCTTCGCAAAGATTAAAAACAAATCAGAGTCCGAAAATTACCTAACTGCAATGATTTTAAGGGAAAACAATAAACAATTATATTAATGTTTAGGGGAAGATATATGCATATAGGTATAAACACATATTGCTGTCGCTGAAGTGTTCCGCGGCCAGAAAAGCAATTTTGACTCGAGAACAAAACACTATGTTTTTCCCTTTTTTCCTTTTATGTATTAAAATTCCATTAAGACGTCGTTATGTTTAGCTCCGGTTCCGGGTGACTGTCTGTCCGTCCGTTCGTCCGTCCGTGCAAGCTCTTTTGATCGATCAGCTTGTATGACATCTATAAGCTATAGTGGTCCAAAAATTAAAAGTTTGTCTATACAAGCACTTGATTCCGATCGTTCAATTTATATGCAGCTATATGCTACAGTGATCCGATCTGAACAATTTCTTCGGAAATCGCTTTGGATAATAATATGTGCAAACTTTCGTGAAGAAACCTAGTCAAATTAAATAACACTTGATTCCAATCGTTCAGTTTATATGACAGCTATATGCTATAGTGGTCCGATAGTTTCGACAAATGAGCAGATTTTTAGAGAAAAAAGGACGTGTGCAGAATTTCTAATCGACATCTCAAAAACTGAGAGACTATATACAGAAGGACACACAGACAGAAACGGCTAAATCGACTCAGCTCGTCACGCCGATCATTTATATACATACTTTAGAGGGCTTGTGATGTTTCCTTCTGGTTGTTACAACCTTAATTACATAAATTTGTTAAAATACTCTATAAGAAAATTTTCTGTTCGATCCACTTGCATAAATAATATTTACCTTATGTTACCTGCAAATGCCACCAATAATTTTAATTTTTCGTTATAATATTAGGCGTATATAATTTCATATGGTAAAATGTGCGACTTTATTTTGAAACAGAAATATAGAACCCGCATAGACGAATTAGGTGCTCAATATACGAAGGAATATGAAGCCATAACCAACAAGATCGCTAACAAGCGTGTGAATTGTGAAAAGATACGTGTTCAGCGTAGCTATTTGGAGGAAGAAATTGTTCACTTCAAGGAAGAAATCGCGAATGTACTACGTCAGAAGAAGGCAAAGCGTTTACATCGCAGCAGCGAACAGGTAACAAGAGTCAGCTTTATTGTAACACTCAACCGCAATGTATACATTTTATAGACAATTATTTCGCAGAACAACACGGAAAGCCCACCAGCTTTGGAAAAGAAAAGCAATAAGAAGAAGAAGGAGTAAATGTGAATCACCATCTGCATTCCAGGAATGTATCTATATTTAATGGGTATTGTATACCAATTTCAAATATATTTAACTTAAAGATTATGCGAGTATTGAATATGGATTCATGAGCGTTTATAAGCAAAATGTTACGAAAACGAATTGATCGTTTTGAAAACCGAACGTGCCTTTCTTCATTTGCTTCATAAATATAGAAGTACTCTTTCTTTTTAATGGTTGCATGTTGGTGCACATTTTATCTATTAAATTACCTTTCTAGGAATGCACACGAATATGATTTACTTGTGATTCCTTCGGCATAATACTTATACTCTTAAGCTTATCGAGTTACTTCGTGATAAAACTTGTATGGTTACCAGGCTACAGCAGAACTGCAAGAAATTAAAAAAACTGTTGAGCTTACTAGAAAAGACAGTCAATAGGAGTCACTATTAGTAGAATGCGAACAGGTCGGAGTGTCGTTGTCCTCTGGAGTTTTCCTAATGAATGGCTGATCTACTGAGGGCTTTGCAAACACTAGTCAACGACTAGAATCAAAATTTTATTGGATATAACTTGGAAAAGTTGAAGACGAGGTATAATCGTCTCAACATTTCCCACACTCGCGCCTTTGCGAGATCAAGCCTACAACATCTTGAATCTCATAACTTCAAACAACCGGGAGATGTAAAAAGAAATAAACACCTACGGAGATTTGTGATAAGTTTAAGATGCTTTATCGATACATGAGTATTCTAATACCCTGAACAGGGTATTAATCTGGCCACGAATTTTGTAACACCCAGAAGGAAACGTCGAAGATCTTTTAAAGTATATATACAATATATGGTTAGGCATAGATTAATATCCAAGGCATCGCTACAATCTCCGAACATATTGTTTAGATCGGACCGCTATAGCTTACAACTGTCATTCAAACTGAGCAATCAAAATCAAAATAAGGCTATTTGTATACCCTTTTATGCTATAAAAAGTGCACCTGTGAAAAGTATTATAACTTCGGTGCAGCCGCAGTTAACGTTAGTTTCTTGTTTTTTATTCATATCCCGACTGACTGGTATATTTAATAATCATGGATTTGAATAGTGAAAAATGCGATATAGTTTATGTAATATTCATCCAAATCGCTAATGAAGAACTAGTTGAGCTAAAAGTGGAAAAAATTATCAGTTTTGCACTAATTTTAGACTGCTATATATTTGCATCTGCGTGTATAGACAAGCACGTTTATGAGAACCTTCACCAAAACCACAGTTTACTCCTATGTATTTCACCCTTTAGTCCGCGAATCTATATTCCAAACATGCTTTGAGATGAGTTGCTTGAATTGATTGTGACACCGACATGTCAACACCTAAGTACATCACTTCATTGCCTCTGTCATCTACTTGCAATCTCAATCGCAAACAAACTGAGGTGCAAGGCGCGTTCTAAACATCCAATGCGTTTAAGCCTCAAACATTTTCAATATTTCGCAACAAAAGTAAACTCCAAAGAGCTTTCAATTATTTGCCGCCTAATAGCGTCTGCAATATTGTAAAGGTACTTTGTGTTACAACCGTAATAGCTGGTATAAATGAGCGAATGCTGCGCATCTACATGCCACAAATTTTTGTTGCAACATCTCGAGTCGCCATACAGTCCAAGTATGCGCACAACATCGCACCAACTGCAACTCAATTTGCTTTAATTTTGCAGACATTTTTTGTGGTGTTAATAAAGGGCTTGTCCGTGTTTACTTACGACTGAAGGCTAGAACCTTTCAATGCCACAGACGGTGGCATGCGGCACTTATAGCTAAAACAACCATTATACATATATTTATATCGAGCCAATTGCAGGGCAACGCATACCAAACAGACACACACGTAAGTAAAAACATACCTCTTACCAGCAGCGGAGGCAGCGAACAGACAGACAAGGCAAAATAGCGCAAAGCGAAATGGCGGTCCGATGGTAAACAGCAAATACTGCAAGCAACAGTCGAACAGTCGCCGCAAGCAGCAGCAACCGCGCATGCTATCGTTGGCCTTTACATTTCTGATAACCTGTTTGAATTTCTAATCGCTGAAACCTTCCACCCTATTGAAGCCCGCAGGCATTTTGTAGGGCTAGGATACTTACCACAAATTGTGGCGACGCATCTAAATCGGACGGGCATAGGGCGAAACGTAGTAGCTAATTTAGTGCAACATGTTGTTAGCTGAAAATTTTTTCAACCCGAAAAACAAGCTCACTCACTACAGACAGCCAAGCCAAATCGCACGGAGCGTCTAGTTAGCGATTAGTCAGTGGGTTGTGGAAACGTAATCAAAAGCGATTCAGTGAAACAAACAGCACACCGGGCAGCTGGGCAGACATGTAGGTTGTAGGGCCTAAACGCTGAAATATTTACTGCAGGAGCAGAATGTTGAGGGGCGTAAACACACGCCATAAGGGCTATACTACAACCAGAGTGTATTTGTTTGTTTTGTTGCTACTTCACTCTTGATGCCAATTTCTCTACCGCACTTCAGCTCGTCGTTTCCTTCTGTCCTTTTTTCGTGTTTATTTCGCATTCCTACGCGACTCCGCCAATGGTTGGCGCATAGCAAATGCAAAAATATACCCAACGATCCTAATAAAGGGAATCAAGCGCACTGCAGTTCATTGCAAAGTTAAGATAAAGTTTATAATTAAATTCATGTGTAATTTATTATCAGGAAGATTGCCCTATTTACCCTACAATAGAGCTGTTACGCTACGGCTTCCCGTGAAAGAGTTCCCGTAATCGCATTCTGGTTAAATTCTACTCAGTAATTGTTAATAAAAGTAAAAGTACAAGTCGGTGGTTTTCGAAAGAGTTATATAAATTGAAAAACAGAAAAACTTGAGCCTTTAAACATTTAAAAAAACCGGATCACCTATATGCTTACCCAACTCAAACCAACACCTCCAACACCGCTTCACTATCGTCCGAACTCGTCGAAACAGTTCGTTTCCTGAAATAGAAATTCGGTAATCCTTTCATCACTTAATTCATGCGAGATTGACTATCGAGCATACGAGTTTCTACGTTCAAGATTTCACTTTCATTAGTGATCAAATCGCTACAATCGAAATTCTAAAGTCTGTCTGTATAGATCACCGAACAAAATGAGCGTTGGGTATACGCTTAAGGTAGGTTTGTGAGTTAATGAACTCTTGCTACATGCACAAGAACTCCCTTTGTAGAGATTTATATTCTCGTGTGTGGAATATTAAGGGCTAGGTAGCTTGCTTGGCAGTTCACCTTGGCACAACACAAACATCACAAACCGTTGTTGCAACCCAATGTTGCGTGCCACGTCTTGTGGCATGCTGCTGGCCTGGTACAAAATGTTCCGTTAAAATCTGTGCACACTGATGATGTCATCGCAACGCTGCTTTTATTGCCACCAAACCGGCCCAGCACCACGTTTGTAGCTAACAAAATTGTTGCAAGCGGCACGGCATGCCACCAAACGCGCAATAACTAGCGTTGCAATGGGCTGATGTTGCGCGTACATTGTTTGGTGCTACGTATACTCTCGTTCATTGTACAGTCATTAAATGTTGCATGCAACATTTTCATAACATCCAATATAATAGGCGCGCCTAGCTGTTCAGGCAGTTGTTGTTTACGTGCTGAACGGCGGCCTTGGATGGATTCTTTGCGGAAGAACTAGAACCGCTGCGAGTGCTGCAAGTAAGTGGTCGCAGAGACAGCAACACTTTGTTGCAACAAAACATTAGAAAGTGCATATGAGTTGATAGATGTTCCCCTACTTATTTGTTGTGTGTAAGCGTGTGTGTACATGGACGGCAATTGCAATTTTTTGCAGTTGCTTTTAGCCGTTGCAATGATAAATGTGGCATTTCTGCCACACAATTCGCTCTGGAATGCGAAGCATGCAAAATAAATGAATAGTGAATAATATACCTTATGAACACGTTCGCTTTCTTTCACGTTCTCTGGTATAACCGCTTGTTATTTTGCCTCTATTTGATAATGCCAGTTTATACCAATTGCTGTTGCGATACGACATTATACAATGTTCGTTAAACCACAGACAGCTAATGGCAGATAAATTCAAATAGCTAACTCGCATAGAAATCGTACTAGTACTATTCTCCATCAATGGTAAATTTACATCAGCAATTTATAAAATTATGAAAAAACTGTTCTTGAAGCTGATTTAAAGTACTTATATCTCGAAGGTGAATATCCTAAAAGCAAGAAAGCAAAAAAAGTATTTCTATTTTAAGAGCAGATGCAATAAACTATTTATTCTCTTCAATTTTTATTCCTCGAATCTCTTCAACAAATGAAAAATTTTAAAATATAATCATTATTAACAATTAACAACTAAGGTTTCATTTAAATATTAGCGGCTAAGAAAAAATAAAGTAAATTACAGTAAAACAAATTGTATAGGTTGCAAATTAAAGTTTTCGGGTATGTTGGGGACTACCGGACAAAGCTATTTATACTACACAGGATGAAAAGTCTTTGACAGAGATCGCTCCTAACAGAAATTCCACTTCGACAGCTTAGAACACCGGTCCGTCTTGATACCTAAAACTTTTATATAATTGATCATAAGACTCTCATAAATCGATGAAGCGCTTTGAATCTATCACAAATTTGTTGAGATGAGTATTGTCAGTTTCGACTATGTCTCCTGGTCGCCGAAAGTAAAACTGTCGAAGTGGATCAACCTTAGTCTTGTAAAGGCTGCACAATGTCTAGATGTTTCCACCTCATCCTTCTCCATAAAACTTTGACAACTTGCGTCCAACAACTTACCACATAAATGCCTATTGGACCATTTCCATTAAGAACTTCTAGGATTGCGGCAAGATGAACCTTGCTAATGGCAAGTAGTTCGGTAGATGTCCTGCGTTCTACTCTAGGCCAACAGAATCTTGCAGTCGCACAGGAGCAGGTGGTCGACCAGCCTTGTAAGCGCCCGCGATGTTCATTGTTTCAAGTCTAAAACGCAAGATGTCAATGGAGTTCCAACTCGTTAACCTTCCGGTGTGAGCGTTGCAAAGGTGCCCCCCTGGCTAGCTCATCAGCTTTGTAGTTACTATCGATTCTGCTATGACCGATGTTCAAAATAGTTTACGAAAATATTTCGATGTGAATCATTCAGCGGACTGTCGCTTAGGCTCAGGTGTGCAATGATGTATCCAAGTTTCATCTTTTGCCACAAATCGCAAAACTTTTTTATTTGTGAAAATTCGTAAGTTGTTTCCTATTATATATAAAAGCTGAAAAAGCTGTGCTCAAACTGGATATTACTTTTACATTCTTAAAACAAAAACCAATCACTTTTCGGTTAATTTGCAATCGTGGTGAGAAAGTGTAAATATTTATCCGTGGCAGCAGTAGATACCACGGTACTAGGTATACAATAACAACATCAGCCGCAAGACAGAAGCATTATTACATGTTAGCATAATAAAAACAACATCAAGCGCCAACCCTCAATCACCATCAGTTTACTAACAGACTAGCTGATCCTTCGGCCATCACACTGATTGTCATTCCGTCAGACCGACAATCAGCGCACTTTCATGCTCAACTATGCGGAGTAATAACAATCAAATGGAAAGCAGAGCGTCAAGCAACATAAGAACGAAACAACAACCACCGAACGAGCCCCTTCAGCCTTTTGCAACTATTTGCTGCGCAAAGGCAGCTGCTCAGCTAAGTTCTGGCAGACTGCAGACAAGGCAGGCAACCAGGCAGGCAGCCAATGGCCGACAGCAGGCAACGAAACAGCCAGCATATCAGCATTTGGTTTGTCACTTTGTGCGCTAGCTTTTTGTAGCCCTTGCTTGATATGCCCTTCCACATATCTATTCAGCATTAATGCCATCCATCTCCTTTGCCCGCCGCTTTGTGTACACGTTCTACTCGACGTTCGGTCGTTTGTTCGTTGTGTCGGTCACACAGCCTGACTGTCGCATGAATAGAATTTACTGTACGCTTGTTGTTGTTCGCGCTAATGCGAGTTCTTCCTAGCAGAGCTAGCGTTTGCATTCAGTTCTTTTCGCCATCCACTCTGTTCTGCCACTTGAATTCTTCCACGCTGCTGCTGTGTGGTTTATTCTGGCAGTGTTGCCGCTGTAAGTTGATGGCTGCGGCTGCGACGGACGTTGTGGCAGTGGCAATGCAGAGGCTTTGCCTGAAGTGCATCGCATTGTTCTCATGACCAACTGCCGACTTCTGTTCGCCTGTTGGCGGACACCTCAGAAAATGTCGAAATTTCAAAAAGAATTCCCACGGCCAGAATTTTCCCACAGTGTTTTAAAGCGGCAACGGCAGTGGCAGGCTCACTCGCTCGTCTGCCCGTCCGTCCGTCCGCCAGTCTGTGTGTCAGTCAGTCTGTGCTTTTGCGGTAGAGTAGATTACGAGTAGGTAGCGAAATGTTGTTGTAGTTTGTAATGCTGTTATTGTTTTATTGTTATTTTATTTTATTTTTTTCTCTCTCTCTGCCCATTTCTCTTCCATAACACGATCTGATGGAGCTGGTTGTCTGTCAGCCGGTTTAGTTGTTTAGTCGGAAGGTTGCTAAAAGGCCATGGCGAATAGGCGGATCCGCACATTGTTCGGTGCGACGCGCAAAAGGACGGACGGTTGGTGAAAAGAATCGCTAAAGCAGAAAGAGCTCATCGTTGGTCATAAAAATTTACAAATAATGAATTGAAGACGTTGCATACGACTACAATTGCAACTTTTGAGAGTATATGTTTCCAAGAATGTTGCGTGTAGCATTCCAAGCAGCATAGAAAGCATAAACAGCACCCGTGGAGACATGTGAGGCAAAAGCGACAGCCAACAACAACATCACTGTTGCCGATGTCATTGGAGCTGTTGTAGCTATGTAGTTGTTGGATATTGTTTTTTGTTGTCGTCATTGTTACTACATAGTTTACCCTTTGCTGTTGTTTTTGCCCTCACAGCTGCTTTGAATGTCAAATGACTTCATTGAAGTCTCGTTTCGAGGTTGAGTTCTTTGTAACATTTTTTTCACTCTCTTACTTCTGAGCAAAATTTAACAACTACGGTCCAATTATACAGTTATGGAGATCCTTTGTCAAATCAAACAAATATCGAAGATGAAATAACTCTGGGAAATTATGTAGCGATTATGAGACCTGTTTTTTCGAATTTAAACAAACCCTATCCTAATCCCATATTCTAAATAACTTGAAGGTGTATATAGGTACCATATACAGACAATCTCTGTTCAAGTTCTTCTATACCTATACATAGAGCTAAACAATGACTTTTTAAGGATGTAACGGCGTCTCAATAACGGCTTGTGGATTATCATCACTCCAAATGCAACAATTTTGTTTATTAACCTATTCATTCAACAAAAGTGAGCTTCATCGCTGAACAATATTTTCTTATGAAAATGAACATTCGGATTTAATTTTTGCAAGAGTTGAAGCCGAGATCCTTCCACTTATCTCCCCTACAGTAGATTGCCTCCAATTATTGCGCGCATAGGCGGATCCACTGATTCAGGTCTTCTTCGTTACCCTGCTCCACAACACCAATAGCGTCTTCGGCGCGAAATGTACGGCATTTATGCGGATGCGTCCATATCCAGAGTTGCTGCTGGACGAACATGTTCCGGAATAAGTCTGTTTATTATAAAATGGCAAACAAAATTGAGTATAAATCAAGTAACAGCTGTCAAAAAGACCAACGCCGAAAAAAGTATTGCCTTATTGAAAAATAATGTTTAAATAAACATCCATAATGTATGCCAACTTTTATCCAAAAGTTGTTACAATTGGTTCACGCCTTCTATAAGCAGAATATCTATGGATATCGTTTCTTTCATAATTTTATCCAGTGACGAATTATATATTCAGTGTGAAGAAACTCCTAAACTCCTATATAATTGAGCTTTGAGTCTATCACAAATTTGTTGAGGCGACTAATGTCAGTTTCGACTATGTCTCCTGGTCCCCGAGGGTAAAGCTGTCGAAATGCCAGTTTCACTAGTCCAGAGCTATAACTCAAAATGCCAATGGAGATCCAACTCGTTCCAATACCGATGTGAGCGAGGCAAGGGTCCTAGATTATTGCCTTTGCCTATACCAGCTTCGCTATATATAATATAATATGGAGGTTAGAAAATAGTACAACCATTTTTCATGACATTGATTCAGCATTAGTCAAAGTAGAGGTTAATTCTGAAGTCAAAATTTACTGATCGCATAGTTTTGCAGTTCCGGATCGCTATGTCAACACTTACTTAATAGTGGTGCTTGTCAGCAAGTGTGGAGATGTTCATATTTGGTAAATATCGCCTAAAAGTGTAAAGCGTATTATTAACATATTCCTTGTTGTTTCGCCAATAGCCACTCCATTTGTCTGAGTTCTGCATGCACTATGCGACTCGGTCGACCGAGTCTTGTCTTATGGCCGACACTACAATTTCCACAGTAAGTCTTTCTACTCCATATCACTTTTATTTCGCCATTTAACTCTTACTTTCTACACAATAATTTACGCCAATCAGTAAACGATTCGCACACGTCCAGCTCCATAGCCAACAAGCGTCAACACATCAGCACATGACATCACATCACATCAACTTATCAACGCATCATTTGAATGCCCACCGGGGCAGGTCATCAAAGCGATGCCCCGACAGCGGAGTCTACACGCCGGTCTGTCTGCCTCACGCTGATATATATACGTGTGCGTGTGTGGCATGTGGCAGTTGGATTGTCGCTTATGCTTTGCCCCCAATCCAAGTTCATTGTTCCTGAATGTGGCAGGCAGCCGCAACAACTTGCACTCATCGCTCAAGTGGCGAAACGCTGGGAGCCGTGAGCATGTTGTTGTTATTGTGGCAGTTTGCAATTACACAAAAACTTGCCGCATCTTGCAATGTTATTTGTTTTTGTTTTTACTTACACCTATTTGTTTTGTGTGTTGTTGCAAGTGTGTGTTGCGATACTTGTGTGTCCGTTTTCCTTGGCCTGCATGTCAATAGCAAAACAACAGCAATATCAGTGGAGAAGAAAAAACAAAAAACAAACGCCAACAACAAGCCATTGGCTGCAATGAGTACAATCAACTAGTCAACAGTAATGAAAACGTAGAAGGAAATAAATAAGATTCAACAGCGGATAAAATCGGCCTTGTGGCCTCCTCTATTGTCTTTCGTGTTGTTGCTAAACAATGTTTATGTTTTGTGCAGTTGTAGCTGTTGATGGCATTATGAATGCATGTTGCATGTTAGAGTAGCTTAAAGTTGCAGCAACGCTTTCCAGCTGCTGCCACCGCTTGATTGTTTACGGTGTTGCGGTGTTAACTCGAGACTGGCATTGTTTGCGCATAAAAGATGCTCTTGATGGCTGTGCTTGGTTTTGCTGTCAATTATTTATTATTATTATTTTTAGTTTTTTTTAGTTATTAAGGCGCATTAATGGACCGAAATAAATGAAAGCTTCGGATGTAGCGAAATTCATTAACATATCACCAAGTGACCTGACCTCATACATCATAATTTCTTCCTGAGAATATTTCACTACCAATATATAGTATACATGAGTACACATGAATTTATTTATAGACTTATTAGTGCATCTGAAGATGTTACAAATGGAGAAAAGTTGGTGCACAATCCTATCCCTAGGTTAGTCTGCAGTGGATATCTCATTAAGTCCTATATACTTGTATTTGTGATAAACCCATTTAAACTTATTTGTGCTGAAATGTCGTTATAGTAAGCGCAAATTGAACTGTTCACTGTTTATTAAAAACTTCTTCGTCATTCTAATTTTCATCAGTATTTTTTTCAAGTTTTATCGGAAGAAATAATAGTTTTTTCGCAAAATACAAAGGAATTAGTAAGTTATTGCTGTGTTATAAGTGTGTCCTTCTTTCGAAGTCTCTGTTGAGTTCAAAAAACAGCGCTATATATTAGTAGCAACACAAGGTTTTAAGCAATAACACATGCTGCTGAATCAGGTAATTTATATAAAAATTTCATGAGTGTTTATAAGGGAGACACCTATAAGTTTTTTGAGTAGGCCTCATTGTGACAGATTTCAAAGAAATAATGAAAACTGAAGGGATAAAGTGCATTTGTAAATTAAAAACATACTCCTAACAGGGATCTCACTTGGACAGCTTATAACGCTGGTCCGTCGTGGTACCTAAAACTCCTATATAATTGATCATAAGACCATCATAAATCGACGAAGTGCTTTGAGTCTATCATAAATTTGTAGAGACGACTAATGTCAGTTTCGACTATGCCAGGAGACAAGGTAAAACTGTCGAAATGGTTCAACTTAAGTTTTGCAAAATCTGGACAATGGAAAAGAAAGTGCCTGGCTGTTTCCACAATTCGCGTCCGACAGAATTTTTAGCCTTATCGCATAAATGCCTATTGGACAACATCCGGTAAGAACCCTACGATTGCGGCAATATAAGCTTCGCTAAGGTCAAGTGGTTAGAACTCCTGCGTCCTAGTCTAAGCCAAAAGGATTTCGCAGTCGCAGAGGAGCGGGACGTGGATCAACACCTGCCAAGCGCACGCCATATTCACTATTCCAGAGCTATAACTCTAGATGCCAATGGAGATCCAACTCGTTCCGATTCTGATGTGAGCGAGGCAAGGGTTCCCCTCCTCCCTAGCTTATTGCCTTTCCAGTTACCAGCGATTTCGCTTTATATGATGTAATATAATATGGGGTTAAAAAATTAGCACAACTATTTTTAAGTAATGACATTAATTCAGCATCAGTATAAAGTCAAAATTTTGCTGATCGCATAGTTCTGCAGCTCCGGATCGCTATGTCAACACTTACTTTACAGTGGTGTTTGTCAAGTATGGAGATGCTCATATTTGGTAAATAAGATAGTGAAATATCGCCTAAAAGTGTGTAGCGTTATGCCTGTTACCTCGGTCTGTTAACCAAATAAGTTAAGAAAATGCTATAAATCCGTGATGAGTTCTCAAAGCAACATGCGACTATTGGCCTTTTGGTTTCAATCTTCCTTCGAGAGAATTGTGTACACTCCTTGGAACTTGAGACCCTTTATACCTCGAACAGGGTATATTAAGTTTGCCACAAAGTTTGTAACACCCAGAAGGAAACGTCGGAGACCCCATGAAATGTATATATAAATTATCAGCTTGACGAACTGAGTTGATTTAGCTATGTCCGTCAGTTCGTCTGCATATACGCAAACTAGTCCCTCAGTTTCTGAGATATCACTCTGAATATTCGCACACGTCCTTTTTTTTTTTGAAGAAACTGCTAATTTGTCGGAACCGCCCACATCGGACCACTATTGCATATAACTGCCATACAAACTGAACGAGAACAAAATCAAGTTCTTGTATGCAAATTTTTTTTGTGAAGACAATTATATGTAGCTACAGTTCAACCGAAGTTAAAACTTTTTCTTCTTTTATTTGTTTCTTTCTCTTTACTAATCAGCTTAATTAAAGGCAATTAAGCGCTATGTATAAAATTTACCCTTTTAAACATTTCCACCCTCTATTTTACAACATATCATATTTCAAGGACGGTCGTTGCCTTCACTGATAAAATAAACCACCACACATGTTGAAATATTTCAAACAATATATGTATGTACATACATACTTCAATGAAAATACTTACGAAATAAAAAGAGAACGTGTTTTACGGGGAGGAGATAATGGAAAAGAATTTAGCAAAATGTAAACGAGTTTTATATAATCCTTCAAAGAGTCTTCAATGATTTTCGAGTAATCCCTTTAAATTATGCTGAAACAGTTTGCTAATCTAGATAAATGTAAGCATATAAACGTAGGTAGCCATTTATATTTCGGCGGTTGGGGTTCTAGATTTCATGAAAGACAACTCGCAACCCATAGAGTCGACTATTGTTTACTTTCGGGATCATACTCGTAAATCCACGATTAATTCCTTATCACGGATGTCATAGACGTTAATCCACGTCGAAAGTTATAAAAAAAAAATGGCGAGAAAATTTTCGAATTTTAGCGGAGACGAATATTTTAAGTTACTGTCGAAACGTTCTGAGTATTTATAACATCAAAAATGTCAAACTTTACGATAAAGTTGTGAGTTGACAGAGTGCAACACTAGGGTTGCCAAATCCCGCAGTTTAAAAGGCAACCTACGTACTTCAACCAACTCTCTGATGTTGGTGTTACAACAACATTAAACTTTGCTACTGCGAAATTTCGACTGCAGCGTGCTACTTACTCCACTTTCCAGCATCGATCCAAACAGTTAACCTCATTTCGTGTCACCTTTTCAAAGTTCATGCAACAGGATAACAGAAATTCGAAAAAACGACTTTGCTTTTCCATATTCCATATTGACTTGCCAAAATAATTATGTGTGTTAAGAACAAACGGAAAACGAGAGCAAAAGCGGGCCATCGCCTTCATAAAATGCGACATGTTCAAGTGTAAGATGAAGAGACCAACTCAAACGTGCTCGCCTGTGTGTACTGAAACGTGTTAAGTGTAACAAACGTTCCACCTCGAAACTTTTGCGCAATCGGCGGCGAAAATTTGGGTTGCCATAAGCACAAGGTCTTCTTCGGAGCACTCTTCACGGCGCAAGTGATGGGAGAAGCAGTTTAGTGAAATATTTCTATTTTCGTTTCATTAAATAACGTAAAATGTTTAAAACAATCTGCGGTGGTAAATCAAAATGCGAAAGTGTTGTTTAATCCAATAGCGGGTGATAATGGTTCGTATTTAGTGTCACTTCTTTCGGGGTTTACGGAGAACTTAAACACTTATTACTCATTCATTAGCTTTTGGAAAACGCTTCGCGTGATTTCGTCTATTTTGCTGATACTAAATAACCGACTAGATAAGGATAAAGGTATGCACCGCGACTCTATCCGACTAACAACTCAGTCTCAAAATTCTTATTCGTTCATCTCAAAAATTAAGTTGTCGAATGTCCGCAATTTCTGGACTCTTGGGGATTTCAATAAAGAGCAGCTCTGCAAACCTTATCAGCCCTGTATGCCCTAGCCAGCCAAGTCGTCTACGATTGATTGTATTCGGAGTTCGTTTGTTTTTTCCAGTAGTTCTTGATTGGAGATGATACGAGGCGACCACATAATTAATTCCGGTAGTATGGTAGTGAGATAGAGTAGGGAAAAAAATTCTTTTAGGACAAACTGAAGCGAATAAGTGCATATTATCGAGGACATCAATCGACCAGCTTCAATTCTGTGGTAAAAATAGTAGCACATAACCACCCGAAATGAAGGCAGGTTAAAGGCTTGCCACTACAAGGACTGTGAAATAACAAACGCTCACATCACATGAAATGTCAATACACGTCTTTGTATGCTCATCTTCCACGACTCTACTCCATTCACTGCATGACCATGAACTTATCAACTCCATGCTAATGAACGCTCGTTCGTTCGTTGCACAGGCTCGATGGCATTACACTCCCTGGGGCGAATGCCCGGGCTAGCTCGTCGCCTTCGTGTTTGTTGCTGTGTGGCACTACAGAAAAATCCTTGAAATCAACGACTCACCAGGAGTGCAGTTTCTATTGAACAAGAACAACGCGAAAACAACTTCACATTTTCGTTTGGCAGTCAATTATACCACATAGTCTGCTGGCAGTCGTCGAAGCTGAGCTGAACCAAGCTTGACTAGTATTGCAACTACAACACTTGTGGTGATACCCAGCCCATTTTTTATAGCAGCGAAGACAACAGCATACAGGGGTTCATCTGCACTACTGGCGAATGAATGTTAGAGGAATGCCAGCGCCTTCTTCTAAGGTCTGCAATTTGGCAAACATGCTTGGTGGCTGTTGGCACGCCACTTGCCTTCAATGAGGCTGTGCTCTTGGTGTTGCAGGCAGTGTTAGTCAGCAAATGTTGCATTGATCTGTAAGCTTGTATGTGGCTGTCCACATTTATCTTGGTTTGAATGTGGGTTATATTGCCGCTTGTCTGCTGTTAGTACAATCAGCTTTGGCTCCGATTCTGAACCGTTTTACATTTAATGTTTGTGCCCCTGTAGAGCTTACTGGCTGGCTGCTTCAAGGCCATCTATGACATTGTCTTTGCTTCGCACACGTTATTGTCATTGAACTTTGGCCACTAGATGTCTGAGTGTGCTACTAAAACGTACGCCAGTGACGGCTTGTCGAAATATACTTATTGACCAGGTTAAATGCGTGCGTCGACGCGCCCAATTCAAGCAGAAATGTCTGGCTTATTATCAATAAAGTGGTGTGTTTGCCTAACGTGTCGACGAACTGCTGGCGAATTTTGTTTGCTTCGCTGAAAAGATCTTAAACTAAAATTAATAAAAGAGTCGAGAAGGTCATGTGTGTTATCAAATACTGCATTGGATCATTCTTTATTAAAGTGATTATTAATCTTTGAACTTAAGACCTGCCATTGAAAGGAATTCCCAGCAGAACTTGAGGTCTGAGTTTAGCTATGTTGTACAAGCATGCACATTCATGGCATGGCATCCTAGAGGAATACATATTACTAATTATACAAGTATAGTATATCGGTCACTTTATAAAATACTCGGATTACAGAGAGATTGAAAAAATATTTGCATGAATGAATAATGTTGCAATAAGTGAAGAGTGGGTAAAACTATTACGGTGAAAAACCGCGGAAGTTATATTACTACCTAAGTCGGATAAGGCATTTTTAAAAACATCAATAGGTAACCTCTTTCGCACTATGTTGTAAAATTAGGTTTAAGATAGCCAATTAAAATTTTTTCTTTTAATATGGAATTTTCACTGATTTCCATAGCCATCATGCCTCGCCGCTCATAGTTCGAAGTGCTCTATAAGTTTACTGTATAAGGGAAGATTGGATTTCTAAATTAATATTCTATAGAACTAAAATAAATGAACGAAGTTCCACACAGATTATTGTTGTTGCTGAATTGAAAATTTTAGAAACAGCTCTTTTATTCAAATATGAAATATGGGTTTAAGGTTGTACAGGGAACATTTTATAAAAAAAAAATCTATAAAAATGGCCAAATGTCTAAACATCAATAAGTTGCTTAGCTTGATTTTGACGCCGTAAACTGGTATAAAGTAAATTTCAGTAATTCAAGACTAAATTAAGCCTTTCTCATCTATGTGTGACACTATAAGCCCCCATTGAACCATTTATGAAATGAAGATGTTTGAAAGATGTAGGAAAGTCAAATTAAATCTTCAAAAAGAGAGGCCATAAACGCACAATAGCAATTGGTATCCTGGAAGAATTTGCAGTTTATGTCATTTGCGCAATTAGTCGAGGTTTTCGAAAGCAAACGATTTTTAAAAGTTTGTGAATATCTAGCAGATTTTCTTCGATAAAGGCGAAGAGTTGGACGATTTTCAAACTTTAACAGCCTGTAAAGCGCCAATTTGGTCTCTGATTCCGGTCCTGACATATTGATGTCAAAGATCCACCACGTTCTGGCACTGAATCATCTACTATGAGTTGCTCTTCTATACGCTAAGTCTTAATTCGGACCTGTATTGTCAACATTCAGATGTCACAAATATAAAAGGTTCCTTAAAAGAACTTGATTTCGATCTTTCATTTTGTATAGCTGCTATATGCTATAGTGATCCGATCTGAACTAATTGTTCGGAAATTCCATTGGTGCCTTAGATAATGATTCGTTCTAAATTTCTCGAAGACATCTCGTCAAATGAAAAAGTTTCCCATGTACGCACTTGATTCCGATCGTTCAGTTTGTATATCAGATATGTATATGCTATGGTGGTCCGATATCGGCCATTCTGACAAATGAGCAGTTTCTTGGTGAGAAACGGTCATATGCAAAACTTAAGATCTATTTCTCAAAAACTGAGAGACCAGTTCGCGTGTATACAGAAGGATGGACGGACACACGGAGGAACAACTCAGCTCATCATGCTGATCATTTATACATATTTTTAAAGGGTCTCCGACGTTTCCTTCTGGATGTTACAAACTTCGTGGCAATCTTAATATACCCTGTTCAAGGTATAAAAATGGGTATATTTTACATAGCATAATGTAATTCGGTACGAGAATTGTGTAATCGCGGTACATAACTTCCTCCAGTACTCAATTAATATGATATCAGAAAATCATGAATGTTCAGTACCAATGAAATAATGGTTTGTTTCTTTTCGGTTTAGTTTGACTCGCCATTTCATAATAAATATAATAGTGGATAATGCGCATCCTCAGAGACGCTGTACAGTGCGCACCGAAAACGCTATTGCTGCTGTGGAGCAGAGTATTGAAAGAGACCCAAATGAGTCCATCCGCCATCGCGCGTAACAATTTCAGCTGTGCCCATGTACATTTAGAAAGATTTTGCAGAACGATATAGGTTTGCGAGCTTACAAAATCCAACTCGTGTAAGAATTGAAGCCGTACAAACATCAAACTCGCCGCACGTTCCGTGAATGGGCCTTTAGTTTTTGTTCAGCGATAAAGCTCGTTTTTGGTTAAATGGATCGTGGTCGTGTAGCTTGTCCTCCAACATCTTGCGATTTAATATCACTGGACTTTCTATGTAGGGTTACGTGAAGTCACTTGTCTACGCAGATCAGGCCGAGATAATTGATATCTTAAAAGAGAATATTCGGCGCGTTATTGCTGACATACGGCTTCAATTGCAACAAAAAGGGGTCGACAATATCAGCTGGAATTAATCAACCGATAGTTCTTATAACAGAAAGCACACATCATATCCTACCCAAGGTTTATTATCATAACTAAGATGATGAATAGCAAAATTGTTTTCTTTAATTTATGCATGTTGTTGTACCTCAATTAATAATATATAATAAAATCGTAGACATAACAAATTTCTACTCAAAATACTTGTCTGTGCGTCAACAGATCACTCATTATACACACTCGAATTCGAACTTACGTATGTATGTACATTCACTGGCAATTCCTCAACCGTAATCAACTGCTTCAACTGAATTGTTTAGGTAGTGGGCGCACGAAGGGAGCGGGGCTTTACCTATGCGAACGGATTGAGTTGAGAGTGTTAAAGAAAGAGCAAACAGATACCCGCGTTATAGCGGGGCTGGCATATTTGTCGACTCGTTGTTTGGCGGCAGACGCGAAGGCACTTGTAGTCGTCGCTGTTCGCCGGTTCGTTTAGAGTGCCACGAGTTTTGCGCAAAATTGTTCAACTACAAACAAACACAGCCACCCTAGTCGACGGGGCGTTGTTTTTTGTTATAAATAAGTACGAAATTTTTTCGAAATAACCAAACGAATTCCAAGCAAACGAGCGCGTGCTTTTGGAATATAATATTATGGTCGCGTTGACAGGATGGCGTGTATCGCTGCAGCGCAATGCCTAAAAATTTACGTGGAGAAGCAGGTGCGCGATTTGATGGAATGCTGAGGATATTGTTTGGATTATGTGTGTCGTGCATATGTTTGCATTGTCATCCGAGGTGTGTGTTCACCCGTCAGCTAAATCGCTCAGACCCTTCGTTCCATCAGATACCTACTGAACGCGTTGACTTGTTACAAGCTGACTTGCAAATTCATTTAAAACACGTCTGGCAGAAAATAAGAAATTAATTACAACTCATTTTTCGACGCTTGGCTAGGCAACGCAGCGCGGGGGCGCGGAGTAATAAATGCCGCTTAATTCTGCAGCCAACACAGACGCGGTTCAACGCAGTTCAGCTGGAGCAACTTCTTCTTTGGGGGCAATGGACACTAAATGAGACGTTAAATGTGTCTCATTACTTCGCCACACGGCGCCGCGCTGATGTTGAACGACGCGCCGCTTAGTAGGGATCACGTGTCAACACCCCTCCTACAGGTGTTCGCCTAAATGTGTGAATGTAAATTTACTACCCCTAACGATCTGCATAGACCGCTCTCCACCTTACTAATACGCGCCTGTTTGTGCGCTAATCTCAGCTACCTTTCCGCTGACGTGTAGGTGACTGCAAAACGTAGCGCAAAAACGCTGAAGTCACCCGAACCAGAGCGGTAACGCGGCGGTATCAACGCCGTTGGCGCGAGCTAAGCCCCCAAATCCCGTTCGCTTCACATCGCATTGCTGCGAGCACAGCGACCGCCGAAAGCGATGATGCCAGCGAGCGCATTTCAATCGCTTAAACTAGAGCAGGAAGAGCATCATCTAGACCGGAATAGTAGCAGGCTTGCAGCGCTCACCAGCAAGTCGCTGCGGCCCAGTAGTCGCACCTCAGCAAGCAATATTCGTTGGTAAACATTAAACGAAACGAAACAAACGAAGTAAAAATCAAAACAAAAAACCAAATTATTTACTGGCGCGTATTCTCAGTCCATCTCATCTTTCTTTTAACATTTGTGCGAGTAGCAAATCGAGCACTTTATACACTCACACAATTGCACACATGGCGCTCTTTGTAGGGAAGTGAGTGTCAAGTGATTAACAGTTAGGAGTATTTATCGAAGCGCCAGTAGGAAAGTGAAGACGTCGAAATTAAATTAATATTTTATAAATTGTATCTCTTGTAGGTCCTGTGTGATCTATTTGAATACCTACATTAATATGCAGTTAGCCGGAATAAATTTAACTTTATTTTTTAGCGGCATACTAAATTAATTATTTGGTTTCTATATGTCTTCTAAAGTTATATTGCAATGATTTTGATTCAAAGAGAAAAGTGTAGATACTGACGGTGTCTCAAGCGATGAGCAACAATATGTTCTTTAAATATATACGAGTATACTACTGTGATCAAAAAGTAAGGTGTTTCTTTGCGACTTTTTTGCCAAAAACTCGACTCATATCGTTCCTTTAGCACCGTATTCGCCTCAATTGGCTTTTCGCTATGCAACAAACCAGAAGTCGCACTAAGGGAACGCCGTTTTGACACGAAGGCTATACCGGAGAAAGACTATTCCGACCTTTGGCAAAAGTACATTTTATCGGATGAGGACTACTTTGAAGGGAATGAAATTGATTTGGAAGAATAAATACAAGTAAAGAATTTACATATTATAAACAGATTTACTTCATTTCTTGATCACAGTAGTTTACATATGTGTGTGTATATAGTAAAACCAGCTCTATAAATTTTATGCGTTCATTGTGCTAACCAGATACTGTTAGAATTTTCTGTGAGGCGTTTCAGAATGTTTATTACTAACGTCTTCAACCTCATTCCTTAACTCGTTCCTTATCTCATATAGGTTTTTTAAAATAAAGTTCTCATTGGGTATTTTTTATTCTCAATGGAGAAGAAGTGAGAAACGTCATTTGTTATTTGTTGGAGAAGAGTGCTCCTCTATTGGAGCGCTGGAAGTTGGTGCCATAAGTATGGTGTGTAGTGATTGAGCGAAAGAAAACAACTCTGCATGTGTGCACACACTAACCCAACGTTGAGGCTAAGAAGAAAGGCGAAATGCAAAGAAAGAATGAGCGATTGCGTTTGCTGGAGAGCATATTCAGTTATTATTTCTTTCGTTAAATGTGCTACACTTGGTGCTATTGCTGCTGTGTTTGGGGTTAAGTTGGTTGCTAGAGTGTTGGTGAGTGTGGCAAAACGACACGCCTGGCACAGCATAGTGTGACACAATACAATAACAAACACAACGCAACGACACTTCTCCACTCAGCTGAACTCAGTCAGCAAATTACAACCACCAACAAATAGAGAATGCCGTCAACGCTCTATACCAGAGACTATAGTTACTATAGTATAGCATCAACCAGGCCAGGCCAAGTCAAACCAAGGCAAGCGAAGCCAATGTCCAACGACCGAACGTCAGTATGGAAATGAAAAGCGCGTTAACAGGCTGTTTTGTCTCCATTTGCGCAGTGAACGCGTTACGCGGCTGTAGTTGAAATCGAAATACAAATAACAAATCCTATGCCATTTTACACTCACAACGCACAACAAATCGCCAGTAGTAGCAAACGAAAAGGAAGAAGCAGCAGCCAGTCAAGCTGAGCAAAATCCGGAAAAAATTTCAGGCTACAAACAAAATACATTGCGTGCGCTTACGAAACGCGTAAAACTAGTGAAAAATTGTTGAAAATAAAAGTAATGATGAATAGTGAAAATATGTAAGGAAATTAAAAAAAAAATTGTGGTTTTGTTTTGTGAGTTTTGAATGAGCAAAAGGAAACTATTCGAAAAGTGTTTGGATAAGTGAAGTGGACGCGTTACCGCAGTGCCAAAAGTGAAGTATTGCGAAACTAAAAAAGGAAATGTGCAAGTTCCCGATGATGCCCCGTAATTAAAGCCTCTGCAACGCTCCTCCAGTTAAAAAGTCAAAAAGGTAGCTGTCCTCGCAGTGGTCGTGAGCACGTTTTTCTTCATTTTATTGTGATTTTCCGTTGATGTTTTCATTCCAGTATTTTTTTAAATCGAAGCGTTGAAACATGAATATTGCCTACTTGTTTGAGCGTATGTGCGTTTGTCTGTTTATTCCTGCGTAAGAAGCAGGAAGTGAAGTAGAAGCGAAACGAATGTAGTTGAAAAGGCAGCGAAAATAAACAAATGAAACAAGCATACAAATACCAAAATATTGACAGAAGGACATTTTGGAAATATTGTTCTCTCGTTGTGTATTTACATATGTATGTAGCACTATTGTTCACCTTCATAAAATGAAAAAAGTTTGAGCATGTGTGATTTCGAAAAAAATTGCGACTTTTGTTGTAAATTAAGAGGCATTAGTCAATTTGGGGTGACTTTTTGTTGACAATGCCAACAAAACATTCATACTTCAATTTATTCTAATGAAATTAATTGAATATAAACATAATATGTTTTATATGTATATAATTCCCTTCACACGTGCATTTATTTATAGCATTAAAGGTTATAAAAAAGAGTTGTATCTTGATTTTGCTGGAACAAAGTGATACGTTATACGTATTTGTCCGGAACATCTTGTTCGAAAGTCATAGCGTTGCTTTGGAAAATAATCTGTGCAAAAGACAAGATATCTTGGCAAATAAAAAATTTTTCGATACAAGGATCTGAGTTTGCTCGATCAGTTTGTACGGTTCTGACAAATGAGCAGCTTCTTAAGGAGAGAAGGACATGTGCAAAATTTTATCTCAAAAACTGTGGGAATAGTCCGTATATATACAGACGAATAAAAATCGAATCAGTCGTTACGCTGATTATTTATATATGTATTTATTTTATAGGATCTCAGCCGTTTCCTTTATTACAAGCTTTATATACCCTGTTCGGGGTATAAAACAACAATTTAAGTTATACAGTTTTTTGGCAGTAAAGTAAAGTGGAGAAATCTAATTGTATTTTCTGTAAATTATGTGGAATAGTAAGATTTTAAGGACAATTTACTAAAATT